>NC_133581.1:26969563-27569563 GCF_964106895.1 Numenius arquata | reverse complement strand
CTTTCCTTCTAGGGAATCAGCTGCCTGGATTTTCCATGTGATGATGTGAAACAAAAGGAAAATTATTTCCTAAGACAAGCTTGGGAGATGTTTGGAGGGAAAAAAAATTCCGCATACTTATCTTCTACAGCATCTCAGTTTGGAAAAACTGGGAACATATTATCCTCAAGATATCTCAAAATGAGATACTGCTGTCCAATCTCATAAACTCTGAATTCTTTGCAGTTTTGGTTCAAACTCTGCTTTCATTTAGGTCCTGTGTAAATCAGTAGGAAACATTTTGAAAACAATGCAATGGCTTTTTAATTCCACAGACTGGTGTGCACACTATTGTACTCAGTGCCATAATAAATGTCAGGATATATTATTTTGATTCAGAGACAATGGTATTTTAATCAATTGCACAGTCCTCTATACATAAGTAACTACAAATTGAGTATTTCTCTCAATTTTTACCAAATGAATTGCCAAAAAGCCAGTGACATTCACCACAGGGGCAAGTTGACAGTGGTGGTTACCATACTTTGGGGGTGATTTTGCAGCTGAAATACATTCATACAAATGTATGCTTTTCTCCCGCTCAACTTAAACATATCACATCTGCTAGTTATTAATTCTTGGTATTTTTCATAGGCTACTACACTGTGTTTTAATCCTTCAGTGGATGAAACTCCTGGTATTAAATCTCATACTGATCAGGAAAATCCAATGCATCAAACCATAATGGAAGACTTTGGGGCACATGAAGAATATCCTACAACTTACGATGTTGTCTTTATTCTTTTACTGCTTCATCATGTCTCCTTTTCCCTTTTTCTCCTACTTGTCTCCAGTCATTGTTTTTTTTTGCCTTTATGAAAGTTGTAAATTCTCTAGAGAAAAGGACTCTTATTATTTCCCACAGTGGCTTCATCCCTGACTATAATGTTTTAAGTATTTGGGTTTAAAAAAAAAAAAAACCACCACCAAAACAAAACAAACAAAAAAACTCCCAAAACCAACAAAACAACAACAAAAAACCACTTCAAAACTAACAACAGAAAACACCAAAACCCCAAAATACACACCCACCAAAACACCCTTAAAGGTCAGTTTGATGCATTGAATGGAAGTATTTAATCACTAGTGAAAATACCAGAAAACAAATATGTCTAGTAAAGAACAATGGCCACATTTATCTCCTGCAATATTTGGCAACTTCACAGAGCAAATGGGTGGAAGAAAACCAGCACCTGTAGAAATATAAGGAGTTCCTACAGCAGAGAACAAAGGAAGACACACAGCAATTGAGAGGGAGTAAGTGTCAAAGAGGTCTCAGAAGTGAGTATAATTCAGGGTTTTTAAGACTGAAAAGTAGTTTAAAAACTGCTGACGAGTTCAAAACTGCTTATGAGCATGACTAAAACAGCTCTGGCAGAGCTGATGTGTTGAATTCATTAGAACTCCACTCAGTTCCGCCAATTTTGCATCTACGTCTTCTGTTTTATTGTTGTTTTTTGTCTGTTCGTTTTAAGAAAAACCTGTAAATCCCACTGAAATCCATTGGAGTCCTTACATGGGCACAAGGAGGCCTGAGGTCCATCTCAGCATGCCTGAGAAAGAAATGATATCCTAAATTATTAAAACAAATCAATCTGCAAGTCTGATTTAATCCACAGTGTTATTTTTCGGTCTATACCTCTCATATCAGTAACGAAATTAGTGTGTCATTGGCCATTTTCAGAAGAAGGAAATTAGAGCTTCCAGTGTCCCTTGCTCAGATGATCTCACACAAAACCCCTCCAAATTCTTTCTCAAGGAAACTCAGTAGTGTCCTTGATCCTGCAAAACTTTCCATACAGGACCCCTTGCAACGGTGATTGTGTGTGGGTGTCGCTCTTGTGAATATACATCACTTTTGTGAAACCCTTTTTAAGGCAAAACAGAAGGATCAAGGCAAGAGCAGATCCCCAAGGGGCTGTGATTAAAATCCCATACAGGGTACATTATGGGAAAAAAAAAACGGCTTGAGTGCTTATAAAATTTACAGGGTCTCTTGGGTGAGGCGTTTTTTCTTTTGTGAGGTTAAGTTTTAGGGCAATGTCACTATAAAAGGAACAGTTGTGACCCATACTTTATGAAACTACTTACTGTACCTTTCACTGGGATTATTTTAAATCATTGCTGTTTCTTTAAAACTCTGAGTGGTACAGATGGTGTTGTCAGGGTCATCATAAATAACTAAAGCTGGAAAGTGTGGATGTGTAAGATGCCCTGCCAGGCAGGTTGCAAAATGTTGCTTGGTGAGCACTTGGTGGTTTACAATTCAAAAAAAAAAAAAAGAAAAGGCCGGGGCAGGGTAGAGGGATAAAATGAAAATACTTTGTTATACAGTACTACAGACAGTACCTGGCATTCATGTAGTTGTAAAGCATAATGTCTCCTGAGAAATCTTCCGTGAAGGCTTTTGAGAAATGTTCATATGTGAGTACAGCAAGCCTCAGGGTCTGTGTCTATGTTACACGTCTCCCCAGACCAATTCCAGATATAAAGTCACTGCCCAGGGAAAGCAAACTGGATGAGCTGATTGTGTCAGTCAAATTTCAAGTGAAGGCAATGTGTTCACACGACAGGTCTACCTGCCATTAACAGCTGGCAGGGACATGGTAAATACAGCATTTAATCATAGGCACTTCCCACGTTATTTCTGAAGGGCGTCGATATGATCCGTGATCTTATTGCTCTGGAAAACTATGAGATGTAGAAAACATCTCAGAAATTTTGTTGGGCAGATGTCTTCCCTGAGTAATGAGACAGCTGTTGGTGTGTCAGGTAGATGCAGGTATGTAAATTTCGAAAATATCATACTTTTATCAGAGTATCTTTTATTCTGCAGGCCATGGGACATTTGTGTCTCTGGGATTCATACCCTTTTAAAGGTTGCAAGATGATGAACTCCAACAGATATGAATGATGAAATCTGCTATTTTTTACCACCTTTGGCGGAGGTACTTAAAACTCACTGTTAGAGGTTGATCATTCAGATGTCAGAATTGGATTCCTCACTTGCAGCCCACTTACTGAAATGGTTTTGTCATTTTAATTATTAATATCAACACGGGGCTAAAAGAAATAGAAGCTGACTCCTTTTAGTAGTACCAGGGAGACACACATAATATAAAAAGATGTCTTCCTGTGCTAGTCTAGACAGTTCATAATTCTTGTTTTTTCCAAATGCAGTCCTAGCTATAACACTTCTTGCATGTGAACCGCTTGACTGAAAGAAGTCCAAATCTAATCTTTGTGGTGTTGATTTTTTTTCCCTAATTTAGTGTGCAAGGTAACATATTGCAAATGTTAGCTTCAAAGTTATAAGAAGGAATGCATTGCTCTTCAACTTCCAAGGTGTTCATGCAGATCTATTACATAAAACTTTGTATCAAGAATGGTTGTCATCGTGAGATCCAATCCAACTCAAACAAGATGCGTTCACACACAGGAAATCTGCCTGGGTGGTCATAGCTGTTTGTGACGGTCTGTTATTTACATATTTATCTTCTTCTTTATGATATTTAAACCGTTTCTGTTACGGCTCTAGCAAGGTATTTGGGGATTTTAGCAAACATTGCATGCAGCTATTCCTCAATGCTTCCCTTTTCTGCAGCAGAAACTAGGAGTTCTTAGGGAACTTGGCAACAGGCTGAAGCCTTCTCTTGACGCCCACCCAGAAATCATGCCACAGAAAACGGGAGCTTTCCCCCATGCTGTGAATAGAATGCTCAGCCCCTTGCAGCATTGTGCCATAATGTGCAGAAGTCATTCTTCATGTTCCAGATGGTCCTGGCTGCATGTGTCGTCTTCAGGTACAGGAACATAAATTCATTTTTCTGTCCTCTGTTCTAACAACTCCTTGGGCAGACAAAATAACCCAGCAGGAAATAAGACACCATGCTGAAAAATTGTCTGCCTTTTACAGTCCTCTGTCTGGAAAATAAATCAGGTAAGAAGAAAAACAGTAAATCAGGAACAGTGGGGACTTTAAAAAATGAAGTTAATGTTAATTTAGTTAGGAGGGGAGACTACAGAAATGATCTTTCCTTCTCTGTTAATTTTTTCTGTGGTCTATTAAGTGACTTTTTCAACTCCCATCCTTCCACTCCTCATCTGGAAAAAAAGGAAACAAAAAATAGGAGAAAATATTACCACAGAGCTTGGAGATCTTAGCATACGGATCACGTAACCTGTTTTTCCAATTACACGAAACCCTTGTGTGTGTGTGCTGATGCAGATACGCACATGTGCCTTAGGTTTAGAAGCAGATCACTTTTTCAATACTCTAGCCATTTGTGTTACTGTTCTCAGTCTGTCTGAGTGCTGCGGATGAGAGCTGGAAATATAGTTTGCTCCTGCACACCAGGGCTTTGATTCTCCTGCTGCAGTAGACAAATCCTATTAAGGTTGATGGAGATTTATTGATGTCTTGATGGGGGGGAAATTCAGGTTCCTACCCTACTTGTTACGTGGATCTTAAAGAAGGGTTGAAAATTGGACTTCACGTGCAAGGATGACTACAGGGATTATTTTACTTTTCTTATGTGCAAAAGATAAACTTCATTATAGTAGTCCCAATTCTTTTTTTATTCAAAAGCTTGTTGAAGAACCCCTCTTGACTGCTGTCAAGTTAATGCAGCCTGGGTAAAGCCTTTGTTTTCTTTTAAAGGAGAAGATGGAGCAAAGTGCTCTGTTGACTGGAGATGTCACCTGATGCTTTGAGACACAAATTTATTTAATCTAAATTATTATTGTAGATTAGAAGCCATGCTGTCCTGGGTTAAAAGAACCATAATTTTTATAAAGAGGTTCATAACATATTTATAAAACTGGTCCTGTCAAAATAGATCAGTCAGGAGATAATTCTATGCTGTAGCTGCTTCTTATAGCCATATCACTCAACTCATTTATCTTTCTGGTCCAAGTTTTACTAAATCTGAAACAATAAACTGAAAATATTTTTTCCCCTCCTTGAAAGTAATAATAACAGAGCCGATGAGACACAATAAGAGTTTGTACTTCTAATGGCTTCCAAGACCCTGATTTCAGGAGTGATTTTTACTGGCCTTCCCCTGAGGAACACTCGGGCATCCACAGCCACGTCCTCCTTGGAAGCACAAAACATTATCCCAGCTCACTGGGGCCAGCAGAATCTCAAATTAATAATTTTCACTGGTTAAGCTGGTTTGAAGTCTCCTATAGAGCAACGTGCTAAATTCACAACAATTTAAATAAGTAAATAAAGTTGAGTAGTGGTGGTTTAATTAAAACTTTGTATGTTACGTTCACTGCAAAAATGTCTCATGCCACTGTAGAAATGCTTGTGTTCAGCAGAAGCTCCTGCGTGTGTCTGGAAAACAGGATAATCTCAGAAAAAAATTAGGGGAGGGATGAACCTTGGTTAGTCAGCAAGTTTACAAGCATAATTGTCATGGGTTTTGAAAAGACATGGAGAAGGCAAAATTTGGAGATAATGAAAACCAACAAACTTTCCCAGTTCATATGAGGTTTCAGGACATTTAGATGGCTATAAATGTGGTACCAATATTTCAGTAATTGCTGGGGAGTGGAGGGCCAGTTTGAAATGCTTCAAACCATCAATTTAACATCTGTATCTTATAAAAAGCATGGAAATAATACTTAGGGCAAATCCAAAGAGCACATATGTTGTAGTTATAGTGTAGCAGAAGACAAACGTTCCTTAAGAATGAAAAGTTTAGTGCTAGTTGTTTTGGTTTTTGGGTTTTTTTAATTGGTACATGCACTAAGATATAAATGTGTTGTAATTAATATTGCGTTTCAAAACGAGCCCAATAAGATTTCAGCATGAGAGACTTTCTGTACTGTGAACAACAGATTAGGGACAGCGTGACACAGAACTAAACCACAGCTGTCTCTTCTTCTAGCCTAGGTGGTAACATCCCCCTTCTCCTGGAAATTCACCCCGTCCTCATTAATGGCAGAATTGCTGTGAATATTAGTTCAGATTAGAAAGCATATTGTAATGAGAATATGTTGTGATCTTTCTGTACTCTCAATACTAAATATTAACAAGTTCTACACTTACACACTACAAGTTTGCTTTTAAATAACAGAATAACTGTAGGCACAAACATTTGCTTGTAGCTAATTAAGCATTGTAAGAGCTGTGGTTTGTTCTATCATAATTAATTACCTTAACTAAATAGGAAACATATCTGCTTCATCATCCCGTGGTCTCTGCTATACATCAAGAAAATGTGAGTTGCTGTGAATATTTTCATGCCACCAGCTTTATCCAAATCCTTCTCAAAACCACTTCAGCAGAAAATAATGACAGCTTGAAAGTCCACGAACAGCCTTTGAATAAATCCACCATACTTTTCTGAGATTGACTGTGAAGTATTGTATTCCTCTATCTCTTGTTCGGGTTATAGTGTATTGCAGGGAGAGCTGGACCAGCAATATTTGTTGTTCTAACAGGAGAAGAGGGTTGGCCAAAGCAGTGTCACTAGCGCTGACCTGTTGAAGGAAGCTGGAGGGGTGGTTTCATTTCCCAGTCCACCTTTTCTCTCTCATGTCCTTTTTTTGCTGATGCAGGGATATCTGCTTTTCTCCATCCTTCTGTGGGGCATCAACTAAAGAGAGCCTTTGTCTACTCTGAGGTCTGTCAGAGTTATTGCCAAACAGGATTTTAATAAATCAATTTTCTTGCCTTAGCAGACTTGGATGATAAAGCCTCCATGGCACAATACTCTAAACATATGTGTAGTACTCCTACAAGCTTGTTCACAGCCGGTCCAGATTTTGATTCTATGTATAGTGCCTTGGATCTGGAGCAAGGGAATACTGTCAAGGCTTGGGCAACATTTGGTCCTAATTCAAAAATAATTCAAGCTGCATTTAAACGCTTACTTGGAATATCTCACCACTTGGAGATTTTATGCTGGCAGTCACATGAGTTATCTAAATTGTAGAATCATGGAAAGTGTATTCTTGTTGAAAACTGGCTCATTTTATTGTAAACTGGCTAAAACCCAGAATACACTGGCTATGAGATGAACTTGTTCAAAATGGAAAGATATTTCCAGTTAACTTTTTATGGGGATTCACTTTCAATTTACAACAATTTTTTTTTTTTTTTTTAGTTTCTAAAATTCTTTCTGTCCTTCATCCATTGTTGTTCACTGCCTGTTTCTTGCTGACCACAGCCGTTCACAAATATGACTTTAGCTAGTGCTTCTTTATTGATCGTTACCAGACTCCCTCTCTGTTTTGGAGCTGACTTATGTTCAGACTGAAATCTCAGTTTGTCTCGGATATTTCCCCAGACCTAGAAGTTGGTCTAAATTCACTATAACAAAACATGGGCTCTAAAATCTTCCACCCACAAAATAGTCTATGCTCCTGTATGCTTCTTTCCTTCCTTGTGAAGTCTAGTCCTCTTTGCTGCTTCTACCAAAATATTACTGGAGAGACTGTTTTCCTGACTGCTGCTCTATATTGCTGGTAAGACTAAGAGGATGCCATCAGCTATTTTATGCGAAGTACCTGTCTCTACTGCTTCAGGCCCATCCTGTGTTTCTGTTGTTGACTGTTTCTGTTTTGCCAAAAGGATGGAAAGGTGTTATATCCTACATAGGGCTGAAATGTCTCATAGCAACTTGCAATGCAACTTTTGGCCGTTGGACTCCATGTCCATCAGCCATCTCTTGTTTTGACAGTTAAAAAAAAAAGGGAAAAAAATAAAAATCAACACTATTGCCTCGTGTTCTCCCATGTCCCATGTATTCCTTGCATTAACCTGTTGCCTTGTTCCTACACAGTAAGAGATGCAAGATGGGACACACTAATCATTATTTATGTGCTCAGTGTGCAACGTTAAAAGGCTAGAGCCTGTAGGACTTGTTAAAATGTAATAATAATAATCTGCTTTGACTGAACTGAGTGTAAGGGAATACATCTATACAGACACATAATGAAGATGGAGGAGTTGAGTTCTCAATCCAGTTGGAAGAACTACGGAAATTATGTATATGTTTATATATGTTAACGAATATTCACTAAGCTGTATGTCAGAAAGAAAACCAGAAAGGGATCTAAAATTACTGTGTGTAAGAAAGAATTCACTAAAAATGTTGGGGTTTTATACTGCAAATATTTGCTTATTGAAGATAAACACTTGGCTTTTAAATGGAAAATTAGCAAGAACAAATATTTTAAATTTAACACTAAAGCAGGTGATCCTGATTTGTGATTCTGTCAAAAACAAGAAGGAAAGTAAAATACCAATCTATAGATATACTTACACATAATACTATGCCCTACACATGGAAGGTTATATCCTGGGCACCTTAACGATTAACTAAAACTGAATACAGCTGGCAGATTCCTCAAAACAGCAGCAAGCATTAGCCAGCAGTAAGGAGGAGGCACAATTTATCCCAGCTAAACGTGTATTGTAGGAATTACAGTTAGTCTTCTCTGATGCAAACTCCTACAGCCTTTGACAGAGCTAATGGGAAGACATTTCTCTTGAATGTTGTCAGATGGAGCTCTTCCCAGCATGTCTGAGCATTAATTTCCCTGAAGTAAACAAAAGAA
Source organism: Numenius arquata (assembly GCF_964106895.1). Taxonomy (NCBI): domain Eukaryota; kingdom Metazoa; phylum Chordata; class Aves; order Charadriiformes; family Scolopacidae; genus Numenius; species Numenius arquata. Next base: position 27,560,950 of record NC_133581.1, on the reverse strand, counting down.
ATTCAGTTTTGGGATCTGAAACATTTTAGATTGATGGTTGTGTTTGGAAATTAAGTTGGGGGGCTGAGGGGAATGTCCCCTGTGCCCTTCCACTTCCCACTGCAGTGACAGCTGTTTTGGCAATGAAAAATCTTGGTATCTGGTTTCCAGGCAAACAAGATGTTGATTACTGAAGTAATCTGGAAGCATACAGAGAGTTTATAATAAGCAATATAGTGAGGAACATATTAATAATGTTGAAGAAACTATTCTAAATTGCCTAATGGTAGAGAATCCATTTCAGTTGGACGGGTTTCTGGCACTGCTGGAGTTGCATAATTAGTCTTGAGAACACTCTTAAAAGTATTTTTTGGAAATACGATCATAAGTAACACAAGCTAGTGAAGGATTTTGTACAGAGGAGTCTCACTCACTGAGGCAGGTTGCCTTAGTAGTTTCACGCTGATGGTCTGTATGAGAGCTGATTCTGAGATTCTTGGTGCTGGAGATGACATCTGAATGTCCACCTCCAAGAAGGACAATATGTGGTGGCTGCAGTTGTCCTAGAGCTGGGCCCTTCCTGCTCCCCTGGGGGTGTGAAGGGCACTGCATGTGTGGGAGGAGAGGAGGAGGTGGAAGAGGGAGAGGAGTTGTAGGTGGCCATGGAGGAAAAAGCAACCTTTCCTAGTGAAAGATACCCCTTTCCTGGTGCTCTCCCCAAGCCCCAGCTTCTTGCTTCAAGAGTTGCCTCCATGCCCTCCTATTCAGAGATCTCTGTGGCTTTCCGATCCTTGGAGTTGTGTCATTTAAGTCAAGATTCAGGCCCACTCATCTATTTCTCTACTTGCTGTACTGGTCTCTAGATAGATAAGGCTTCTAATCACCTATTCTGTCAAGTTGGTGTGTATATTTATGATAAATGTTCCACTTTCTTGGAAAAAGATGTAAAAATAAAATAAATCTACAAAAATCAAACCCCAACCAACCAAAAAAAAACCCAGCTGCTTCAATTAAACTATATAATAGCTCTTAGTCCAGGGAACAGCAGCTCCAAGGTCTGGCATGTTTTGCATGTATAGTTACTTCAGAAGCGACAGGTAATGTGAATATAGAACTTGAACAGCCAGGGGTGCTAGTCAAATGCTTGCAGTGCCCTCTGTCCCGTTATTCAGCTCATAGTAGATATTTCAGATGCTCGTTTGTACTGAGTTGTGGGAGTTTTTGCTGTCTTTAATCTCATAACCTCTCAGTCTGATGTTCCTGGCTCGGAGCACCCTGTTCTCATACTCCTCTTGCAGTCTAGCAAACCAGCAGCCAGCTCCGCTATTTTTCATCTATGAAATGGAATAAACAATTTGATCTGCAGAAATATTTTTTGTTTCTAGTTTCAAAGCCACAGGTTTTTCCCAGGATGATAAGAAGCTCAGCGGGTTCGGCACATTATTAGGGGTTTGTCAAATGCTTCTTGGGATTCAAAAATTGGTTGCAGTGCTATGTTGGGAAGTAAAGACAGTGTGTTCTCTGTTCTCTTACTCCGTTTCTGCTGTAGAAGGGACTTCACAGAATATGTGCTTTGATTTAAGCTCCCACCCATAGCACTGTAATGGCAACCACTGAGTTGCTGGTTGAACTCAAGACCTAGCCTTCTGGCTGCAGTACTCTGAAGGAGGGAACAGCATTCCCCACAGTTCCCTGGAGCTGATCCTAAAGTAGAATTTCTTCCCAGTGAGGGTAATATATTAAAAAAAAAGAAAATATAAATATTTTTAAGGCTGATTGTACCTAGGCTGTTTTTGTTGCTGCTGTTTGCTCTGGCATTTTTTCACTCTTGCAAAACCTACTGTCTGCCAGTAGATTTTGCTTGGCTCCGGCCCTTTAGGAGAAGACCCAGTTGGCTGAGTGGTTTCAGCCAATCTAGGTTTCAGTATATATCTCATTCCTTGCCCTCAGGGAGCTTCTGAGCAGTTATCTAGTAACAAACAGATGGTTTTACTGGTAAATATGACACAACATGAGAGAGGGCAGTCCTAAACAAAACCAAATAAATAAAAGTTTAAGTAAATAAAAAACCCCAGTGACATGATATATGTTGGTTTCTAAAGGCAGGCCCCAGCATACTGCTCTACCAGATCTAGTGAGACTGATGACAGTCACTAATCTCTGCTTGTGTCGTGGCTGTGTTAATCACTATGTCACCCTAAGCTACAGCCCTAATTCCTGGTAATTAGACTCAGCCAGAGAGAACACCAAATACCTCCAGATAAACATTTGCAAGTAGGTCAGGAGGAGACTTTATGATCTTGATATGAAGGTAAAGTTCATCTAAAATTTTTGTCCAGGTGGTATTAAACCACTGAACTCGACGGATGGCACTGTTCTTGCAGAAATGCACACTTTGCAGAACTGAATCTTGAGTCAAAGCCAGGTCCTGCATGTGCACACACGTACAGCTCCCCTGGAGTGGAAGTTAAAATTTTTCCAATGTACCTGTTTAAATTATGAGGTGACTTTCCATTTTCAGATTGATCAGGCCACAAATTAATTTTGGTTTACTGCAAATGAGTGGTGTATTAGGTCCTAAACAGAGAAGTCATTTGAAATGAAGTGTTGGTGACACCTACCCTGTGGTCACAGAAACGTGAGTGTACATTTAATTTCCACATCCGTGAAAGGCCCGTACACCCTTTTGAAAGATTTGTTAGGCAGCTTCCAGTAAAGAACAGGAGATTTTTCTCTCGTGATCTTCAAACTTCTGTAACGTAACTGTCTGTACGTAACCTCTAAAACATATTGTATGTAACATAACTGCAAAGTGTCTGTGAGCGTGCTTCTGGCAACATTAGAGATGCTTTGATCTACGTAGTTGGTTTTATTTCTAATTTCTTGAATAATCTTATTTTCTACTGATCCATCCAAGAGGTTCTATTAAGCTGCTCTTTCCTCGGCTCGTATGATGCGACACACATATCCTCTCACCAGCAGGGCTGCTTGGACACCAGTTCAGAGCAGCCAAGAAACAGCTGGAGGGGGCAAGTGGAAGCATGTGATTTTCTCATGTTTATCTTGGCATTTTAGAGCAGTCTGAGCTTTTCCAGACTTGAGTATTCATTAATACCAAAGGGAGGAAATAAGTCATTTATGTTAAAATAAACTAGAGTATTAATGCAGAAATAAATATTTTTGGCTAACTGTAAGCTTAGCATAGCTGGGAGACTTGTATGGATTGAACAGAAGACCACAAATAGAAAGTAGATAAAGTTTTCAGTTTAGGGGCAACAGCGACTGCCGGGAAATTTCTACACGTGTCATACTATGTCCTAAGTCTTTGGAAGTGAAACGTAGCTAGAATAAAACAGATAAGTAGTTATTTCACTTCTAAATTCTTACTCTTCCAGTCTGTTACTACCATCTTATTAGAAAAAGTGTCAAAAAATAAGTCCACAAAAAAATATTTGCAGAAAAAATTAGACCTGTAAGTATTTCCCACTCCCTCCACCACTGGCCAAGATGTTTTCTGTTTCTTGTTCATGATCAGTGAGCATTAATGAGCCGTAGAACCGTGTTCAGAAGGCACATACAGCCTCGAGTGTCCTATGGAAAAAATTTCTTCTGTCATTGTGTTATCAGGGAAGTGGCTTTGACCAAATGCTCCACTGACAGCCATTCCCACATGGCCCCTTCTCGCTCCATCCTTGTTCCTTATCATGGGGAAAGTTGGGGAGAAAAGGACAAGTTGATTCAACTCCAAGGAAGCGGCAGAGGCATTTTCTGAACTCTGAATTTCTGAATGGAAAGGTCTGTATCAGATGGAACGTGTGGCTGAGCTACCTCAACCCGTGTGTGAACACTGTGCCTGCCCCATTCAGATCTGGATCCACTTGTAGAATAAAAAGGACCAGTGTCCCTCAGCTTTGCATCTCAATCCTGCACCGTACCCCTCTCGTTCATGACAGCTGTCCACTTCAGTGCTGCCAGAGCGTGTTCTTGAGGCTATTTATTCTTTAGCTAGGGGAAAGCTGCTGCATGGGATTGTAATGCCAGCAGAATGTGCCAGCATCGGGGTGATAGCTGCTTGCTGTGGACCAACACATCTGCATGTGGGGAGGGGCTGCAGAGCTGTCCTGGGGACATAAATCCCATTTTTGGTACAAGGGTCAAATTTGGAAACCCAACTGCTTCCAGTTACATTATGGGGTTTTCGAGTGCATTGGGATGCTTGCTGGAGTAGTACTGTTGAGTTAAAACTACATTTAACCCCGGAGCAGCCTGGCGTTCAGGGCTAATGTAAGATGTGGCACAGGTCTGGTGAGATGACAAGTCTTCGTGACAATGCCTAGTGCAAACTGATTTCCCAGTTGACCCAAGCAAAGACAGTTTAGGACTCAGGAGATGATTAATGGTTTGAAAAGAGAGGAACGTAGCCTGGCTCAGCCTTGCCAGAGCTTTCAGCATCTCCTGCAGCACAGCAGTTCAAATTGAGAGAGTTTTGGGGATTTTCTGACTGACAGAATAGGACTCACCCTATTTGCTATTGCTGCCTATATCAAATTGCTTTGGTCTAGCTGATTGCTCCATCCAAATTGTAACTTTTTTCTTAAATTTCATTTTTCTTAAATAAAATTAGAGGTCTTTGTACAAGCAAATGCACATTGATAGCCATAAAATAGGTCTCTGAGAAAGGATGGTGTAAAGAAAGAACAAGGAGCAGTTTCTAAATCCTCACGTTTAATATTGCTGTTTCTCTTTTGAATTGCTTGTTATTGTAACAGATGGACCCCTGCAGATTTCTAGTTTACAAGCTAACTTGAAGATCATAAGTAGTTCATGCTATTAAAACACACTCAAACCATATCTCCTAGCTTTATATGTCTGAAAGTCTTGGAATTTTAACAGTCAAAAAATATGTAATTTACTATAATATAAAAGCAGCTTCAAGTTACTAATAACTACATCCATATGTTTTTGCATGCTAGGATGGTGAATATATGGGCTAGCAATAATATCTTAGTTGCTGAATAAATCAGTCTGAAAAAATCTTGAAAAAATCACCATTTTTCATGAACAATATTTTCTATTGTTTATCATACTGTGATTTCAACTACGAGTGTTTTAAACATATGAGTTGGGGCTCCTGAATCCTAAGATTTTATTTTTTAAAACAAATATTTTAAAATGTTTTTTAAAATATTTAAATGTTTAAAAAAATAATTTCATCTTTAAGTTACCTTCTCCACAGTGAAGAGAGTAGGAAATGCATAAATGGCTCCAGTTTCCCAGGTTTAAGAACACAGCCTGAGCATCACAGCACTTGTAGTAAAAATGTGTTGGTGCCAACACTGGTTTGGTTTTAAGTTTAAAATGTCCAGTAGTATTACAAGGAGGAGTGAGGCATATTTACCCCGAAGAACAGATTGAATTATATTCCATGTTCATAATACTCATGTCTTCAAGGCTTATATGTAATGTAGAGATGTCTTCTGCTCTGGACAGAGATATGATATCAGGGTGGTACCATAGAAACTCTTCCAGATAAGATAAATTACAGTATGGAATGCTATTAGCATATTAGGCTGAAATTAAACCACAAATAAGACAATAAATAAAAACAGAGTACAGTAAACTTGATAAAAATCAAATCCTTCCATTATCTCCCAAGTTACGTTCAGTACATTGTGTCTTCATTGTAGCAGGAGGATGCTCAGTTCATTTCTGATCTTTTTCATGAAATGTCAATAATTTCTTTGCTCAGCCTATAGCAGTAAATTTTATAATGCAGGAATCAAAACTCACTTAAAGATAACGCTTAATGAGCTCAATATACTATACAATTCTCGATTGCTCCTCTACTAAGCACAGGAGGAAACTTTACATATTTTTTTCATGTTCAGGTGAAAGTTTCTGTCAGGCTGATTCACTTCAAACTGGTAGAAAACTGTGATCTTGCGTTTAGCATCTTCAGTCATTTTCTTATTGGCTTGTGCCAAGTTCCTAGCGGCTCCCTTAATGAAAGGAAATGCAAGATCTCTAACAAGCTTTCTGAGAAGAGTCTATTGATTTTTAGATACCTCAAACCGTTGAGTTTACAACTTTTCTAGTGGGATAACCTAGCCCAGACACCATGCTCTTTCTGACGTTCAAGTCCATCCCACCACATGACACCGTAGTCATAGGCTTGTTCAGCGAGCTTGGGTTTCCCCATGTGGTAATAATTTGTTGTACCGATTTTTCTAATTCTTCCAAAGAGTTCAAGAAAGAATCTGTTTTCTCCAGAAGAAAGTCAAAATTAGCAATTGATGTTCACTTCCTTGCCACTTTTTCTGGTAATTTCTCAGAGCCAAAATGATTGTCCACTTGCTGTTTGATGCCAAGGGCAGTTGTATCCTGCTGGGAGTTTATATAAACCCTGAAGGACAAAGATGAACATTTGGCATATGTAATTACACTTTTTAAAACACATTATAAACCTAAATGGAAATCATCAATCTTTTTTCCTTCAGAAGGAGGTAATACCCACTGAAAATAGAAATATAAACTTGCCAGAGTATCCAGTGTTGAAAAAATTACAGGTTTCTGTTAAAAGCTCTTCAAATTTGTTTAACACCTTTAATTTTCTACGTATTCAGCTTCAAATAAACTTCAAATTACTGAGTCTTGAAAGGCCCCCCCTAAACAAGTGATTCCTACCCATAGCATTATCTGACAACAACATCAGTGGTTAAGTTGGCCGAGTCAATCTTTACCAGATGTTCATTGCATTGATACTTGCCAAAATATGTCCTGTAATTGAGACTTTTTCCTCAGCTTACAGCTTTTCCTGCTGTTCCCAGATTGCTTCCAACAGTCAAAAGGGGGATGCTGCAGAAAAGCCAGCAGGACCATTGTTTACACAGGAGCCTGATAAGCTACAAGTAGTTAGATTTCTTAACAGGAATAGAGGTGTAACTAACATAAATACATTGAAGTTGTTATCAGGGAATAAAGGCAAAAGAAATCTTTGGTTTACCTCTGTTTTACTTGTGATCAATTTTTATGTGATTGCTTTCCCACATTTGGGAGAGTGAAGAGTCTTGAAGAGTTTGGAAAGTGATATGAGCTCATCATACGAAAAATATTGTTTGATTTCCGCTGTGACCTGGATAGAGATCTGGTATGTTTTCTCTGTGGCTCATTCATCCTCTCTACAGTGTTTTCCTCTCCCTTTTAAGAAGAAAGTGAAGACACAAGAGCACACAGTAATACATGTACAATAACAGGTGAAGGCAGGCTGGTGGACCAGAGAAACTTATTTTTAGACAGAATCTGAATGAAACTGGCTTGATTGAACAAGGAGGCACCAAAGCAGAAGTAAGGCAGAGATGGCAGAGTAAGGCACCATGGCAGAAGTAAGAGGGAGATGAAGAAAAACTTTGGGGAAACTAGGCAAGCTGTAGCACAAGCAAGCGCTGTTTTTTGTTTAAAATGACATAACTGGTTAAGTGTGAATTTAGAAACTGAGATTAGTTCTTGATTAGACTGCGAAGGGGAACCCACTCTGGAGCACCAGCCCATGGGAGCTGGGTGTGGGAAGGGAACCAGCCCCTGGCCTGGATTCGAGTCCTGGTGGGATGTTCTCTGTAACAAAGGGAGGGAGGGAGGTAACTATGGTGTAAATGGGATTACCGGGGAAAAGGCAGCGCAGGGCATGTTGAAATGTCTCTGGAAAAGACTATTCCCCCCCTGCCCAAAATAGCATGTAGATTGTTCCATTAAAAAAAAAGAAATAAAACAAAACAAAACAAAAAACCCACAAAAAATCCTCAAGACAAACAAAAAAAAAACCCAACCTCTTTAGTTATATGATACTTGTGTAGCTCTAAATATAAAAACATTTGTGCTAAGAAATTTCCTTATACTAGTTTTGGAAGGTCATCTGCTGAACAATGCCTTTTTCAAGATGTGTTTAGTGCTCCATATTTTGTAAGGAGAGGAGGAAAAAAAAATGATAGTTTTATAACTGCACGAAAACTAGAATTTATCCTCAACCTTCTTCACAACATAGGATCAGAAATCACTCAAGCACAGATTAGCTGAAAAGGAATAAATTAAACTTAAATTGCTCCGCATAGACTAATAAATAAAATAAATGGCCATCATCCCAGATGAAATACTCGGATAAGTATTTTGAAAAGTGCATCTACTTGGCATTTGCTGCTGTGCTGCAGATCCAGAGGAGATTCTTTAGGTTGGAAACAATGCTTAGTATATCTTTAACTTTTTATTCTCATAGGCATAGATTAATTGTGTTCAAAATGTAGAATTTCTCTTTCCTGAGATGTGTGGTGTTGTCCCTAGGCAGGAAGAAAAGTTGAACCATCATGGTTTTTTGTAAAGGGATAGCTGGAAAATTTTGGTTTTCCAAAAGCCTGACTGCACTTCGTAGTGTTTTCTCAGATCTGTAATTTAGCTGTTTCTCATGTCCACCTCTATGCTGATGCTGAAGACTTTGAGAGCAAACTACATTCGTCATTGGTCTTGTAAGAGACAGCACCTGTAGATAACATTTCCTTCATGAAGAATACTTTCTCATGGAAATTAGTTGGCAAGAGAAAATTCCTTCAGCAATTGCTGTTTGAGTAAAAGCAAGTAAACAAATGGGGAAACAACTATTTCTCTCAGCCGTCTGTACAGACAACTACAAATAACACAGCTAGCAATGTGCTACACGTAGCAGGCTGTGCGTTAAAACTCACAGGCATGGGTTTTGGTTCAGTAAATAAGTGATTTTGTTGTGCCTACAGTTACTTGTATATGGATTTTTATCTGCAAATCTCATAATAGTCTTAGTGACTGCCTGCATGAATTGTTCTGAAATGAAAGCAAAAGCCCACAAGCTTTTTCCTTACCTGCCTGATGTGAAGCAGCATCCACCTCCAGAAGGTGTAAGCTCTCTGTGTGTGCTAGCATGGGGTGGTGCAAAGCAGATGAGCTGAGATAAGCCGTGCTCCCCTGAAACTCAGTGAAAATTCTTTTGAAATAAGTGGGAAATAAGCCTACAAGCAATAGAATTAAATTTAGTTCAGTATCTGCTTTCAGTAGTTACCAGTAAGCTGTGGACAGGGTTAATGGAAGGTATAGTCTTACAGAATTAGGATAAAAGTACTCAAGTGAAGATTTTTTTTTTTTAAATTATTATTAATTTGATAGAAACGGAAATAAGAATCAACATCTTATTTGTCAAATACATTTTTTGTAGGAAGCCATATAATTTACAAGAGCTAATCATTTGAAGTGCCTAGACTTAGCTATCTGATCAGATAAGCTATGAAAAATCTAAATGTATCAGAATAGGAGTGTATGCCCTCAGGTCTGGGTGGCAAAAATCATTTGTTTCTTAGGTGGCTATTTCTCTTCCAGGCTATTCTTGTCTCTTACTTGTTTAGCTGAGTAGTATGAAATGCACCCTTCACTGTAAATTCAGTTTAATTGCCTGAATTCAATGGGATGTGTGAGTGGGACACATAAGTATAAGTGCCTCTCATCCAGGACCACATATGCCCAGTGTAAAATATTTTACGAACAAAACCATTTTTAGAGTAAACAGATTACAAAGTGCTGATAAGTCTACATGTTATCTTAAATTCATGCTGAAGAAATAGAAAATAAAATCAATAGAGAGACTCAATATGAATAGACTAAGGAAAAACTCAAGATTAAACGAAATATTCTCTTTTTCTTTCTTCCCTAAATTCTTCCTCACGGAGGTTAAGTGAACAACACCTACTTGGTGAACTTTCCGTACAGCATGTTCTCCATGCTATTCTGACAGTGATTTCATGTCACTGATAAAACTGTTTTTCCCCAGCGGATTCACATCCAGTTCAGCGATAGCTAAATTATATAGTGCAGTATGTTGCCCTGACCTGGCAATGACAGGTTGCAGTGAAGTTCCTGCGATGACAATATTCTGTTGCCCAGCTTTTCTCCTGCTAAAGTTGCATGTTGGGCCAAATAACTTATCTTAAAACCTTTTATGCTAGGGAGGCCTTTATGGTGACACCATTTAAAAAATTTTCTTTCCTTTCTCAAATCTTTAACTTTCTCCTCCTTTCTCTTTCAGTCTCTAACTTCAGTTTATTCCCTTTCAAATTGGAGCAATGCTCTGTTTTGTGAAGTTAGATCACGCCTAAAAGAAGAAATTCCTGACCTTATTAAAAAAAAAATACAGCATCCCCCTAAAATAAAAAAAATGAGAACACAAACCCAACAAATAAACAAACCACAAATGAAAACTTTCCCCGCCCTTTCCTGCTTCTTTGGAGCTGTATTGGATCCAAGGGCTGAAAATTTTTATTTCTGTTAAGTAACTGCTTGATTGCATCACATTGCATCCCCAGAAAAGGAAATAACAATGTTGGTAAATGACGCCCTTTGAAGCTGTTCCAAGTATGTGATTCTGGCTATTTTAGTTATGTAAGTTCTTTCTACCATCCCTCAGGCGATGTGATGATCAAAGACAATTCAGAATATCCCAAGATTTAATTTTGACTATTTTAAATACTAAAGAACAGGAAAATTAAAAGCATGACAGAAGAAAATCAATAAATGATGATTGTTTCAGATCCATTGTCTGTGGGAATGCCTACGAGGGGTCAGATCTGCCTGCAATATGTTAAAGTATCCATCCCCCAAGTGATCTTCAGGTCCTGTTTCATGAATAGACCTGTTACAAAGTCAGACAAGGGAAATTTCATTTTCTTCTAGTTAGTGTTTTGTAATAAGAATAACCTCTGTAAGAATACAGATGAAAAAAATATATCTGAAATTTTCATTTATTCCTATATGAGTAAAACCAACAATTGTCAACTACTTAGAAAAGGTGTACTGGGGGACGCAATGATCAAATTACCTGCGTGTCTCTCTGCTTACTGAATATTAACTCAAGCTTTATCTCCTGCAATAACCTCTACATGTTTCAGTATTTCACCGAAGGAACTGCTAATGTTTCTCTGTGCAGTGGAACTTCTGTTCTCTTAAAATTCAGTGCTGGGAGAAGTTGAGTCTAATTTCCCTGGCCACCCTTTGCAATCTCATCTCACCAACACACGTTGAAGGGAATTTTGGTGAAGCAACCGGCTGGTCAGGGATGCGGAGGTTTGCCTGGGGTTGCATCTTCTGTTCTCTGTTGGTTTTCGCGGCTGGGGGCTGCAGTGGACAGGATGTTCCCAGCAAAACAGTAGGAACAGGAGGATGCAGATTACTCGGGTGGAGATTTCTACATCCACACAGAAGGAAACATTTTTTGCTCTGTGACTGGACTCTAACTTTGTCCTGGTTAACTGTTCATTGGTGCAATTTCATAATAGTCTGGTTGTGGAAATAGCTCAGGGGTTGGTTAAATGTATATTCAGCACATTTTCACTCCCCTTTGTTGTTGAGAAAATAACAGTATTTTATCTGTAATGTTTTAATTTTAACATCTTTGACATTTTCTTTTTTTAATAACTTTTCTTTTACTAACTTTTCTTTTTCTATTTCCTGAGCTTAACTTCCTAAGTTAAAACTATGTTTAAATTAATCCATACAGACAATATTGTAAATGCCTGTATTTCCAACTATAAAGTTAGAATAAATTTTTTATACATATTTAATCTTTTCAAAGAATCTTTTACACTTTTCAGTAATTCGATAAGTCATCACAATTTCCTTTTTTAACGTACTTGGATGGAAAACTCAGTTTTTTGATGATAAGAGTGCTTATGAATTTCCAAAACGATTTTTAATTAATGTGAAAAAAAAAATTACACTTAGCTCTGTAAAGCAATATAAAGGCGAAGCATCAAGTATTTTCACCTATTAATTTCACATAACAAAAGCATCAGGTTATTGCATACAATTCGTATGCAATACTCACAAATATACATTTCCAAGAGAAACCACTGAAGTTAGTGTGAAAATGAGAGTTAAAAGGAAGTGATATACTTGGTACAGTGTTTTCCGGTTGCTAGACTTTTTTCTTCAAGTTTGAATAGTTTATGGTACTTATAAAAGACTCTACTTATGATAAAACAATTTTTGGATTTGAAGTAGCTGCTTTTGGTTGAAAAGGTGATATGAAAAATGTCTGAGGTTAGATGTGGTTTAGTGAGACACAGTTTATGATTCTGATAATGTATCTCTGCTTTTTTTTGGCACACCTACTGTATATGCGAATATATCAAGACAATAGAGATAATAGAATATTCTTGCATTTTGAAGAAGCTGGGACTCTAAACCAGCCTCGAGTTTCATTTCATATTCCCTCTCCGCCTAACGAGCACCTTTCAAGATACAGTTTCAGTGTTGACCAAAACATGATTTTCCCATATATGGAAGAACATGTGCTACTTATAAATAGAAGAGGGGGAATTTAAAAAAGAACGTTGTATAAGTCAAGGTTCTAATAGCCAGTTTTAGCATATTCACTTCCAAAAATCAAGTAAAAGAGAACAACAAAGAAAATTAGAGAGACATAGAAGTAATAAAATCCTGCTTTTCAAAGACGTCACAAACACAGCAGGGGATTACTGACAACAGTCGTTTATTTTTTCTTTCTTTCTTTTGGATGCTTTAGACTTTTCCTGTGGTGTAAACAAAAGGGAAAATATTCCTGGAATATTTTATATTTGTCTGGACATCTAATTTAATAAAAAAGCAGCACTAAACATAAACAAGTATAATTAAATTCTTCAAAGATCATAAAAACAAGCAGTGATCTATTATAGCAGTAAGTTATATGAATTTCATTATTCAACACATTATTATTACAGCTACTGGGCTCAGGATTGATTTTGGAACAGAAACCATCCAAGCACATTGACACTTTCTGGAATTAACATACCTTTCATTTGAAATGAGACAGAACTATTTATTGCCACATCATCATGTTAATCTCCTATTCAATAATATTTTATTTCAGTCAAAAATTATGATATAGAATAAATTCTACCCTATTTAAATCTCATCACCACTGTTGAATAACAGCCAGAGAGCTTTTACTCTTGCTGCTGAATAGGAGCAGTTTGCTGAACTCTTCGACGGCTTGTTTGTGCTCAGACCTAAGGCTTAAACATTATTTATGCCAATATATGGCATTTAGTAATTTGGGCTGAAGGGAAGTCAGAAGAAGGTGACTTTTATTTTAGGTCACCTTTCCATTCCTGTAAAGAGGTAAAGCAGGCAGCAATTTAATGATTTTTTTTGAAAAATAACTTGAATAAATAGCTGTTACATGCAATGACAGTCTTTTTGTGCATATATGTAATCAACAATATTATTTTCACATCATTCAACAGTAGGACTCTTCTGAGTGGCTTTTTCAGACCCATCCTGTAATCTTACATGTTTGTACATACGTACATATGTGTGTATATATATATTAAGTATAGGATCCATCTGTGCTGTTAGCACAGACCTGTGTGTGGATTCATCACAACTTTGATACTTTTTTTTTTGGTCCAGTAATAACGACTTTAAACTTAGATCTGACTATAAACACAGTCTTAAAAACACCAATGAATCTGGAACTAAGAAAAGTAGATTTTACATAGCTTCAAATTTTGGACTGTTTTACACCACAAACAACCAATTTCTGAATAACCCAGGGAAAGGCTTAGCTTTTGGAAAAGGAAGCCTGGAAATAAAAGTTTTCTATCTTGTAAAATTGATGGTACTGAAATACATGAATATTTGCCCATATCTGCATCATTCTTTTTGTATCTTATATGTTTTATGCACATTAAGGAACCAAAGCTTGTGAGGCGACCAAAGTGACAGCTGTTTTGGTTATTGTGAGACTCCCTGATAGAAGCAAAGAACTTTGTTTCTTAATTTCATGCTGTGGCGTATGCTAATGCTGTGAGCAAAGCAAAGCAACTTTCTACATCAGGGAACTTAACTGGCTGTAGGATAGTGTAAATGCTAACTCGGGGTTGGACAAAGATCTTCTGGTTTTGTTTTTTTCATCTAGAAATAGTGTTTTCTGAAGCACACCGGGCGTGAGAACCTCTCATCTTTGCCGTGCAGCATGTTTGTGGTTGCTATTGCCCACTTTTCTGTAACAGCCTGCCTGCTCTATAAATATGAATGAGCTACTTTAGAATATTGCATTTGAGTTCATAAGTAAAGATAATGCCATATAAAAGTTGTATAAAACAAAATCTACATGAAGACCTCTGCTTTAGACGTAGTGGGTGGAGATAAATAGACATTTCCTATGGAGTAATTCTTCCCGATGCGGAATATAAAGAAGATCAGAATTTGGAGATACAGGAGGAGTACCCCAAGCACAAAATATTACTTCTGCTATGAAAACTTTGTTACACATATCCAGGTAAAATAGGCTCAACTCATATGTCTCAATAAAGTTACTTTAGTAACAATTTATGATCAGCTCAAGCAGATCACATAACAGATGGCTTTGGGGTTTTTTTTAGCTTTTACTCTTTTTTTTCTAATTGTTGCACCTTATTTTTATAATTGTTATATACTACTTGCTTCATGCTTCTGAAATAGCTTTTCCATTAATGGGATCTGATAAAGCTCTAAAAAACTTTGTTCTGCTAAGATGATTTAAATGAAGCAAAAGACGGGTGCTTAGTGGAAGGGCTTCCTGAAGAGGAATTTGCTGATAATATCCACACAGCACTTTATTGTATTTTGTTCATTATTAGGAGATACAGTGCGGAATTCGGAGCACTTGGGGACCTCCTGAAGTTACACCACACCCGTCTGCTATTTTGAGTTTGCATAACATTCATCTCGGTGTGAAGGTTTAATCACCTGTCCCGTAGGGATGCTACCATATGCATGTGTCTCTGCAGTGCTTCACACAGAGTTTTGAAAGCTGGAAAATTCATCTTCCACTTAACTGTATGCTTTAGCAGCCTAGTGTGACAACGAAAATAAGATATTGTGTGTGCGCGGAGAGATTGTGACGCTAGGTTTCAGAGAGTGGCTCACTCTTAGAGACTTTGCTGGCTGAGCAGTAATCGAGCTTGCTTTTATTTTTCTATAAAGAGATTGATTTTGGGCGTGTCCCATCAAACAAAAAAATCAGCACGTGATACAAGCGACTTAGCATTCTAAAAGAGGTTTACTAATTTCTCAAAAAAAGAAGTTAATATAATTATACAAGGGGCTAGAAGTTTCATAGCAATGGAAACAGATGAAATGCAGCCCTGTGTGTCTGGGATATTCAATAGCATTACTATGATCTAAGAAAACCCTGCAGGGATGATCCTAAATGTTCTGGTATATCATTTACGCAAAGACGTTTCCTTGGTAGACGTATAGTTCACACCAAAGGGTATTTGAGAGTTTTCCTAAGGCAGTGGGATAATACGGAAGAAAACTCACTGCCAGGAAAAATTAACTCTTCTTGAAATCCTACACGTTATAGTGCTGTATTCCAGTGTTTAAACCTGTATTTTCACTCAGTGCGCTGGAGCTAACTAACCAGACAGCTGAATAGGTGGTTTGTCTTTGGCTTACGTGCAGCTCGAGCATCCCGGCTGGCCTGCTTGTTGATGCCAAGGGAAACATTTTTTGCCTTGGACTCTGCCAAGTACTATTTGCACCCACAAGTGCCGTGGGACAGTGGTGCACAATTTGCCACTGTAGCGATGACCTCTGAGAGCTTGGGTTAAGTTGGATTCTGTTGAAGTAAGCAATAATGAAACATGATTTTATTGAAGTGTAACTTGTTTGCTAGTTTTTACTTGAAAATTTTCCTAAAGCCAATATCAAGAACATGTTTGCTCTATCAACTCTAACTACTCTTACAAATGTCTTTTAGAAGGGTTTAAGCAACATATAAAGAATGTCACATAAACATATATATATGTATGTACGTACGTATATAGACTCTACACAAGATTCTTATTTTGAGTAATGCAGGGAGGAAAATGCACATGTCCTTTGTGCCTCCCTGAAAGGACACTGTACCCGGGGAGCAGCGGCAAGGGGAGTGCAGGCTGTTGACCTGTCCTGGCATTGAAAAACACAAATGCAACCACCACAGTTCAGTGCACACCCAGTATGGGAGGACTTTCTTTTAAAGTATATAGATGTATAAATATTTTTTTTAGATTCAAATCTTGATGGCAAAATTAAAGAAATCATGAAACTGGGAGAATTATAGATGTAAACCATTTCTCAGCATGCCCTCCTTTAGTTGGAAACACAAAGGTTAAGAATTCACATTTCTGGCCACTTTTTTTGCTGTTCTAATTGGGATTCTTTCTCTGAGCGTCATTATAATGTCATTTCTTCTGGAAGCTTTGTTATAGTTTCATGAGCCTGCCTATGGGTTTCAGAGGTTCAAATTACTGTCAAAGTATGTACCAGCGTATGCCAACATAACTTTAAAGGAGTCCATAATACAAGTATAAGTCACCACTGTTTCTTATCAGAGCAAAATAAGTTCTCACACACCCCTTTTCCCAAGGATGCCAAGCCATTTTGTAAGGCATTTGCACCAACTGACCAGAGTCAACAGTACTTTTCTCTCTCAGTAGGTGTATTTGTTGGTGTTGGGGGGAGAAATCATATAAAAGTTTAGGAATTAGTTACTGGTTCCCAACACATTTGCTGAAGAGTCCCTCGGGTGTCTCTCAATATCTCACTCAGTGCAGTACACACTGGGCATTCATTTTGTGGCTTATCTGAGCATCCTGAACCCTTTTCCCATCCCTATTACAAATTTCCTTTGCTGTATAGTTTATAAAATGGGATCACTGTTTTTTTCCACCATGTCCATTTGGTAACTATGATGTCAAGAAACCTACTACCAGGCGTTCTCCTCCACCTCTTTTAAGGCTCTACCATGGCCATGCAGGTATTTTGGAGCTCCTTGTCGATGTGCTCATGTTTGAGTTCCTTTGCTTTCTCGGAATTATACTCCTTCTAGCTTGTGGAATTTCTGTGCTGTCCTTTACTGTAAGCACTCGGTGTACAGTTTACATGCTGCTAAATGTTTATCTTCTCTTTGGAAGAGCTCTTCAACATCTCTCAGTTGTTCCTTGGAACCAAATTAATTTCTTATTAATTTTCTGTACTGAGACCAGTTCCTCTTTGTCTAAGGCAAAGCTGGACAATGCAGTGAAACTTCCTATTTGATTATCAGTTGAACCCTCCTACTTTTTGCACTTCTTCCCTTCAAAAATGTACTGAAGCTTTTTACTAGCTGTGTGTTTGTAGCTCACATCAAGTGTATAACAGGAAATAATATAGAAATCATCTATAGCAGATCTACATCTATTCTTTTTTCCTACTAATGTAAGTTTAGCATTTGGACTCACTTTATTATAACCCATTGCATCATTTTTCATAATGTTTATCATGACTAGAGACTTTCTTTCACAGCTTCACTAGAAGTTTATCTTACAGTTGAATCTGTTTCTTGTATACATGATATGAAAACTGCTCAGAGACTTGTATGACAGTCATTTAATTATTTTTTAGACCATTAATAATTTATTCTGTTTATGTGCTTGTATAACAGTGTCTGAGTTTCATGAATACCTCCAAAATTTTAAAAGCTGGAAAAATAACAGGTCCATAGGGAAGCTTTGTGAATAGCAGGCTTTTTCCTAGCCTGCTATTTAGATATGTCAAATCAAATTGGGGACCCAAATTTCACCACCCACATTTGAAAATGGTGTGTATTAAAAATATTCATATTTCTACTGAGGTAGTAGAGGAGCAAATCTGCAGAGTGAGGCCATGGGTGCTGAGGACATGATGTTAAAATGGGTATGCACTTGGCAGGGGATTTACTCTTGTCTGATTATGAGTTCTGATATGGAGTTTGCCGTACTATTAATTTTCTCCTCTAGACAATTCTCTTGCTAAGATCCCCAGGGACTAATCAGGCGTTAGTGCTGCTGCAGAGTAGCGTTACATGGTGGGGCTGGGGCAGAGGAGAGGAGGGGACGCCCCACCACCTGGGGACAGGGCAGAGGGGAGTGCCCGCAGGGCTGCCAGCCTCCCCAGTCCTCTTACTGGAGTGAGTCTGCGAGTCCAGTTGGAGCATTAGCAGGTGTCCGTGGATTTGAGGGCTTTGGTGATACTTCAACTTGTTGCAGAGTTTCTAGGTGTGCATCATCTCCCATGCAGCTGGGATTATTCTGGCTGTTCCCAAACCCACCAAAACAGGCACGTGGCTGCTTGGGCTGAGCTTGCGTGGGAGACAGCTGCACACCATCCTAAAAGTTTATAGCTTTTTTTTTTTTTTTTGTCTTGTTACTATTTTCTAACCTGCAATAACTAAAGAGTTTTACTTTCTCAGTGCTATCTTGATAATGAATAACCTACACTATTCTTGTCATGTACGATGCAGTTCTCCTCGCCCCCCACCGCACTGCACACACTCCCATGGGTATATCTAAGCCTACCACAAAATTTTTATTTGGGGTTCCCACCAGCCAAAAAACCTTACGGCCGCTATTGCTAAGGAGCAATGACCTTTGGATAGCAGTCAATTTATCCTGATAGGTTGTACTAATTATAGTTTGCGTTTTGTTTTTCAGAAGGAAAAAATGAACACATTTGATATTAAAGATACAAATTAAATGATGTGCCAAATGCATCCTCCTGTCATAAAGTGTAAGTGTACACATCCAGCAGTTTTTCCATGCCTGTATAGGAATGTCTTCACCTAAGGCAAATTGTTTCCACATACATCTATGTCAGTTTTACATTCATTCAACCAGAGAAGTTTAGGTAATGAACTTTACAATATGTAGGTGAAAGGTAATATCTAAAATATCTGGGGCAAATTATTTTTTTTAAGACACACTGATGTAAATCTGGAGTTATCTTAATGTCATAAACATCCATCTGATATTAAATATTGTAATTAATTGTATTTATAAGTAGCTGAAATTTACTCCAGCTTTTCCTGTCCTTTTACTTTAAACTGCAGTCTTCATAAATATGGTTAAAATTCCACAAATTAGAATTTTAATCCCCCCCCCCCCCCAACATGGATTTCCCTTCTTCGTTTTATGAAAAGTTTAGAAACAGATATTTTTCCCTTCAGCTTACCAAGGGATTAATAATATAAAACTTGGCAAGGAAATTGCCGTCTGCAAACTGGAGTGAATATTACTTGATGTAATCCAGATATAACAGTTCCTTGTGCAAGCTGTACCTTTTGCAGCATAAAGAACATAGGAATGGTTTAGTGGCCTGTGTAAATAAAGAGGAAGCAGCTTTAGTTTGTAGGCATGAAGGAGGTTTGGGGTTTTTTTCTCTGCTTTAGGCAAATTATATTTAACACTGAGAAAACAGGATTTAAAAATAGTTCAAGTTTGGGAAAAAAAACTCCACTTGAAAGAATACAAAATTTGGGGTTGGGTTATGTGTTTGGTGGGTTTCTTTTTTTTTTTTTTGCTGATGCCTTCCAAATTTATGTTTGCTCTGGACTGAGATGATTCAGATTTCCATGGCTGCCATGCCTGTTTGAGTGAAAATAAAGTTAGCAGTTTTGGACTATGCCTGCAGTGAAAGCACAGCAGTTGCAGCCGAAATCGAGAGGTAGACAAGATCTAGAAAGATCCACCACATCCCTTGCTTATAAGTACGCTTGAGCGGGGAGCAGGGGGAGAAGCTGTCACCATGCTTTATATCAAAATGCTGTCAGTGTGAAGTGTGAGTTCAGAGTGCAATTTTGAGCTCCGTCATCTTGTGTTTCCCTGGAAATGCAGTCCTAACATGGAGGCGTCGCTCCCTTGCACGCTCACTTGGGCTGCTCACAAGAAATATATGTCCTTGTAGTCCCAAAGGTACTTCCTCAGCTGGGGTATGCAAGAGGGTTGTCTACTACATGGTTGTTTATCTACCATCTTTTTAATCTAAACTTATCTTCCCTAATCTAAAGTTCATTTTCCCTATATGCACTAAATCACCTTTCTGAGGCTTTATATATATATATATATATGCTGATGCATCTGTACTTTCTTGTCTACACAGTCAGTGATGATGTGCACGGTCATTTGAATTTGATCCACGGAGCTCAAGCTCTGGTTTATACATCACTCATTTGTAGCAGCCAATATCTGCAAGGGGGGAGAAATGGATCAGATACTTACCTCTGGCTAAAGTCTTGGGTTTACATTTTTCTGGTGCTTAGCAGTCATTAATACAGGTGAAGAAATTCATCTCATCACAGCAAACTGCTTACCTCAGGGTGCTTGAGCAGCGGATACGAACCGCTACACAATGCAGTTGTGATCTCACCTCCAAAAGTTGACATTAAATCACTGCCTCTGAACCAAAGATGTGACTGTGTAAAAATTGTTTGATGCCTTCCCACAAGCACATTGCTCCAACGCCTTTGACCAGAAGCTGCCAGATGTGTGTTTTACAAACAGAAACCAATTCTCTGAAATGCATTCGCTTGCTTGCCCAGCAAGGACAATCTCCTTCATTCATGTGCACGATATAAATAAATAAAAAAGAGCAGCAGAAAGTAGTAAAATCAGCCAGACAAAAAAAAAAAAAAAAGAGGAGACCATGTTCCAGTTCTATCACTTCATAAAGCACAGATAGCCAAAAATGAAGAAAAGGGGTGCGCAAGGTTTTTTACAGGCTTTGGAGAATTTTGCTGTAATTTGCCAACAGATTTTGTAGGTTTTATGTTCACAAACACTCATCTATTCACCGAAACACGTATGCACTTTGGCAACGGGTACATCACCACATGATGTGCACCTTCCGTTGAGGTTTTTGGGTGCTGCCTTTAATAAAAGTTAACAGCAGCCACAGATAATGCTAACTGCTGCACTGCCTAAAATTGTAGATGTTATGTATGTATATACATTAGTTTCCTTTTTTCTACAAATAAGTCAAGTAGATGTTTAATGCTGCAATAAAACAGAAACAAAAAAATAGTCCTTGATTACACTCAGAGAGATAAATGGGAGCATATTTAAAATACTTTAAAATCAATTTAAGATTATTTAAGACTGAGCCCATAGGTAATAGAACTTTATAAGGATGTCATTCTGTGCTAAATACTAAAAGTTATTTTGAAATTTCTTTAATTCTCATTGATTATTATATGCTACACATTACTGGAACTCACAGTACATGATTTCTTGACACCTCTTCCATTAAATGCTACACTAAAAAACGTACTTCTTAAATTATAATTTCTCTTCTTTCACTAATTTGTTAAAATGTTCATGTGTTTAACAGGATGAAACAGATTTTTCTTTACATATATATATATCAATGGTTATAGTAAATCTAGTGTAAAAACTATTATAGCACATATACTGTGTTATTTATAGTATGTATAGTGTGTGAGTATATATATATAGTTATTCCAAAAATTTTGAGTTTCAAGAGGCAATGGGATCTTTTTTGTAGGTGTTTTTAACCATTTATACAGCAAAACTTTATAGTGTGGAAATCTCTTGAAGAGGATATCAGGAGGAGATATTTTCTATTAAATTCTCTAGGCTTTTTCTGGCACTTATTTGAACTATTAGATTTTGGGGTTTTTTTTAAGTCAAAACTGTAGAGTTGATTTTGGGCTAAACTTTCTCCAAATGCTATGTATAGTGGCAAATTCACCAAAGTATTTTAGTACATGCCCATGCCCACTTCCCATACCATTTCAACCACTGCTTCACTTGGACCCCTTCTATTCCTTATGCAATTAGTATACTCTGGTACCACAGTCGCACGCGTGCTTGCATCCATTTTGCTCTGACTACCCCTCTCCAAAAGGGAGTGCTCCACACTTTAGGAAACACTGAACTGAATACTAATTTTTATGTCCACAGCATGCAGAAGGAGGAAAAACAAACATTCCTAGCAGCGTGGGGGCCTAACTTTCCATCTCGGTGTCAGAGGGAGTGCTCTCCTATGTATAATTAAACATGCATCTGTCTTTGTAATGTGTTTCAAATGTGGTTGTATTGAAAGTGGGTTTTTTTTGCAGAGGGGTAATACCTCCAAAGTTAGGCAGAAAGACTTTGTTTATCCGAATGCGTTCTGCAGCCATTACACCTCGCTGTCCTTTCAAGCAGCTGTCTTTCCTCCTAAAGCATTTTCTTCTGCTGAGTATTGCTATTTTCTTTCTTTGGCACTTATGCTTGGTACTTGATCCATTCATTGTTGTTATTATTTGCAAAAGTAGCCTCTTCCACCTAAATTTTATCATCATCATCATAATCAAAACAAAGCATATGCATTTCCATAACTTACAACCGCTGTGCTTAATGCTCATTTTTCACTCATTGTTTGTTTAGTTTTTGTGTTGGCAGTTTGCATCCTCAGGCCTTTTTTATGAGTGGGCTGATAAATGTCCTGTGTGCTTGGGACAGTGGCTGCCTGAAAGTAATCTGGCAATAACCGCATAGCTGTGACTCTGTCTTAAAAAACCTACAAGAACTCTTTTTTCACCCTTCAGTTACATTTCTTTAAAAAACACAGCAGAAATACAAGGACTTGTGGTCAGATCTGGCATGATGGGTGGTTGTCGCTGCACTTTTAAGGCTGCCACTGTTAGAGGCAAGTTGGTGACCATGCTTATAACATGACCTTGGAAGACCTTCCATGGCGGAGAGATATGGATGCAGGCTGAAACCCTTCTGTTGTTTTGAATTTTTTTTTTCGTTTAGTTATTTTTGCTCTAATAAATAGGGAAAATTTTTGGTGGTGGAGAATTTTACAGGTCCAACAGCAATGAAATGAAAAGCAATGTCTTAAACTGCTCATGCAAAGCTCAGGATCGCATTTTGCCAAGACTGCGAGGCTGTTTGTGTCATTAGAAAAATTACAAGTGTGTAACTGAAGGAGGATAATCACACATATAAATTTGCTTATATATTTGAAAAGTGGTTTGTGTTGATAGTTATAACCATTTCTCGGGCTTAAAACTCCTCATGCTCTATCATAGAATCATAGAATGGTTAGAGTTGGAAGGGACCTTAAAGATCATCTACCTCCAACTCCCCTGCCATTGGCAGGGACACCTTCCACTAGACCAGGTTTCTCAAAGCCCCATCCAACCTGACATTAGATTTACAAGCTGAGGTTTTTGCCATATTGATGCAAAGTTTCTGAATAATAATTAAAAATATATGAAAATCCATTTTATTTACATTTAATAAATTCTCTTCTATTCTGTTTTTATGAAATCATATTGCTATATGTGACACAGGGTATTTGTAATGGAATGGCAAGTGTAAGATTTCACCACGTGTTAGCACAAGTAAGATAACTGTCTCCTACTTGTATCAGGGGTGTTGAGGGTGATCAGAGCTTTAAAGGAATTGACCTATGTGGAACCCAAAACTGCCTTTTTGTGCCTTCTTGTGTGATTTGAAAGAAACCTTGCTGGTCTCAGAGAGGGGAGGTATTATTCATTGGTTCATATATGCCAAAAATGTGATTTTGTCCTCCTGGGCTGAAAAACTTGTGTTGGTTAAATCTGTCTTGTCTTCCCTCCTACTCAAATATGTAAAGTAGTACGAGCTGAAAGGAAGGTCACTGCAGCCCAGTGAATTCCTTTAGTGAGTTAAATGAGCTTTGAATTAGGTCCTGTGGCAATCATAACGTGAATAGCAGCAGTTGCGTTGCTCACTGTTTGGTAACAAAGATGTGGTTCACTTTGTGGTCAAAACACCAGACTCCAAACCAGTCTGCAACCTGGATTGGGTAATTTAATAATTTTTCAGATATTTATTTGTTCAAAAGCTATACTTAAGTGCATGTGCCTGGGGGGGTTACATAAAATAGACTATGTCTACATTAGCGAGTAATATAGTGCAATAAATGAGCAGGCTGAAGTGGTCAGTGCAAAGGCTCCTAGAACTACACCATCAGCAATTTGTGTGTCAAGGCCTGGGCTGTTCCTAACTAAAATGCGGGTACAACCACGACAGAATTTTCATTAGATCCCCTCTGGAAACAAATGAAAAGGTTTTTATTTCAGGAGCACTTCTGTCCTTTTTGATTTGTTAGAGAGCTCTTCACAAATGCAAGGAGACCATTAGAATTAATTTTATATTATTTACAAACAAACTGAGCATCTTGAGGCTAGAATAAAATTTCTTTCAGGGTGGAAATGCCTAATATGTTGTGGGTGTAACAGGAAACAAATAACAAAAAGTGTTGATTATGATGGGAGAAACGTCCCCAGGGCATGTACACATCATTCTGCTCCTGGAGGTCAGTTAGCTGGAACAGAGGTAACAGAAAAAGCAAACCCAGATGTTTTCTAAAATGATTAAAAACTTCTGCTACTCTCCACTTCTTCATGCATCCTCTCACAATCATATTTCCTCTTAAAATGTCTGATACTAACTCTTTGACAGGGACTGTATTAGCCTTCCTGATTATCACTTTTTCTTCCTTTGCTTCAATCTGTTAAAAATTGCCACCAATTTTACCTCCCTCCCTGCTAAATCCACTATGCTTCATACTTCTGCAAACTTCTGCATTATTAATATGCAAATTTAAACTTATCATTTCCCTGTCGGCTTAGTACAACTGGTTTCTCGCCCTCGAGACCTTTGGTTGGTTTCTCTACTGTGCCATTACAGTAAGTGCGACATGGATGGCTCTAAACTACCTCTCATCTTCCCCGGCTTCAGGACCATAGTAATTCTCATTGAATGAAGGTGTTTGCTTGGCACCCAGAAGAGCTGCTGGTTTATGGCAGATCCAAAGGGACAGAGCAGGACCAGGCACCATCACCTCTTCATGCCACAGCTTGTGTGGAGTGGTACTGCAGTCTCTGGACACAGAACATGCTCTAGTCTTATTATTTTTAATTTACAACCCTTGACATCTTTGATGGGAGACTAAGGATCCCGCTTTTTCTTCTTTTGAAGCCTTCACTCTAAAGCAGTTTTTGCCCGAGAGCAGCCACAGAAAAAACAGAGGAATGTGCTCTGTAAAGCCCAGCAGTAGCCCAACGCAGTTGCCACTGCACAGCAATAATGAGACCTCAAGTTCAGAAACTCCAAAGTGAGTGTTTCCAGTTGCAAAATATTGCAGTCCTGGCACTTGGCCACCAGCCTGTGCTGGGGCTGTTTCCATTTGTGCTGAACGTCAAAAGAATATGAGGGTGTTTATTCCCCTTTTTTTTCCTGAGTGAGCAAGTCCTGCCTGTGGGGCTGCATTGAGGTTAAGTACATCTTTACTTTTTATTCCATAATTAGTGGAGAGTGGATCTGGTAATAAAAGGGGGGAAAGAAGAAAGGGCTGAGCAGTGCACGGTTCGCACGGATTAAATATTTACTTTGGCAGCGTACACAAGCATGACGTGTACTTGCATCACAGGTGTTTTCCCAAAGCATCTCGGCTGCCTAGACAAGATGTAATGGCAGCAACTCATCCGTGTGCTCCCTTTTGCTGGAGTGGGGCCAACATTTTGCTTAACCACAAAATAACTCATTCAGAAAATAAGAAAAAAAAAAAAAAAAAGAAAAACAACAAAAAAAGAAAAACTCCCACCATGCTGTACTCACAATTGTTTCCAATTACAAAAGTGATTCTTGGGGCCAGGATTATTCTGATTTAGGCTGTCAGAGTTCATTCCGTCATCACAGAAAACATAATCCTGAAGCTCAAGTCCAAGGCAGAGGGAGAAGATCCAGGGTCTGCTCTGAGCTTTAAGCGAGTTGCTTTCAACTTTAGCTTCTCCTTTGCAGAACGACTGCTGAGCTCCTGCCTCTCTCTTGTCCTTTTTAGATCATATCTGGGAGCACAACCTTCAGGGCCAGGGGGCATCTTTGACAGAGCCTGCTGTTGGCCAGTCTTCATATTGTTGGGTCTGAATGACCACTTCAATAGCAATCATAAATAGAAAGATTAACAAATGATGTGTGAAACTGAGGACAGTAGTAGGAACTGATGTTGAGGCTCATCATGTTGCTGTAGATGTCTCTAAAATCCTTGAATGCAAATTTGTATGGAAACTTGCATTATGCTGGGAATACTATCTCTGACCTGTAGAAGAAATATAAATGTACTGAGACAGTGCAGTGTGATAAGGTTGCCATATTTTAGCTGAAACAAGCACTTTTTGATTTGTTTGTTGCTCTGAAAGCAAAGTCAAATGCTCTCCTCTGCTGTTGAATGGGACCATTTGTAAATGCCTGACACATTAGTGATTGTTTTCTGAATCTATTCCAGGAATGACATCAATCAACAGTACATGCTTATGCATGAGACTTTAATTTGATTAGTGTTGGTGAACTGGTTTAGTGATGATGGCAGTTTATCAATTATTTGTAACTCATAATCTGATGTTGAAACAATTTTGCATGAGTACCAGGGTGGTTATTTTCTGTGGAGATTTCACAGCTCAATATCTTTAATTAATACGTGTTTACTGCCAAGTGGGAGATGGTTTGGGGCATAACCTTTTATGAAACAACAGAGGAAGTCACAACAGCTGTTAATAACCGAGACTGACAGACAGGGGGCTTTTGTAGAAAGTCAATATACCTATTTTCAATGGTTTGGATTTTTTTTAATTATTATTATGATGCTGTGATCCTCAAAGAGGCTGACAACTAAAATTAATTACTATCGCCATCTTTACTGTTTAGTATGCGTGTATCTACAATACACTCATCCAAATCAAACACAGAACAAAGGCATAATTTAGCACACATTCACTTTAACATAAGCATTCATGGCAATTTATACAGGGGATGATGGGAAGTTGCTGACATTAGATAAAAGGTTTGATTTGCCCCAGAGAAGCTCTGAAGTTGTTGCAGGCTGGCTACCTAATGCAAGCTCTGCCAGCAGCTATGTGGCCCATCCTGTAAAAGATTGAGGAGACTTTCGTTGGGGATCGTTATGCCAAGCTGCTCTACCCAGGGCTCTCTCACTGCAGCAGAGCTGGGATAAATCCAGCCAAGTAACACCAGCAGATCTTGACCACGTTCTGTGGTCCATAAAAAGACATTGGGAATTGCTTGCTCTGTTTTTAATGAATTTAGAAATCTGCACAATTAATTAGGACCTGAAATTGCAAATATATGTGAAATTTTACTCTTGTTGCCCTGCTGGCTTTGGGGAGATGGTTTCGTTAGGAAAGATGATATCAGTGTGCATGCTTATGTTATTGGGACCTTTAACCTTTATTGAATAATTTATGGCAGCCCTGTAGTGATATTAAATTTCATGTCATTACTTGTTCAATGCATTACGGATAACATATAATTGCATTGTCAAGGGGAAACAGTGCTTTGGTATTAGTTTCAGACTTTTGAATTCTGCCTTGCAACCCTAAAAAAGTGAGGTTTATATGTAAGCAGGAGAATAAAAAACAGACTTAGAACTCATTCACTTACATGTTGCAATAATGTTTTGTATGTTCCTGGGGAACTAGCAGTAAGGTCAGTAACTTCCCTGTGCCGTATCTTACAAAACCTAAACAACACTGCTAGAAGTGCTGTGTGTGCAAGATGAGTTTGAAGAAGGGTACATTCAAAAGAAAGGGATCTGCAGGGCTGATCAGACAGCACAACTTTGGCTTGAAATTGAAAGATAAAAGAAAAAGAGGATGGCACATAAACATGGGTTTCGCTTTCAAGTGACAAAGAGCACCAGGAAACTGTAATAAATTCTCCTGCAATATTAGAGAGTGTCAGTCAAAAGCATCTAGCATCTAGGAGGACAAGGCAGCTGTGGGAGCTCTTCTCACTAGACATGAAACAACTTGAAGAGCTGGCAACATTAAGGTCTATGTGCAGTCATCAGTTTAGCTGCTGCTGGGGAAATATCCTCTATGCTTTGGCATCTGGCCCCCGAGGTTGCTGGCCAAATGTAAGAGGATTTACCACTGGAGTGAGGCTGTTCGCCAGATGGATAAGCCCCTCCAAACTGAGCTCAGACTTTCTGACGTCTCCCACTTCTGCCTGTGCTTAGCTAAGAGCTGTGGCTGGGACCTGGTTGAAGGACCCATTAATGGGAACTTGAATAAGGAGAGTGTAGCTGGTACCCAGGGAAAAGCATGCAATGCCCAAGCATCTGCTCGACCTGGCTCCCGGGCAGGATTATGACACTGTCTTGGAGCTGCATACATGCAGCACTTGCAACACGTTCTGTACTCCTGGGCACTTAAGCCTGAACTAATCGCTATCCAATCTGCAAGGGTATTGAAGCCACAATATATTCTCTATAATATTGGGAATCACACATTATTCTCATAGAGAGTTCATACAACATCATGCGTAAACATATATGTATATATACGTATATATATATATTTTGGGGGATTACGACATGTTTCACAATTAATTATTAACATCAATTTACAGAACAAGGAGGAAAGGAAAAATAAAAGAAATCTCCCTCCGTTTTAAAGGAAGTGCTTTGGAATCAGATGCATAATCATACCCTTTACTTTGATAGCTCTAGCTTGTTTGAAAGAGGCATGCAAAACCAATTGCATAATACTGATTTTCTCTTTCCAGAAGGGAGAGTTGACACTCCTGGGATTTCAGCCTATGGTAAGGCTATTATAACCTCGAGGCTTAAATCACAAAGAACCTAATATGCTTCGATATGCTATGCAACTTTACCATCCCAATGGATGGCTAGAGGTTTGCAGCTGAGAATTAGGATGATATGGTTTCTTCTGTTATCCCTGTCATTTATGTATGGTTTCTTTTGCAAGTGTTTTCACTTGTTAAAGCAGCAGGTATTACTCTCCATATCATAAGCTTGGATCTGGATTTGGGCAGGTACTTTCACTCTAAGCACTGCTAGAAGCTTGCAACGTGTGCTTCTGTAGCCCTGCTCATTTTGTAATGTACCTCAAGTGACATCTCTCCTACATTATTCACAGAATCACAGAATGGTAGGTGTTGAAAGGGACCTTTGGAGATCATCTAGTCCAACCCCCCTGCCAAAGCAGGTTCATCTAGAACAGGTTGGGCAGCACATCTAGGCGGGTTTTGAATATCTCCAGAGAATATTGTATGTAATATTACTGTATGCTGCAGACTTGTAATAGACACATGCCAATTATTCTTGCTCCTGGTGCCATCTTACTTGAGAGAAGGAAGGAAGGTCATTCCATCACCATGAGGAATAAGGTATCCTTAAAGGCTAACAGTAAATTTGGGGCTCTGCTGGCATATTTATTCTCATATTCAAAACAGAGAGAAGTGCTAGAGCCAGTTTTTAAATTGTACTTGTTCTTGGCTGTAATGGAAAGCAAATACTCATCAACTCAATACAGAAAGCTATGGAACCAAGGGGGGTTCTCAAGGCTTTATACACAAAGCACTCAATCTGTATCAACTGTATCAGTAAAAAAGGCATATACTTACATTTCTCGTTTTAGGATAAAAATGTAATGTTTTGGAACCTTACCTTGATGCGCCTGCATGCAATTATTTTGATCATTTTATACGGAATTGAGGACCCAGGTCCAAATAAAATTTGAGCAAAATATTAAGTTGGTCTGTATCCTTACCCAATTAGATACTTAAAGGCGGCACAGACCTCACGCTAGGCATTTGATCTTCTCCAAATACTGCGGAGTTGTGCAACAGAAGGAAACAATCTCTTAAGATTGAAGCCTGATGGAGAGGAAAAAAAGAACAAAAAAAAAATTAAAGCTTTTCCATCTGATTTATTTATAACAAACTGTGAAATATCATTGCTCTCACTGCCAGTCACGGTCTTCTTCTAAAACTCTTTTAGGTTGAGACAAGTTATTTGAAGTAAGAATTTTGATTTGGCAGATAATATTAAAATATAATTGCATAGAGGCAAGGCCTATGGGCGTGTTGGCACTTCATGCCTGCTTCTGCACCCGACTGCCGCAACTGACACCACTTAGAAATGTCAAAACAGAGAAGGTTTAGCTTCCTAACCATTCTGCAGTAAAGTTTAATGACTTTAAAATACAAATAGAGCTGTTCTTTGGGCTTTGGGTGGTTGGGTTTTTTTTACGTGAACATAACCCAAAAACTATCCAACATATTACCATAGCTAAAGAGCAACAGCAGAGAGGAAACAACGTGCCAAATTCTGCCTTCTAACTAATGGCAGGAGCACAGTAAATGTGGCAAAGTAAGTGGGATCTGTGAAAACAAATTCAATCTTCCTTGCAACCACCATGAAAGGCTCTTGAAGGGTGATGAAATAAATTAAGTATAAAGAGTATCCCTGGTAAATTTAACCAGAGAGACAAAAGGTTGTAACTCACCACTGTCACTGCAAAGTTTTCACTCATACAGCTGCCATAGACTTAGATAAGACCCATCATGTCAGCATCAACTGAAGCACCTATTGCACAATTTAAGACATGCTATTTGACCACAAATGAAACCATCCGCAGGTCAGACTACACTGGGACTCCATGGGGTGTTAGCGATGCTGTAGGTCTCGCTGCAAGCTCAGAGTTTACAGGGGCAAACTTCTCCTCAGACTTTGAAGCGAACAGAGCTGCTGTCACAAAGGAGTGGAAAGAACATAAAAAGTGAGAAATCAGACAAATTTAGGCCTTGGTTTCTATGCGTTATACGCAGTTTTGTATCACAAGCAATTGGAAGAACACATACGCTGCCAGTGTAGTATAGCCCAAGAGGACGGGTGGTCCCCGAGCATCGCTGCCCTCCCCCTCTGCAGAAACTTAGGGTTACTTCTCAACACATCCTTCCCATGGGCGTCCTTTGGTATCCCAGTGCAGATGAGCCTTCCTGCTCAGCATAAGCAATCGATTCTTTATGCCGTGTGTGTTTTAGATGAGTAGTTCTAAATCTATCATCCATGATTGTTACAGAAGACAGCAACATTTCAAAAATATAAACCTGCATTTTCTGTAGGAGAGTTTTTGTTTGTTTTAGTTAGGTGGCCGTATCTTACAAGTTAGTAGAATAAACAGAAACTTTCTTATTCCTGTAAACAGTCTTGAAGTTTGAAGGCAGGCCAAGAAATGAAGGAATTGCAGTTTCTGTGACAGTCAAAGATGTCTTTAAGCTTGTGTTTATATGGAATCATAGAATCATTTTGGTTGGAAGAGACCTTTAAGATCATCAAGACCAACTGTAATCTGTTAACTCTATTTATATATGTAATTTTTATCTTTTCTACCAAAAAGCTAGTAACTCCAGAGTGGTCCTAGATAAGACCCCAGAGAGGACTTGAAAATAAGAGAGGAGCCTTGGAAAAGAGGAATTTGCTAATAGCGTAGCCCTTGTGTTTAGCTGGATCTCCAGCGAGAGGGGAGAAATCTCCCTCTGTTACTGTGTGCGGAGAGTGGGACGAGCTGTGAACTAGAGGGGCTGCAGGGAAACTGCCTTCACCTTCGTCAAAGGAATACATTATCATTGAAATTAAGGAAAATAAAGGACTCTTGTTTCTAACTGCTTTCCCAGTTCCAGGGGAGGAAGGTTTTATGGCTAGCCTGGAGGGATAAGCTTTCACCCTAAGGGGGAAATTGCCACAGATCTCTCTAGAGGGGGAGAAGATGCTGGAGAGTGGGTGGCTTCAGCAGAGAAAGAGCCGTGTGTTCCTGCATGCCACACATGGGTAGCGTGGGGTTTATGATTTGAAGCAATCTGTAGTATAAGCTTTTGTCTTGAGATTTTGAAAAGCGTTCACACCGATGTAATCACAGTGAGCTAATCTGAGTTACATTATCTTGGGCTGTGACTGAATCTGACCCCAGTGTGTTTTGCTTCCAAGTAGGAAAGGCGTAGGAATGATTAAGTACTCAAGAGTTCTTGTGAATTATGTTTAAAACTAAAGATACTGCTTCTACATAACAACTTACGTGCCTCGTTTTGCAGACATATGGCTCATTCTCCGTGTGTTATATCATGAAAAACGTGGCTTGTAGCTGTGCTGTGAAGCAAGATGTTTGTGATTATAAACACGAATTACTTAATTACATCAGGTTTTATTTTAAAAAATAAACTAAATTGGAGCTATCAAAATATCTTCTGGTTAGCAATGGTAAAGATATTCTGTTTTACATTATATATATAAATGTGTATGTGTACTTGTGTATATATATGTGTATATATGTATGTAGCATTCTCAGACAGCAGGATGCAGCTGGCTCTTCTGAATCCCAAGAGCTGGATGTATATCCTGCAGGCAAGCAAATTTGAGGAGGAGATGATTGGTACGTAGACCTTTTAAGGCTGAAAAATGGACCAGCAGTACAATCAGTTAGTGAAAAAATATTCATAAGAAACAGGTTATCTAAACCACAGCAACAACTCTTAGTGACAGGTATGGTTTCATCGATTTTCCGCATGTTACTCTGAAACCCAAACAAGCCCAGAAGGCTGCTAACGAAACTGATCCCATTTTCCTGGAAAAGTCTGTTCCAGGAGCACTCAGCACTGCCGACATTGGTGTCAGGAGGATCAAGAAGTAGGAAATATTTATTTGTAAGCTTAACCGAACCTTGCATGCTGCAGGAGGGCTGCTTTGGGGACTGGAAGGGTGGTACGACATGGTCCTTTCTCAGGTTAGCAAAAAACGGGTTAGTGGGACCCAGACCTCCTGAGTCTGCGAAAAGACATTAGAAATCTGACAGGAAAGAAACCTGCTGTATTTCATCATCTCGAGTTGCTAGAGAAACCCCAGAGGAACTTCAGCAACTTGGCAGAAAAGGTAGATAAGATGCAGCCAGGTACGTTAGAAGTGGAATGCAGTGCTTGGCCCTGGAGATGGGGGAAGGAATCAGAAAGCAGATATATCATTTCTTCAGATATACTTCACCTCTCTCTCTTTGCGTAATGCCTCACTGAGTATTCACTATGCTGGACATTCTCAGTATCTTGAGGATTAGTTGCCTTTCTCCTTTTCTTGCTAGTGAAACATGCAGTCACGAGTAAAAGGTTGGTTGTTCAGATTACTCTAATAACCAGAAATATTACAGCCCACACTAATGACCTTCAGTGTGAACCATGGTTTTCCAAAAGACTCCTACTGCTACATGAGCTACAGGAGGATCCTAAATAAATATAGGCACCAACAGGACTTTTAGCCTTTTTTGAAGATTTGCAACCCAGCCAATTAAATGCAGTATGTCCATCTGAACAAACTGCTAAGAAACTTGTTAAGACCAAGTTCTAGGACTAAAGTCATTTGATGTCTTTTGCAGTCATATTTTTGATAAAATGTTTTTTGTATTTTAGTCATGAGGTATTGTCCCCAGGCTGTTTAAGTGAGCCCCGGACACTGGAGTAACCGAGGTGAAATCAAAGCACAAAGTTGCAGACTAAAGCAAATCCAGGGTAGTAGTTCTGGTCCCTTCCACAAAGCAAATCAGTTAATACTGAATAAAATATTGTCATAACCTCATATTTTTTTTTCTCTAAGTGAGGGCAAAATCTACAAGGTAAATTACTTTAAGTATTAGATTTGCATTATCATCAATATTTTATTTAAAAATACTTTTTGTAAATATCTTTTAAGCCTGGTTATTTTTGGCAGTACATTTAAGACTGTCTACGCAGAAATACCTGAACCAAAGATTCATCTTATGTTCCATATATTTTGGTGTAATTTTGTTATCTTAGCAGCCAGGAATCTCTTTGCAAGAAATCTAAAGGAAGTGAAGAACTACCGAGAAATGAAACAGATTTGTTCTTCTGACACCAAGAAATAGCTTGACGATTAAATTACTTTTAACTGCAAATTTAAAAAATAAACAAAAACATTCCCTTTACAGAAACAAGAACAATAAAAAGAAATATCAGACTATTTTATTATATTTTCAATGAACAAAACATTGTATAGCAAATTTGTGCTTGGTTCCTGTTGTTTTGTAGTAATAAGGGAATCGGCGTTAAAATCATGGCTTGACTGATCAAACAAGAGCAACTGGAAAAGTTCTTTGGCAGAGATCAGTCTACATAGGAACTTGGCCTGTGTAC
The DNA here is from genome assembly GCF_964106895.1 of Numenius arquata. Lineage (NCBI taxonomy): Eukaryota > Metazoa > Chordata > Aves > Charadriiformes > Scolopacidae > Numenius > Numenius arquata. The sequence goes on along the minus strand of NC_133581.1, from coordinate 27,527,069 downwards.
AGTGAAAATACACTACAGATGTATAAATTACACAGGTTGGGACAGTGCTGGTCAAAACCTTCTATAGTGGAATCATGGGGGAAAGAAAGTCTAGACATCATAGATTAACTTACTTCATCTAAAATCATGCAATCTAGAAATTGCCTAAAACCACATCTGCACAAGTACACATACAGAATTTTGTAACCAGTTACGTTAACCAGACGTTTCAACAGGGCATAACCAAATGATTTTAGCCAATTGGCTCTATTGGTAAAGCTTACAAATAATTTTAGTTACAGTTATAGCTTTTTAAGCAACCAATGAATTAAGCCAACCAGACAGACAAAAACAGTCTACCTTTTATTACAGAAAATAGCTTGCAATAGTGTTAATTGTTACAGTCCTACATTTTCATAGCTGCAAACAAGCTTAATCAAACAAGAATCTGAATACCTAATTATTGGCATGCAAGGCCAAATCAAAATAATTTGATTTATTTAATAATTTTAGCCAACAACATAGGCTTTTCTTCTGGGGAGACAGCCAGGGTGGGAAAGGAGTAATGTAGGATTGTTCGCTCACTGTTGGGAAAGATAGGGAACTGTGTATGGAGCTACAGTCACATGTGTAAGGCAGAAAAATTGGAGAGCTGATGGTGAGATGGGGTTTATATATTATATGTTTCATATAAATCCCTAATGTATTAGCTATATGTTTCTAGCACCTTTGGAGTTAAATTTTCTTAGCTGTGCCCCTTTTGGTGGTTGAGGATAGAGAGTCTGTGAGGTTATGCCATGCCCATGCCCATTGCAGACAGTCAGATCATGACTGTCCTGTTGAAGCTACATGCTCAGTCCCAAGTGGAGATTTCATAGGGTCTAAAGACGTTGCCAAGGAAAAAAGCTCTTCAAGCAACACACAGAGTATAGGGAGAACAGAGTGAGAACTCCCAAATCTGCTCAGAACTCCCACAGGTCTGTCCGTGCTCTGTGTCTGCCCAGGAAAAGACTTACCTGGAGAGCCAGAAACTGGCTTGCATTTGGATATCCTCAAAGAACCACGTATGGACAGCAAGGCTGAAGTGGCTTGGTCAGCAGCCAGCGTGAAAGTACGGTCGATGGGAGCAGTGCCAGCATTAGCTGTATTACAAGGCAGCTATTTAGGAAGATTACAACAACTTTTCCAGGTACCATCTGTTTCCTTCCCTCTGGGTCAAGCCATCTCCCCCTGCCCTCAGCATGTACATTCCTGCTCCAGCACGATCAGCACAGCAGGCACATTGAAGAATACATGTGTTACACTCAGGCCTTCCTTCATAGTCTCAGCTCTTGCCACCAGTGGTGGTGTTACCCACTGCTGTATCCCCTCATCTCGAAGCTTCCCTGGCTGCTTCCAGGCAGCATGGTTTGGCTGTGCCTCGGGTGGCCTTCCCAGCCAAACCCCCACGAGCTGCCCCTGCCATCCCTTCTTCTCAGGGACCTGGCAAGGGACGCACAGTCACCTCCTCAGCTACAACGTCTTCTAAATCTGGGGTCTGAGGTTAATAATAATAGCGATGAGTAGTTACCTTAGTAGTATACTAATAATTAGTTACCTTCTGCTTGCCAGGCCAACATTATCTTTGTTTTACTCAATGCCCTACTGCTCTGGCTGCAGCATGTGGCTCTGGTTGAGGGGGGCCGGGTGTCTGTATTTACCCACTTCAGCAGTGCTCTCAAGATTTCTCAAGTGTTACGAGGAGAGGCTGAGGGAACTGGGGTTGTTCAGCCTGGAGAAAAGGAGGCTGAGGGGAGACCTTATCGCTCTCTACAACTACCTGTAGCAAGGTGGGGGTCGGTCTCTTCTCTGAAGTAACAGGCAACAAGACAAGAGGAAATGGCCTCAAGTTGCACTAGGGGAGGTTTAGGGTGGAAATTAGGAAAAATTTCTTCACCAAAAGGGTTGTCAAGCATTGGAACAGGCTGCCCAGGGAAGTGGATGAGTCACCACCCCTGGAGATACTTATAAGACATGTAGACATGGTACTGAGGGACATGGTTTAGTGGTGGACTTGGCAGTGCTAAGTTAACGGTTGGTCTTGATGATCTTTAAGGTCTCTTCCAACCTAAACGATTCTATGATTCTAAGGTCGATCTTCAGTTCAGATCAGAAGAGAATATTGATACCAGTTCTTCCAAATGTTTTAGTCACTAAATGATTTTGTACTCTAGGTATTCTGTGCTATAATACCTTTGTAATAAAACTCCCTATGCCTTTCAACGATGTTCCCCTGGCACTGACAGCTGTCACAGCACACACCAAATCCAAGGCACTTGACGTGGATTGGATCAAATTGATGCAAACTATGCCCAGCTCTGGACTCCATTCCTGTTGCACTGTAAACACAGAATCTCTCTCAGGTACACATGCAACCTTCAAAAAACAACATGCTACCTGAAAAATAATTTCTTTCACCTTAAAGTATGGTGGGGAAGATGTTTGCCAGGCTCTTTTTGACCAGTTTCCAGCTAATCTGGCCTCCATGAATACAAATATGAAACTGTTTACATGTCTAGACTAAAGCTACATTTTAAATTCAGAGGTTTTACTAGGAGTCATGATGGATGTACCAAATTTTGACCAAACATCTGGAAGAGAACTACAGTAATGCCTGGCTTGCATGGCAAATGAACATAGAAGGCAGCAGAGAAACAGATTCCTCCAGTATTTTTCTACATTTAAAAAAAAAAAAAAAATACCAGGCCATTACTGCTATCAGTTAAATCAGACATCGTACGTTTGTGGTATAGATACTTCAGTTTGATAATGTATGCTGAGGCTCAGTACGGTTTCCTGCAAAGTCAGCCTAAGAAAAAGTACATATAAGTATACAGGAACTGATTTAATAATACTTCAAATGTTTTGAAGCCTTAGTGTTTGGGTTGTTAATGCATCCTTAAATGTAATGTTTGTTCACCTGGAAATGAAGCATTGGTGAGAGGGTTTTCCACAGAAGATGTTGAGGGTTTACAGTTTGATTTTAATTCAGTTGAAGTATAAGAACCTAACTTACAGAATATATTGAAGTGTACAGTGTGAGAAAACTTAGATGTGAATTTTCACGGGCACGTATTTTCAAGATGAAGTCCAGGTTTTGAAGTCAAACAGTTGGAAAATAAGAAACACAAAAATGACAGATGTCATTTTCCAGCTGGTTTTCTAGCTAACTGTAACTCGCCTCCCCGTCCAGGCTCCTCCTGTCCCCTCTGCAGATGCCAGTCTGTGTGATACTATTTGCCCCCAGCATTACGAGGGTATTCAGCAGTATTAACCCTTGCCATTCATCCCCTGTACCGCTCTGGCTTCTCCACATGCCCTGGTGGTCACTGCTCCTCTGATGAGCCATCCGGAGTTGTTATGTTTTGCTGATAGGTTCCTGGGCTTTTCCTCCACTCATCAAAATGAGCCAGATGAGCTCAGCAAGAACCTGGGCCACACTATTCATCAGCCCTCTGGCTCATGGAAACCAGCTCCGTATTATGAAGGATAACCATGGCATAGAATTCTTTTCACGTTGAGTTGCTCAACCTTTGTTTCTGAATTGTTCCAATCCTTGGCCCGTGGTGTTTTACTGGGAGGGTGTTCAAGAACTTTTCTTCTTTGATGGCTCATTTCCATCCAGTTTATGTCTATTTGCTATATGTATGTGTGTATATATAGTCGTTTAGCTTAAATGGTTCTCATATGTTCCTAATGTTTAGCTCATAGTATATTTATGGAAAGCAGCTATATTGCTTCTCAGGCTTCATTTTAGTAGGCTTAATGCAGCTAGTGTCTTCCAGTCTCTGTCATAAGACAAGATTTTTCTGGTTTTATGCTTTTTTTTTAATTTGAAATAATCTTGCTTTAACAGGAGATTTCTGTTAACTCACTTCAAAATGCAATCCAACTAATACTTCAACAATCACAGTAATACTTATTTATTTCTGTCCAAAATATCTTGGTTGAAATACACAAGGCTCCACTCAGACTATTCCGCAGCTGCATTAGAGTGGTTTACTTATCCTGTGATCAACTAATATCCAAAGTTTTTTCTCCTCTTCTGCCATTTAATTTGCTGAGTTCCAAGCTCAAGGCAGAAATTCTTGCTCTCAGTTCCAGAGTACATGTTTTTGCCAAATTTCATTCTATTTCAATGTGCAAGTTATAAATTCTTCTTTATCCTCCTTGTATTGATAATGCCTCCCAGTTTTGGGGCACTATCATATTTTGTTAATATTCTCCAGGTCTTTGTTCCAAAATCACTAATGAAAATATTAAATGAAGTTAGTTCCAAGAACTAACTGGAAGAACTCAATAAATTACCTTGTTCAAGTTGGATATTCTTATTTTATTACAATACAAGCACTTGTGGACCTGCTACTTCACCTAAGCAATGCTTAAGTATTTCTGGAAAAAGAGACTTATCTTGAGTTATATAAAGTTTGTTGATGACTTTAGGGGTAAGATTTTAGCCCTAAAATCATAAATAAGCATTTGCTTAAAAAAATAAATTATAAAATCCTAACAATATAACGTGGGGGGGTTTCAGACAGCTGAGACAGGGTGACTATGCTGGAGACACAAACAAACCAAGAAGAACATCAGTCATCAACAAAAATGTTATTTGTAGTTGAAAACTGTCATACTCATAAGTTTGTTTAGATCCTGCAATACTTAATCTTTTCATTGTGAATCCCAATTTTTTTCCAGTTTTCTAACTCTTCTTAGGGCATGCAAAAGGTTTTTCAGGGATCATGAAGAATTACAATCTTTTGATAAATGTGTGACCAGCAGAAGTAGGGAGATGATTGTCCCCCTCTACTCAGCACTGGTGAGGCCACACCTGGAGTATTGTGTCCAGTTTTGGGCATCTCAATACAAGAGAGATATTGAGGTGCTGGAGCGGGTACAGAGGAGGGCAACGAAGCTGGTGAAGGGCCTGGAGCATAAGTTGTATGAAGAACGATTGAGGGAGCTGGGACTGTTCAGTTTGAGGAAGAGGAGACTGAGGGGTGACCTCATCACTCTCTACAACTACTTGAAAGGACATTGTAGAGAGGTTGGTGCTGGTCTCTTCTCACAAGCAAATAGCGATAGAACAAGAGGGAATGGCTTCAAGTTGCAACAGGGTAGGTTTAGACTGGACATTAGGAAGAAATTCTTCACAGAAAGAGTGAACAGACACTGGAACGGGCTGCCCAGGGAGGTGGTTGAGTCACCATCCTTGGATGAGTTTAAGAGTCATTTAGATGTGGTGTTGGGGGATATGGTGTAGGGAGAAACTTTGTAGAGTAGGGTAGATGGTTGGACTCAATGATCCCAAGGGTCTTTTCCAACCTGAATGATTCTATGATAATTTCATTGGGGTTTGAATTTCAGTTTTCAGGTCAATTGAAACTTCTAACTTAGCTTAAGAGCTAAGGAGAATGAATTCATGAGTGTTTCAACTGCTTGTTTGCCAGTGAAAGTGTGTTCTTTCTTCTTCCCCTTTTTACTGTGAACTGAAATGCACAGTAAAAGGAAAGAGTTTTGACATGTCTTTCTTCATACATTTAATAAGTTAGTGGTCATGCTACCTCCTGCTGAAACGAAGGAGTCAGAGCAATGAACTTTGCAAAAACTGATTTGCATCATCTTAGGACAGAGAGGGAGGGGGCTGCCTTTTTTATGGATGAAGCACATCAGTGATATACCTTTTATCTGTATAGGTAATGAATAAGTAATGAAAAATTAAGAAGTACTTTAGTTTTTACCAGAAAATCATTAATGTATGTTAGAGTATTAAAGACATACGTCACTCTAGCTAAATGGGTCAATACTACATAAAGACCTAACTCAAATCTGAAATGCAATGTTTAACTTTAAAGAATGCCATAGCATGTGAGCTACATATTCCATCTATTTCCAAAGGATGAGCTGCCCCTACTAAACCTTTTTGTTCCAATTCAGTATTTAAATTGTGGTTATGATTTTGTTTTCTGGCAAGTTAGTATTAGATAAAAATATGCATGAACTGTGTAATGTACGTCCAAAGGTGTATATACAAGCTAATGTTTTCTGATTTCTGTACGTTGCTTTCATGACAACTGGCAACCACTACAGTAACACATTTGGGAATGTGGAATAGTCATTACTGGCAGCAGAAGATGCATTTGTAAACCACAAGACCTTCATATTATAGTTTCCCTAACTCACTTTTTAATGTTCTAGATGGCTGTTGGAGCAGCCATAATCAAAGAATGAAATACAGTATAGCAATCTTATCATAGAGATGTAAAAATACTTGATAGTTGAGTAAATTGGTCTGGCTGCTGTATTCATCAGTTTAAGGTGACACTGAGTTTAATTTTCACTCATTTGTAAGATAATGGATTTTTTTATAAACAAATTTTTTTTAGTTGCAATATATGAAGAAAAGTAACAAAAAAAAAAGCCCCAGTCAGAAATTGGAACCGTCAGAATTTCATAAGCAGAAATTTCCAGGTATTTTATCACAAAAGCGCTAAATGAGGTCTAGTTTTCCTCAGGTTAGAAATATTGGAAATGGAAAACCAATGCAACTGAGATGCAGATGGATTTAGTTCAGCTCTAATCCTAACACTTTTAATTGATGGTATCATTGTCTCTAATCTAAAGGGTTTTGCTTTTATGTGCGAGTGTAATCTGATATTTAAGAAACAATTTTTTTGTATACATATTGGATTCTTAGCATGAAATTTGCCCTATGAAGAAGACCAGTGTAAGCATTAGGCAAGACTTCAGTGCCATTTTGGCCTTTGAAAAAGGAAGGTAATTGGTGCCCAGTCCTCAGGGACCAGGGAGAGGCCTGAGCCAGCATGTGGATGTGCTTTAATCAGCAACTCTGTGAACTGACCAAAAACCAGGTTGTCTTGGGAGGGCGGTCTTTTAGTAGACCTGGGTGGGTTTCTTACTATGAATGTTGATTTAATAAAACCTGATCTCCCATAAAATTGTTCATAAGTTGTTTTGAGGTGCCAGTCTTTGATAGCTGTATCCTGCAAAAGAAGGTGTGCAGTCAGGTTATGGAAGGGATGACAGGCTTCAGCCCCTCCAGCAGCCAAGGGCCAGCCACAGGGATCAAAATTCCCTTCTGGAGCTCCCTGAGAAGACAGGTTTCAAGTCTGCAGGAAATTATGTTTTCCTCAACATTTAGCTTGAGTTAAATCAAAACAAATCCAATTCTTTTTTTTAGCAGAGCAGCTTTTCCAGCTGCTCACTGGAGAAGTCATTCTCATACTATTTTTTTGCTAATGAGTAATGTTTTTAATGTCTCAGTCTCATCTGGGAATTAATTGCCATAGCAATGGGGAAACGCTCTTCTGGGGAGCCACGAACCCCTGTCTTGGTTTCAGCAAAATCATTCTGAAAGTGAGGCACTCCAACGATGCACTTCAGGCCCAGTGTTTTACTAGATATTTTTGTCTGATTTTGTTCCTGTGTTCACATGTGTGTTTGAATTCCCATCCGAATTACCCTATTGCTAGTGTAGCATGATGTTGTTTTAACTATTATTCTTTATTTTAATTCCAGTTACATCCAGAAGAATCAACTATGTCCATGAGCTAAGACAGCACTAGAGGTGGTCTATGTCCCAGAAACTGCACTCCATAAGGTGAGACCCCTGTAGTATCTGATCGAGATGTATTTCATCCCATATGGTCTCCTCATACCTTGATACTTATAATCTAAATTTTTACATTAGGGTATGAGTTCCAAAAGCATGAGATAAACTGTATTCCTACAAAAACTTGTCCCATAAGGTGCTAAGGAGCCTTCAAAATATAAATAGTACACAAAATTAAGTGGATTGTACATGGGCATAGAGCAAATCAATTGCCCTGGGTTGAGCGACGCAGGACTAACTTCTCTTCTAATGCTTGGGAGAACCCCAGTTTTGGAAAACTCTAGTGTCTGAATTCATGAAAATATTTACTTTGTAGCCAGCTAGGCTCTGTGGGATTCAAGGTTTCAGTGTTTTCCAGCTTTGTCAGGTGCAGGGATGAGGAGGAGTGAGGCCTGGGCGTTTGACCCAGGCTGGCCAACAGGATTATTTCGTATCATGAATGTCACATTCGATATAAATTAGACAGATCGCTGCGCAGTTCTCTCTCTCCCTTGATGGAGGCCTTCAAGAGAACGCCTTGCCCCAATGCTGGGCCCCTGAGGCCTTCCCTGCCTCCCGGAGCCATTGCACTCGCAGTGTCCGACATTTGCTGTCCACTGCCAGGAGCGCACAGCTTCCCCCGATGGAATTGTCTGAGTATAGTTCTTGTGTGTCTTATATCAGTATCGGGATCAATACTGGCTCTTTATTATTATTGTTAATTATTTAGTCTTATCCTATTATATCTATCTATATTTCAACCCTTATGTTTCCTTGCTTTCCCCGGTTCCTCTTCCCAGGTGGGGAGGGGTCATCTGGTGACAGAATACTTGTCTAAAAAATGTATTGTTGTGGGGTTTCTCAAACGATGATATCAATCAATGGAAATTATATGTCAAGTTAGGGAAAAGTGAGGGATTCCTAACTTGCGCTGTCTCCACCGCTTGCCCTGAGCAGGCCAAACAGGCCCTCAAATTTTTACACCTGCAGACCCCTGTGAAGTCGAGTGAGGGAGACAGCCACTCAGTAAATTATGAATTAATATAAGAATCAAGTAATATAAAATAAACAACTGATTGTCCTATGCAGTATATTTTGGTAGTCTGAGAAGAAGAATAGTCTTTCAGCACCAAAACCAGTATGAATTGGTGACAGCGCACACACACAGAGCTATGGGAATGCAAGATTTTAATCCTTAAAATGAGGAAAACAGCCGTCTCTTTACAAGTAGGGGGGGGGACACAGATGCACGTGGTTGTAGCCTGAGGAAATATTTCACTGTAATCTAAACTAGGACTAATTTAAAAGCAACAATAACAAAAAAGATCAAGAAAAACTGCATGTTATATTAGCACCTTTTTTTTCTCTTCTTTTTTTTTTTTCCAATGCAGTCTGACAGCTGTGTGCGAGCCTGTTTCTGTGGCACATGACACAGTGATAGAAATCTGTGGCTGCTCAGGGTATTAACAGAGATGCTGGCCCCCAGGCCATCTTCACCCCCTGGGCATTGCAGAGCTGCTGCCCCCTTGTCCCAGCGCTGCTGACATGGGCTCCCAGCAGCAGCACCGGGCACAACCTCGTGCCACATCGTTCAGCAGCCAGCATCCCCTCTCCCCTGGGTTCTTGGCCAAAGCAGTCAGTCTAAAGACACTGGAGGTGATTAAGCACGTTCTTGTTTCAGAGGACTAGGAGGAGGAGGAGGCTCCGTAGTGCAGCCTATATGCCTGTGATGCTCAGTGAAGCCAGCAGGGAAGGTGGTGTCGGTAGAAGACATAATGCCATGATTTTCCAGTTCTTTTTAAGTTGCCTTCTGGTAACTTGCAGGATCATTAAGTGTCTTCCTGAGCAATAGGTATTTAGGCAGATCTATACTCAAGCTTAGCGCATGCTTAAAAACCAGGAACTAGGCTGCATACTTTGCTCAGCATTGAGATATCTGGATTTCATCACACCACCTCTGTTTTATTTCTCCTCTGCTATCAGTTCAACGTGGCAGTGAATGCAGAGATGAGAATGCCACTGCAACTTCAGTTATTAATAGTATATAGCAATTAGTATAATAATTTGATAAAATCCCGTCAGCTGCTATTGGGCCTTTTCGTTATGTGGGAACAGTTCTGGATCAGATCTGCCTAAGGCTAGAGTGACACCAGTGGTGTTTTCAACCTGAAGGGCTGCCACAAAATCACTTATCTACATAAAAAGCCATTGCCATCTTCCAGATAATGTTTTCTTTCATTTCAGCTTCATGGCTAAGCTAAAAAGTTAGCCATGGCATGTTAGAAATACAATGAATGCAATTTAGTTTAGACCCTGTGATTAAACTTAATTCACTTCAGAAGAAGCTGCTTACACTGGTTAATTGCTCCAATCTGAAAAGGGAATCAATACCTTCTGGCTGAGGCAAACAAGAAAAAATCTCATGCTCTGTCTGAGGAAGATCAGAAAAAAGGTTATGAACTCTACCACACCTCAGATGTGATTGCACAAGCACGTATTACTCTCACATGGTAATTTTTAATATACTTTTAAAGAAAATTCAGTAATTAAAAGGGATTTTCTTCTTATTTTGCAAAAGCAATTGATACATGTTTGTGCAGTGGGAAAAAAAAAAAAACCACTACAAGAAGAAATAATACCAAGTTTGTGCTTAACTTAGAGCACTTTCTTGGAGTTAAATTCTCAGGTAACCAATTTAGTGAAGGATGGGCCAGACCCATAAAGAAAGAGATCATTTACCGGCTCCTGAAATGCTATTCCATTAGCAACAGATGGTAAACACAAATACAAAAAAAAAATATTTCTGCCAGTACATTCAATACTGCCTCTTTAACGTTTTACAGAACTGCTTCACATGTCAGACTTTCCAGAGGAAAGAGCTAAGCTAGATCAGCAAGTTTGCTAGACAGGCATGCTGTAACTATATATGGATTTAAAAGGAAACTTAAGCCGTGGGAGGCTTGAATAGTAACATTTTGCAGCTATGAATTAGCAAGAACTAATTGAGCTTCTTTCTATGAATTAGTGTGACCAGAGATTTGAGGCAGAATTGGTTTATCCAAGAGGAAATTGAACTTGAGGAGGGTGCCTTGGCTGCCCCACAGCTGGGTGCGTGGGACCTGCCCCTTCCCTGCTCCCCGTGTTTCAGCATTCCCAGCCCCACCGAAAAGAGACCTGTTTAGGAACAGCAGTTGTTTTGCTGATCAACTCTATGGAGCACTGAAAATACATTTTAAAACTAACAGCTCTGAAAGAGATCAGTTGCTTTCTGGAAAAGCTGCAGACTGTTTAGACATATAATTAATGTAGTCTTGCACTTATGGAAACTTGGCCTTTCTGCTCGGGATGGTTTTGGCTAAGGGTGTGTTCTTGCTGCTTTTTTTTTTAAGGAAGGAATGGCTTGTTATTTATTGCTGAGCAAAACGGCAAGCGCTATTAATATTGTAGTGCTGACAGAGAAGGCGTTTTCCCAGTTTGCTGTTCTTTTTTCTCTTTCCCTTGAAATGCTTGTTCTCTTTCCATAAACAGATGCAAACAGACCAAACGTTTCCTGCAAAATAAGGGCAGGGAGTACAAAGTAGCAATAGCAGGGTTATCTTCCTGATGAAAAGACATATTTTATTGTATGTCTGCACACATCAAAGTGTAAAAATTGAACCAAAACGACAAGTTTCTGTGTAAAGGTGTTTGCCTGCAGCCAGTTTTATGCTGTGCTGCATAAAGATGACAGGTATTCAGGCGTGAACTGATGAAGCAGAAAGTTTTTTGACTGCCGTCTCCCCAGCTATGCCATGTAATGCTATTTTTTTGCTCTGAGACTCACAGCTACAAAGCCCTTTTGTGAGTATCGGTTGCAGCCCTGCCCAGAGAGCGAGAGCTCTGCAGGAGATGGGGATGCTCTTCAGGGGCCTGAATAAGATCACTGAGCGTGCATGCACCAAAATTGCTAGAATTTGTCAAGCTTAAGAAAAATATAAGAGTTTGGGGATATATATCTTTAAAGAGGCTTTTAGCCAAATGTCTGATATTGGGCAGACTCCCCTACCCCCAGCATGCTGAACAATGCATACCAAATTTCAGGGCAAACTGAGTTCAAGCCCCTGAAACAGCTGACCTTTAAAGCGAAAATGCTTTGCAATCCCTGAGTAGTCGAAGCTGCCACGACTGAGTCAGAGAGACATGCTGGGAAAACTGAATATGAGGGTTTCTCATTGCTATGAGAAGAATGATTTGATCTCAACCTGATATTTTTCATCCTTTTTTTTTTTTTGTGCTAGATGTTTACTGAAGCTCTGTCCTTCCTAACTGATGCTTTAAATACAGGATTATGTTGCCTAGAGGGTGGTTGGTTTTTTTTTCCCTAATATGAAGAATATGGTAAACAGTCTAGTCTTTATTCCTTCAGTTTATCCTTACCCCAGGAGCACTGGAACTGTGAAACTGCCAGCAGCTACCCAGAGTTGGACAAATATAGGTATGACTGTAACTGCAAGAAGGAAAGGAGACTAGACTGTTACAGGAAAATGCTACCGTAAGCTTGAGAACCTATAGTGAATTATATTATGCAACCAGAGCTCTACAGCTTTATTTCCTGGTCACGTGAGCTTGAAGCCACACTACACTAATTTAAAACATTGGTCAGAGGCAAGAAATGGAAGAAGGAATCATTTGAGGAAACATAATATGTTAGACTAAACTGTTAAACAAGATAAAGTAAGTAGTAGTTTCCTAAAAGAAAAAGAAAACACCTAGAAAAAAAAAAAAAAAGCAGAAATTTTCTCATCCATTGGTGAAATAAACAAAGACCATTTAATTTCTTAGGGTCAAGAAAAATTAATAAATATTTTGGAAGTCTATCTAAAAAAAGAGCACTTTTAGAGCTTAAGAATTTATATGTCCGTCTGGGCAGAGATTGTAATTTTTTGTTGTTTGTCCAGAACTGATTGCTGCAGGGTATTATTCATAAGCAGAGCTTGTTGGTGAAAAATAAATAAGAAACAGCATCAGGGGATAGTAAGAATTGTAACCAACAGCCCTATGGTATGTCAGTCTGTTTTCCCACATTTCATGTTCCCAGCACTTCAGTGTATGCAGGACTTAAACTGGTTTGGACTTCATGCTTTCTTTTGGGCTGGGCAATGGTAAAGCTGTGGTTATGCCACTGACAAAATCCATGACAAGAGGGGATTGCACACCCAGTTAGTAGACGGCTGCAATATCAGAAGCTCAGTGGAAAAAACAAGCAGCATAGGTAAAGCACAAATGGCAAGCTGCTGATAGAAATAAATCCTAGCGAGTTATATTTACAGGTTTCCTGGACACCACTCTTTCCAAATGCAGCAAATCCACTCTGAATGAGTCACTTTATTCCCATGCACAGGATTACACTAACCCCAAAACCTCTTAAGCTATTGCATTCGTAATGCTTAATGATTCTCTTCTCATTTTCCCTACACACAAGTGGAAAATACCAGAGAAATAATCCTGTTCAGGTTTCTCTGCAGTGTATTGGAAAAAGGACATGTGCCTGTTTCTAGATTTGGTCTCAGCTAGTTTGAAGCAGAGAGATGGTTTTCCAGTTGTACCTGCTAGAGCTGTTGTTAACAATTGCCTTGTTCCTCTCAGGTATTTTGTTTCAAAGAGCTTAAAAGCCAAAAGCGCCAGGATTTTGACTGAAAAGGGGGGTTTTTTGGGGGGGTCAGCTTTTCAGTAGCATGATTCTGGCTCAGTGAATTATGTGGGGATTTAATTTTCCTCTGGGCTCCTTGGAAACCTTCTATAAATGGTTTAAATTTACCAGGCTGGTTTCTTTAGTCTGTCTGGTTCCTCGGTGTGTGCTCTCCATAAAGGCTGCCTTGGGTTTTTATCACCTCATCATTGCTCCTGGTTCACTGATAACAGCTGGTGATAAAGGAAATCTCCATGTAGGCTAAAGTCCCCCTGCTCCCTCCTCAGTGCTGCTCTGATACAAACCGTTCAGATTTTTTCCTTCCATAGTGGCTGTCGTTAAAAAAAAATGAACAGATGGAAGATGAAATGCTTAACCTTGCCCTTGTCATCGTCCCCACAGGGTATTTCCAGGGAGGATGCTTTCACCGATTCCAAGCTAGCTTCATACTTTTTTGCCCCATACTGGGGCAGAACTTTGCTTTAAGTTGGCAAAGGCACTTCTAGTTGTATTAATACAGACATAGCTGTGGTAGCTGGCGCAGCCGCAGGAGGTAGCTGTGAACCAGCCAGCTCCATAGCTGTTTATTAGCAGTGTGGCCTTTACGGTCCAGAATTCACCGCAATCTGCAGTGTCATGAGTGAAGCTGGGTAAATACCTGGACATTTATCTTGAGCTGAGATCTGGCTACAAATAGCTGCTATCAGTACCCCCAAGATAAGTCAAGTCTAGAAGCTGGACTTCTATAAGGCAACCCAGTACATTTTGACTGCTGGCAAAGATGGTGGTGATCCCAAGGATTTCCCCGGCACAGACCCTGAATCTCTGAGTTATCAGCTAATGGCTTTCAATCTCCAAGGCTATCATTCTGATAACTCTCCTGAGTTATTCTGATAACTCTCCTGAGGACTAGGATTTATACCTTCAGCAAGCAATTAGGTAGAAGGGCATGTCTAGCTGAACTCTTGATGGCAGTATTTTTTCTCTTTAAACCAACGCGTTTCCTCCCTGATGCCTTCCAGTTTTCAGAAATCACTGGATTCATGCCGCTACAACCATCATTTCAAAATTCAGTTATATGTTTCATTTCAGGCAGCACTCAGGATCTCAGAGAAATTTGCCATATTTACAGAATATATAAGCAATTACAAAACAGCTTCCCACTGCTATTTAGGAAGAGCAAGTGTCCAAGAAAAATACAGCAAGGATAGTACAGCTTGATCTTTGTTAGCTCATATCTTACAAGAGTCACATGGTTGATGTGCAGCAGGCATTTGCACCTAAATAATGATGAGATCCATCAAACTGAGGTCCTGTCTTCTTCTAGGGTCATATGCTAACTGTCCTGGAACAGATAGTGTTATTAAGGAGAATTACAAGATAATCATTTAAGGAAGATAAACAAGTAGAGGGGCAACATCTGTGCATCACGTGCTGCATGTAGTGCAGGGAGAAAAGGACCTACAGAGAAAATAGAAGATGGTAAAAATAGTGAATCTCATCCCGCTCTTGGTTGGAAGCCACTGTGTTTTTTTCTTGGATAAATGTAAAGCAGAAAGGGGAAAGGAGAACTGTTCAGCTCATTTCTCTACGGCCTTTAGCAGTAAACCTTATCTTTGTGAACGCTGACACAGTGCTGAGAAGGACTGTAGCCCTGAACCCCACCTGCCATGCAACAGGCATGAAGGAATGGGCTTTCTGGGCTGCATTTCAATGCCTAATGCTCAGTTCCAAAACCGCAAAGTTTCAGCACCCTTGTTTTCTCCCTGTTGCACAGATACTTGTAGAAAGAGCATTTGTTGGGAACAAAAAAAAAAACAACAAAAACCCTAACTCATTGCAATCTCTTGCACAGGTGACACTGGTGTGGAGAAACAGACCTTTCAAATGGGATGGCCAGTCGCTCTCTGGGTGGTTGTGGGAGCCTCCATTGCAAGGGTTCTTGCAACAGCATCTTCAGCTGGATCAGGTGAGACTCTCCAGGCTGCTGTTCCGCTGCACACATATATCCAGCTAGGCTGTGGTCCTGTGGGACCACTCTGGCAAAGGTACAAGCTCTTTCTGTTGATTCTCTTAAACTGTGAACTAAGCATCTCCTGAGTATATTAGCTATATACGAAAGGCTGTCCTAGGTGAGCATCTGTCAGAGTAGTTTCTGAACATTTGTAATTCCCTGTACATGGTTTGGTGAATTCTGCAGGCAAAAGGGCTTGGGGCAGCTGTTGGGACTGCCAGGTTCTCCACCTGGGCTGTTACTCTGCATGTTGAACATGGAACTAGTGCCTGGCCTCTGCAGGGGGATTTCTGGGCCTTCCTAGACTTCCCCCTGGAGAGGTCCCACAGCAATGAGTGGAGTGTTGTGCTGTGGGTGACTCCCTGTCCCAGGCCAACCCAGACGATGGGTAGAGATCTGGGGAGATCCTGGACCACCCCAGGAGCTGACGGCTGAAGTGCAGTGAGTGTATACACAGGCACTGCCCTGACACCCAGCTGCACTTCAGTTGTAGCTATGGGGCAAACATGAATTTCATGTTATAATTTATTATTATAACTTAAATTTCACAGATCTTGCCACAAGCCTTCTGCGGAGTGTTGCTGTGACAGTATTCATACCACTGCTGAGATTTAGTTTTGTTTGCATTTTTTCTAAAATGGACTTTTCTCTGAGTAGCTCTGGAACTGACTGGCTACAATTATTCATATGGGCCTCAATTTCTTCAGCAAAGCAGTGGACTAAGTGTTTTGATTTGCATCAATAGGAACAAAATTGTTCATCTCAGTGCTTACCTCTAAGCACTTAAGCATTTCAGTGTTTACTTTTAAAGGCCCCCTGTGCTCCCACTCTGATGAAATACATCTCCCACAGAGTAACTCAGAATGGTTTGCAACCATTCTCCATGCTCCTTGTCCAATTTAAGAGCAGGATGTGGCTGCTAAGGATTTGGCTGGTCTATGAAGGCATTTGAGGTTTAGGTCAGCATGGTCCAACCAGATGCCTTGACCACAGGCAAATCTGGCCCCCTGCCCTCCTCCTGGAGGAGACAAGGAACAGCTGCTTGAACTGCAAAAGTGGCTGCTGAAGGCTTCCTCCTGCACCAGCCCAGATGCTGGGTGGTGGGAGTGATGGTTTCAGACTGGCATGGGAGCGCCAGAGCAACACTGCCAGCTTCACGACATGTAGGTGGCAGCTGCCGGGCTGGCACAGAGACACGGGAAAAAAGACTGTGGTTAAAATATGAAACTTTGATGAAACAGAGGCCTGGGGCACCTATCTACCGAGCTTCAAGGCACTCCAGTTGTCAGCCTTGAACTGGCACTGTAAGCCTGGCACTCTGTGTATATATATACACACACACAGAAGAGATTCTGCTATAGAGCATTTCTAGCTGTGTGCATGACTGAGAGTTAGTGCAAGGAACAGATTTGTAGAAAGCGCTGTCTAAACATTTGCTTGTCCTCAGATATTTTAGCAAAATGAAAGGGACTGCATTCAAACAGCAGGGGAAAGTTGACTTTAAAATGAGGAGATGTGTATGGTTTAAATATTCCATAGTGATGTCATGGCAGGAAGTTAAGTCCTTTTTTTTTTTTTTTTTCTGGTTTAAACTTAATGGAAAGGGTAAGACAATATTTCAGCTGTACAGCTACTGCTATGCCTGTAAGTGGTATGCTGCATGGAGCAGCTGGGTCTCTGCATGTGCTGTAATGCACAGTGTATGTCCCCATGCACCCTTGGTGCGGGAGACAGTTCCCCTGCGGTTCGGCGGAATTAGGCTGCCATGATCCCACTGCCAAATACGGTCCACAAAAGTCAAAGTGTACACATAAAAAAACCCACTAACTAATCCAGTAAGGTAAAACACATGGACTGTTATCTATGTTGTACAAGAGGATGAACCAAAAAAGAGAGAATATGTCAGTGACTACTTATAAGATAGTCTTAAAGCCCCCAAACCTATGAATTGCTACTTCCAGCACTTCCCTGGATGTCATGGTGTTTTCTCAAGGAGGTAACCAGCCTCATACGCACTGAGGGCAAACCAAGTTTCTGTGCTAAATATCCCAAACTGCATAATGGATCAGGTTAGGTATTGATGGCAAAATGAAAGACAGTTCCAGAGTATAATATATTGCAGGAATCACACTCAGTCTGATGACAGAAACTGTTCTAAAAGGGGATTTAAACCCAGAGCAAGTGCTGGAAGTCCCTACAGTGAGCCAGGCTGCCAAGGCTGTCTCTCTCCCTCACCCCTCTGTGTGCCCAACAGAGGCTGTGGGTGTGATTTAGCTGAGGGCAAGCATTGCCTGGGATCCGACACTGCAGCAATGATGAGAAGTAGGGAGGAAGAGAAAAGAGGTATTGCTATTCCTACTTACACCTACTTTCGACTCTGCGTGTTTGTATGGGCTTTTAAGCTTTTTATAGTTGGTCCAAGCACAGCAAGAACAAATCAAGCAAGCTGCTGGACAAAGCCTTGGTATTTCTGCCAGCATGGGAGCATCCAAGCTTGCATCCAAGTGGGCCTTGGGATCCAGCAAAGCTTTCAGGAAAGATCTGACACTTTCTTTTTCATGTCTGAGTGGTGTAAGTAGCAGCAACTCTGGATATTGGTTTGTTAGTAGATTACATTACTGAAAGGCAATGTTTTGATTATATTAAATAGCTGTCAGCCTCAGAAGTTGTTCAACAATTTGAACTGTTGATCTTTTACATGGATTTTTTTTCCTGAAAGAAAATATTTACTTAACACTCACCATTAAATCAACGAAAAAATACACTTCCTGCCATATATTCTCTTTGATCTTTGCTAATTTGCAAGCATCTCTGTCCATACTTGTCTTTATCATCTTCATAGTCATTGTGAGAAAATGCTATTTTTACATTTTTTCTGGCTTATACTTGTTTATATTTTTTTCAGATATGGTCAGCTTCTAGTATTACAAGTGGTTTAAATAGAAAAGACATGGTGGTAAAACAAAATTTCTGTGATTATTTTGTGGGTTACCCTTAAATTGACTGGTACAGCTTCAGAAGTATAAAGTGGGAAAAGGGGAAAGGGCTGAGATGCCTGGAAGGGACATATGGTCAACCCATTTTCCAGATGTCCTCTCAGGAGATCGCCCATGGTTTTTGAAACTTGCTGTCTCACCTGGGTGACCCATTGGTAGGGATGGCTGTGCAGAAAACATCTGCTTACTCAGACCCTTCTCTTGTGAGGACTCTGCATACGCTTCACCTTCTGAATATAAATAGCTCTGCTGAGTTTGGTAATACTCTGTAGGTGAATACAGGGATGTAGCCTTCAGCCTTAATTTGTCCAAAAGCGCAGATGGCAAAGCAGGTCCAATTTTTTTCTCCTTCTGAATCTATAGGAATTATCACGTCATAGTGTGCTCCATCACCTCACAGTATGTGGGGATTAACATGGTGTTAACCAGGCACATAAAATACATAACCAACAAATGGAAGGTAGTACAACAGCTTTAGAAGAGCCCCTTAGGGCTGGGAATGTGTCCCAAGTCCTTTTTCTGTCAGTTCAGGAGCCACCAAGAGGTAACTGAAAGGGTCTCCTCACGCGGCAGTCTGCACAGGTGCAATACTGGCCTTTCTAATGTCAGTTCAAGCTTCTGCTTCAGTGTCAACATGGCCAAGATTTAACCTTAAATATTTCTAGTATTTTGGATAGGCACTGCTTATTCTTTTACACACCAAAAAACAAAAAACAAACAAACAAAAAAACCAAAACAACAACAAAAAAAACCCCCACCAGAATTCCCATAGATTCCTTCAGAAAGATCCTACATGCTCCTCTCAAAATGGCATGCTGCCCAAAGTGTTGCTTCCTAAGCCGAAAGACTGCAGGCACATTTGCCTAGCTGGGCAGGTTACAGCTCCAGCCTGACGTTGCCTGTCGGGCTTCTCTCTGCCGCCCTCTTTTTTTAGAGATCCTGGTTTTCACTGCCATGGCTGATTTACAGGTGATGAGTATTGAGGAATTCTTGTTTTGGATTTGTTACAGCGTCACAGAAACCTGTGCTGGCTGCTCTCAAAAGATCTGGTGGCTAAGGCTGTCGGCTTTCAAATCTCCCACAAACACTGGCATCGACTAGCTCTCTCCAAAGATTCACCTTCAAGGTCCAGAGTCTTGGACTTGGCAGGGGAGCCTCCAGTCAACATCTGGTCCAAGCAAGGAGGGGAGGTAGAACTGGAAGGATGCGCCTGTGCTGTCTCTCCCACAGCTGTTGATTCTGATAGTAATGTCCAGAAATGTGAACTTGGGGAAACCACTGAGGACTGCTAAAATTTTGATGCTTCTAGAGGCATTATTTTAAGGTCTTAAAGTCCTGTCTGCTTAGATTAGCACTGGTATCCACATTCAGCACATTAGTATATTCTGTTTATTAACTGTTACGTATTAGCTTCAACAAGTGGGATATGGTTTTCTTCATACAGTCTTACTTCACCTACAAACCCTTCTGCTTCTAATAGACACAGGGAATATGATGAAAGAGAATATTCTGTGCCATTCCAGAGGAGATTAGACACGTTTTTATTTGCTAATGCATTCCACTTCCAACATATTTACTGCTGCAACATCTGGACAAAAAAAAAGATGTTTGGTAACCAGTGAAGTAACTTGGTAAAGTTACAATGTCTGGAGGGGCTTGCTCTTGCATTACTATGTATTAGTCACACACGGCAAGACTACATATCCAGTTAGTTGGAGTCCCAGATTTATATATTTGAAGAGATGAAAATGGAATTTATAATAGGAAAGCAACAGAATAAAAGGGCCTCAGTGAAGATAGTTTAGTCTGCAAATTAGATTTGATTTACTTTTTTATCATTACGGTTGTATGTGTGAGTCAATGAAGTGTTTTATTT
The DNA here is from genome assembly GCF_964106895.1 of Numenius arquata. Lineage (NCBI taxonomy): Eukaryota > Metazoa > Chordata > Aves > Charadriiformes > Scolopacidae > Numenius > Numenius arquata. The sequence goes on along the minus strand of NC_133581.1, from coordinate 27,506,888 downwards.
GCATTGGTTAAGAAAATGTTTTAATCACTCATCTGTTCCTAATCAAATCACACAGCTAATTGTTTGAAAATGTTTGATAACCAAAACCATTTGTAAATGCCAACACTTTTGTACACCTCAGCAGAAATGAACCTCTGGTGAAAATTTGGGCCAGAAGTATTCTTTGTTGTGATGATTTTTCTCATGCAAAAACTTTGTCTCAAGGCTAGTCATCATGTATCAATAATTAGTACCAAATAGCTGGTGGTCAAGGAGAACTGTTAGAAGCATTATGTCAGCCATAATTTGATTAACAATAGCAAATTCTTTTTTGTAAATCATCTGGAATTAACACAATGAACAATCTAGGAATTACTACTCATATCTGGAAATGCCTAACATTTCTGGAAACTAATGTTTCCAGAAACAACTAATGGTTCCTGTATTATTCACTGTGCCGATTCCCAGATGACTTGCAGCCTAAAAAAAAAAAAAAAAAAAGAAAAGAGAAAAGGCTACTGCCTGCAAGTAATTTGCAAGTGAGCCAAGTGCAAGCAAGCCAGTTACAATATAGAGCAAAATGTTTCCAAGATTCATCTTTGACTCTGTCCTACCAAAGGCAGGGGTAAAGTCCCCATCACTTTCAGAAAGAGTCAGAGAAAACTCGTTTAGAAAATGCAGTCCTCAATGTCTCTTTCTGAGTACCTTGGTTACTATGTTAGTTATTTTCTCCATTTATGCTGAAGGAGCTTTGGACTCTGGATCCCTTTTTGTCACTGCAGCAGAAGCAACATAAGCAGATGTCCAGAAACCCTTTTCAGGCATGTCTTCACATTCTTGAGAGTGAATTAAGACTAAACGGATACCTTTCTAAAAACGAAAAGAGGCAAAATAATACTGATAAATGGAATAAGACAAACAAAAGACTTCATAATGTGCAAATAATACTATTTAAATTATTGCCACTGAATTAGTGGTCCTAGCCATGATTTATAACTTGTAATTCTTCCCAAAAGCTGTAGTATAGTGTTCATTGCTCACTTTAACACTTTTGAAAATCCTGTGCACGCGTTTTCAGGAATGTGAGAAACCACCACAAAACCAGCTTGAGTTTGCAGCCCATTGTTATAGATGTTCCCAGCTGGACTCTTCAGGAGAAAGGTAGGTTAGTTTTAATGTGTGTCTGAGTATGTTTTGGTTAGTGCATCCATCTCAGCAGCTCCTTGTTAGACAAATTATTCAATTTTACAATCATCAAAAGATTAACAAACTACCATCCATGATTATTCAGAGAGTAATGAGAGAGAGCTTGGCCTGAAACTTTGTAGGTTAGATCAATTCAAATGTATAATGTTTTTTTAAAAAATCAGCAACAGGCTAAAATGAGCAAAATTTAGTTCTTTGAAGAAAAATACACAAGAACACATGAGTAAGTAAGTGTAATGGCAATGCCTCTTACAGCGTGGTTGATAAATTCTCAGAATGGTGCCTGGATGGCAGCTTGACTCCGCAGCCCCTCTGAATGAAAGCACGGTTTCCTTGGGTAGGGAAGGTCAAGCACATCTCCAAATTGTACTGTGCACAAGGTGCTTTGGGAGGTAAACATGCAGATAAGTAGAAAATGGGAGAACCTGTTTGGTTTCATTACCCAAAGAAATCTTGGGTGCTATTCCAAGTGTTTTTATTTGTGCTAAACTACTCCTTCATCAAATTTACATTCAAACAACTCCAGTGCAACAGGAGGTTAAGAAAACATAGGATGTTACCCTTTGCCATCATCCTATGTGCAGACTTTCTACAAAAAGGGAGTGATTTTGGAGGTCCAATGCCATACCACTCCAGGAGCATAACCTGCAAAACACATTGTAAGACGACAGAGCAAGAAGTGATTTAGCAGGTTTGAAAACAAGGGTGGAATCCCACCTCCCACCAAAGGTGTGGCACAGTGCCAGGGGCCAGGTTTTACCCGGAGCTTATTGCTAGTATATCACACCATACTACAGGGGAGCCGGAAAAGGGAATATTTATTGCCTTTTTTTTTAAAAAAAAAAAAAAGAAAAGCAATATTTGTGCCTTAAGCTATTTGGAAAATGGGGTGAAAGAGGCCACCCACTCCTGCTATTCCATTGTTGCTGCTACCTGCAGATTTGATGCCAGAAGCTTCATTATGCAGGGTCTTCCCTGGGAGAAGAGCAGGATGGGGAGGCGAGGCAGCCCCGTAGTTGTAGGCAGGCTCCCTCCGCTCTGCAGGCTGCTGGCACCTGAAGGAACAGCACACGTTACTTTAACCCATAGAGGTGTTCTCCCTGTGGGTTGCTCTTGTAGAGAGGATGGGTAGTCCAACCCTGCCTTCCAGACACTTCTTGGTTTTGAATGTACCGTCTTAATTTTCATTTCAAACAGTTGTCACAGCTTTGCCTTGGTTTGGTTGAACCTTTTTAAGGCTCAGAATAGCAAAGTGTTTCGAATGCCTCCGAAGCTGCCTGCTGTGAAACAGAAGCATTTATTCTGTTACCAGAGGGAAGCTGCTCTTCTTTGAGCTTCTCTGGGTTTGGGTGCTGAGATCCTTCAGCAAATTTATACTCAGGCATCTCCTGTCCGACCCTGGAGGAAATCCTCCCAGTGCCACAGCACTACAGCGCTGATGTCTCGGGGCTTCCAACACCCCAGCAAGATCATCCTTATGGAAAAGCAGATTGATCAGCTAGCACAGGCTCTGGGAACATCAAAGCACCAAACCAAAGGCCAATTTGTGACACCAAATGTGGTGTTCAGATACCCTGAATGCCAGCAGCAAGGCTGGGGCTTTCTCATCCAATGCAACCAAGCTGGAAGAGCTGTAATATTTCCTAAGCCTAAGTTAGCCTACAAACTTTATTCGGTCCAGCTTCTATCCATTAAAGCTGATCATATGACTCTGCTTCTTGACCATAAAGGCAGAAAGAGGCAGGTAGTGTTCCTGGACTCCGGTTCACTCTGGTTCAAAGTCAACGGTAGCAAACGGCCGTGCTGGGGCTCCAGGTCGAGCTGTGGAGGCAAGACTTAGCACTGCCCAGCACATCCTCCGCAAAAGGGCCCGCAGAGCCACAAGCAGCTCATCTCGAACGGTGGTTCCTAAGCCATGCCATTCTGAATGAAAGTCATAAATTGTAGTAAGAGGTATAAATTCCCTATCGATGTTCTGCACCAACCTCAGGCATGAGAGAATAACGCAGTGTTAGGGCTGCTGAATGAGTGCTCTGTGTGCACCGAGTCATTAAAAACCTGGGGAACAGTCAACCATGACTGCACAAAAATAAATATAGAGCTGACTGTAAATAGTACCCCTTCACCTGCTTCTTCAAGTAGAATTTTATAAGAATGTTTGTTAAAGGGAATGATTTCTTTTTTTTTAACAGGGAGATTTTGGTATATTTCAATTGAAACCATATGCTTGGTCTTGTGCTGCTCAAATACAAAGTCAGTCTAGTTTTGAATTTAATACACTTTTAAAAACACCTAAATAAAAAATCTGAGTGAATGTGTTAGGATATAAAAAGGACATTTTCCAACTCCTAAAAAACTGATCTGGGAATACAAGTGAATTTTATTATAGAAGCATGTTTTGTTTCATTCTTTATTTGCTACATTAAGAAAGGTATGGGTGAAAGGAGATTAAACCAGTTAAATCCTAGGATATTTTTTGTCATTTTTCCATCTTGTTTCACTTTTAGCTGCACAAAGGATACTATTATAAATATTTCAGTTTATCTGAGGCCAAGAATAGAAAGATTTAGTCATGTTTAACAAAACTACGCGCAGTTAGTTAGCCTGAACATGTAGGCTCCCGCTCTGAAGTCATAAGCAGGGACTTTAAAGGATTGGTGAGCAGAGGAAATTTGATGACTAATCAGTATAAAATGTGTCAGGATCTAGCTTTTATTCAGGAATTCAATCCTGATCTTAATACATAAGATTATGTGTGTAAATCAGAAAGTTCCATCCTTATAAAGGTGGCAAAACTGGAAATTTTATAGTGTAAAATCTGCTTAAATTGCTGGAGAACCGACCTAGAGAATAGGCCTGGTGAAATTCAGCTTTCAGAAAATGTAGATGTTTTCAAGACCCTGCCTCAAATGAATATATTAGATCACAGGACTGCAAATCCTGAGCAATTGTATCAATGGATTAATCCCATTGGAAATGACATCATCATTTCCCCACCAGACTGTCTTATATTTCTTCCAAGGCTTTTACTCAAATTCTTTTCCAATTCTGCCTGAGCAAAACACGTCAGATTTTAAGCTTTTTCTATTTTGTAAGAGAGGGAGAGAAGGAAAGAGAAGAGAAGTTGTGAGTTTTTTTAAAATCCTAAAATAAATCTTATTTTACTTCTAACAGGTTAGAGGCAAGGAGAATGTATTATCATGAATAATTAGTGAACTATGTTTCTGTAACATCTGCAAAGTATATGTTTTCACATACAGCATTTTCACATTCACGTAGAGCATAAATATAACACAGAAAGGACTGAAAATCAAATCAACATTTTAACAGCACAATACGCTGTCTCTGTAACAAACCACATTTACAGAAATGGGAAAACTTCTCCATGTGCTGGCCAATGATGATGCTCTTCAAAGTGTTTTCATTTCCACTGAGGAAGTGTTATTATTTCCACTTCAGGAACCTTGCTGAAGAAATACAAGTGATATCCCTTTTGGGGTTCGAGGTTTTTCATCAACAGACAGAAACCGCGCTAGTATAGTACCAGTAAATATTCATCCCTCGTCATCTCTCTTTTAACCTCTTCCCTTCTGAGGAAGCATCCAGATGCATCACTTTTCTTTTCAAAAATAACCTGAGCACATCCTCAGTTTTCTGCTTTAAGCAAATTATATTTACGTAAACCAGCACCCACTACAGACAGGGGTGTGGTAAAATCTCTTTCTGCATTTTTCTTCCAAGGTTGAGCTCATTTTGGTGTTGGCTAAAATTGAAGTAGATTCAATACTAATTGCATATTATTCTGAGACAACCAGCCTGATAGACTCTTTCCATTAGCTGTATTCACGTTAAGCCTCATAACCAATACTTCCTATAGCTACTCGTGTTTTTTCAGTTTGGTTTTCTGTATTGCTTATCCAAGGAGGGCCAGTGTTAAAGGATTCAGAGGACTATATTCCTAGGCACAGCTGTGGTTTCAGCCTAAAATCTGTCAAGAAGAAAAGGTTTATCAGAATCCACCACCTCTAAACATTTTCTCTACAAATTGGTATTTGAGAAATCTCTTGTTCTTGAATTAAACTCACCTTTCTGAGAAATTCAAAATTTCAGTGTAATCACAGATATGCATGCTGCTCCCGAACATTCAATATGGTTCGTGCTTCAGCATATTCATTCCTAATTTCTTTTGTATTCCAAAGTTATACTGAATGAGTATTAAGTGCTTTATAAAAGTTTCATTCGACAAATCATTTTTTATTGTGCAGAATTTCTGATACATTTTTATGATATTTTTCCTACAAAAAAACCTGGCATTATTCTTTCACGGGATATTTCATGCCCACATAACTTGATGTCATTTGAGCATTTAGTGCTTGTACCCTACAATTAGAAATTACACACACATACTTGTTAGTCTCACTTTTAAACAAGCTATCTTTATGTAAAGCTATAGAACAGTTCACAGCAGGAAAACAGAAGCCAGAACAACATTTATACCCTAAAGCCTGTGGGGCCTTTAGGACCATATAACATATATCTGTTCTCCAAATTAATGGCCATTTACATCTGAAACATTCTGATGCTGCAAAGTTTACTGTCATCTGCGACAGAAATAGCAAGCACGTGTGAGCCAAGAACCAAAGCTGAAGCACTGCTTGCAGAGGAAGACTATGCAAGCCTCGCCTGAAATGCAGTGCTGAGCCGTGCATTTGCCATCAGTTTATAGGCAAGTTCTGGACTGGAGGCTGATTTTGGTGCTAGTGCATAAGAGGTTATGCAAAGTAAATTCTGCAGTTCTTATAGTACTATAAACCTAATGCTCTTCAGTGGAAAAACAATGGCTTTACCACAGCAGAGTATATCATGCCAAGTATTTGTAAAAAGACAGTATCAGTATGCTACTTTATTTTTGTTTCCAGTACTTTTTCCTCATTTTATGCAAAAGGAATTTTTAAATGCTTGAACAGGCACAGAGGGTAAAACACTGTCATGCTGAAATCAATGGGCCTTTTGACAATGCCAGGATTTCAATGAGGGCCTTCATGGGAGCGTGCCACAAGGAGCAGCTGTTTCTTGGATGCATCCCAAAAGCTCCCCAGATATCTGATCTCATACAACTACCCCTATGGGTTCCCAGCAGAAAATGCAACATTCAGCAGAAAGCGGTTTGCTCTCCTCCCTGATTCTCTCCACCCTGCGTTCCTGGTATTCCTGGGAAATTCCCTTCTGTCCTCCCTCGGTTTTATTGCCCCCTGTGCCTTCCAGATAAGGCCCGAAATTACTTTTGAAAATTCTGCGTTGACACTAGTTTTTATGTTGTTATTTCAGCCCTTGCTGTGGTGTTCCCGCTGCTGCCAGCTGGGATGAAAATGTCTGACCCTTCAACCCAGGTCTTGATGGATAAAGGTGATCCATTTTTCAGTGTGTGTCTTTCAAAAAAAAAAAAGAAAAAAATCTGATTTTTCATTTGTATGTACATGGTTTTATGGACAGTTTAAGGGTATTCATATTAGATTATCTCACTGCAGTCTTAAGACTTTTGTCTTTCAGGTGTGATTTTGGAATGGATAATAGCCACCCATGCACAGTATCACTCTGTCATCTTTTCCACTGTTTGATGCTTTTTGGTTAATACTTAGGATTCTGTTGTGTTGTAATCCTGAACCATATAGGTATTGCCTTGGATCAGCCTGTTGTGTATCTTTCAGCAAGTTCAGCTTTTACCAAAGCTTTGCCTACTGAGTCACCCAGGCTGCAGATCCCGTGTTGCAGACTTCCTTCAGAAGCAGACATTCCAAGTGGGTTACTTGGGGAGAGACTATTTTGATGTAAAATTTAAATAAGACTTGGATAATGCATGTTGGATTGAAAACAGCAGTGGCAGGGACTCGGCAGCTGCAGCAGGGAGCAACAGACACCTCTTAGTCTCTTAATGTATGAAGAGACAGAGAAAAACTATTTACTAAGGCTGAAGTTTTACCCACTGTGGCACTGGTGAAAGCATAACCATGCTGACAAAGCTATAGCTGAGTGATTTACAGCGCGGTACTCCCATGAAGAGACCTCAAAAGTGGAGTCCACCACAATCCAAGTATCAGCCAAACCAGTCAACTGGCAGTAACACCAGTTGGGGTGGAAACTTATGTAGATAAAGTACTATGGCTGGCAAAGAATTGGGAACCAAATAAAATATTAGGTGAAAGAAGAGCGTCCTGGGAATAAAATTGTTTGAAAGAGCCCCTGTTGGCAAACACAGACCAAGGACAAATGCCAAGTAGGCTCAGTTGAATAAGCTTTAAACCTTTTATAGAAAGCTGAAGCACAAAAGCTTAGGCTAATCCAACCTATTTATATGAGTGTTTTCTGAACTTAATTACAAATTTAAAATGTTTCCAAATGTGTGGAGTGTTTCTGTTTGGATAGCTTGTCTGGCCTGGGTTCTCAGCAGTGCAAAAGAAGTTGCCTGGACTCTGCAAACATTGCTCGCCTTGAGGTGTATGTGCACATGGTCTTAACTGACTCTGGGGCTTGGAAGGTCTGCTTAAAGCAATTGAATAGGTGAAGGGTTCAGCTATTACCCTTGCTGTCTCTGGGTTAGGCTTTTGTTGGCTGGCTGACTGGTTGGTTTATTTTTTGCTCTTGTTCCTTGGCGTTTGCTAGTCTTATGACCTCCTGCGCTTACGTAAAGCCCTTCAGTAGGCTCTACAGTCAATATTCAGGAACATTGATAGCCCAGGTTATCATTAAGTATTAAAGGCCACGCTGACAGTAAGAACTTGCATACAGTGCTGTTATGTTATACCTTAAAGGGCCTGGCCATGTAACTAAGCCCATCACTGAGCTCTCAAGAGCCCAATGACCTACCTGTTGGTACCGGGGGCACCTGGGAACAGAAGCAGTAGCCAGCTACATGGAGAGAGGGGCCTCGCTGGAGCCTCTCAAGGAACTGCAAGTGAGGAAAGGAGTAGCTTGTGGAGCTCAGCATGCTTGAGCTCAAGAAGAACAGCTGGTCTCCACAGCAGCTATTTGCTTCATGCGTACCCAGAGAAGGGGTACCTTTTGATTACAGAAGGAAGCTGCCATTAGGGAAGGGGCTGGAGACTCTGCATTTAAAATGTAGGTGTCTAAAGTCATGGCAGCATAAAACACAGTAGAGCCAAAGTCCCCTGAGCCCCATAAGGCTCTGATCTACAACGCCCAGCATAATAGTCAAAAAAGTAGAGATACTTCATAATTGTCTGGCCTGTTTCCCAATGAAGTTAACTGTAAATATCATACTTATTTACAACATGCAGAAAGTATCAGGATGACAGTTTAAATATTTACATTAAAGAGGAGATATAAGTATTTTTGCATGCAAAGCCCTCACGAACGGCAGTGGGACTTATAACTCTGTATGACTGCAGGATTTGGTGCAATCTCGGCTAGCTGGTGATGTTTTCCATGAAGGAGGACAGATGATGTGAAAGGAGCTGCTAACTTTACAGACCCTTTCTTTTTGTGATCTCACCTTGACTTAACAACTCAAAAATAGTAAAGACAGATGTATACTAGTTACGTGCAAGGTTCCACCCTGCTGTAACCCAGCTACTGCATTCATGCAGAATATTGTTCTATGAAAGCGAAACGCTTAAAATTTTACATGGTCAGCGCCGTAGGATGAACTGTATTTGGATTTTCCTCAAACAACTGCATTTGGATTTTCCTCAAACACATTTGACTTTTTATTTAAGAACAGAATTTGCATTTCATCTCCCCATCTTTACCCTATCGAGGTTTATTGCACTAGACCTTATATTTTTGCCTGAACCTGCATCTTATTCCCTTTCAAGCTTTTAATTGGTGACAAACCATGCGGCCTGAGCGCTTAAGCATGGTTGCAGCTCTGCCGAAGCCCCTCTGCCCCACACCCTGTGCTTGCTGTGGGGGATGCGGAGCTTCTGTGAAACTCAGATTATCAGCAAAGTAGTCATTTCTAACGGGAAAATGAGCAAAGCCGAGCAATTCCAGGTTTGGGGGGTGGGGGCTGTGAGTGTGTGTTTATTAAGGGGAGAAAGGTGTGCGTTTCTCCCTTCCCTCCCTGCGCTGGACATCTCGAGGGGGGTGATGCCGGGGGCGGGGGGGGGATACCCGGGGGCGGTGCCCGCGGGTCCCGCCGGCCGATGCCCGGGGCGGGGAGCGGCCCGGGGGCCGCTTCCTCCTCCTTGCGGGCTGCCTGGCTTTTAAAGGCGGCGCGCCGGCACCCGGCCCCAGACCGCCGCCGGGGCTCCGCGTCTGCCGCCGCCACCGCCGCCACCCGACCCGACCCGACCCGACCCGCAGCGGAGCCGGCTGCGCCTGCGGGGCGGGGGACGGGGGACTCCCATGGGGGGTGGGCAGCGCGGAGCCCCCCGCCCCTAAGCTGCCCGCCGGCCGCAGCATGCCGGCAGCCCTGCTCTTGCTGTGGTTGGGCTGCCTCTGCAGCCTCTGCCGGGCTTACTTCGAGGGCCCGCTGTACCCCGAGATGTCCAACGGGACCTTGCACCACTACTTCGTCCCCGACGGGGACTACGAGGAGAACGACGACCCCGAGCGCTGCCAGCTGCTCTTCAGGGTGAGCGAGCAGCGGCGGTGCGGCGGTTCGGCGGCGGCGGGCGACGGGCTGAGCCTGCGGGAGGAGCTGACGGTGCTGGGCCGGCAGGTGGAGGACGCGGGCCGGGTGCTGGAGGGCATCGGCAAGAGCATCTCCTACGACCTGGACGGGGAGGAGAGCTACAGCACCTACCTGCGCCGGGAGTCCGCCCAGATCAGCGACGCCTACTCCAGCTCGGACCGGTCGCTGAGCGAGCTGGAGGGCAAGTTCCGTCAGGGGCAGGAGCAAGGGGGCCGGGAGGAAGCCCGCCTGGGCGACAGCTTCTTGGGGTTGCTGCTTCATGCCCGAGCCCTGCTCCGGGAGACCCGCCACATCTCCAGCGGGCTGCGGGACAAGCATGACCTCCTCGCTCTCACCGTCCGCAGCCACGGCGCCCGCCTCAGCCGCCTCAAGAACGACTATCTCCGGGGCTGAGACGGGACCCCCCAGTCCCCTCCACACCCCCAGGTGCAAGGGGCTTCGGACGGGGCCCGTAGCCCTGCCTCCAGCGTGCCAGGTCTGGCTGGAAGGAGCACCTCCTCGCGCAAATGCATCCTTCATCCTGGAGAAACTTATTTATTACGTTTGAATTCCTAAACAAATAGCGCACTTCTATAAACCAGGAGGTTAGAGGTATGTCTAAGTTAATATCCCATATTTAAAGAATAATCCCATGTTATGTCCTTCATCCTTGGTTACAAAGCGAAGTAAGCTTTCTCGTCTCCCGATTCCCTGTCGTCGGTCTATATATCGGCTGTTCTACTACAGCTCACCTGCCGCAAACGTGGATAAAGCGTGGTGCTCACTGGGCTCGCGTGTAGCAGATGCTTAAATTGCTTTTGTTGTTAGTCTCCTTCAGGGTGAAACCTCTGGCCCTCTATTAACTTTCTTAACCTTTTATAATGGTATGTATTCTACGCACGTTAAACATTGTTCTACTACATAACTTGAAGCTGTGATTTCCATTTGTGTTTTGAAAGATGGAAACTATTCTGGCGGGATTTGTACTCTTCCAGGCTTGCTTATCTGTGACTCTAAGCTATCACAACCCCAAGAGCCAGCCAAAAAGGCTTATGTCAGATCCTGAGAATGCTGATGCAGATTTTTATAGTAAGGAGAAGGAGCCCTAGTGGTGATTGTAGTTTCAGATCCCCAATTTGAGAGCCAGATTTCTTAGAGCATGTTTCTAAAGCAGAAAAAAAGGTTTTGTCTGTGCTAGCACAGTGACATGTCTTGTCGGTGCCTTTGTACTTTTGCTAGCTAAGCTATTAATGAAATTATTTGTACTCCTAGACAATAGCAAAAGTGCCCAGTGGGAAGGAGGGGAGGATTGTTTGGGTTTTTAGATTCGTTGCTATTTAATTGTCAATTGGGGGTAATATGGCTACTAAGTTACAGATACTGCAGGAAGAATCACTGTTTGGATGAAAAAAGTTCATATGTTGTTTTAATAAATATTTGAAAACAATGTTAAAGCACTTTTTTTTTCTTTTATTGCTCTGCCTGAGACACTCTCGATTTAAAACATGTTGTAATATGTCTTTTCAGCAAAAATTTTTGTGTGTAGGTTCTGCCAAATGAAATAACTTGCTTTTTAGTAAAAACAAATAAAAATCTACAGACTCAAGAGGTAAGCAAGTTTCGTTAAAAGAAGTGATACAGAAGGGCACGTAGGGTAGATTTTTTGGCATTTGTAAGCTTTTTTAAGAAACTCACAACCTCCTCGTGGCCCTGGAAGAGAAACTACTTGATGCACATCTGAAGTCTGATCTTGTTAACCCTACTTGCATTCAGTTATAGTTTGTTCTGCAGCCCATCCAGTTGGTAAGTTACTCAGCAGTGCAGTGGGTCAACATAAGTCACCTGGGACCAGAGCGCTGAAGACACCAGGACATGTTTGATGAAGGCGCGTTCCTACAGGACCTCTGGACCATCCAGACAGCTCGCTTTCGCTAAAGGCAGTGAGTGAGTTGTGGCTCCTAGCAGGAAACTTTACATGTCAATTTGCATCTTTAGATCCCCAGGATTTTTGAAGATCTGGCTTCAAAAGAAGAAACCATTTTATTCATCGACTTCGGTGGAACTACTCAGTGTAATTTTCAAGTATTTTGTCAAGTTAGAAGGTATGACAGGTTCTAGCTCTTAAAAATTAATTTTCTTGTGATCCTTTCCTTTGCCACTAGGGTTAGATGTAACAACACAGGAGCAAACCATACAGCATTTCTGAGATGGACCAAGCTCTAAAAGTGCCTGAGGGTTTCATTCACATCCAGTCTCTCATTTCTCTCTGAATTTTACCCCTTTAGAAGTAGGTGCCAAAGATGTCCTGTGGTTCCATTTGTGCCCTGATGCTTCTTGGAAGTCCTTTTAGTCTCTGCTTACCCACTTTCTGAGTCATTGGGTAAAATATGAATTGTAAACATCAGTAAAGAAACTAAAGCAGCAGGCCATGCTAGCTTTTCTAGCCATATGACAGCAGTATTCAAATCCTAATAGAAAAATAGTAGTGGTAGTAGTGTAAAACACAGCTTCTTAAATATGCTTGGAGTGCCTTGGCTATTCTACTTGCAGTAGCAAACTTTTAGTCAAGCTCAAACTATCCCAACATACGCAGCATACCAAGAGAGTAAATGTTTGCAGAGCGCTTACTTTTCAAAGTAGATTATGTGACCTGCGGAGATTTATAGTGTAACTCATTCTGCTCAACACCCCTGTCTGTAAGTTGTCACCTAATGAAACAAAACCTGGTTCTTTAAACTCCACACTAATGTTTCATATGATAAATATTAATTTTTGATAAATATCTCCATTGACTTATGTTTCAGAAAAATGAAAACTTTTTTACATTGGAAATTGAAACAAAATCAGAATTCTGCTCTGTGACTTTGATTATAAAAGGTTTTAAATGTTCTCTTTCAAAAAAGAAAATGCGTATATCTGAGTCTGGTCTATGCGTAAGTTCACACGATGAGTAAAAAAGGTCAATCTTACATGGATTTGATCAAGCCAGTATAAAACTCTTTCAGGACATTTAAATCTACTAGAATTTGATTTACAGCATTTTGGCCAGTCTAAGCAAATGTCTATATTAAATATCTATTAAACGTATCAATTTTGAGTCAGAGCTGATACATTAAATAGCCTTTATAAATCTGCAGTTCTTGCAAGAACTGGGTATTTAGTGATATCCAAGCAGTTTAAAGTTTAAAATTCAAAATAGTTCTTTAAAACCTATGAAAACTATATTGCAATCCTCTTTGCAATCATATTTTTTTTTCTGCTTTTGCTTTTTTTACCTGATAAAACTTATTTAATTAGAAGAGATGAAGATCCTCTGGTTTTATACAGCCTATTTCAAATAGTAAAGGCCTTTTTATCATTGAAAACTCAGTAAGGACTTGTAAGCAGAGAGATTTAAAAGGATGATTGTAGCAGCTATTTTGACCCAATAGCTCCTCCTGTTGTGTTTAAATATTGCATCAGTACTGGGCTCTTTATTTTCTTTTCTTTTTCTTTTTCTTTTTCTTTTTTTCTTTTTTCTTTTTTTTTTTTTTTTTTATGTAGAAGTTCAAACTAAGATTAAGCTGACTTGGTCTTTTCTGTAATTTTCTGGAGATTTTCAGACTATGTTTTCTGAATTTATTAAAGACTTGATGGTACTGAAGAGTAGATGACAATGTTTTCAAAAAAAACCTTCAACTAATGCAGCTGGAACAGTCATAGAGAGCTTACTTAATACTTAAGTTTTCTTTGCCACTCAGACTGTGATTTAACTCATCAAGAGTCAAAGAAAGGCATTAAGAGACGCAGGTTACTTTTGAAGGCAGTGCTCTGCTGTGGACATTCTCACGTCTACTGACATATACATAGGGAGGAAGAAGCTCAGAGTGTCTCACATCAGCACTAACAAAAGCTTGGGAAAGAAAAGGCTGTGCTTGCCTCCTGACAAGTCTGTGACTGGGAATTTAAGGAGGGGGGCGGGTGGTGGTGCAAATTGTGGCTTTCTAAATCATAGCTTCCAAAGTTTCACAGGTTGACCTCCCCAGAACCATCCTGAGAAAGAGAGAAGTCGAGTGAAGCTTTCAAAAACATGGTAAGCCTCTTGAAAATCCTGTGCGCGCCAAGCTGGGTGTATGCATTGCCTGAAGCTAAGTTGTTGCTCCCATAGGTTGTCATCTGCTCAGACACAGGTTGCCAAGACGCGTACCTCTGAAGCAAAAAATATACTTACCTTAGTCAATAGAAACAACCTGGTGAGCTACAGAGAAACTATCAGCTCTGGTTATAATCTTACCTTGAAAACGCTTATTTTGAGAAGAAATTCTATTGGGTGCATCTGTTGCTGTTGGTGTAGCTGATTATTTAGATGGGCTTCATGTTGTTTTACTAACTTCTTACTCATGCTTCTCAGTTATCGCTTTTGTGACTGGTAAAGAAGTTTTCAGCTAACACTAAAGTGTTGTTGAGTGAAATGTATTTGACAGCCATTATTGCTGAAGTAACCCTGTATGTTCAAAATTTGGCATTTTTTCTATCTTTTAAAACATATTTTTAGTTAGAGGCCATTGGGGAATTTATTTTCTATTACTTTGATTGTTGGTGAGCCATTAGCAAAAACTGAACAATTTGTGGGTCCATATTTCATTCCTGAAGTATATGAAACTGGCAAAAATATTGAACCCACTACGTGCTTTTTAAAAAAGCTTTTATTAGAATACATACACATAAAAAGACTGTAGCTCTGTGCTTATTTTATTTTCTTCATAAAGTTGTCATCCTACCTACAAGATCAGTTTACAACTGTAAAAGGCAGAACTTAATGACTAATTCTGTAACACGAAAAACATATGGTCTCCATAATCATTACATTTTTAATGATGTGGCTTGGACAGAGTCATTCATGGCTTGTAGAGTCATTCGTCCTTGAAAACTGCCTTACCTTGGGGAGGTATCGCTGACGGTCTCCAACATGCCATTAACATTCTTTCACAAGGAAAGACAATGCAAGTGTATCATATTTTCAGGTGAGAACCTTCCTTAGGATGTATCTACACCTCCTTTAAGTGCTTAGAAACTGCCTATGTAGTAGTAATTGTTTGTGTCTGAACTTTCTTGGGGGGGTAGGGGGAGGGGGGAAGTCCTTGGACAAGGTTGGCTCAGGGAGAGATTCATTATCCAGCGCTAGATATTGGCAAGTGCAGGACAACTGAAAAAGCTATGTACTTGCATCATATTTTCCATGGTTCTTCCACGCTGCAAACATTTTGCTGCAACAGGAGTCACCATTATAAATTAGTTTTAGCATAAATAATCAAGACTTTACTATAGACACACTGTCCAAACTGCAAGATGTTTTTTTCTGTCTACGTACCATCTCTTCTCAAAAATAATGTGACCAAGACTTTCAGTTTAGTGCTAGGTCCAAGCCAGGGGGCCTTTGGTCTTAGGTTCTCAGCTTTTTTACTTAAATTTGTCTAAGAGCTTTTTATGCCTTTACCTGGGTAATGATAAAGAATTCTTTACCATACACTTTCTGTGTTGACAACTCTTTGGTTAGTCAAGAGCAGTCAACTTTTCTTAATAGCAGGCTCTGTCCTTTTTAATGAGTTTGTTTCTAATGTAATATGATTTAACTGAGATTTATATTTAAATTCAGAGTAATATGGGTGCATATGTTAAATATCTTGCAAATTATTTTTATGGTTTTATGCTTTCTTACAAAGTAATATACTTATTAACTCTGGATTCTAACAGAGGCACAGCAAAACACAAGCTAGTTCATAACCAGGTCAGCACACAAGCCAGGATGCTACTAGGTTTGTAATTTTAAATAATATCTTGCACATCCTCTCATTTCAGAAGAGTAACCCTGGAAAAAAAGAGTGAATGAACAAGAGGTAAACTATGCTTAGTTTTTTTTTCCTGATATGAGTGCAGAGGAATAAATCTGACTGTGTATATCAAGAATGAACTGAAGTTCACCCTATGCTGATATACCCTAGAAGCAAATTTGCAATGAGGCCCAGTTTTTGTTTCCGACATTTATACTTCTGTGGCAATTAAGGTTTTCAAAAAGCCAGGCATCCCCCTGTGCTACATATATATTGATTTATAGCTCCTATCCTAATCACCTTTGCGTTGTGTCTGGTTCCGCAACCATATGCAGGTATTTATTTACTTACATAGTCTTACTGAATTTAATATTAATTCCTCTACATCTCTAAGCTACACTTCAGTCCACCCTGCTGCACGGACATCTCAGGCCTGCTGTAAGTTGCTGCTTGTATCTCCTCAGCACACGTGCAGAGCTGAAGCTCACAGGACCAGGAAAACATTATTACTGTCGGTATGTCTGACTCCACTGGGAATACTGGTCTGGTAGCCTTTTACTGTCAGGGTTACAAATTTATTGGAAAATCATCAGAGTTTGCTTCCTAAGGGTGTTCTGCTTCTTCTGCTCTTTTGCACATTAGCCTGTGACTTTAAATTTTGCAATGTCTTTCACCTACCAGTTGCTGCCAACCTTCAATTTATTTGGCAGTAACTTACCACATGGACTAGTAGTCACATGGAAACCTACGGCATAACCCCCCCGGTACCGTACTTCCCCATATGAATGATAGCGACAGAGTAAAGCCCAAAGGGAATCAGGGAACTGAGCTTGCACTACAGGATTCAGCAAAACAACGTTGTGACACTAAAAAGGCACGTAAACGTACTGTAAAGTAAATAAGGTCCAGATTTTCATTATATAGCACTTCTGGCATACCTCTTTTAAAATTCTTTCTTTTATAGCCACTCAGCAAATACAGGCACAACACTAATGATTCATATTTTGCTGAGTTATGTCATCTCGAAGGCAGTTTGGTTTTATTTCCACTTGGATAGGATACTTTTCCACTTGCGTATTATGTCACACTCCTTATAAAAATAGAGACCCAGTCTTGCAAACACCTTGGAGTGCTCCTGGTACGGAATGAGACTCATGACCATTACAATTCTCACACCCTCCTTATTATGCTTATAATACTTCAAAATGTTCCCCTCTTGGCTTGAAAAATATTTCCGTTCTTAGTCTGTGTATAGCTTTTCTTCCTAAATAAGATTTCTTCTGGTTCTTTTTTTTTTCCGCCTGGCGGGGATTTATACGAATGCTTATGTACTTAGTTCACGTTAATAAGAGATTTCACTCATTAAAAACCTCTAAATATATTATTTAGACACACTTTATCTGTTTCTTCATACTTGAAACAAATTGATTCACTTGATTCTTCCTTTAATTAATAAAACTAAGAAAGGAATTATAAACTTACACAATATAAAATGGCTTCTTTCAGCCTGTGTGCATTTAAAAGGATGTGCACTGGTTCTAAAAGAAAACAAAGAAGCAAAAATACTTGAGAAACCTAGAGTTAGTGTAATAGGTTGCCAAACCAATAGCATAAGAGTCAGGAAATTAAAAATTGTGGCTTCTCAAGCAACAATCTACATTCAGCATAGGCAGTGTTCGCCCTGCCCTTTTCAAAGAGCTGTTACTTGCAGATTAGAGATTGACACAGGAAATAAGGTATGTACTCTTTATAAAATATCTGCAGGTACAGAATTATCTTTTTTTTCCTGTTTTTTTTCTGGTTTTTTTCCCCCTTTTTCTTTTTATTTTTTTTTTCAAGGTGTAATGAAGAGTAATTAAAACTCTGGAATAAATAAATAAAGCAATTTGTAAACAGTATATATTCTGTAACCATTATATATGAAATGAACTCAATTATCTGCCAGACATTCAGTCTATCAAACCTTGAAAATAATTTAGAATTTTCAAGCTCCTGGTTTCAAATAACATATTTAAATGGGGGATGGGGGAGATATACATTAGTTACTTATTAAAAAATAAAAAAAACAGGAAGGCAGCCATGACAACCAAGAATATGTGTATTCCATAGAGAAAATGGTGAAAAAACCAAGGCAAAAATGTGGAAGAAAGGTGGGAAACGGATCTGGGGTCTAATTTGAAAGCAACCACTCTTTCCTTAAAAGAAAGTAATGCATCCCACTCTTGTGCATTACAGCACTGCTTTGGCACGTGAAGGTTGTTTTTTACTGAAGATGTTGAATGATAACTACCAACAAAAATATTTAATTTCCTATAAGTTGCAGACTTAGTCTTAGCCCTTTTTAACTGCCAAAAAGCTTAGACAGTCTCTAAACAGTCATTGAATATTTTCACTTCTGCATGTACTCGTTTCCATCCAACTAGCCAACTTTTCATCTTTGTGAATGCTTTACTGTCTGCGAAAAGTGCTGCTTAGGCAACGTTTATGTTGAAGGTTTTCCCTTTATTGGTTATACTGAGACACTAGGACTTTTCTGGGTGCTTTGCAGACCACAGTATGGCCACTGAGCGCCCAATGGAGAAGGTGCCTCTTGCACAGCTGGGAAAAAGCTTCCCATCAGGAGGAAAATAAGGGTTTTCCTTTTCAGTTCAGCTCTTCTTTTTCATGTCAGTCATGCCACCAGCTTATGCACACTGAAGAAGGTGAGGATTCCAGTCCAGTACAAGCTGAAAACTTGAAGACCAACATGGGCCACTCCAGCTGAAAACTGGTAGGTGCTACGTCCCACCATTGCCTTCAACTACACAAGCCCTATTTCTATCTGATAGAACCTCCCTCCCTTCAACCACCAGAAACACAATGTTCAAATAAATGCAGCATTAACATATTTGCCAGCCAGAGGGTATCGGGCACTAAATAATAAGGGTATGTTAATGCTGTTTTTAAATTTATTCCCAGGAAGCTCATCTGCCTGAAGCTTACTGCTCACAAGATTTGTTTGACAGTAAAATCATCTCATAGAATCACAGAATCATTTAGATTGGAAAAGTCCCTTAAGATCATCGAGTCCAACCATTAACTTAGCACTGTCAAGTCCACCACTAAACCATGTCCCTCAGCACCACATCTACCCATCTTTTAAATACCTCCGGGGATGGTGACTCCACCACTACCTAATTTTTCCTAATATCCAATCTAAACCTCCCCTAGTGCAACTTGAGCCCATTTCCTCTTGCCCTATAGCTGGTTAGTTGGGAGAAGAGACTGACCCCACCTCGCTACACCCTCCTTTCAGGTAGTTGTAGAGAGCGATAAGGCCTCCCCTCAGCCTGCTTTTCTCCAGGCTGAACAACCCCAGCTCCCTCAGCCTCTCCTCATAACACTTGTGCTCCAGACCCCTCACCAGCTTCGTTGCTCTTCTCTGGACACGCTCCAGCACCTCGATGCCCCTCCTGTAGCGAGGGGCTGAACTGAACACAGTCTTTGAGGTGCGGCCTCCCCAGTGCCGACTACAGAGGGACGATCACTGCCCTGGTCCTGCTCACCACGCGGTTCCTGGTACAAATCCGCACCATTAACTCGGAGAATACAGACAAGAGCTGCTCCATCAGAAACAGCAAGGTCGTTTTATGCCACAACATAGCTCTGTTTGGCCATAGCCCCACTAAATCTTGCCTGTAAAGGCCATCTCTCATATTAGGTGATGTTTACTGTAGGCTACATCTGACCCCAGTTTGGTTTCCCCTTTCTTTTCCCCTCCCCTTTCCTTTCCCCCCCTTTCCCTTTCCTCCCCACTGCCTCCGCTTTTTTCCCCCTTCCCTTTTCCCCCTTTTCTCTATTTTTTCCCCCTTCCCTCTATTTTTTTCCCCCCTTCCCTCTATTGTTTTTCCCCCCTTCCCTCTTTGCTCTTGTTGTAAGGGCATGTGACCCATGGCACAGGGTGAGGACAGCCAGAACACCCTGTGCTATGTTCCTTCCCAGGTCCTTGCCGTGGTCCCGAGAGCTCTGATCTCTCTCCTCACCTAAAACTGGGAGCCGGAAGCGGCTGGGAATGTTTACCACACACAGGGGAGAAGAAGCCACGGGAAATGATGGCTTTCTCCACCCCTTCATCCCCAAATCAAGGCAAAACGCTTTTTTAAAATCCATCCCTCAGCCAAGCCCGAGGTCAGCGCGGTGCCGAGGAGGAAATAACCGAGCCCAGTTCTCTCCGGTGTGTTTCACGGGGCAGGGGGGAGTGGGGGGGGCTAATTTATGAGCGCTCCCCCTTTAGCCTGAAAGACATTCCCCGAACCCAATTCCCTGGGAAACACCACAGGCGGGTGTTTCCAGCCTTACCCGCCGCTGCCCGCCGGGAGGGCGCGGCGGCGGGGGCTTCCCCGGGGCCGGACCCGAAACCCCCCCCTCGCCGCGATCCGCCGAGCCCCTCTCCATCCGATCGGATCCGAGCCCCGCGGCGGGCGGGCAGGTAAGGGGGAGCCGGGCCGGGGGTCGGGAGAGCGGCCGCGCCGTCCCGGCCCGGTGGCGGGGAGCAGCGGGGGTGCGGGGCGGGCGCTGCTATTCCGCCATCGGCCGGAACATCCCTCCCGGCCCCACTGGGGAGCGCGGGCACGGCCCCCCTTTACTCCAATTACGCTAATTTAGAAGGCTGACGGCGGGCGTGGGACCGAAGCCCGGCAGCCGGACAGGAAGCCCTCTGACGCGGCGCTGTGCGGACGTGAAGTAATGTAAATGTGCGGATTTTCTTCCCTTTATGGTAGATATTTGCTGAGATAACAGCATCAGGCAAACGGCTTCTTGCGGAGGCTTTTTGGTACGCGTGTGTACGAGAGGGTGCAATTCGGCCTCGCAATCAAAGGCGGCAGTGCCTGCTCTAATTAGTCTAGGGTTGTTGTTCTTCTGAAGATTGCGTTGATTTTTGACTCAGGCAGTACTTGTAAGATATAAAACCTCAGTTCAAACAGGGGCCAGTGTGGGCTCTTCCTGCGGTTGTCTAAGTTTTTATGGATCGGTGGTTCCGGTGCAGCTGGCAGCCGTGTTAAACGCTGGTACATCCCACAGGGAGCTGGTTGCGTTGTCCCCCTTCATGACGCAGCAAACTGGTTTTAAGGCATGGCTAAAACTGGGTTGTGACACGATAATTATACCCTTCGTTTCTCGGCAGCTTCTTAACCTTGCGTAAGGAGAGCACGTGTTATTCAGTACCATTAACCACAGCTAAATTTGAAGTGGCTGTGCAGGTAAAGCCAATAAAGGTACTGCTGATGTCAGTGAAGAGCAGAGAGCGGGTGATGTTTGAGGAGGCTGAAGGAGAGATTTTTGAGAAAGAGGATAAGTGAGCATTACCTTTTGACTGGAGAGCTGGGGAAGGCTGAAAGCCTAGCCTCCAGGTGATGGGCATCACCTTAAATTGTAATTGCCTGCCAACATCCAGGCTGACCCTCGTCATGCTGCTGAGGATTGTGAGTGAATAACAACAATGTGGACAGAAAATCCATGAGCCTTGGATGATGTTCACAGGGGACAGTGTGACTAATAGGAGCTATTGGTAGTATTTGTTTTAAGCTATGCAAGCCTGCAGTCTGATAACTGAGAGCAGAGTTACGTGTGGTGTCTTCCAGGTTCATGCAGAAAACAGTAGTCCAGAGACAAGAAATGTGGAGAGCTATGATGCAGACAATTTGCTTTGCGTTATCAGTTGCTCTTTGATTTGACTATGGTTATAAGAATGCTAACTTTAGGCCAACCAGTGAGTTCTGCTTGTAGTTTAGTACACAATGCAATTTCAGGTGTAAAATAGCAGCACAGGGATAAGTGTCTGTCTGAAGATTTTGAGGAGGCAATGGGATAAAAACTCCTGAAACTCTTGCTGGTAATTCTGCTAATTTAGACTCCATTAATTTGAGATTAGCATTCTACTTTTATGTAAAAATTAAAAAAAAAAAAAAAAAAGAAATAACAACGCAAACCTCTAAACTGTCAAGGATTGAAAAACTACACTGAGCACAATAGGAAAATCCATGTTGTGTGATTGATTCCGTTAGAATTACCTGTGTTTTCTGCAGTGGCCTGGTACCATCAGCACTAGGCATTTGGATTTGTTTTTCTTACCAGCAGCTCGGCTCTTGGACTCCAGGTTTTTTGAAACATAAAGTTCTATTTCTCAGGCATTTAGAATCACGTCTTAACACAAAGGTTTTGGGAAAATGGCAGTATCACCCAAATTACTGATCAGGAATGGAAATGGTCATTTTGACCAGTTACACTTTTTCTAGATATGCCTACTAGTAAAGGGGGAAGAATGTTTTCTTTGTCATTGCGTGGGAAGATGTTAGTTGGCTTCTGTGCAGTATGTCTAAGCATGCAATTACAGGATTTTCTGAAGATACCAATAGGAACAGTTCCAAGTTCTTCACTGCCATTTGTGAGCTTACCTTAACGTTCTATACACTCTCAACATAAAGAAAAATCACTTGATTAGAAATCAGGAATAGCACACAATTTCCAGACAAATTCACCCAGTCTGTGGGTTTCTTTCCTTACAACACCCTGGAAACAGGCAGAGCCCTCAGGCTGGGGTTTCTTGTTCATGGGGCGGCTAGGGGCTTGCCAGTGCTACTTGAGGAACGTTTCATCCCAGCTCTCTGCCATCTGTCATCCATTGCTGCAGGAGAGAGAAATGCTGGCGTTGACCTTCTCTTTCAGCAGAAGTTGGTAGTTAATTTCTTGCCCCTTGCTGGTTTGGGGTGCTGGAGGCTGGTGCTCTCTGGGAGGGTCAGGATGGCTGGATGCTGTGTCCTGCGTCTGTGACCTGCAGCTGGATAGCCTGACCACCCAGGTCTTGCACGGTGCAGGTGAGAAAGAGGGAGCTTGGTGTGCCCCCCCCTCACCTGGCACAGAGACCCCAGCTGGGAAGGCTGAACAGGGTAGTAAGAAGTTGTGTGAAATGCCTTATTGGAGTAGTCCAGTGCAGACATTCCGAGTAGCCTCTGTGGAGAATTTGACCCAGAATACTCTAGCACCCCACTGATGCAAACTGGAAAAAAATCCTACTGAAGGGAGAAGTTTCTGCTGTGATGCTGTGCGTATGGGACAAAAAGTAGACTTGCAGATCTATGTAATGTTTGTGTCTAAGAAGAAAAACATCTAAAGGGGATGCTGTAGCAGATATTTTTAATCACTGTCATCTGGGTTTTCATTCTAGTAATGACATCATGATATGACAAACTCAGGGAAAACAATAAACAGGCTTTTTACTGTTACAAGATTTCTCTCGGTAGGTGGCTAACCCGAGAAATTGCTTTGCAGTGAAGACGGAAACAGCAGTTTAATGCAAACACTGCAGTGTATTTAAACAGCAAATGCGTAACTTCACCACAAGGGAAATCTTTTTGCTATAATAATTTTCATGACTTGCTCTTGCATCACCAGCAAAATGAATAGTAGTAGAGCTGGGGGGCCCAATTCTCTCCTATTTAACAGTGGTATTTTGCAGGTACGAGTTCATTGACTTCAGTAAATAGACATAAATGAAAGAGCTGAATATGTCTGGAGTCTTGAGGCAGAGTAACGGCAGACAAAGTAGATAAGCACATTAAAAAAGCTACATATAATGTTTTTTATTAGTATTGCATAGTGTCCAGTGGAATGGTTTCCTACCTTAAACATACCGAAGGCTCCTGCCGCAGCCTGGGAAGGAGATCCTCCCTCTCTTTGCAGGATGCAGTGCTGGTTCAGATTCTGTCTCTTAGGACTGGGAGTATTTCAAGGGAGTGCTTTGTGATGACCAACAGGTTTGACTGATGACACCAAGACCTGAAGTCTCGTGGAACAGGGGTACCACCGACAACAGCGTAGGCTTTCCCTGCGTGGCAGTAATGTTCAGGGCTGCCACTATCCACAATTCTCCCAGCAGGATCGTGTTTAGTGAATTGTATGTAGCAATGGTTGTCTCTAAACAGAAGCATCAGTTAATCATAAAATTAATGCCATGGAAAGTGGTCTTGCTGAATGCAAACACTGCAAAAACATCCATGTTGGAGCTGGTTGCTGAGGCTCTTTCTGTAATTGGTGGAGAGAAATGAGGGTTCAGTTCTTCTCATCCTAAAGCAGGTTTCTGACAAGGTCCACCTAATCATGATCCAGATGTGCCTGTTAGTTAGGAGTGTTGGGGATAGTGCATGTGATGTTCAGGTGTAGGTCACTATGGTACCTGTCTGAAGTTAGGCGAGGTGAACCCTGCTGTACAAGCTTCTCGCATCCGAGCAAAGGTGAAAATTCCCGTTTGGCTTACGACCTTCCCCACTGTAACATAAATTACATGTAACTCATCTCAGTAACTTCCACAAGTTTGGGTTTTTTTTAATTCTTTTTTTAACTAGAAATTGTGTCTGGCAGGATTGGTTGCATCTGGTTTTTTTAGGCTGACCTTTTGTTCCAAAGCATTTACAAAAGTTACTGTCAGAGATTTAGAAGAGATTCTGCTTGACGTGCATTTTGTGTGAGTTATCCATTACCAGGTGAACAAATACCAGTTAAGTGACATCTGTGATAGGAAGACAATAAATTCACCTTAGTTTCTTGGCATAACAGAAAATTCTGATGTGATTTTCTGTTACCAGTAGTGTTATGAGGAGTTTCTTAGAAGCAGGTTCAGATTTCTTAATTGAATGGTAAAATAGATCCCTAGAAGCCCTTTGAATCTGGCAGGGTTCCCGTTGGACTTTAAACTTAGTGATGAATCTTCCCTGAGAGACAGTTGACAGTCAGAAAGTAAAGGCTTAAATATTTTTTCCTGTCCCTTATTTTGCCATTTTGAAGAAAAATATTTATAATAAGTTCATATACAACGTCCAGGTGGTTATAACCTCCATCTTCCCTGAGAGACAGTTGACAGTCAGAAAGTAAAGGCTTAAATATTTTTTCCTGTCCCTTGTTTTGCCATTTTGAAGAAAAATATTTATAATAAGTTCATATACAACGTCCAGGTGGTTATAACCTCCATGCTAAAGTTAAAAGAAAAAGAGCCTTTGTTTAGGTTAAGCTCTAAGCATGTGAATGATACTTAAACTATTTGGTAAGCTACTTAAGTACGATGAGAAAATTGTGTACAAAACCAGTGCATGAGCTACTGGATGGATGAATGTATGAAGTACATTATGGACAAACTATGTAATGAACTATTTAGGTGAGTGTATTATGTTTACCCAGTTGTCAGAATTTCCCCTGCCCCCCTCTGGTAAGCCAGAGGAACTTTCTGGTGGCCTTAAACTTCAGAAGCAAATTCTGTTCTCATGGTCTTGTCTTAAGCAGATACCTACAGAGTACCTACTTATATTCACTGAATTTCACTGAATTTTTTTTAGAGTTGGAAGGGACCATAGAGATCATCTAGTCCAACTCCCCTGCTGAAGCAGGATTGCCTAGAGCATGTTAGAGCATGTTACTCAGGGCTGCACACAGAGAAAAGCATCTGTATCCCTAAAGGAGCTAGGTAGTTGATTCTGGGAAGAGTGCTCTGTGCTTCAATTCCTCATACACTGAAAGGCAGGTGGAATAAATTGATCCGACCATTGATGTTGCTCATATGCTTTCTAGCAGTGTTCTTAAATTGAAGTGGATGTGAGCACCATGCTTTGTGCTGGACAATTCAGATGTCAGGAAGTTTCTGATCTTGCTTACCTTATCGTGCCTTAAAAGTTTTATGGTGTGCAGCTACTTGATCACCAATCTTGGATAAACTGGATTAGGGGTATGTGTGAGGATACTCAGTTCTGTCTGCATCATGCTGACTTTCGATATGGGTCAGGGATTCAGATAACTTCATATGTAGCAGGGCAAGTATCAACAGCTTCTGAGTTGCCTAAGCAATTAGGCAATGATTTTGTGACTTGCTGTCGTGGTTTAGGCTGAACTGGCCAATGACGGATGACAGATGCTCCTGCACCTTAATTGTCCTTATTCCATCTAAACTATATTTTGGTTGCTTAAGCGTATTTACCATCAGGTAATCCACTGCCCTGAACAGAGAACTATCCCGAAACCAGTACAGATGTGGCAAAAGCTTACAATATGTTAAAATGAATTGTTGATGGTTGTCCTGGTGTTTGGTTTTTTTTTTTTTGGAAACCAGATATTCTAAAGTTTCGGTATAGTAGAAACCTTCTTTGTGTTCCAGTACTTGTCTTTTGTTTCAAGGAGATTAGAATAAGTATCCAATTATCACATGTTAAAATCCCTAAATCATACCACATCTTTGCAGTCATACATAATAAAACTTTGTCCAGGAAATTTCAGAGGGAGACTGCAGTCAGTCTTGTGGTATAAATATTTTTACAGTTCGGAGGAAAATTGAGTTACTTGAATAATCCTTTAGAATTAAGGTGGAGATATATATTTACATATGTATGTTTGTGTACTTATATATATGTAGAAGTTTTTATATCTCTCTAGATATAAAAGAGATTTCAGTCTGTACACACAAAACTAGCTGTGGCTTGGCCTGCATTGCAAGTGAGAATTACTGGGTTTTGATGGGACTACTGTGTGCAAGTAAGAGAAAGTAGAAATCAATATTCTGAGTTTTTTTATACTCAGTCAAATGAAAAAAAAATAAAAGGAGACCCAAGGGTCCTGTACAACCTAGTTCTAACATGTAGCAAAGGAAAAAAAATTAAAAAACCTGGCAACTCTTAGTGAGTCAAAATACTGAAACCAATGAGGTTTTTCCTGTGCAAAGATAACTGGGGGGACTTTGGTCCTGGCAGGGTGTCAATATATTGCCCTGTGAGCTTAAGAACAAAAACAACAGAAAAAGATACTGAATAAATACGCAATATTTGAGATGGTTAAACACTCTATTAAAAATATATGTAATGATTTATTGTTTCAGGGGGAGGCCAAGTATGTTTCTGAGTAAGAAAAACATTAGACCAGAACTCTTTTCTAATTTAAGATTTGGATGGATCATCTTTCTGCAGTGCAGAACGCAGCTAGCTTTAAATAAGAGTGTATCTATAGAAAGCAGTTCAGCTGTGAGAGGAGAGAGGAGCTCTTGCAGAACTCTGTTGCTGTAGCTAAAGTCATGTTTACAAGAGATGGATTCTGTGTTCTCTTTTCCATAGTAGCCACCCTAAGAATTAAGGTGTGTGTACTTTAAGGCTTCAGCTTTTGAACATGGTTGGTAGTAACTCACGGAATCACGGAATTGTCAGAGTTGGAAGGGACGTCTAGAGATCATCTAGTCCAACTCCCCTGCTGAAGCAGGATTGCCCAGAGCACATCACTCAGGACTGCATCCAGGCAGGTCTTGAAAATCTCCAGAGAAGGGGACTCCACGACCTCCCTGGGCAGCCTGTTCCAGGGCTCTGTCACCCTCAAAGTAAAGAAGTTTCTCCTCATATTTAAATGGAACTTCCTATGTTCCAGCTTGTGCCCATTGCCCCTCATCCTGTCTCTGGAAACCACTGAAAAGAGTCCAGCTCCATCATCCTTCAACCCACCCTTTAGGTACTCTTGCTTTTGATTTGTGGAACTGATCTTGAGGAGTCTTTTTAAAAGAGGCTATTTGTGCAATATGTAATGAACTGACTGCAGAAACAAAAGATGGCCACAATGATGAAGTAAATTGCTGAACTATGGGAATTTT
This sequence comes from Numenius arquata, assembly GCF_964106895.1. NCBI lineage: Eukaryota > Metazoa > Chordata > Aves > Charadriiformes > Scolopacidae > Numenius > Numenius arquata. The sequence continues at coordinate 27,479,614 of NC_133581.1, read as the reverse complement.
GAGTAGGTGGGTCTCAATTCATCCTCTGCGCCTCAAAAAGCAACAGATAATGAATGTTTCTAAAGGTCTAGGTAGCAGGAAGGGAGGGGAGAATCATCTTAAAATAGTCTTTCTGCTATACTGACTCCATCAGTATTAAACTGCTCTTCATGGCGTTTTAGGAACTCCAGGAAGGCGTTCTCCCTCCGAGGATTTCATTAAAGAAGCCAAAATGTGGAGGGCGGTGGCTAAGGTCCTGCCGAGGGCCAAAGTCCCCGGAGGCAGGGCGTGCTGCCTGCCGCCGGCGCAGAAGGGCAGGAGCCTGCTCACTGGGACTACTGGCCATCGCCAGCGGGACATCGCTGCTGCGGGGCTCCGCGCCGCCCGGCCGATCAGCATGAACCCGGGGATCCAGAAGGTGGAAGCTTTGGATGCGGGTCATTTTGTCCGGGTGGAGTGGGAGGACGGGAGCGAGAGCCGCTACCCCTGCGTCTGGCTGAGGGACAACTGCCAGTGTCCCCACTGCTTCCTGCAGTCGGCCAGGGCGCGCAGGCTGGTCTTCGAGGACCTGGACGTGGACATCGTGGTGAAGGAAGTCGCCCTGGCAGATAGAAAAAAGGTATTTGAAGCAAACCTCCATTCTGCCTCTCGTGAAACCCGTCTAACAATGCTTGTTAATCTGTAAATTAGAGGCAGTCCCAGGTTATATTTTAATCGCAATTTGTTTGTCCAAACCCCACCCTGTATTTGCAAAGCTTTTAGGAATAATTGCAATTTGGGGAACGCAGATCTTCCCACCTTTATATGAAGCTTCACTTTATAGATGTTACGCAGAGAGCACAGCAAGCCAGGCTTCGGATTTTAGAATATAATTGCGCTTTTTAAAATTCTGCTGTATGCTGCTGCTTCACCAAATGCTCAAAAGAAAATATAGACATTCCCCACACTTTTAATTACACTTTCATGTATGTCTTTTTTTCTCCCTTTACTCTGTAAGTAAATGTCTTGAAAATCAGAAAAGCAAATGGCAAAGTGATGATGACCTTAATCCACAACAAAAATACCAGTTTATTAGCTATTTTCCAATGTGCAAAAGACTTCATCTTAGAGCAAGCACTCAAACCAAAGCTGAACCCGATATTCAGAGTTGACCTAGTTTCTGTGTCTCTATCTGTATCTACCTCATCTCCATTAACATTTGCTCATGAAAAAGAGGGTGTTATTGGGAAAGAGAGGACAGGAACTGCCCTCCCTGTGAATTTTAATCTTTCTTGCCATATGAAAACCTAACAGATCATTCAGATTTTATAGGTTTTATTGAAAACAGTACCTGGCTCCTTTGATATGTGAACTCACTTCCTTCATTTTACAGTTAAAGAAGTTTTAAACACGTTAAAGATGCAGCAGTCAACCCTGCGGCAGCTGGGACAGCCCCGCTGCAGGGCGCGTTTGCAGAGGTTGACCCGTGCCCGAGCACGGCTCGGGGTCTGCATTCAGGAATTCTGGGCTCCCAAGTTGATTGTTTGTTACCAAAATTAATGCTGTGTAAATTCATGCTTTGAGTAGGCAAATGTATCGCGATAGTAGAGGGATTCTCTGCTTCCACTTCTACTCAGGAACTGATGAAAGCGCAGCACTAATCCTAAACCCATCCTGGTGTTTTACCATCATGCGAAAGAGCAGAATTACGTGAAATGGGAACTGATACCTACTCAACAGCTTTGAGAATTCAGCTGAGGGTGTGTGCTGCACTGAATTCTTTTGGTTCATGACAAAGCCTTATGCTTTCTTTCTGTGTTTTTTTCAGGAATTGAAAAAAAATAATGCCTTTTTAAAATTTGTTTGAAAGAGGGCAGCCTTTTTCAAAACTGGGAGAGGGATTTCTCTCCTAGCATTTCTTTTTTGCCTGTCTTTCTTATCCTTTTTCTTTTTTAACAAGCTGTCATTGTTTTGGAAGATATTTTTGCTCTCTTCTGAGTTGTGGTGCAGCACTCTTCCCAGTGATAGATGCCAGCTTCTGTGATTCTCCTCTTTCTGCTAAGCACAGCTCCCGCAGTGAAAGCAGCCCACACAAAATAGCAAATTAGGTCATGGGTTCATGTCAAAATGACCGTATATAAACGGTATCAGAATTTGGATGATGTTCAGGTTGGGATTTCCTTACTTGTTTGCCCTTATGTTCCAGGGAAGGCTTAACTGTGATATTGATCTAAATATTACGATTTCTGGACTCTTCTGTTGTTGTTCTGGGTGATGTTTTTTGAATTTTTTTGTTCTAAAGTCATCTTTCATTTTATATTGGAAGATCTCTATTACGTGGCCTGATGAACACGCAAGCGAATATGAAGCCGAGTGGCTGAAAAAACGATGCTTCTCAGAAGAAGCCAGAGCAGAAATGCGAGAAGATTTATTTTTACCAGGTAGGAATCAGACCCTCTTCTGTTATGCTTGTTTCAAATGTGTGGGGTCTGACACTGACAGCCCCAGCTAGAGGTCCCTGCGTGAGGACCAAGTCAACCCAGCTGGGGCAGTGGCAACCGCTCTTGGTGCCCAGTGCTAGGCTGAACCCATGGTTGCTCTTTCCCTCTTCTTAGTTTAGGAACCCATGGTTGCTCTTTCCCTCTTCTCAGTTCAGGAACCCATGGTTACTCTTTCCCTGGACATGACAGAAGTTCAACTGGTTGGGCTGCGTTTGCTTTCCTAGAAGCCTTTTCTTTCCAGAAAGGGTTAGTAGGTCTCAGAAATGAGCCTTGTGGACCAGCAGTGGCTGTGTGACAATGCAAGTGTGGGCATGTGCTCTTTAAATTATTTACATTTTTATTTTTAGAAGATTATTTAGAATCGGAAGGGAGTTATAACTGAAATAAAATCTTTTCCCTTTCTGTGACCTTCTGTTAAAAAGTAACCGTGCAGCATAGCAGCGTCTCGTGCTGGAGCTCAGGTTGTGTTTGCTCTGCATCCCACACTTAACTGCAGTAGTTGACGGTCTTCTGGTCATGAAGTGTTTTGTGCAACCAGCGGCTTAGCATTTACCCAGTACAAATCACTCACCCTTTCGAGTGAACAGTTAAACCCATGAGGTTTGTCATGATGCACGTCGTCACTTCTCTGGCAGCCTTCCAGATTGTGAGCATGAAACCTGTGAAAACTTGCAAGATTTCTGCTGTTGCTCTTGACAGTGTTCTTGTGAGATCTGCTGTTTCAGAAAGTTGTGGATCTGTGTTTTGAGTGTAGACTGTGTCTGTTAAAACAGGGCATTGCTTTAGAGAAAAGAAGCGAGAGGCAGTCTGATGGTGTGAAACTCGGATTCAGGTATCATTATGCTCCGAGCTCAGGGAAAGGCAAATTCGTGATCAGTTTATGCTCTTTTTTTCAGGGTGTTTTTTATTCTGACAAAGAAAAGAAAGTTTGTTTGGTTGGGTTTTTTTCCCGTGAAAGATGAGAAATGGGAAAATGGTGGCCCTGGGTATCTCCTGCATCTGAGCTTTGTTTGGTACTTCAGGGACAACTGAAGGGGCCAGTTGTCTTTCCCAGTTTCTGCAGGTCCAATATTCCTTAGCTCCTAGCACCTGTCTTCCTAAACAAAAGTCAGCTCTTAAGATTCAGCCGTTTATATCTGGCTTAAAACTTAAGTGATGAGTAATATTTCCATTCATGTCAGTGGATCAAATAGCAGACTCTTCATAGTTCAGAATGGAACTTTTTTCCCCCAGTGATATAAAAGTTTATGTCTACTTTAGCTTTGGCAAGAACAAAGTACACTGTTTACTATTTCAGAGCACTGGGCATGCTACCAGAATGAACGTGATGAAGATGCAAACCTCATTGAGGGAAACTAGACTTGATTTCTCAGGTAGTAGGAATTCTTGTTTGGAAAAATGAAGATGCTGTGGAAGCTAGCAAGATGTGTTGTAGCCTTTGGGGGGATGTAAGTGAATATAAATTGAATGTTGCTCTAATTAATGCCCAAACAAATTAGTCTAGATCTCTGGTTATGTTTATTAGCAAAGGTATCAATAAATGAGGTTTCAGTATTTCAGATGTAATGCTATTCTTTCGCCCCTTGTGAAGCCTAACTGGCTGCGATTTGCCTTCATACTCACCCATTTACATAGTGCTTACTCTCAGAATCTAAATACAATGCCTGTTTCGGAGTTCTCCCCTCTGCTACTGCTGATGTTCAATGAAACCATCTAGGTAAAATATACACCAAAGATATGTTTTATTCTTTGGGCATGCTTTTGAAAATTCTGTTTTCCATGGTAGATCTGAAGAAGCATGCGTATAGAATTGACACTAGATAAGGGCCTGTGTTAACTTTGGCTTTGTTTACTGTCATTTTGCTCTTCCTCATATTCCCAGAGATCTGGCTTATTGCGATGGATGGCTTTTCCCAGCTTTTCTCAGGTTTCAGTTGCAAAACCAGGCTGCAGTTATAAAGCACGTGAGTTTGCTTGCTGGCTCTTTAAGACCTGTTTCTCATTGTGTATTGGGGTAAGTTTAGAATTCACTTCCTTCTGGTCAGGGGAGTTACACACAGCGAATTACATGGCTATAAGTAGCTAATGATATCCCAGCAGGATAGTGTTACAGACCGTGATATGGAATGCCAGCCCTGCATGCTGGTTCGACAAATATAAGAGCAAGCTCACCAGACTGCTGCAGTTAGAGGTTAACCTTCACTGCTGACATTATCACAGCTGTGGCCTTTTTTTTTTTTCCCTTTTTTTTTGGCAAGTGGTTATTTGCTTTTCATGTTGTTTTTATGCTGGTTTTTCGTCATAATTTCTGATTCGAAAAATCAGATGTCAGGCATGTGTCAAACCCGAAAAGAAGAGCAGGTCAAATTTTCACTGCATGATGGAAGTGAGTATAAATAGCTCTATGGCAATACGTCAACATTCCCCTTTTAAAAACACTGCCAGATCCTATCTGTGTAGTATGAAAAGTCTGCTATTTGTGTGTATTGAGGCTTTTTTCAGCCCTGTTTACAAGATACTTTGAAAAGAGCAGCAAAAGTACCATCTTCTACTTCCCCAGTTCTGATGTCTCAAAGGTACTCTTTTTTCCCCTCCTGTTTACTTGTGTTCTCCCCAACAAACGTCACAGGAGTGATTTACCACCTCATGCAGTCTCTCTGTAGCTCAGATTTTGTGTGTGGTAGAGGCAGCTTGTGGGAGGCACTGGGTACGCCAGGCACTTCCCAGTATCCAGCCTCTCGCTGCATTGCATTGCATTTGCTGAGGTTCATTTTCCAAAACACTGGTATCCCAACAACAGGATGGGGAGGGGAGAGGGGGAAGTTAAAAGTTGTTTTTTTGCTAAAAGAGTTCGGTCAATTGGATTTATCCTGTAGTAATAATTAATAAGAGCTGCCCCCATGAGTTAGGCTGCCCTATCCATAATTCACAATGAAGCAAAAAGACATTTGGCCTTCAACAAACAGTAAAATATACACTGTAGACAAAATAATTTTAGATGAAGTAAGCTAATCTATGATGTCTAGACTTTCTTTCTCACATGACTCCTTATAGAAGGTTTCAACCAGCGCTGTCCCAACCTGCATAGTAAATGCTGAATAATTCCAAGTATTTGTTGATGCATGCGCACCATCTGCAGGAACTGGGCAAAGGCCACCTTCTCGTTTTGTGAAAACTACAACGTAGGTTGCTTTTTATGACTAACCTGGTATGATTAAGAAATGGGATTCTTTTTTTCTCTCCTCCTCCTCACCCCCAAAATTATTGTTCTGAAATTGAAAAAGTGACTCATTAATTCTCAAAAGTATTTCATTCTTCCCATTTTGAAAAACGCATAGATCTGGGGTTTTTTTAGTCATAATGTAAATGGTCAAGAAAGACACAAAACGATTTTACAAGACCTTTGTTTTTATCCATTATGAATTGCTCAGCTACCTTTGTAAACATAAAGATTTTTTTATTGGGCAACTGCAACTGTGCTGTGCAAGTCTTAAGTCTCTCTTAAGAGACTTAAGTCTGCCCAGACACTACTGGCTCATTCCTAGCTTTCTTACCTCTTCAGCTTTCCAAGCGTAAGTTCTAGGATTTCTGCTATAGTACGATGGAAACTGTGTTAACCGTGGTTACACGGTGGGGAAAAGCGTGCTATGCTGACATGATAAAATAATGAAGAACTTGAGTGGGATCAACTACCACCAGGAAATACTGTCCCAGTTCAGTGCAGCTTTTTATAGTTTTTCAGGCTGAAGGGTTTTTGTGGATAAAAATGGGAATAAAGTTCCTGTTGTTCAGTATATGGGAGAACAACATGCCCTGTGGGGCACACAATTTTCTAAAACTTTCGTATAGACGTTTAAAAAGAATATTGTTAAGTGGAACAACTTAAATATCTTCACATCACAGGATCTTTTTCGGTTTTATGCTGCATGCTTTCCTGTCCCTTTTCCAAAGAATTATGGATGTGTTAATTTGTCAAATTTTAAATATTGGACAACATACAAGGTTTTTGTCTGGGGCTCAGGAGAAGGAAAACTTTCTAAATACTGCTTATTTTAGTGTGGACCTATTACTTGTCTCTCTCCTACCACTGTTGTGCTTACCTGACTGTGATGGTCTCTGGGGACCAGTGAGGAGAGGAAGTCCTTCACTGCTTTTCATACAAATGTGAGTTGTTTAAAAGTAGTTCATGTGTATATCAGACATAAGTGTTAGAAATTAGACCTTAGATCTATTGCAGCTACTAGAAGGATTAAAGCTGGTGCCAGTATATTTGAATTAAGCTCTAAGATCTTGCTGAAAAAAGCCCCCACCATTACTAATATGTAATATCTAATCAATATTTAAAAGGCTAGGAAATACTGTGTGAAAACGATGAGGAAGTCGCCACATAATCTTCTTTCTGCATCTTACTATATACTCCTGGTGTAAGTAAATATCCAATAGTCAACTGCAGAAAGCCAGTATAATTGTCAGCCAATTTCCTCTTTGCTAATAGTAAAAACATTCGTTACGTGTACAGCCTTGAGCTGGTATGTAAATGCTGCAAGTTTCTCCCCATTTTGTGTGTCTTTGTTGCTGGAAATGAATTGCTTTATTTTAGTCATGGCTTTAAAATTTTTTTTTGCTTCTTTCTCTTCATGGAGATTCTGCCTTTCTAATATTTTGAAAAGTTTACGCGGTGCTGTCAAGGCAGTGGTTTGGCTTGTGCTCCGAGTATGCAAGTTTGTTCTTTGACTGTTTTTCATCATTTCCTTTGGGATATTTATTGTTGAATGAAGTGGCCACATTCATATTCTTAGCATAAAGCATTTGACCCTGTTGCACATGAAATTTTCATGAATGTGCTAAGGAAATGTGTCATCATTAAAAAGCAGTCAAAGAGTAGTAGCTGTAATGGTTTACCATCAAGACAGAATGATATATCAAGATGGGCTTTGCGAAGGTTTGTGCTTAATGCAATACTGTTCCTTATTTTTGTCCATGACTATGATGGAAAGGAATAGCCACATTAAATTTGCAGATGACACCAATCAGGGGTTGACTGGAACCAGGCTGAAGGACCAGGGTTACAATTCTAAATGACCTTGACAAATAGGAGAAAAGGTAAAAACATTAAAAAATGCTTTAACGGGTCAGCTGACTAGTTCATCTAGCCTAACACTCCAGCAGCAACGTAGTAAAAGCATGTGAGCCAAGCCACTCTCAGCAGTCCATTTCCTTCATATTTTTTCAGCATCCATGGTCATTGCATCAGGGTTTCCCGTGGGATGCTGCAGCTCGGCAGCCGTTTGAGTGCAAGGTAGGGAGATAACCACCCAGATCAGGTGGGGTTGGTACTGATCACAGGCTGAATGTGAGCCCATGCTGGCAGACTGGGTTGGGGTCAAGGCAAACATTGCTTTCAGCTGAGTCCGAAGAGATGAAGTAGTCCTTCTGCTCCATTTGGTGGAGTAAGGCTTCCATAGAGTGTATCATACCTGAGCACCACGCATCAAGAAAAGACTCCAGCGTGCTCACTGGAAAGCACTGTATGTAATTAGTGGTCTAGCAGCGTCTAAGAAAGCAAGTGCTGGGAGCAGAGAGGGGAGAGAGAGAAGGAACCTTTTGGTTTCCACGTTCATGGCAGGTACCTCACTATACAAATGCACATGTACATATGTGAACAGATTTTCTTAATGCTGTTCAGAATAGGTAAAAATTTGAGCTCAGAAAAACTATAAAAAGTTTCAAATTATAAGGAAGATTTTAAGTTGTGAAGCGAGGGCATGTTTTTAATAGCAATAATTTTACAAGCTGCACTGGATTTTTTTCCTCCCAGATACCAACCGCTGCTGCGTTCCATACGTTTCCCAAGATTAATAGTAGTTGGAGCTGTGCACAATGCATTTTCGGCTTTTGGCATATTTACCACAGCGTCATTACAGAGTACATTGGCAAATGTCAGGGGGGAAAGGTTACTTCTGCCATAGCTCAAAGACTAAGCTCTTGGCTGCATCAAGATGCCACTTAAGGGCTGGGAACTTGGAGCCTTTCTTCTCTGAAACATGAGGTAGGATTTATAAGCCTTTGTGCACCAGCCCTGCACCTTAAGAAAGAAAAACAAACCCAAACCACTAAGGATACTGGCTGCACTTGTCACTGGAAGTGAATTCATGTGAGCGAAATGGAGCTTCAAGGACAGAGTTTATAGCCTCGCCAGGCAGGTTTTAACTATATTTACCACTTTCTGGTTTTGTTTGGTTTTTAGTGGGTTTTTTTTTAATACAAAGTAGCTAAACATAAAAAAGAAAATAGCCTAAGAAACTGCTTTACTTGTACCATTTTTCAGTTTTAGTAGCTGCCTGGAGAGTATCAGTGAACAGTTCAGTTTCCTTGAAATTTTGTGATTTCCACATCATAGGGGTACTGTAAAGGTTAAACATCTCTTCAGACAGTCGGCGGTGTTGACTCTGAATGCACTGCAGAGTCTGGGAAGGGATAAATTCCCAGTACCTTAGTGGGATTCACATTATTAATAGTTTTTAGACTGAGAAAAGGTTGCTCTTTCAGATTACTAACAGAAGCATTTTGAATTCAGCTTTTGTCTCCCCTGGCTCCATAGAGTTGGAGATGTGAGGCCAGATGACTGCCTCCACTGCCAGTTGGGAGGAAGACCAAACGGGTTGGTGTTCTTTGAATGTTCTCCACATTTGTTACATCAAAATCAAGGACAGTCCCAGACAGGTATGCTGAGCGTGCACTGTTTTGCAGTGCTGTGGCAAAGCAGGTGTTTGCAACAAAAGCCAAAACCACCCCAAAACCCAACAAGACAGTCCACGTCCATTGGCTGCAGAAGGGGCATCCTGTATTAGGTGGAACTTAAGCAAGCACAGTAGGAATTGGGAATTCAAGTAAGAAGCCTTTACAGTCCGTGTACTCAGGTAAGTCTGGGGCTCTTGGGGCTGCAGTTGAATTCCAAGTGCATATATTTATTTCCCAAAGTGGGGAAAAATCTGTTGGTATATTCTTTGAAATACTGATATTACTCTATGCCTTGTTTTATAGAAGGAAAATTTGGAAAAAATTTATTAGCAAGAAAGACTGGGAAGGAAAAATTGAAACTTAAATATTTCACTAATTTTCACATGGTTATTTACCTACACCAACACTGAAGCTTATATTTGTCTTTCAGAGCATGTTCTTGGCAGTTCATGCACCATACCTAAAGCTATTTTAATTTTGTAACTTTTAATAGAGCAAAAGGAAAACATTCATATATTATTTTTTCCCCATCTTTCAAATGTGTGAAAGGATGTATATTGAGTTAAACACACTGGAGCAGTGAGTAGCAGGCCATGGAGTGGTCTCAAAAAGGAACGTAATGAGGTGAGATTATATCCCTCCTCAAGGACTTAGCTTTTTTGATTTTATGGACATGTTGTGAAATTCAACAGCTTGTCAATCATTCTACAGCTTCTTGGAACACAGGGTAGAGTATAAAAGATGGTCTATGTGAACAGCTTATATTTGGGTATGTTCATTGTGTTTCTTGGACAGTCTTTAACCGGCCGTAGCCAAAGGAGGGGGGAATACTCGTGGTTGGAAATTTGCAGACTTTGCAACTGTTGAAAAATGTTGTAACTATGTAGTGTCTGGGTACAGTTTTTTATGAGCACCTTGCATTTTATACCGGGGCGGGGGGGGGAAACCACAAATAAAGCAACCCAGTCCTGGCCCTTTACATCTTTTTCGAGTGCAACGTGTCCCTCAGTCACCAGGTGAAATTCCCCAGAGCTCTCATTCGGAAAGCTGGTTGGAATATGTAATAGTTTTTATTGGTCCTGCCTGTTGAAGGCATGTTGGAGTAAAGAGAGTTGTGTTTTTAAAATGGTGCCATCTGCATTTTTCCAATGTTTATGGTCTTATTTCTAGTACGTAATCTCTGTGATTGGACAATCAATCACATTGGTGATTGAATATTAGCTAAAATTCCAAGTAAACTAGATGTGATCTAAACAAAACAGTTCTACTATGGAATAGCTAAAATCTTTTCATGCTTTATTGTGCGCTCTCTAAAGAATAAATGGCTTCAGACGAAATACATCAAAGCAAGGGAAGCCAATTATGTCTTTACTGTAAGAATAAGAGCTCTGATTCAGTGCTTGACTTAAAACTAATGTTTAGAGTTTTGCAAAAGACTAGAAGCAATGCAAAATGTATACAAAACAAAATATAAGAAATGGCATTTTTGTCCTGTTTACCCATTATTTTGCAATGTCTTTGATTTGAACATGTGTTTGTTTATTTGTGCATACTAATTGGTAAACTGGCAAATTTATGAGATACTTCACGTAGAAATTAGTGAGATGAGAGCAAGGAAGCAGACAGTGCAATATTCGGGGAGTATAAATCTGAAATAGGCCTTCTGTACGGGAGAGAGAGAAATTACCCCACAGCTACTTCTGTACATTACAGTAACTTTGAAGGGCAGATGTATATGTCTAGATGGTCTTTTGCTTTTCAGATAGAGTGAGCAGATCATACCTCAGTTCCTTGTTTTGCAAGTTGTGTACCATTACTAATACCTCACAAGGAAGTCTGAAATATATAAGACCCAAAATTGCTACCAAAGAGCATGGGGAATCGCAGCCACTGGGGTTATTTTGCTTTTGAAATGAGCTGAGCCATGGCTGTTGGCATCTCTGGTCACCCGCTGCCACTTCACGGTACCTCAGCCACCCCATCTGAAATCGGTGGAGAGGACGGCGTGCTGTCATGGCGGGGGGTATAAAGGCTTGGATGCTCTCTGTTCAAGGATAAAGTGATTTTTTTTCCTGTGAGTTAGAGTTGAATACACTGTGTGAAGGTTTCGTGTGGGAGCAGGGGCTGTGAGAGGAGGTGGCAGCAGGGCAGAGGTCCATCCAGTGGCTGGCGCTGGAGGTACGGCTGTGCAGAGCCCAGGATCTTGGCAGCTTGTGGCTCTCTGGGCCTGGGCCATGCCTCCCCTCAGCACCTTCTATTCTGGCCACCCCTCAGGAAATAAATTACACGGCTCCCCGGGCAGAGTGTTGTCACCCCAGAGGCTACATAGCAACAGGAGAGGCTGCTGATAGTGCCTCCGTGCAAGGCACCTGCCGGCAGTTTCTGGCCACTTATACAAAAGGGGAAAAAAATGTTTAGGGCCTGATTACTTAGTTAGAAGAGCCTCAGTGTTTTCTGGAGCTCTGTCACTTTGCTTTCAGCTCCCCAGCTGCCACGTTGAGGTACCCCAGATCCCCTTATTCGGCTCCAGCTTCTTCTGCAGCCCACAGCAGTTTTCTCTCAGTCTCCAGACTCACCTTTTTTCTACCACCCAGTGTGGCGGTGTGCTCTCCCTGTTCCCCCCGGCTCCTGGCTCAGGCCATGGCCATCGTGGCCATCACAACATCAGTTGTGATAACTTGCACCTGGACTTTGGGGGATGGCTGGCAACACAGCCAAAACACTGTCTGGAGTCGGGACCTAGAAATTTTCTTCCCATGAGAATATGACTATAGGTCAATTATCTTACTGTATAAATAGTGGACAGCCCAAGAGCCCTTTGAGCTCTCCTGTACGGCAGCGGGCTGCACGCCAGGATCTCCCCTTTTGTGAGGATGCTCACTTAAGGTTCTGCTCCTCGAGGTTGAGAGATTCCTTGCCACAACGGATTCTCGGTAAGTGACTAATAGCATGCTAAACTTTGAAATCTTAGCTAAGTAATATAAAGGGTTGATTGCGCATATATCATCCTTTAGACATAAACCGTTGACCAAGTCTGGGACTAGGATTGGATCCAGCCGCACCTAGACTCCTCTCTGAGAAGGAGTTTAGAAAGCAAGGGGGTCCTTTCTGAACCTCGTGACTCAACGGGAGGGTCTCCCTGACAGCTTGTTTGACCCTGTCCTCTATGCAGTAAATTATAATAGAGTGTACCTTGACATCGAATCTCGTAAAACACTATCGCATTTACCACTGGTTTTATCGCACTTACTACTGATTTTGTTAAATCACTGTTTCACCTTAATAAACATTTCACTACTTCACTCTAACTAGTGAAGTTGATCACTCTGTCTGCAACACCCAGTCCCTACTTCAGTTTCCCTGAGTTTTTCCCCAGGTAATGCATCTCTTTCTCCTCCCTGACAGCTGTCCCCACCCTTCATCTCACATCTTTCCTGCTCTGGGTTCCAGAAGAGAGCCTGTAACAGAAAGCATGGGAATGGCTCAGTTTATGGAATCACAGAATAGTTTGGGTTGGAAGGGACATTTAAAGGTCATCTAGTCCAACCTCCCTGCAATGACCAGGGACATCTTCGACTAGATCAGGTTGCTTAAAGCCTCATCCAGCCTGACCTTTAATGTTTCCAGGGATGGGGCATCTACCACCTCTCTGGGTAACCTGTGCCAGCGTTTCACCACCCTCAGCATAAAAAGTATCTTCCTTGTATCTAGTCTAAATCTACCCTCTTTTAGTTTAAAACCATTACCCCTTGTCTTATCACTACAGGCCCTACTAAAAAGTCTGTCCCCGTCTTTCTTATAAGCCCCCTTTAAGTACTGAAAGGCCACAATAAGGTCTCCCTGGACCCTTCTGTTCTCCAGGCTGAACTCTCTCAGCCTTCTTTCCTTCTTGTCCCTCTCCATAGCTTGCTGCATCCATGGGTGACCTCCTGCAGTGGGTAATCGGTTGCGTGGGCAGCACAGTGGTGGGGATGCTTTCAGCTGCGAAGCTGTAGGAAGGGCTGTTACCCAGTCTCCTCATGGACTTTTACCTCAACAAGCTTGGGAGGGGTGAGGGACTCACCAAAATGTATTTCTGATGTAGCCCCAGTCACCAAAACTAGAGGAATTAGAGCCTTTGCTGGAAGATTTTCAAACATGAGCAAAAAATGTACTCCTGTGCTCAGTTTTCTTCTAAGAAACCAGCTGATCTTCTTGACTGGTGGTTCTTGTCATAAATTCAATATAAGGGGAAAAAAAAAATCAGCCCAAAAGATTGTATTATGCTGAAGTTACAAGTGATTAAAAACAGAGTTTTACAATAGAAAAAAATATTTCTGAGGAAATGTTAGTACCACATTACTGACAACTCTCAATATTATAGCTGCTGGTATGTGTGGTGTGTGTATGTGCTGTCATAAATATACAGAGAGAAGAGGATTACTGATGATGCTTTCTAGCAAGGCAGCTTAATAAAAGTTGTATCTTTACCCAAGATTCATCTACGCTACTAAACCTGTAGTCGTTTCAGTTTTAATGTGCTAACAATGCTTACAAATGCAATTTGTAATAAAATCTCTACCAAGCCCCTGTAGCAACTTGCTTTCAGGTGCATGGGCAACCATTTCACTTGGCTTTAAACCCTGTACTCTTTTAAAATCCCCCTGAATAAACAAATAAACAAAAGACCAGGATGGATTCAGTGGTCCAGGGACACCATGTGTTATTTTAAGATGTTCTTCTCAAGAGTTCTGTCAGTTGCAGAAGAAAATCACTATTAGTTGTGAAGTACCAAACGTGCCCCACAATTGTGGGTTCCAGCGTCCTCTGCCAGTAGCACAAATTAAATTAAAGTTAACTGCATTAACAACTGGCAGACTCCAGAAAGTGTCCTGGTGAGAAGCTGTGCTCCATGATTAATTTCCTGCCTTTTCGCTTTCTGTCTGCTTTACCATTCCCTTGAGTTCTTGGCTGAATGTAGTAGAGCCATTACAACTTAGGTGCTATCTGGTTTAGTGTTGTCTAGAAATAGTGTTGACTAATCCTGGCAGGATTAGTCGGGGGCGGGGGGGGGAGTGGGTGAGGGTGTGTGTGGAAATGTAGGGGGGAACAAAAAAAAAAAAAAATCTTAATTATTTTAACAAAATTATCTTGGCCTATGAATATTGCAACCACAATAAAGAATCACGGGGTTTAGTTGTTGTTATGTGTTTTTTTCCTGCACTAATGAACAGCTACAGCGCATTGCCTTTTATTGAAGGAAATGAATTTGATTTTTGCAAGTGTCTCTGAAAAAAATCTTAAAATACACCTGACTGGAGTAGTTTTAAACAGTTGGTTAACAAAGAGGTTCTTCCTGCAGCGTCCTGATTTGTCCTAGATCCTTCACATGGACAAATGACTCCATCAGTAGTATTTTTCTAAATCTCTTATATCTCTGGTATAATATGAACATGATTTGAATTATGTGGGGAATAACGGAAACTATGAATATTGACCTGATGTTCATTATACATGAGTTTGGGGAAGTCAGGGCCGCGCCCCATCACTTGAGGAAGAACAGTCATATTATTATATCTCTTCAAACTTCAGAATATTCTGAAATCAACAGGTGAGAGAAGTTCCAGGGGAATGGATGGTTGAGATTAGAATTACACAATTTTGGAAGCACATGGATGGTGCTACATTTGGCCTTGGTTCCTGTGAGACTGCTAATTTTACGTGGGCTCATATGGGCTTTACAATGGTCCTGCTATATCCCTCATCCAAGCCCTGGAGCGTACTCAGTGTGAAAGGAAAAGTTGGACAATTTCACTGCCAAACTGAAAAAAATGGTTGTGGAGCATCTGCAAAGTGATATTTTTCCAAAGCATTTGCCAAACTTGACACTTGGAAGAATGAAAGCCCTAAAACTTCTCTGCTAAGCCAATTTAGAAATTTTGACTTAGCAACACTACTCATTTTTCACTGCTCTAGGCTTTTGATCCATTTTTGTTGTCGTTGAAGCTCTCCCAAAATTATTTTTAGCACATACTGCCATGGAAAAACCTCAGCCCAAATGGTTAAAGTTTACCAAAGTTACAAGTAAGTGAAACACTCCTGGAGAGGTGTGAGGCAGCTTCAGTGGTAGAGAGCTCCACCATCTCTCTGATGGAAAATGTTTCGTGGACATGGGCAAGAGAAACTGAAATTGTTGAGTGATCTTCTTCAGAGAGCTCTGCCAGAAGTTTTAATTGTCAAACATTTTCCTCTAACATATTCTGTATGTTTGATGCACATTTTTTGAGCCATATGGGCCAGGATTGTGATAGTGAAAGATGATGGAGGAGAAATCCATAGTTGTTCGTTGAAGACATTCTGGATCTCTCTAGTCACAGTCTCAGAGAACCATTTGGCACTCAGCCATGCAGAGAGCCATAACCTTCGTTCTTCTCTGTATACATCTTTCTTTGGCCGTTAAAATAGAACGGCCTTGGTTTCAGAAGGGGCAACCTTTTGGTACGAGTGAAAAATCAATTTTTGCAGGGAAAAAGCTTCACATAATTCACCGCTCTCATGAATTTTTTTTTTAAAACCTGACTCTCTTATTCTTCATAGTAGTACATAGAGAATTTATTAGCATTCTTAGCCCCGGTCTGCTTTCCACCAAAATGGATGGGTTTTCATGGGATGATGCTGATTATGATGTTCCACAATCTAGTTCTGGGAGCTGAGGGTGAAAGGCAAGTCAGAGTATGTCACAAATCCTACAGCTTATAGCTGAAAGGCTGACAGTTTTGAATGGCTGGATGAAAGCTCCACACAGAGAAGACACCTTATTTATTTGCATTAAAAAGAATGGAAATATTAAATCATAAATAAATAAAAAAAAAAAAAAAATCAGTACAAATAGTAAAAGCATTCCTAGGGAGAAGGCATCAGAAAACAAACTACAGTGAGCAGCACAGGCAGCACTGGATTGTTCTGGTGAAGAACAACAAATAAACAAACAACAAAAAAAAAATCCCCAACCTAAAATCATACACATTGATACTGGATATGTTTGAAAAGACCATGCCTGATAAACTCACTTGGGCACACGTGGGATTATACTGCAACCCCATCATAAATAGTTGTGAAAAGTTTAATGACTTAGACAATTGGGTGACCATAAATGACACCAGTGGACCCCAGAGAGGGCACTTGACCTCAAGTGACTCTGGGGCTAATTGGGTGACCTCAGATGACCCCAGTGGTCCCTCCAAGTATGAGTTTGACCTCAAGTGACCCGGGGGGCTAATTGGGTGACCTCAGATGACCCCCAAAGTGGTCCCCAAGTATGAGTTTGACCTCAAGTGACCCCGGGGGGCTAATTGGGTGACCTCAAATGACCCCAAAGTGGTCCGTCCAAGCATGAGTTTGACCTCAAGTAACCCCGGGGGCTAATTGGGTGACCTCAGATGACCCAAACATGGTCCGTCCAAGTATGAGTTTGACCTCAAGTAACCCCGGGAGCTAATTGGGTGACCTCAGATGACCCCAAAGTGGTCCCCCAAGTATGAGTTTGACCTCAAGTGACCCCGGGGGGGCTAACTGGGTGACCTCAAATGACCCCAAAGTGGTCCGTCCAAGCATGAGTTTGACCTCAAGTAACCCCGAGGCCTGAGGTCATCTGAGGTCACCCAATTAGCCCCCGGGGTTACTTGAGGTCAAACTCATACTTGGGGGACCACTTTGGGGTCATCTGAGGTCACCCAATTAGCCCCCGGGGTTACTTGAGGTCAAACTCATACTTGGGGGACCACGTTGGGGTCATTTGAGGTCACCCAATTAGCCCAAGAGGTTACTTGAGGTCAAACTCATACTTGGGGGACCACGTTGGGGTCATTTGAGGTCACCCAATTAGCCCCCCGGGGTCACTTGAGGTCAAACTCATACTTGGGGGACCACTTTGGGGTCATCTGAGGTCACCCAATTAGCCCCCGGGATCACTTGAGGTCAAACTCATACTTGGGGGACCACTTTGGGGTCATCTGAGGTCACCCAATTAGCCCCCGGGATCACTTGAGGTCAAACTCATACTTGGGGGACCACTTTGGGGTCATCTGAGGTCACCCAATTAGCCCCAGAGTCACTTGAGGTCAAGTGCCCTCTCTGGGGTCCACTGGTGTCATTTATGGTCACCCAATTGTCTAAAGTCATTAAACTTTTCACAACTATTTATGATGGGGTTGCAGTATAATCCCACGTGTGCCCAAGTGAGTTTATCAGGCATGGTCTTTTCAAACATATCCAGTATCAATGTGTATGATTTTAGGTTGGGGATTTTTTTTTTGTTGTTTGTTTATTTGTTGTTCTTCACCAGAACAATCCAGTGCTGCCTGTGCTGCTCACTGTAGTTTGTTTTCTGATGCCTTCTCCCTAGGAATGCTTTTACTATTTGTACTGATTTTTTTTTTTTATTTATGATTTAATATATTAATATATTTGGGGGACCACACTGGGGTCATCTGAGGTCACCCAATTAGCCCTCCCCCCCCCCGGGGTAACTTGAGGTGAAATGCGTACTTGGGGGATCTCAAACTCTGTCAGGTACCACTGAATCTGTGTACGTTGGGCCATACATATATTTTTTTTTTACATATTACAGTTACAGATTTTGTGATATATTTAAAAAGGCATCAGCACAGTCTGACACTTCCAAACAACACTTTACTGGATTGACATTTATTAACAGCACACATCACTGAAGATTAGTCCTTTAACACCATCAACACACAGGTAAACAATTAGTCCTTAACAATCTTGTCCTAATCAGCCATGACTATAAACCAGTAGAGAGCTGGTGGGCTTGGTTGAGCTGTTGTGCCTTGGAACTGGTGCTGTGGTTTGTACCCCTTTCAAGGTGAGGGGGGGAGAGTATTTTTGGTGAAGGAAACCAGAACTAAGTAGAATATCTTCTTTTTTTCCTTGTTTGGTTGGTTTTTTTATTATTCCTTGGTGGTGTTTTATTCTTCCCCTTCTTCCTTTGAAAGGATGGGAGACAGCACATCTCCTTGACTGAGTTGTTTCATTTTTTCAACTGGGACTTTCTCTGTAGGGCTTTTTTTTTTCCCAGCATATTCCCATTGTCCTGTGGGATTACTTTGGTTTCACTAATTATCTTCTCTACCTCCTTTTCTCTCTTTCAAACTTCAGTTATACTTGTTCTCTATATTTCACGTGTGCATTTGTCTTCCTCTTTGTGCTTAATTATTCTGTTTTTTCTCAGCTATTTCAGAAAATGCCTGTTGCTGATTTTGCTATTACGATTTATACCGTGCTATAAAATGCTTCCACACAGTTGCTGGTTCCATTAGCTCAGTGTGTCCATGCCTGTGTTTAAAACCAAGCCTTATATCTTGCTTAACTTGCTTCTACTTCTTGTGCGCAACAGGCACCACCACTTTGGCTACCTCACTCTGCAGTGGGTGGCCGTTCAATCACAGTGGTGAACGTCCCTATTGGAGTCCTCTTGAAGGACTATATGTTTACTTGAGGGGAAAAAGTCAAGGAAAAAACATCTTGGGGAGGTTCCCAAGGGGTTCCCAAGACTTTCTCTAGGTATGCATGCCCTCAGATATGAGTAACTAGAGAGGCTTTCCCCCAGCAGGTTCCAGAGACTTACTTCAGTTATGTATGTCCTCGGACATGGAGAATTGGACATGCTTTCCCCCATTAGCTGCCATCTGCTGTTGTGGATCACAAAGTGGAGAGCAGCTGTTGTCTTTTCCTGAGCCCTCTCTGAAAGGAGAGCTCCAGCAGTACTGTGGGCCTGAAGGGCTGCTCTCCTGCTTAATGATTCCCTCTGGGCCAGAGCCCAAATGCCTCTGCAGGCATCGCAGGAGCCGGTGAGGCCTGGGCTGGAAGAAGAGGTTGACTGCCCATCTCTCCTGGCTGCACTTCTGAACTCCTAGGGCAGTGTTGAGACTTGGCTCACTCTTGGGTGAGTGTGGGCGTGTTCTCTCACCGTTTACCATGAGCCATCCAAAGTCCTGAAAATGAAGAACAATGAGAGACAAGGACTACATTCCTCATCTTTGTGTCTGTATCTCACCTGTAGAAAGCTGAAGGTTGCCTGAAATTGGGAGGAACGAAGTGAGAGGTGTGGGACTTCTGTCCTGTGACAGAAAGGGGGCAGGAAAGGAAAAGCTATTTTTAGGTGTATGTGAAGGGACTTCATAGCTTTGTAAACATTTGGGCCACTCTTGTGGCTCACACTGGAATGGAGTGCCTACAACAAAGGCTAAGGCAACCCACACCATACAAGAAGACTCTTCATTAGACCCACTGATTGTAATTCCTTCTTACCTGTGTATTCAAGATCTTATGAGAAAAGAAAAAATTCCAGTCTTAACGTCTCCACTCGAGTCAAGCTCTCAAAATCCAAGTTTGCCTTAGAGAAGGAAAGAAAGGACACAAAATAAACCAAGAAGAAAAATAAAAGCAAGAAATAATAAATAACTGCACAGCCCAGAATGTGAGTAGGGGCAGCCAGAATCCAGGTGCACTCACACCTTAATGCCCAGACACAGGGTTTTTAGCAAAGCAGAGCAAAAATACCTGCTTCTGGGAAGACAGGGCTAGCTAGCTTCAGCTGGGTTCCTCTCCCTCTGCCTGTGGGAGTTGTCCTCTTCATATCTCCTGCAGCAGTTTAGAGGATGCTGATTTTGGTTGTCAGCTCACACTCAAGTGATCTGTAGTGAGACACCAGGAGTTAGAGGCAGCGTGTGCTCCTGGAGATCAGGAGACCACCAAGGGCTTTGCACTAAGACCTTGTCTCAAAGAGCTGAAGTTATGGCTAAAGCTTTACCTTGCCTTCAATGGTGATCAGGAGCCAAGAGGAGTTGTGTATTTTCTCCTGGGGAAGCCTAATCAGGTGAGGGATATATGGTGGCACTTGAAGTAGGACTTCAGGCTGTGAAGTAGGACTTCAGGCTGCGAGCAGTCACTGCGCCTTCCCACGGCGTGCCTGGGGGCTTCCTGCCCATCTGCCTGGCAACACTTAACAGGCCTTTCCTTTTCCAGGTGCAGCCTCCAGCACTGTAATCCAGATCAAAAATTTAAGTGTGTACAGTTTTGTTGAAAGCAGAAAACTTTAGATATAATTTTCAGAAATTCCTCATGTTGGAAGATGAGATTTGGATCACGTATCCCTTCATAAAATGAAAAATCTGCCTAGATTTCACAATTATATCTAATTATTACTTTGTCAGTGTATGTTTATGGCTGTCTCTTCTGTAGAGTATCTTTACAAATGGATAGAAGGCCATGTTGTCTGACACCAGAGTACATTCTTCCTCAGAAAATACTACAGTTAAGAGAAAATAATTGGTTTTCTTTCTAGTTATGACCCAGTATTTTAGTATTCCTCTCTGTATTAGGTGACTTACCTATTTAAGAACTCTCCAACTCAGCCAGAATGTGATTGCTTTAGGATAGGTTATGAGATTTTTAAAAAGCATTATTAAATCAAATCAAATAACCATTATAGATACTAGAAAATAGTAGTAGGAATTGGTCACACATTAAAAATCCCCATCTGTAGATACAGGTATAGCTACACTGTTAGTGAAAGATACAGATTTAGCAGTATTTGGGCAGCTGTAAATACATAAAAGGATGAGGTTAAGCAGCATTTACTTTTAAAGCTGCACAGATTTTCGCTACTTCTAAAGCTCTGGGTGATGTGCTGTGCAGCTGTCGCTGACTTGAGGGGACAAAAAGAAAGAAGAGGGGAGCAGCAAAACATCTGAAGGAAAGCCAGGCTCAAAAGCCCTTTCCATTCTGCCCGCAAGTCTATACCTGCCTCTAGCAAATGGCTGCTGGTTCCCACCTTTCATATCACAAGGCCTATTCGGCAAGCGAACACCCGATTCCGGTAGAGCAGTTCTAACACTCTTCTATTGTCATACGCTCTTGTAATCAATTTTGCTTGAGAATAGGCATGACATAGCTACATAACTTCTTACTCACCACTCAATCTTTCCATCATTTTCTTCACCCTGGATTTGTTCAGATCTTGGGCTCTCCTTTGCATCTTCCTGAAATAAGATAAATGCTCACAAAAAAAGTCTGCAGAGGAAAAGACAAGGAATTACACTGTCCTGCAGAATGTAACACAACTACATATAGTTTCATAAAGATAAATCTACAAAAGAAAATTGATTGGTCATTTATGCCATTGAGGTAGTTACTCTGCTTCTAAGCTGTTATATTGATGTGTGTTTTCTCCTGTTCCTTCATCAGGAATATAATCTTTTCATTATGATATATCCATACGATAATACCTCTGAGGGAGATGTCAGGGTGCTTCATGGTACTTTACCTAGACAAGCAAGTTTCAAAGCAGGCTTAGCTTCAAATTTTCACTCTTGTGGTTCACCAGTACAGACAGAAAAATGAATATGCACAGTTCTGATCTACTGTTAACAAAAAATACCCCTTTCAAAAGGTCTTTCATTCAACTTCTGAGTTAAAATTTCTTTATTATAATGTTTTGTTGAATTTCATCATAAATATTGCTTGTTATCTGTGCAAACTCAGGGGCCCAGTTTCAGGTGGCTGACTGCAGGACTGAGGGCACGTTTACAAATGCACAGAAATCCCACTGACTTCATACTTCGACTATGTCCTGAGCTTTGGTGCTAAAACAGCTAAGTGCTTGTCTCTGTATTTCTTCCCTTTCAGAACGCCAGTACTGGGGCTCAGACCTGCAGCTTCCCAAAATACCTTTTGAAGAAGTCATGTACAATGATGAGAGTGCTTTCAAGTGGCTGTGCGCCCTAAAGAAAGTAGGAATCGTGCTACTAACAGGAGCTGCTGCTAGGCAGGGAGAGTTGGTTAAACTTGGCCACCGGATTGGGTTCCTGCGTCTGACTTTCTATGGGTGAGTTTGGTTTTTAATATCCTTGCTTTGCTGGCTATGTAATTACCTCTAACGTATTTCACTTCAGCTTGCTGGACCTCTTTTGTGGATTAATTTACTAAAACAAGGTGACGTTTTTTTCTTCTGTGCATGTTAGAAAACGTGGTGCCAATTAATATTCTCTATGAGAGGGTTGCTTTGCTATCACAGGCAGGGTATGTAAAGACCAGCAGCTATAACATCAACTGCCGAGAGAAGGAAAAATGCCTGAAAACAGATGATTTCAAATAAAAGCCACAAGATCACTCTACTTAACTATACCATGGACAAAATCAAAAATCCCTAATCTAGTCTCCTTCTGAATAGAGGAAGTTACCTGTACTGAATCTTTTTCTTAGCCTGATTTTGAGTCATGGAAATAGGTAAGACTTAGATGATGTTATTGTGTCTCACATCACTGAGAAGATGAGGAGAGTACCCATTTCACTGCTTTCAGCTGAGTCTGCTCTGGAAAGCCACAACCAGTCCCAGCAAGCATTTTTTTTAGACTGCTTTTTTTGTAAAAGTAAGAGCTCAGCCTGCAGGAGTGCAAGCCGGAACTTGTAAATCATCTTTTTGATGGCAAGAGGTGGTAAGCTGAACCTCTACCTCCTCAAGCGCCTACTAGGTGAGTAAACAAGTGATGGTGGTTGCTGAGCTGTGTCAGTGACCTCCATCTAGCTAAGTAAAGGAGCAATGTCATTAGCTAACTTACTGCCCCATCCTTCATCCCGAGCTGTTGGTATAACTTCTTACAATATCTGTAAAAAACCCTATTCCTTGTATGTGTGCTTATTCTTTAAAAAAAAAGCAATTCACAGAAATAGTGAATTTAAACATAGTAACATTTAAATATAGTTGTGATTTCTTGGTGCCTGAATAACCACCAAAACCAGAAACACTCAGGGTTTCCCATTTGAAAAGGTCCCTTCTCCCCCATAATAGAATAAAAGATTGGCTAGAGTTCTTCTTCACTTGGATTTACCTCTAGTTCAGAGAATAATCAAACAAACCATATGGGCCATGTCTCCACGTGTCTCCTCCTTTGTCTAAAAAAAATAGAAAATAAATAGAAGTGGGGAAAAAAATCCAACCTTGGCCAGAAAGACCACATTCCCTCAAGACTACAAATCAGAAGGGAAGATTTTTCTGCTTCTTAACACTCCTGTGAGCCCTGCTGGAATATGCAATGCAGGTGAGGTTGGTAAGAGCAGCACTGCGATACCAGGAGAAATACATTAACTCAGAATGTTAACTGGGGGGAGAGAGAGAGGTGAGCAAAAGGTCCCTTCTTCAAGCTATAATGCTTATTAAGACTTTTTGTTACATCTTCATTTTGCAAGTGTTTTTCCATCATTAGCTAATGATGTCATTGATGGCACTGGCTTTTAGATTTAGTGAGTAATTTCAAGAGGCAGAGAAATAGCTATTATGATATACTAGCAACTTCTAGCAGTGTATATGTTGCTTCTTACCCAATCTCCATCCTTCATTTTTGTTTCATTTATGTTGAAAGTCAACCTGTTTGTGCTGAATTTTTTCTTGCACTTCAAATCAGGAAAGCTGGCTCAAGAAATCTTCTAGAAATTAGCAGAAACTGAAGTGAACTCATAGCATGTAGAACAGCTTGTGAGAACGGCATTTTAATTTTTTTTCTATTGTCTTCCCAAAGGAGGGGATGGAGAGAATAACTGCTTCAAAATACCATAATATTATGAAGCTTTTTTGTCAATTCTAGCAGCCATGATAAATATTTGTAAAGATTTAAAGGGAGTAATGTATAAATATACTAGGGTAGTTAAGATAATGTACTTTCATTAAGGTGTGGTTTCCCCTTTCCGCCTACTGTGCCAGAAGGAAAAGTGGTTTTCAAAGTTAACTGGGATTCAGTCAGGTTAATTGTACAGAAATAAATAGGAGCAGAACCCCCTGCTTGACTTGGAAACCTCATCCAGTGTTACGAAACATTTTCTACTGTTAAAAGCATTCCTAATCATAGAATCATTTGGGTTGGAAGGGACCTTAAAGATCATCGAGTTCCAGCCCCCTGTCCTGAGCAGAGAGACCTCCCACTAGAGCAGGTTGCTCAAAGCCCCATCCAGCCTGACCTTGAACACCTCCAGGGATGGGGCATCCACAGCTTCTCTGGGCAACCTGTTCCAGTGCCTCACCACCTTCAATGTTAAGCACTTCTATGTTTGGCAGTCTACCATGGTCTCAATTTAAAGCTTGCGTCATTATGCAAATACTACTGCTTTCTACTTCTGTTTTGACATGATCCTAATAACAGATATAAGGGGATACTTAGGTTTCACGCCCTCACCGAGCTTTCCTTGATGTCTGAAGGCTGAAACATTCATTCTGTTTGTACCCAGAGAGCTGCATAACCATCTTGAGTTAGGAACGAATATAGCAAGCCCCACATAACAACAAAAAATGTTGGTTCTTTGTTAAAGCATACCACTGAAAGAAAATATATATTATCTCCAAAATACCTCTGGGGTGGGGCGCGGGGAGACACCAAAACAACAAACAACAAAAAAAACCAACCCATACAGCCCCTTCAACAGATAGCATGGATTTGTGCATGGGTTACAACAGAACCTTTAGCTGCTTTCCTAAATTTCAGGGATGAGGAACTGCATCTAGAAGAAGTTCCTAGATCCTAAAACTGGAAATGATCTTTTTGACTAATGTTCTTGACATGGCTGCCCACTCTTTTTCACCTTTTGTCCATCTGCTGTGCCTTACAACATGTTTTTCACTGAAGCATTCAAAAGTTTTTGATATTTAACTCAGCAGCACTGTAAGATAAAAGAATCTACCATTCTGCCTGGTGCTCTGCCTCAGCTCTTAATTGTCCTTGTGGTTTAAAATCACTGCCAACTGTCTGCAACATCCAGCATATGATAACTCTGCTATGTGTAAGAGACTGAAAAGTCCCTTACTGTATAAATGTGCATTACCTGTTAGCATATACTTTCCTTGTCTAAGCTCAGCTAGCAAGAGATTGAGACTGCCCTAGGGACACTTACCAGTTTATCAGTTGTGTCATCAGAATGGGTTTTTTCCCAATTAAAAAAAAAGTTATCTTGCCCCTCACTGACTCTTCCCTAATATGATCATAAGCAGTAATGATTGTTGAATGCTTCAGGTTGTTTAAAGTCAGTTTAAATTTGATGGTTGGACTAGATGATCTTAAAGGTCCCCTCCAACCTAGACAATTCTCTGATTCTATGCTTCTAAATTAATGTTTACTCTCTTTAAAGATGGTTTCAATAAAAGTAATTTGTCAGGATGAGTTCCAAGTCTTTTGGATATATATAGATATATATACACACACATACAAATATATTTAAAAGCGTTTTAATACATCCTACAAAGAACCTCCCACCCATTAATGTTTCATACGAGATCAAGGTTGAAAATGTGACCTTGGTCTACACCGTTTGAGCAAGTAATGATTTTAGCTCCTTTCACTGTTTAAATCAGACTTACTATTGGTGTTGATTAAACCTTATTTTTATGTTTTCTTAAGTAATAGGGGTTCACAATAAAGGAACAATAAAAGACTGTAAGTCTCCTTGCTTTTCCAGAACCTATTTGCTAATTCTTGTATTTATTAGGCTGCAGAAAGAAGGTTTCAAATTTTCCAATAGACTACAAATTCTGCATTTAAAAGAAAACGTAATGAGTTAGAATATTTAGTTTAGTTGAGTTTGGGTTTTTTCCTTTTTGCTTTTTAAACACAACTGTAGCATTTGAGAATCTTGAAGTCTGGTTTACATCATGCCGATTGAGCCACTATGGTTAGATTTACTCTAGGTCATTTGACAGTTGCTAATTATGTTTCTGTGTATGATTAGGTTGATTTTGCAATATTAAATTGAAATCTGAAGAGGATAAGGTCAAAGAGAGCCTGACATCCAAAGACCAGTTTCGCAGACTAGTCTGGATTTCAAGTAACAAAAACCAGCCCTGCCCCAGGGAGAAGTCCACAAGCTGCCTGCAGACCAAGGTCCAGCTCTGAGAAATGATGTCTGCTCTGGCACTGAAGGAAAGGCACAGTTCAAAAAGGGGTAGAGTGTGGACGGTACAATGTGTGTGTTAGCAGAGCCGAGACTTCCCCAGGGGAGAACCAAAGCTGTTGAGCACAGTTTGTTTTTCAGAATACGTTGCCAACTTGCAAGGAGAGAAAGTAACTGCGCCCACAAAGGCAGCCTGCCCCGGGGTCCTGAGCCAGACTCGATGAGCTGATGTGGGGCAGGTGTGCTACTCCTTATGTCTCGGCTTTCAGTTCTGCAGTTCAGGGGTCAGACACTGTTTATGATCTTACCCCTCTGCTGAAGAGGGGCTTCTTTAATTGTAAAGGCTGTAAATAGAAAGGGGGGTTGCAAAATACTAAACCTGCTCGAAAGGGTTGCTCTCCATCCTCCTGCACGGCTACCCACCAGCTCTCCTCCCTCCCTGGGCATGAGCACACACACAGAGCACGTCTTCAGCGATGTTCAGCTGCTCTTTGCCATACTGATGACGTTTGTGGTTAATGCTTCAGAAAAAAAAGATTTAAATGACTCTTTAGATCATGTATTTTCCTTAAGAGCTCTGTGTAAAAAAAAAAATAACAATAGGGAGGAATTCCTCAAGTGCTGGATAATACAACCAGTATCATGCATAAACTTTCTATCATTATGTGTAGTGGCTTAAGAAATTATCCATAAAGTATTTTTTAAAAATTAAGTCACAAAACTAGTTTCATATGTTTTAATATAGATGTGTATGAAGTGGTAACATGCAAAACTTACCAGAAAAAAAGTTACAGAACTGTATTCAAAGAGTTTAATAACCCAGTGTTTGTTAAATGTGTAATTCATCACATCAAGTCTTGAAAAAGACTTTAATGGTTCTGGTTTATTTTTGAATATTTGGCGGGGCGTGGGGTGGGTACGTGTTTTATAAGGAACAAATTTCTTATTTTTTTTACCATCTATAGCTGGAACCCAGCCTAAAAACTTTATGTAGAAGAAAAGACTTCTTTCCCTATAGTATCTTTTTTCCTAATTTAACCTGTTGCATTTTCAGCTATAGTTACTGTAGTGTAGTTGTTGTAGTCCTGTTGCTTTTACATATTTCTCGTGGTAGCAGAAACGCCATTGAGTTTTCAGTCTTAACAAACAGAGCAGCATTTTACAGTCCATCTCTTCACCTCTAAAACAGAATTTCATTTCTTACTGGCATCCAATTCTGAGGTGGCTTTTACAACTGTAATAAAATAATAACTTTGGGTAGTTCCCTTGCTGTTTCACTAGCAGCCAAATACAAGGCCTACCAGATATTATGAATAAAAGGATAAATTTGGAATTGGCAAGCTTGCCAAATAAAACATTACCTCAACAGGGCCATGAATTTTAAACTGAAATGTAACAGCAATGAATCTAACTCTGACACATGGGAAAACAAAAGCCTTTTTTCTCGTCTAGATGTCTCTTTGGTACATGCTACCTAAAACGTCATTACTGAAAAAAGTGGAAACATTCTCTGTATGTAACAACATCAGGGGATTCCACATTTTTAAATTAACCATTTTCTTTATGTTGTAGAGGCACAACTCCATTAACAAGGTCTCCAGTCACGCCACAAGTCGTTTCTCCAGCTTCTCATGCCCTAGACCTTGTGCTCCTCCCCTGTTCTGAAGCCTTCTCCAGGGCTTTGGGTGGCACAAAGGGCTTGCTTCACGGCCCTTGCGCTCCCACTGAAATAACCAAACCATCTGCACCTCCCAGAGGGCTTCAGCTGCAAGAGAAGGACATGGGTCCCAGACGACTTATGAATGAGACTTAGATTTTTAATAAAGTGCAAGACCAGATGATTCAAGTGTGGCTTCAGTTCCTACTAGTGCAGCAGTTTTGCAAGACTAAGGATGTAACAGACAGGCTAATTTTCTGCTCAGGGAGACTGAGCTCACATTGCCACTTAACGCAAAAAATTGCTACACCTGCCTGGTGCCAAATTTCCTCCTCTGTCAAACAGCCCCAGCAATTGATGTTGAAATCTGACCCTAATTACTAAACCATAAACCATTCCAACCCACTTTGCTCTCCCTAAGGGCCAAGAGTCCTCTGACATTACCCACATTTTCGTCCTTTTGTTCTCTGGTGCTCTCCCCGTGACTGAGTTGGTGCTTCAGCTCAGTTGAGACTTTGACAAAGTAAGGTTGATTTTTTTCACATTCAATGCTGAGCTCCCTATTAGCATCACTTTGTCTTTTTAATCATCGCTGACTTCAAGTCGGTAACTTGAGCTTTGACCGAAGCTCCTTGCATGGAAGGAAGTCTCCCAGGGACCAGCTTCCATCGCCAAGCATAGCAGCACAGAAGCACTGATTGCTTTTGCAAAGCTTTACAATGATTTTAGGAGGTACTACCATTCCGGCAATTGTATATATTGCATATAAGACAATTAAAATGTGTTAAATTGTTTTAGATCCATCAAGTGACACTGGAGCCTTTAAAATTGAAGATGTAGTGAACCTAGCTACCTTCAACACTAATGACAGGGATGATATAATGTGCTATTTTTTGGCTGTAAAATTGGGAACTAGGGAAGTGTGGCTGAAGTTAGCATACTTGAGTGCTGAAGTCATGTACTGATGAGTGTGTGCTGTACCAAATAATAAAAGGTTTTTTTCTCAGCCAGTTAAACACATTTGCAAATATTCAAGGGGATTTTCCCTCTAGCAATTTCAGAAATTTAGTTTTAGCATTTTGCAAAGTTCCTATAATAAATATCAGTTCTAGAACAAACATGTTTGTATATTATATATAAACCATTTTTGGTCTGTACATTCTTTAGCCTATTTTCTTTTTAAACTATTATTAAGAAGTAATGCTAGACACCATCTGAAACATAATATATTTGGTCTGTAGTATTTCACAAGGGAAAATTAGTTTCATATTTTCTTTTAAATCACTTATGCTCCTGTGATTACATGGACTGCATATGGTGACTTACACTTTTCCAGACAAATGTCTGGATCTGCGACATGCATCTGCTGAGGACTGTCTTCAGTCATGTGAACTCTACAAACAAAATCAGTGGTTCTTGGTCTTAAGTTCTCCTGCATGGTGTCTCACTCAAAACAGATTTTGATTGTGCTGGGAGTCTTTGTAACCATTGCTTTTGCTGGTATCAGTAAACTTCCCTACCGAATTTTGTCAAATTTGAAGACAGAAAGTATGTAACAAAATAAGTGGGGTTAGTTCTCAGAAAGAGAGTCAGAGAAAGGGAAGAAGTTACAAGTCTTTCATCAAGACATCTTCCTGGAGCAGCAAGCCTTCAAGTTACAGGAAAGTCCCCCTTCAAAGGATTCTCTGTATGTTCTAAGATCATAAAGCTTTTAAAATAATTTTGGGGGAAAGTTACATAGCCTTTAACAATTTCATATTTCATTCATAATGTGCTCCACCCGACAGGGAAAAATTGAAGGTTGATAAAAAGAAATAGGCCAACTTTGACTCTTTTATCTCTGAAGCCTCAGTATTAAGATGATGATTTATCCTAACAGCTGCCTCTCAGTTAGTGGCTTCAACTGATCTTTGCATCCAGCAAAGTACCACCACTGGAAAAAGTGCCATCATTCTTCTAGATGCTACACTGGGCCCAGACATCCCTCTGCATGTTAAAGTTTCTAGCTTGAAATAAGCCTTTTCTGGTGTGGGGCAACACTGCTAAATCATT
Organism: Numenius arquata; assembly: GCF_964106895.1. NCBI lineage: Eukaryota > Metazoa > Chordata > Aves > Charadriiformes > Scolopacidae > Numenius > Numenius arquata. The sequence continues at coordinate 27,449,773 of NC_133581.1, read as the reverse complement.
ATTTCCTTACCATTTTACAATATTTTCATGTTCAAAGATGAAATGACTCTTTTGTCCTGTGATTGCACAGTTTCAGTGTGTACTGTCTGGCACGCTGGCTGGCTGTTTTAACATGTTTTCCCTTTTCCCTTTCATTCTAAAGACCAACTTGGCAAGTGCAAGACAAAGCAGATGCTAACAATGTGGCTTACACAACTGGGAAACTATGCTTTCACACCGATTACCCTGTTCTGCAGCATCCACCTGGGGTAAGGTGAGCCTTTTTCACAAAACAAAAGGGGAAAGGGAAATATTCCTATACTGTGAAATATGGTTAGCATTGTGACTCTGAATTTTGTCTTAAAAGGGCGATGTAAAAATAACTATAGTAATCTGCATAACAATCTATACACACATGGGTATGCGATATACACATTATAATGTAAGTTCTGCATAACAAGCCCATTATCTATGCTGTAATTCTTAAATGGAAATTCACAAAGAATTGAGAATATTTTCATATGAGAAAGCATTAGGGTCCTGTATGTGCTTCTGATATGGCTTTCATCACATTGAAGAAGTTGGGCGTCTAAATGCTGTAGCGAAGTTTTGACATTTTAGGAGACATCTGTTCACCTCAGGAGGAGAATTTATTAGAAGAAATATGATTAGGATGTTGTTTTCTATGAATTTAGACAGTTATTCACCCCTTTATAGTAAACAAAAAAGGGTCACTTTGTAAAGATGAACAACCACCACAGGAGATACATTTTCACCTAATCCCTGTCGTATCAAAGCCTAATCATAGAATTCACCAGAGAACTGGAAAGTAGTAGGAACAGGTACAAAGGAACAAAAGTAATCCTGGAAAAGTTTGCGTCTGTAAGCTTCATACCTACAATTTCCCTTTCTCATATTTTAGAGTACTTTGTGTCAGTTGTTTCTATAATGAAACAAAAACCAATGTGATAGGAAATGCCAAATACTTCACAGTAACATCACCTATTAAAATCATTTAGTTGCTGTTCATTAATGTGGAGTGAGAATGGAACAGGGCTTCATTAATAGAGAGCAGATGTGAATTAGCTCACTGTCTTGTCTGTGCCAAAGCTCACACTCTGCTATGAAACACTAGAAAAAGAGCATAACCTTTTTCATTCAAATGTGCTTGCAAGAAATAAAAGTATTAAAGCACATTGAATTATGTTTGAACATTGTCCTGAATGTGCACTTTTCTTTATTTATCTAGTTATTACACAATATTTGAGCTCTTAAGACATATTTACTACAAATATTTGAAGAAGTGTTTTTAAATGGATGATGATTAGTTTCAGAGCCATCCTGTAAAAATATTTTTAGGATTTCCTAGGTTTTGATCTGGCAACTATTTTTCCAGGAGATATCCTGATTAAACTAAAAAAAAAAAAAAAAACACAACACCCCCCACCGCGAAAAGCCAAACAACCGAAAAAGCCAAAACATACCAAGAACCCACCATAAGACTGATTATATAAATCTAGCAGAAATATTAGCTCTCTAGAATATTAACCTAAGCTCTCATTTGAACTAAATTCTCCCTTTGAACTTTTCCAGAGTCGTTTACCATGCAGTACACTATTGCAGCCCTCCTTGCTTACACTACGTGTGCAAGGCCGGCTGTGACCACAAAAGAAAAGAGCTGGTTGCCTTGTGCTCCCTTCAATGGGAGCCCCGAGTCCTCCCTCCCTCCCCACAGCTTGGTGGCTGAAAGGAGCATGGCAGGAGGGCAGAAAGCTGCTTCATCTAATGAACGAACTCGCTCGCATCCTTTCCACAGAAGTCTCTCTCCTGCAGTCTTATTTCAGTTTCCCCCTTCATCACCACCATCAAGGTCTGCAGGTCCAGCGGCCGAGGATATTCTGGGGCAAACCCTGGTCTCTGCTCCTCTTTCTCCTCCTGGCTTTTTTTGTTTTGTTTGTTTTTTTCCTCCTCGTGGTCTCAGAAGTAATGCACCATCATGGAAGGGAAAGGTGGACACTGTTACCATCGGTGTGACAGATGTATTTTATGTCGTTTGGCTGAGGTGAATGGTTACACTTTGTGTGGTGCTGGGCTCTCTAATGCCGCGGGGAGTTTTACTGCCTGTGGCAGCAGCTCAGACTGACCCTGGTGCACCCAGGAGCCCAGGTTAGGCTTTCTGCTCCGTCTTACACCTCAGCACTTTCGCTGTGAAATGAAATTCTTAATCCCACTTTATGATAGAGACGCTGGGCCTGTGGCTTTCTACGAGAGCCACCTTTTCCCCTCTCTGAGCAGATAATTGACAGTAAGTTTTGTTTCTGCAAGAGAAAACTAATCCTCCTTGTTGAGATAAGACCACAGTGTATTTAAAATTATATGACTGCCACAAAGAGGGACTCAAAGGAAAGAAGCGAGAGCAGAGCTTTGCAGTTCACTCGCATGTTGCAAGCGTTAGAAGATATCCCAAACGGGACGGAATTATGAACATGCTACTTTAATTTTCTGCCTGTGTGACAGTGGTGGCAGAGCACTGTGAAGCTGCAGTAGTGGGAACTCAGTCTTTTGCTGAAAAAAACCAAAACAAAACAAAAAACCAGAACCACAGATATGAGGGAACTGATACTAATGAGCTGTTAAATAGGCAAGCTAATTCTTCTCGTAATGAGATGTTAATTCATTCCAGGTTCAGCTTCTCCATTGTATAAAGCAAACAGCTGCAGGAGGAGAAAGTGAAGTTGTGGATGGATTTAACGTATCCAACAAGCTGAAGAAACAGAATCCTCAGGCGTATCAGATCCTGTCCTCTACTGCTGTAGACTATACAGATGTTGGGGTGGACTACTGTGACTTTGCTGTGCAATGTAAACAAAAGATTATAGAGTGAGTCGTTTCAACAACGTCGAAAACTAAAATCCCTGTTGTATGGTGGGTTACATGTTGATAGGAGAAGGTCTGCTCCTGCCACCTTGTGGGGAAAGACTGATTTAACTTGGTCTGTAGTTATTTGGGCGGTTTGGAAGGGTTTGGGGAGGGGTGTTTGCCAGTGTATGGCTTGTTCTGTGCTTTGTACCACCACACCATAGTTTTCCTTATTTTGTTTTGCCACACACCAGCAAGAAGTGGTGGGAATTAGAGCAACTCCCAGGTACAGACCCACCTTAACAGCAGCTGGGTCTGTTACTGAATTCCAGCCGATGTACACCTGATTCGTGCCAAAGACAGGTCATGATTTGAAGCATTTAGATTAAAAACTATATATTCATAATCTCTTCTGAATTTAAAGAATCTACAGTTCTACAGTTAAAGTGTATACAATATTGATGTTTGAGGAAATCAAGCGTCTACACTTTCTCCTCATCCTCCCTTTTCCTAGTTAGGCTTAATTATCAAAATCCAACCTAATAACAATCTGAATTAATTAGAACATCTAATTACATCCAATTAGAACAATCTAATAAATCCAATTAGAACAATCTAATAACAATCGCCGTAGAAACATACTGAAATTCCAGCAGGAGAGTTCAGTTGTTGTTTAACCATCTTAAAATGTTTCAGTAAGAACATACTACATTCCTTTTCCTTTCCTTCTCTGTTTCACAGTGTGGATTCCAGAGGCCAAGCAGTTCGCATCAATTATAATAACGCAACAAGAGACACAGTGTTTGACATACCAGCTGAAAACGTGAGGCCGTTTTATGCAGCTCTAAAGGAATTTAATGATTTATTAAACAACGCTGAACACAAGTTTACTTACAAGCTGAAACCAGGTCAGTAAGTTGCTTCTCCTTGCAATGATTTTTCACGTGTTTTTCCTAACAGTCAAAACACTTAAACATTGTTAGCACTGGTAGGGAGAGGAAACTTCAGACCTTCTATCACCTATTTTATTTCATACTGCATCCTCACATTCATCTCAGATTTATTTTGCCATCGTTACACCATAAAGGAAAAAAAAAGGCGGGGGAAATAGAGTCTATTAACTAGGCCAATGTAGCTTGATATTACATCAAAACCCCGTACCATGTAGGAAATTGTAACTTGTCGTATCAATAGCACCACAGTTGTGACATGCCATGTGTAAGAGTGCTGTGCCATCCCACTTCAGCATCTGTTCATTAAATGATACGCCATCACATACTTTCTTCCTCTGCTTCATTTGATGCTTTGGGCTTGATACCAGTATTAGTGGGGCACCTTCCCAATGGCTGCAGGAGTTGCAGAACATCTGGAAGGTGATACAGACGCATAGTGTGCATAACGCTGAAGGAGGCTGAACAGCACCGTGGGGAATTCAGTTATCGTCTCCGCTTACACACCGAACGCCAGCGTAAATGCATGGATGAATTACCGCAGGCCACTGCTGCTGTGCTGCTTTTTCTGGGTGGCCTGTGCAAGGCATACGGAGGCAGGTTTGCAGAAGCGCTAAAGGCTCTAAACTTCATCTAGAGTTGTACAGGGCTGTGCTTTGAACATAAAACACGCTGCAAAAAATGCCCTTTACTCTTTAAAAGTCAGTCCATGCATATATTTAACTACTTTGGCCTTAATCTCTGTTCTTTCATTCCCCAGCTATAAAATAAAGATATGAATAGTCCCTCATCTCTCAAGAGATGTTACAAAAGTAAATTCATTAGCGTATCTGCCTCATGTACCATGATACTAGTGTCCTTAAAATGTCTATGAGGAAATGAATGTCTCTCTATTGGGAATGTGCAATAAAATAATTTATAAGACCACATAATAAATGGTAAGACAAAGTACCTGACATTACATTAGTACCATCCATCCCATCAATTAACACACCAAAATGGTGGTAGAGGGGAGGGGGAGAAGGAAAGAAAGACTAGAAGGTTATTTAATTAGAGATTTATCATAATGGTGGCACACAAGGGAGAAGAATTAAAATGGCATGCTAGCCTTAATTACGTGATCTCCTAACTTTCAATGGCTTGACTTTGTTTTCATAAAATTCTCTTAACAGGGGTAGTAATGCAGAATGTGTATACTACGAATAGTACCAGTCTGATCAAATAAAAATCATCCTAGTGGCTTTCCCCGTCTTTATCCTTCCAGTGAATTTGCTGTAGTCACCTTTCCCTTCAAGGCCTGCTTTTTTCATCGTGGACTCTCCTACCACTCTGCTTTTTAATTCCTGGTTATACAAAAAAAGCAGCAGAGGTCTAAAGGGACCTGCCCTCTCTGGTTGAGAATGACCAGCTAAATTAAAATTACTGTGTCATTGCTGTGTATCTCCAGCCGAGCTACATGAAAGTATTGCTCCCTAACTGTTGATATACATCTACCTCCATGCTATCTGTTTGAAGGAATCAACTGTAATGTACCAAATATTAAACTTTGTGAAATCTCTCTACAGGAGACATAGTGACGTTTGATAACTGGCGCGTGCTTCATGGTCGCCAAAGCTACCCGTCGGGATCAGAAGTGACTCGTCACCTGGAAGGTGCCTATGCAGACTGGGATGTGGTCATGTCAAGGCTCCGGCTCCTCAGGAAGAGGGTCCTGAATAGCGACTGAGCTTTCTGCTAATTAAGATGAGCCAAACCTAGATTGTCTAACCTCAAAAAAAAAAAAAAAAAAAAACAAACCCCTTAAAAATAGTATTTTCTTTTCAGAAACTAACATCACAAATATATTTTTGAGTTCCATAAACTAGGAAACCTCTTGTTCATAACAACTTATCTGTGCCCTGATCTTTAAATCTATAAAATGCCTTGCTACCTCTGTCAGTGTATTTGCTTTTTAAAATCAGTGTGCAAAATGGCTTGAAAGATTATCACTCTACTGGACTGACTGGGAATCACAATTCCTTAATTTTCCTCTACAAATATACCTGCCCTCCTGAGAAAGCTTGAAAGGGAGCATCAAAAAAGGGCTTGTAAGTATTACTTACTTAAGATTTGTTACGAACAGCACCTTCCTCTATTTTAAGGGAGGCATTCTTTATTGCATAAATCATAACTAAAATTCATTATCAAAATAAGCAACCACTGCTGCAGAGTGTTTTTATATACACACATAGGTAGAACTCCACTTTAAAACAAGATCTCACTCAACAGACGCTGTGTTCTGTATATCCCGCTGTACTTGTGATGCCTATCACAGCCACAAATAATTTTTCCTACATTTCTAAGTCCATAAGCTCAGAAACCATAAAGCTACCAGAGAATGTGTCCTATTAATTTTCCTCTGCATTAGGAATAGAAATAAATCCCAGTGTAGAGGTCGCAGATAGGGTCAGAAATCCCATCAGATGCTGTGCACAGGTGAAATTAAGATCTGCAGGGCAGACAGACTTTTGAATTAAGTCAGGAAGAGGAACGCTGTTGCTGCTCTGCAGCTAGAAATCACAAAGCACAAGAAGTGTTCATTGACTCTGCACCTGACAGAGAAGTGGTGACTGATCTCAGATCCTGTTTTGTTGCACCAAATACAAGAGCATGCCTCCAAAGGACTTGGTCTGCAGGGTGTTTTCCTCTAGATTGTGTTCTGAATAGAGATCACACTATGTAAAAATTACTGTAGCTCAAGTAGTGTTTTTTCCCCTATATTCAGGTGCCAAATTGAAAGAGAAAAAAATCTAAAATGCTTGTTTTTATACCCAACAATATGTCCACCGAGTTTATTTTTCACTGTCCTTCTAGCTGCAGAGTTAGCAGGGTGCTCTCATCTGTGCTGAGTCTGGCAAAATATCCACACCTCCTCCCCCAGATCTGCTCTGTTCAGCTCTTTATTTTCAAACTATTCCCTGAAAGTCAAATAAAACCTAGTCTCTTCCTAGTAGGCGAAAATAGTAGAACTACAACTACAGAATTAAATAACTGTAGAATTAAATTTGTTAACACAAAATAACCCAACATCAGTGATACCCAAACATCGGCTCGGAAACACCTCCATAGTTTCTACTCATCATTTACAGTCAACAGATCTCTCAGCTAAATAATCAAATAAAATTAAATTAGGCTTTGGACATGACCTGGCATAGTGTGCTTCGAATCCATTCCTCTTTAGCAAGTAGTGAAATGTTCTTATCAAAGTTCTGACATTAAGATGTAGCATAACAAAACTGGCTTTTAGCGGCGATTTGATTTCTCAGTGCCTCCTTTAATTTTGGAAACATGAGAGTAATTTTTGCCTTTGCTATAAAAGGAGGAAAAGATGAGGAAAGGTTGATACCCATATTCTGTAAGACACCAGCAGTACTGTGCTTTAACTGTGATATATTCCATATAACAATTTAGTGACGATTGCAATTTGTAACATTAAAACAAGGTATCTTGGAATTTATACCAATGGTTAATAAGGAAGAGATATTTTCTGCTTTTATTCTGTGCTTTTCTAAAAACTGTTTATTCAAAATTCTGTTTATTAAAAGCCATTATGGATCTGATTACTGTTTTGGGTTCATATCTAATCTCACACAAAATGTCTTGTATGCAGATATGAAGTCATTATTGTTTTAAAATATTTGGAAATATGATTAGAGCTGGATTCTTTCAGGTTTGTCCCATATACTTAACATATAAAGTGCAGATAAATCCGTAGATTTGAACAGATGCAGGGAAAACAAAACAAAACAAAACAAAACACAAAATCAAAACTAATGAAGCTCTCAATGGATCTAGTTTTGCACTGCTGGGATTTTTTGTCAGTGAAATACGCCCAATTAAAAACTCACACAAGAGATCTCTGGAGTTCGTAACTATATGCCTGAGATATGTTGTACTTTACATACCCGCACCTCCTTGAACTGTCCACATTTCCCTAAAATATCTAGTATTGATGTTAAATAAGTAACAATTATTTTTTTAAAGGCAGCTTTGCAGATTGCAGGCGCATGCCACATACATAGACGAGATGGGTGGGTGTAGGAGTCCTGTGGCTCCAGGTTCCCAACAGCACAATCACTTTGCTTGCATGCAATTTGCAGCTTATAAATCCTTTAGGATTACATATAAACATGATTCAAGCTAATATATATTCAGCAAAATATATGGATGCAGAATGGAGTACAAATAACAATAAAAGCCCTGGAACTGTGAAATCCTGCACAAACCAAATCTAATCCCTGCAACACCTTTGTGAGCCATGCCATGATGTCCAGTTTAACTGGGAAAGGGTCAGGCTACCAACCCAAACCTGATGCACTACCAAATCTTATGTTTCTGGCTGCAAACCCTCTGCTCAATTTCTAGCATCCAGCTACTATCTATATCACAAATTTTAATTCTAAACACCTTTGCATATTACTGTAGTTGGAAAAGAGAGTATTTCCGTAACTGTCTGCAAAGTAGATCATCTCCTGATGACTATACTGATACCTGGTCAGGCTAAATAATGGAAGAAGCCCAAGATGGGTTTATTTCCCCTTCACCTCCAAATCCACACCAAAGAATGACATCGCAGAGCTTTCAGATAGATCTGGCTTTGATCTGCCTGCAATACTGACACACACGGGTCACCCCGCACATGTTGCCTTTGTGCTGTTCGTGATATATCTCTTAACCAGCCTGTGGTCAGCAACTGGCTGCATCTAGTGGGCTCACAGCACAGCTGGAGAAACAGAAAAAAATACACATCCATTTTATTATTTGCAAATGCCTTTTCTCTTTTGTCCTAGCAATGGCTGTTGGATCCAATCCCATGGCATTGTTTTCATGTATAATTTTTTAAATATGTTTTTATATATGCTGAAAGCAGGTAGCACCTTGGGCATATCAGTACTCACATCTCTGGGGATCACTTCAGCACAGCTCCTCTTTAGCCACTGCTGAGCTACCTGCAGCACGTGCCAGCTTCTTTTGGCTGAGTGGACAGAAAACCCTAGTCCGGAGAGACTTCCAAAATGCCTATTGTCAGAAGAAAGCTGGATTAGCTGCCCAGCTTTGCAAGTTGAAATGTATCGCTGTATATATGTCCAGCAAATTAAATGCAGCCTCTCATCACATATGCGATATATTACTCCTGGAAAATATGTATTTATTCTTACTGTGTTTTTCTCTGACACAAATCAGAGAAGGTGATCAGAGAATTCATGCTAGAATTTTGAAATCACTTTTGGTAAAAGCTAACGTAATAAATATGTTTTATGCACACATTTTAAACTTACAGCAGAAGATCCCCCCACCCTGTTACGCCAGTCCAGTAGCACAAAAAAAAAAAAAGATGGTAAAGACTGAGAGGCAGAAAGAGCACAAAAAATCCCCTTTAAAACACAAACAACCCAAACAACCAAAAAAATCCAACCCATACCAAAATAAAAAGGAAAATAAATCACAACTGCTTGTAAGAAACCTACTTTTCAACACAACATCTGATTGAAGTCTAGAAGAGGAAATTGTCAAAGCCAGGGAACCAGCTACATCACCTCTAGAAAATGGCCATAGTATCAAATTTTAATTAAGCGTAGACATGGTTGAAACCAATCTCAATATCGGAGACAGGATGAGATCTAAGAGAAGTGAGCAAGGGCATTTTGAAGCCACCTGGTGCTGGACCAAGGTATGGACAGGAGGCTGGTATTCCTCCTCCCAGGGGCACGAGGGAGGGGACAGGCCCATCTCCTAGCCTCCTGCATGGCAAAAAGGAAGAATTGCTGGAGCAACCAACAAGCTACTAGTTTTCCTGGCTACTTAAAAGGATTTTTGGCAGAGCCACAGCAATTCAGAGTGGCCCCAAGGTTTTTTCCAAATTTTGTCAAGGGCAAACCAAAGGATTAGGAGCTGCTGTTGGGGTGTTTTGTGGGATATGAGCTGGTTTAGTTAGCAAAATATATTTAAATCCAAATGTTCTATGTATTTTTAATGACTTTTCTTTAATATGTAAAAGCATCTAATAACTTCAAAGCAGGCAGAGGAATTTCTTTGTTGCCACGTCATGATACGTGTCTTTCCCCATTAGCTCAAGCAAAATGAGACAGGAGGTCTGAACATGTGGATAGCAGAGCACGGCTCCTCTATCTTCCTTTCTTTCCCAGCAGTCTTTAGATCAACAACTACTCATGTTGGCAATAATCGAGCTATACATCTCTTTCAAGTTATTTCTGGAACCATTCAAAGCAGCAAAGTTCACAAAGCAATGGACATGGAGAAGATACAGCAATTTTCAGAGTATGTCATACTGAATTTCTGAAATCTTGGCCTGCTTTTTTTCTTTATTCAAACGGGAAAGTTGTTATGAAAATGTGCTAAAGGCCGGCCATATAATGCCTTTGAAAGGAAGCAGGCGAGGAGCAGGCTGCTGCAGCGAGCTCTGTGGTAGCCACCTTTGAAACACTGCTTGTGACGGAGGAGCTGGTTAAATCTCCACAGCACATCTGGAAATCAGCAGGACACAACTCTCTCCCTCCTACCCACCCAAGTCTGTAGCTGTCTCTAGTTCTTTGCTGTCTTCAATACTGTGCTCACAATTAATTTTTCCCATACTGCCCCCGGCGCCACTTTGTTTTCACTTGGACAAGGAAGCACACTAGACCAGGGCAGGTAGGAGGAAAACCCTACCCATTCATTTTCTTGACTCCTCTACAAGCTTGCCGAGAAAAACAAATGCTACACAGCCAGATCACATGATTTTTTGGCAACAGCAAAGATTTAGAAAGAGCCTTTCCTCATCCTTTCCTGTTTCCCCAGTGCCACGTGGTGGCAGCTCTCTTGCAGGCATGCCCTGCAAGGAAACAGAGGCACTTTTGTGCCTTGTGTTTGCAGCTTCTCCTTGACTTCATCACTCCCTTGCCCTCACAATGCCGTCCCTTTGCCCAGAGGCATGCAATCAGCTAGGATCTTTAACTCTGGATATTATTGTTTATAGGTTATATGCTTTCTGTACTATTTACTTTTTATCCATTGCCATTATTTCCATCATTATTAATTTTAAAAGTGCAATTTAATTGTTTTTTTCATAATAAGCAGCTATCAAAGCTAAAGTAACCATCTGTGTCAGAAGGCAAAACATTGTCTCCTCCAGTGCACTTCACTCATATCCAGAGCTAAGGATTTACTTCTGACTTTATGGGGTTTTTAGTCAGATTAATTCTTTTTGAGTAAGAAGATGCAGCAGAGGGGTAACCCCCCATATTTCAGAGTCCACTTCTGGCTACACGTGCTGTGGGAAAAGGTCCTTTCCCACTCTGTGAGATTCAACCAGCCTAGCAGGTTTCCTCTTGGGTGGTTGAACTTCTTTCCCTGGACTCAGCATTTGCAACCTCATAGCAGCAGCGACACAAACATAAGCTGAAGCACAAAGCCATCTTCTTTGTACAGAAACTATGTGAAGGCCAAAAGCTAATGTGCAGGACTACGCTTGCAGTTAAACTGGGGCCTTGCGTATCAGCTGTTCACTTGCTTTTATGAGAATTTAGATTAAATTTATGGAAACGTAATGAGATCAACCTCTTGTGAGAGGTCCACCAAGGTCCAGCGAGAATAAGTATGGCTGGTGAGATTACAGCCTTACCCTAGCCAGAGGAAGACACTAAATCATAGAATCATAGAATCTTTAGCCTGGAGAAGAGAAGGCTGAGGGGAGACCTTATCAATACTTATAAGTATCTAAAGGGTGGGTTGAAGGAGGAGGAAGCCAGACTCTTTTCAGTGGTTCCCAGTGAGAGGACGAGGGGCAACGGGCACAAGCTGGAACATAGGAGGTTCCACTCAAATATGAGACGAAACTTCTTTCCGGTGAGGGTGACAGAGCCCTGGAACAGGCTGCCCAGGGAGGTTGTGGAGCCCCCGTCTCTGGAGATTTTCAAGACCCGCCTGGATGCAGTCCTGAGTAACATGCTCTGACATGCTCTGGGCAATCCTGCTTTGGCAGGGGAGTTGGACTAGATGATCTTTATGGTCCCTTCCAACTCTAAAAAATTCAGTGAAATTCAGTGAAAATAGAATGGTTTGGGTTGGAAGGGACCTTAAAGACCATCAAGTTCCAACCCCCCTGCCATGGGCAGGGACACCTCCCACTAGACCAGGTTGCTCAAAGCCCCATCCAGCCTGGTCTTGAACCTGTTCCAGTGTCTCACCATCCTCATAGTGAAAAATTGCTTCCCAATATCCAATCTAAATCCTACCCTTTTCCAGTTTGAAGCCATTACACCTTGTCCTATCACTACACGCTCTTGTAAAAAGTCCCTCTCCATCTCTCTTGTAGGCCCCCTTCAGATACTGGAAGGCCGCTATAAGGTCTTTCCAGAGCCTTCTCTTCTCCTGGCTGAACAACACTGTTCCTTTTTTGGATACAACCCACAACCCAATTCAAGTTGAGCCAAGTTAAATTCTCATAACTGAAGCTTAATCTTCAGATTCCTCCAAGGCTGGAAGCCATGCACCAGCCCTGCCTCCTCCCGGCCAGTGACCGCAGCAGCCCTTGGTCTGCTCACCGTCCCTGCCATGGTGTACGGAATGGAGGGCGTTCAGCTGGGAAGCACAGCAGCCAAGGGGAACCCAGGGTTCAGGGGAACTTGATCTCCATCAGACGAGTAAGGTAAACCAATACGATAGGAAAAACAGAGCACGTTGTTGCTGCAGCCCGGACAGATGTCTGCTGTCAGATGCATCGCACATTGTACAGCCACATCTGCTGGAAAAGCACTTTACAGATGATTTATCACATTACTGTGCCAAGGAGCTGAAAAGCCCCCTGAAAGTTTTCCACTTAATGCTAACATTCCCAGCTCAGTAATCCTCCCTGACATTTTCTATGTTACTGTTCAAAGCAGTCCATGGAGGGGGGGAAACCCTCACCATCCCCCTGCTTGCCAGCAGTACCCTCACAGACAGACTCAGGATGTCTCAGGGAGCCAGTACACCAAGCAAAATTTCGCACAGATTTGTTGCATTCCTTTCGGGTTTTTCCATTTATGGCCGTGTCAATGGGGAAGGGATAGTTTATCCCGGCTGGAAACGTAGGTATCCTCTGCAGAGCCTCCGAGCTGAACACCACAGCAATGCAGCTCCTGAGGTGCTCGCAGGATCCCGCCTTCTGCAGGCCAGCCAGTCTCCCGGCATCGCCTGCCATTGCAAGGACAGATCTAAGCAGGAGAACTGCAAAATTAACAACCTCCCCACTTCTGCCTATACAGGAGGGCGCCCAGACTCACAACGCACCCATCCCAAGGTACACACTCCCAGGTTCAGCTCCCCTGGCATGCCCAGGACTGCTTTTGCCTGCACCCCTGGCATCTCTCCCCACCTAACCCGCCAGCATCCCAGAGTTGAGTAGTGTGGTATCAGCACCACCCCAGGGGCCAAAACCAGCAGACACCTCCCCAGCAGCTCGGTGCACAGCAGGCACCCACACAGATGTTCAAAGCACCATCCACACCTGTGGCTGCCTCCCCAGAAGGGAGAAGAAACCCATGCTAGGCACTAACTGTCTCTCATTAAACATGGGGGGAGCTCTGGCATCTATCTGCTCTTGGTGCCTCTCAGCCACACAGAACTCTGGTCCCCGCTGCAGGGCACCCAAAAGCCCAGAGCTGACGAAGGTGCTGGTAACCTGGTGTGTACTAGCACTGGCTTAGATAGGTTAGAAATGGGGTTTCCAAGTCGTGGACCCGACTTGAAAAAAATCACTGTAGTGCAGGCTAAGGATTAGCAAGCATTGTCATAATCTTCTCTGACATTTTGACCTCCTACAGGAGGCTTCACCAGGGTTATGGACTGACTAATGGGTTTGATCTGCAGCCCAGATCTCCTGGAGATTAGACAGCACGTAGGGTGAGTTTGGCTCTGCAACTGCCTCTCCCTATCAGATCAAATGTCTAATCTGAGTAAACACATTTCTAATCTTTTTTTACCCATAGGTTTATTTGTCCAGAATAAGGTGAAGAATCAATAATCCCTGAAAGCTTCCTTTTTCCTTCCAAGTATTTTCACTTAGTACACATGGCCTATAAATCTGAAAGCATTCTGAACAGAGCCATAGTTCCAGTCAGCTTTTACGTGGCCAAGGAGACGTATTCTATGTTTTGCAGCGAGTGATTTTGGCAGTATTTTTAGGCTTTTGTTTAGGAAAGGGGAGACAGGATGAGCTCTGATTTTCTGCTGCCCCGCATGACCATCCTCGTTCATAAACACATCTCTCACCACTCATTCTGGAGGGGGAAAAATTCAGGCTCGAAAACGGTTGTTGAACGTAGAAGTGACATGAGGTCATGGATTCCTTTCCTTCACAGGGCATGTTTCAGAACATATATATATTTAAAAAAAAAAAAAGAGACAAATGACAAGAAAGATCTGAACCAGCAAGGCCACCTCTCACCGTTTGAGATCCCCTGCATGCTCTTGCCCACAGGTGCTGACCCAAGGACTTGTGCAAGGGCCACAACACTGCTCAGTAAAGGGCAAGGGAAACATCACCAACCACAAACCTGTGCGAGAGGTGGCTATCACTCAAACTGGGAATGAAAAACTTGGCATTCAAAACTCAGCGCTGTTGCAGCTGCCATATCAATTTGTGTACACCAGTGAGCGGAGTGTGGAGGAACCTGGATGAACTCCAGTTCCTTTCTGGGTCAGCATAACCTCTGGCATCAGGGTACCAGCACAACCCTGAAGGTGGCTAGATATGCAGATAAGTGCTCACTAAAACTTGCTTAGATTTTACTAATCCCAGTGATCACCACTGCAAGGAACACGAGCATACAGTATATTCGAGGACAGGGAAAGCTGCAGCGGCTTTGTGCTGCTGCCTGAGCAATAGGTGTACCTGTGAGAGGACACCCCTCTCACCAGGAGGTCAATGCTAGAGGAGGAACCCTTAGCTCCAGGAGCCAGAGCTCAGCAGGGTTAAAGCCAAAGGGTGGTCAGCTCTTGGTCCAGCTGATGCTCAGAGCTGGCACCCTCCCTCTGGGGCTATGGGGAGCAGGGGCAGTGAAGTCAATGCTCCCCAGGAAAGACAAAGAGACCTCCAGGGATGACACCGCCTGAAAGCTTTGCCCCATGTCTCCGTCAGAGCCAGGCCCTGGACAGGGTTATTGGGACAAAACAAGGCAAATATTCCTGGGTTTTACTACTTTCACTACTTGACTCAGCCCAGCCAGATCAGGCTGATGGCGCAGTGACTTCACACGAGGCTTTCTGAAGAAACTAACTGCGGTGCTTGATCTCAAATGAGTAATGGTGTTGACCGCCACTTCTCTTGTTAAACACGACTCTCCCAGCAGATATGTACCTTTTCCTCCGAGTACCACTGTGTCAACACGAGCTCACGTTTTCCTCTTAGCCTGACACCCTGTCAATACTCACAAGCACACACAAGGTAATATTGACTGATGAAGTTTGAGAACATGAGTTTTCAACAGGAAAGTCAACAGGAATTGCTTTTTGGGCACTTGTATTATTTGAGTTGTGCCGAATGAACAAGCTGTTATAGCTCGTGTTTGATAATTGAAAACTTAATGTTCAGCTGCAACCTATGAGCATGAAATCGGCTCTATCAGAGCATCCTGTGAAGAACATTTTTGCTTATAACGTCTAATGTGATAGCCTTCAACAGCAGACAAATATCATTTGGATCAAGGTGGAAATTGCCTTTGGAAATTAATCTGAAGAAAGCAGAAAGATATTTTTTTCTCTAACTGAGGATCTTTTCTGCTCTTGAATTGACAATAACATTATTTGTCTTCATATACTTTTATGTGTGTGTTGTAAGTGTTCATAATACTGGCCTCAAAGAAAAAAAATTATTTAAAAAAAACATCATTTTTTTGCTCCAATTAGGTCCACACAACACTTATTTTATCTAACTAATTATTTTTATCTAACTATATTTTATATAGTTATATATATAATATATAGTTATATAATATATTATATATATAATATATATATTATCTAACTAATATTTTATCAACTTTGCTAAGTCATTTAAATCAAAAGAAGGATAACCAGTGCTTTTAATTAATATCTCTGGTATTTCTTTTATTTGATCCAATAGATTATTGCATTTCCTAGAATAAAATAAAAGATGTCTTTTTACATTTGCTTGTTGAATTGAGCAAAATTTATGAAGAAGTGTAAAATCAATGATCTGCCAACATCAGGAAGGAAAGCAGACCTCTTAGTGCATTTGAGAACTAGCATAAATAATATGAACACTATTACTCTCTTTCCTATAGTTATTTTAAGTGTAATCCTCATGCTTAAATAGTAAACCCCTATGTAGCTGCTTATACAGAGGCGCCCAAGGAGATGTGGGAACTGCTAAATAACTTGTACGAAGCTTATATAGCAAACCAGCCACAGTTTGCAAGAGACTCATCCATCTCACAGGAACGCTTGCATCAGTTTCTGATCTCACTCTTTCCTGGGCCGTCACCAAATGATGATGAACCCAGAAAATTCTTTCTGGAAAGAAAGTATTTCCAGAGACAACATCCAGGGTCATTTAAAGTACAAATGACTTCTTTCACCTGTGCCGATATTCATCCAGCATGTGCAGCACAGCTTGATGTCTTTTCCAAAAGGGCAGCCTCTCTATCACCCAAAAATATTACTTTAGAGCTCAGGGTACCTTCTTTTTGTTTAGAAGGAGGATTTGCTTTACGTGTTGCAAATAATGTTATCAAAGACAACTGAAAAGGCCTTGATCAAGACCATTGTCTTCCCACCACAGAGCAACCAAGCGTGGGGCCAGACCGGGCATGGCAAAGAGCAACCAAAGAGAAAAGATTCGCATCAGCCCTTTCCGAGATGAACATTTCCAGATTATTTGTAAGAGCTGTGCTTCACATGGCCATAAAAACCCACGCACTGCTTAATGTTGTTTTTAAAGATGCTCATGGTGCTGTGATTTCCAGATGTTTAAACTCTGGGGCAACTCAGAGTGAAAATATGCTGGGCAGGACTCCGCCCTTGATGCCAATTTTCAACTTGCAGGCTACCAGCCTAAACCGGGAGTAGGCTGGGCACTGGATGCCTGGCTGTCAAAACAAGCTAAAACATGGAACAAGAAAAAGCCCCCAGCAACAGACAGCGTGATCAGATTGATGCATTCCCGTACGTGAACCTGGGATGTGGGAACAATAGAGCTAACTGCTTAGGGGTCCACCTTCTCTAAAGAACCCACAGATAAACGTTTGTCCTAAGACAACACTGAAGTATTATGGACTTTTGGATATAAACGTGGCTGTTTGCCCCTGCTGCACATGCCCTGCAGTTCCTCGGTCCTGGGACACCAGGAGGTGTCTGCAGGCCAGGGAAGCCATTTCAACAGACAGGTACAACACAGCACTGTGGTGGCATTCAAGCTCTTCTTGGGGTTTTGGCTTATGGTTATAAAAGCTTCTTGTTTGTTTGTAAACCTGTTCTGAGTTTGGAAAATAGAGTAATCAAGCACATTTCCACGCCACACCTCTTTATTATGAGAAGATTATTCCATAACAAATATGGAATTAGTCTGCAGCATATTTGATGCCCTCTAAATGATATCTTCACATTATAAACCAGCAAGAAATACTTTAATCGCTCTGACCCACAAATATGCCTGGACACATTATGACAGTATTGTTTAAAAAACAAGAACACAAACAAAAACAACAGAGAAAAAACCACCACCACTTGCATGAAACCTCGCTGTGCAAGAGATTCATGTATTCAAACCCCAAAATTCCCCTTCTCCCCATCTCTGCCTGGTGATTGCAGCATGCTGGATGCCATCGCCCCTTCTGCTACAATGCTGCAGGCAAACACAACTGCATCAGCAGGCAGCTCACGAAGCCGGACAGTGCAATTATGTGATCTTCACCGACGCAAGTTTTTTAGTAAAAGCATCCTGAGGTCCACTGCCTTATATAAAAGTAACTATTGCCAAAGATTTTGACCAAGATTTAGCACTTTGCTGTGTGCTGTGGTGGACTGCAAGACCAGAGAAAAGGATGCTCACGTATACTGTACCACTATGCTGTCAGTGGGCGCATCTATAAATTAAAATTGAATTATATACACCAATTCCATAACAATTATGGAAAACAAACTGAACTGATTTATTTCCCTATTTTCTGCCACTGGAGGGCATTCATTGCCCTTACAAAACTTTTCTCTTGCAGTTTGCAAGCAGCAGAGTTGCTGCAGAAAGGCACACGCCGGGTCTGTGTTGTTCTGTCCTACCCCACACAACGCTAACACACACCCACACGTCCTCTCCGGCATTTCCCCAAGGGAGCTCCCAAGGAAATCGGGACTCTTCTGCATCAAGGTATTTGAGCATGCATTTCATCTGTGTGCTCAGAACAACCTCGCTGGAGTCAGGAGACTTATTCAACAGCTTAAAACTAGACATCAGTTGAAGAGGCACAGTGCTGAGAATGGTTGAGGAGCAGCATTTGGCCCCTGTCTCGGGAGGAGATGGGGTCCATCCTTTGGCACCTGCATTTCTGAAGCTCTGGCCCAGCAGCTGCACGATCCTACCACTTGGATGTGTCATTATTCTCTCAGATGCAACCCAAGTTGACAGAGCTGTTGAACATCTCACATCGTACATTTTATTAAGCAGGAGCAAAGAAGTGAATTTTTTCCATTGGGGAAAGTTCAGATAAGCCTCTACACAGCTCCCATCACCGAGGTGGCTGAGCGCCAGCGCTCCCATGTTTCAGGGAGCAGCAGAAACTGGATTTCTCTCCGAGTTACTCAGGCCAGTGTCACATCTCTGAGGAGTTATTTATTATAAGAAAATTTCTTCAGGCTCAAGACAGAGCAGCTGGTCCTTTAATTTACCAGCATTGCATTTAGTATGATAGAAGCACTAACGGCGTTGCCAAAATTGAGACTATACTTGCTCCAAAGATCTTGCCAGGTCTGAAGTAAGCTTACCAGTAACACCATGAGTCTCAGGGCAAAGCTTTTGCTTTCTTAAACCTTTTTTTTTATTTGTACCTAAGATTCATAAAAGGCTTCTAGTTTCCATGGCGAAAGTTTTGTAAGGATAAAAAAATTAAGGGGGAGGAAGGAAACCAACTATAAATAACCTAGCTGGTTTCACCCAGTGTATATATAGAAGGAAGACACTTGCATATCAGTTAAAGATATAAAACTGGTGTGTTGGCACCTCGAGCGGGCCTGGAGTTTCTGCAGCCAGGCGTGAGAGCGAGGACATGTGAAATGACGGTACAGCTTCACATCACTGCACTGGGTTTTACCTATTTATTAGCAGCCTGACCCTCGCACAGCCGTGTTGCTCCTTCCATTGACCAACACGTACAATTGCTGTACATCGTTCTGCCATCCCTCTGTCCACCCTAAGCAGCAGGAAAACTTGAAGCAACTCACTCCCAGCCTTGCTGGATCCTGCCCACAAGAGCCTCAACTACAGAAACACATGCTGATGGGGATTACGCAGGGAGCTAAATATCTTTTCAAGTAATTGCCCAAAGGGTGTGTGAATAGTATGAGGTTTTGACTGGGCAGGGGAGGAAAAAACATATTTCACGAGCACTTGTTTAGACAGTCTACTGCTCAATGTTCCCTCCCTGGAAAATCGTGTTGGCATCAAATGACAGCCCTCTATAACAGTCTGCAGCCCCCTGGGAGGGTGTTTTATTATCATGTTTTCTTTAAATGGACTTATTCTGCTTGACATATTGCATAATGTGGGTTTTTTTAAAAAAAAAAAAAAAAAAGACACACACCAACAAGTACTAGTTGAGGCTTAAATGGGCACACAAACTATAATCATTCATTCTTTCAACTGATTAATAAATTTAAAAAACTGTACTTGGACTCAAGTGCAAACAGTTTTTCCCTTCATTGCAGAGTAACACACGAAAGTGTAGAAGACAGCCTTTAATCAATAGCCAGGCTGAGAGAAAACAAACAATTTGTGTTATCCTCAGATTTTGGGTGTAGATGAGGAGGCTTGGGAATGTAGAACTCCAAATTTTACATTAGTTCAGTTCTCGTCTCCAAAAAAACTAAGGGCTGCAGCTTGCAAAACACTGAACTAACCCTGAAGGTGAGAAGGACAACAGCCTGCAGAAAGAGGGCATGGCTTAGGCTTTCTCTTACTTTTAAGTCCCCTTTCCCATCTGAGCACTCTGCAAACTGACCGTGAACAGTGCACGAGTTAATCATGTTACTTATTTACTAGAAAGATTTTCTTCAGCTCTTACCATCTTGTTCGCAGGTGGAAAGTATGAGGAGGAAGACACAGTTATACCGTTTGCTTGGTTCCCACCACAGACTCGGGGTTAAACTGTCCATCCAGAAACCTGACTGAAGCCTAAATCTGAGGTGCCATTTGGGTCTCTGCAACCACGTCTGCCTTTAAGTAACTTTATCATCAGAACAGGAGATAGCAGTCAGCAGCATGGGCGCAGATACGTATTACGTATATGACACTTAGTTGTCATCAGAATACAAAACTGTACCTGGGAGGTTGCTACAGCGGAGAGTAACTTGTCCAGTACCTTTCAGTAACATTTATTATGCTTTTACTTGGGTGGTAATAATTATATATTGCAACTTCCATGTGTTAATGACTTACTAGAACTCTTCCATAAATTTAAATCATGTGTGTAAATATATCTCTCTATATATATACAGCATACATATATAGATAAATATAAAAATATATGTATCTTATCTGTTGGAAAATTAAATACACCAAGGAGCAACAAACATAATTGAGTTTAATTAAACATTATTAAAATTTATGATGGTTCCCGGTTGGGTAAACATAGTTTCAAACAACTGTTGTAATAAAGCAGAATTCCAATGGAGTTAGTTTAATAACTTGCTTTTCACAACCATCAAAACTTTCTTGGGACTTAGTATGCTAAATGTAGATGATAGAACCATATATTTTCAGCAATAAGATCATTAAAACAGCCTCAGTGTTTTTACTTAAAGTTCCCTGAAACAGTAACAGTTAACTGGCTCTCCCGTGAAATATTTTGGGGGTATTTGGGGGAAAGAGGTGCTTTAGCTTAAAAAAAAAAAAAAAATTAAAAAATAAATATCAGTCTGTAGATTCAAGGATGTGGGGATTTTTCTTCTGGGTTTTCAAGCAGATAAAATACTTCAAGGGTCTCTTTCTAAAGATTTGGTTTAAGTTGATTTATTTTCTGAGACCTTTTTTTTTATCTAAATGGCTAATGCTAACACGTGAGAACAGATCTTGAAGTTCTTTGCTGGCAGGGATGTTACTTTTCATGTTTGGCACAATGATAATGTAAACTGCTATGTCTTAGTATCAGGAGAGATGAGAAACAGTGTCAGAGGAGGTCCTCAGAAGTTTTCAACTGCAGTTATCATGCAGGTTTCTGCCTGAAACCTTCTTTCACTTGACATTAGGATGTTATCTTTTTTAAAAGAGTGAAATGCATTTGCAGGCAATTGAACTTAGCAATCAATTTCCTTGCCATGCTTAAGGACGCAGTGCAAAGAGAAGTTCAGACATACTACACTTTTTCACATCCATTTTCAAGCAAGAAAAGCAACAGAAAAACTTTGGCACATTTGATTACGCCATGCCCAGAAGGAAGGTATCACCTACAGAGATCACTGAGAAATTGTTTTTTAAATCATCCTTTAAAATCAAATATATCTTGCTGGTTTCACAGCTGGCCTACATCATTCCAAACACGACTATTTTCCATCTGACCATGCAACAGCGTTAGTGTTCCTTCATTTCAGATGAGTTCGATGTGACAATGAGGAGACCTGGGGATGGGCAAATATAATAAATACTTTCTGATCTTGATTAAAAAAGATCCTGCCTTCTAAATGCACATTAATTACTGTACATAGTACAACATGAAAACATCTTAAATGCTTTATAGCCCTGGAATGACAACTGTCAATGCTCTAATACCCTGAACAGACCTGAATGTTGTATGTCTCGAAACAGTTAGAAATATATTCAAAGTATTTCTTTTCAAACACTGTCCTAGAAACTAGCATGCTGAATGGAACACAACTCACTTAAATACAAGAACTTGACCAAATACAAGAATTTGGCTAAGCAATCTGGAACAAAATATTGCAAATCTTCATCTAAGATGTACCCGTTAGTGAATGAAGAACCAGCAGTTGCTAAACAATTCATTCCTTCTGACTTGGAGGAGAATGTGCTACCTCAGAGATGCAGATTTGGTTACACTTGAAAGGCACATGCTCACCTCTAAATCAAAGAGATTATTAATCCCCACCCAGACAAATGAAAATCCAGAAATTAGTTCAGTGCTAAAGAACGATCAAAAGAACAGAAGTTCATCAACTTACTCTCACGAAATCTTTATTACAGGTCTCTTGAGCAGGTTTGTCCAAGAGCATAAGCTTAGATATATAATTATTAATTTTCATATAGTATAAGAAGAACTTGTGATTAAGAAAAAATTGAAACTAATTTCAATACCTTGCATTTGGTCCCTAAGTTTTTCTTCTGTTTCACATCCCAAGTAAGCGAAACTCTACCAAAAGCATCTTATTTGCAGATATGTCAACTAAACAGTCAAAGGTCAAGAGGCCATCTAAAACATAAGCCAGACTAGCAGGGCTGACAATTGACTCAGTGACAAGTAAGGGACAAACACATAAGATAAGGGACAAGGTACTTGGGCTCTCATTCCTGCGTGTGGAGGAGGCTAAACACAATGTAAAGACCGCATGCTATTCATTCCTGACATAGGGCATGCACCATATTGCAAACTCCAAACTCCCATGTACGCTGGGGCAGACGCAAAGATTAATGGGTCACCAGAAACCCCACCCTTAACTTCAGAGTTTTAACTGCAGCTTCTGGGGTTTAATCTGGTCTCCCAAATCTCACTGCTTTTGTGATTGCTATAAACTATTTACGGAGCTTGACATAACAGCAAGAATATTTTCGTCCAAAAATCAGTTGCTCTGTCAAACACAACGTATTTTAAGTGAACGTTAGTGGCACTATACATTAATTTCAGGATGAAATGCAACAGCATTTAATGAAGACAGATGAAAAATTAGGTCGATGATATGTTAATCTGAATGCTAGGATAATAAGAAGCTTTGATGAAAGAGTAGTAACATGAAAGAAGTTCTCAAGATTTCTGCTTGACACATCCTCTCCAAAACAGCCACTACAGAATACTGATGCTTTCTGGAGAGTATGACTTCAGTTCTGACTACTTAAGTAAAATCCTGAAAAACAGATTACCCAGGTCCATGTTCTTACCTCACTCAAGTTGTAGGGGTGTGAATTATGAAACAAAGCTAATAAAAAACAGAAGTCAGTATCTCCCAAAGACCCAAATATTGGATTTCAACTGTAATTCCCAGTCTTCGTTGCTTTCAGGCACTGACCAGCACCTGGCATGAAAAAGGGCAGTCCACAGACCAACCTACTCTGCACCAGGTGTCATAGGGCCCAAGGGGACACAACAATTATCCAAAATAAAGTGGAGTACTGGATATGTCCCCATTATCCAAAATAAGCAACCAAGAGTCATATAGCACAGAGCTGCCATGTTTGCTGCACCCTGCCTGGGGATTCCCTGACCCACGACAGTTGTCCTGGTAGGCAGTACACTAAGTCGAATCGCCCCATCCAGCTGCCCCAGTGCAGTAGGTCAAAACTGGCAATGTAGAAGTGAGGGGTAACCACATCCCCAAACATGAAGGGGAAAGGGGGAAGGGAGAGGGGGGAGAGAGAAAGCTACACAGATACCACTACTAAAGAACTGAGATTTGCGATGGAGATACTACCACTTTGCTGGCCTACCATAACAGCAATTTTGTGTGTATTTGAACATTGCATTCACTAACAACTACAAAAAAGAAAAAAAAAAAAAAGAATCTGAATTTTCCCACAAAAACACATCTTACCAAAAGCATAGGTCAGAAAAATAGTAAATCCTGTATCTCCTCAGATATCTAGACAGCCAAAGAGTCTCATTTCCAACTTCCACCCTCTCTAATGCACTGCTAATGTAAGCAAAGCAAAATTGATCTTCAGATACATCCCCCTTCTTCTGACACTTAGCTTTTCCTTGGAAAAAATCCTTATAGTGTTTTCAATGCCTGCCCCTTGACCATCACCGCACACCTTTAGCAAACAAGGTGGTGACAACCGAGAGTGCAGTTTTAACTTCCCTTGTGCTTTCTTCTATTATCAAACTACGTTGCCATGTCTCAGCAGGACTTGCAACCCAGGTATTTGAAGGTCAAAGGTTAATGAAGGAAAACAGAATCTGATAACTATATTACAGACAATCTCAGGGCTTGCAGCTCGGTCAGTCCCTGCTGTGGTTGCATCTTCATGAGACTACTGTAGGAAAGTTACAGGGGCTGCCCTTTTGGTTTTAGGCTATTCTGAAACCATACTGAGGAAAAAAGTGGTAAAGTTCTTGTTGAATGTACTCACTTGTGCTACCTTTTATACCCAAGATTCAAAAGTCTGCTTCTTGCACTAATAAGCATTCAAAATCAAATGCATCTCTTTGAGTGTATGAATTCTTATGAAAAAACTTGGTGCAAATCACTTGGAGATTTGTTTTTACCACGAAGTTCTGTCCTACCACGTGGAGATCATATTTTGAGGTGTTATACCTCCCAGCTGAAAAAAAAAATGCAGTAGGAAGCCAAGACAACCAATATGGTGCATTACAGAGCCTGTAGCCAAGTTTCTCAGACCGTGTTACACTACAAGTTCACTTAAAGGGGGAAGAAATTTGACTTTGTATCACAGACACACAGTTCTTTGTCTTAGTTTAAGATTATCCACTTTCTCTGCTCAGCTGAAGATTATCCACTTTCTCTCACCTGTCCTACAGCTTCCTTTCCACCAGCCTTGCTTCCCAGCAATTACAAAATGACACTGCCTACGGGTCACATTCCGATCTGTGCATAATAACTATCCATCCCTGCCATTTCAATTCACTTCGGAAACTCAGCTTTCTACCAGTCCTTCAAGCAAAAGGAATACCAAGTCTAGAAAGAGATAGTACAGGTATAATCTTTATGTGGTTAAGCCATAGACAATCAGATTCTTACCATAGTCTCTCGTGACTTCCATTAACTTGCATTCAAAAAGAAAAAAAAAAAAGCAAATGCTAGTTTGAGCAGAAGTTCTCTGTAGCTCTTGGATTAGTTAATACCACCTTAATAAATCACTCTTAAAGAGGCAGCGAATGCCCCCTGAATATGGTGACAGTACCCTACAAAAACTCAGAAAAAGGAGAAAGGTTTGTAAGAATTTGGTTTTGCAATAAAGGTCACTTAAGGGTTCATTGCAGTTTCGTATATCACTAGATGCAGCATCACACTGGAAGACAGAGAACTGTTTTCTAGTCCTACTGCAGATACCCTGCGTGATCCCAGGTCAGCCAGATAACCTCTTCACACTTCACATGCAAACCACAAATTGCTATTTTGAGCCCTTTCTGGGAGAACAAATAAACCACATTTCACACGCTCAGTCTCCTCCTACATCTCACAGCAGCCTATGTTAAAAGCCAATTCTGTTACAAACTAAAAACACTTCTGGAGGCTCTCAACAACCTGGAAAGTCCTATAATACACAAACTTTCTTAATACATTGAAGCCAACAAACATTTAATGCTTACTTTAAATAGGCAGGATCTTCCTCCACTAACTATAACAGGAATAGCCATACTCTCTAAGTGTCTTTGTTTCCAGACCAAAAACAAAAACCAGTCAGCAAACCTTCATTCAGATTAACAGCAAACACAAACCTGATCAATTAAGAAACATAAGGAGCAACTACTTCAGATTCTTAAATTTCAAGATGCAGATAAAGGAAGTGTACTTACTTCCTGATGAAAGGAAGGCTGCAATTTCCCTGGCACAGAGCTGAGAGCTCCCCAACAGCCATGTACTCCTCCAAGTTCTGCCCGGGCGAGGCCAGCATACAGGAGTCGGGGGAGAGCACCCAGGTGCCCCTGAGAACTGTGATTGGAAATTGCAGCTGTGTGAACAAAAATAGGCTTAATTAGAAGCAAATGGGCCTGGGTACATTGAAGAGATAAGAAACTAGACTTTTGTGCTTAACTTTGTTTTATTCCCAGTTAGAGCACCTTCTATCAACAGATGCTCCCATTTCATCAAGTGGCGTGACTTAGAGTTGTGGCTCCAGCTACCCACAACGATATTGTTCCTGTGCTCTCCAGAAGTGTGTATAGTCCAAAGCTACAATTTAGCAAACACTTATTATCGAATTTAACCTCACACATAATTCTATTGACATCAGTGTGCGAGTAAAGTTAAACAACCCTGAGAGTCCAAGACCAAAGCTAGGCTTGCCTGAATTCTCCAGCCCAAGCTGAGGCAGCAAAGGACTACACCTCCCGCGGTCAACCTGCCTTCACTCTGCCCTTTTTTTCTTATTCCTAGTAGTCTGGCCTGCACTTTAACCCAGACACTTTCCCTTAAATCCAATATGTCAATCTTGCCAAGTTTAATCATGACAAAAATCATAAAGGTTGCCTCAGTCTATGCAGCAATGGATGTTCTTTAATGTGCCTTGAAAGCCTGGAACAGAACATGGGGGTAGCTTCTGGGAGCAAACACACCTTAGGAACATGAAGGATGACCACCAAGGTCATTTCTTCATTGAAAGAGGATGTGGATGGCAGAAAGAGGAAAGTTCATAAATGTGATGCTCCAGAACTGCTCAGAACATATTGCTTCCTAGCTGAAATAGTAATTGACCAATACCTTCACTTTTGCATGTGTAAGGCAAGTTCTGTACAGAATTCAAAATAACTTTCTTGTTGTAGAAACAGACTAGAAACACATAGATCAACTTCTCTTGTTAAGCCTTCCAAGTAAAACCACATGCAGATTTTAGTTTGTATGCATTTCCTTGAGCCATTCCAAGGGAAAAAAAATTATGGGGTAAAGGGAAACTTAAAAACATGAGTCCAGCTGCATAACTCACAGAAATTATCAACTCAAATGAACTGACCATGTCATAGACTAACCCTCCAGAGGTGCTTAGTCACACTGCTGAAGAAGATGAAATGGAAAATACAGCAGGGCTGGAAGACACCCAAAGAAAAATAAGACAGGAGCTATATTCTGAAAGACGGTGGGTCAAGAAGCAGATGAAGACACTCTGTGCTTCACAAAGACAGATGCTTTTCTTGAATTGCTTACAGCTTGATTTAGGCAAACATCCACAAAAGTCAAGACACCAGAATCCATCCAGACTTAAAGCTTGACCTTGTCTAGTTTGTCTGCCCAGAAGTATAGAGGGAGAAGTGTTGAGAAAGGACATTTAACAGCAAGTTTTAAGTGAGGAATATCCTTTGTGAATACATCATTTTTTGAGAAATAATTTCACCACAGAAGTCAGAACATTTTGTCCTGAAAAGTCAGGACATTTCATTTTGAAATTGCTATTTTGAATTGATTTAAACTAAAAAATTGAGAAAAAATTATATAAAGGGGTAAAATAATACTGACAAGATAATGAAATACCTAGCAGCAGGTTAAACAGACATTTCGATCATGAGAACTGAGGCTAAGGGATGACTTTGGGGTGTCCAGACCTGTCTTTAAGTGTAGCACTCTAGTACTGCCCCAGGACCAGACAGTGACCATAGCTTCAAGGCTTGGAGATGTCTTCTTGTGGAGACATCACGGTCACCTTTTAAGAGTGTCCTCATCTTGCCACCAGCGCTGATGACCTGGGGAGTGCTGGGGAGTGCTGTTGACCTTGCAAGGAGCCTGGCGGTCCCTTGGTTGGGCTCTGGAGGCCATGCAGGTGGAGGTGCTGGCAGTGTGGTGGCTGCTCTTGGGATGCTGGAAGACAATCCACTCCCACTGGGAAGCGGCCTGACTGGCTGTGCCAACGCCACACACTGCTGCTGTAAAAGAAAACAAGCCAAAGCCACTTAACTTGAAAAGACAGACAAATATTTTTCACACCAACTTCAGCACAGGTCATGCCGCTGATGTCCACACCAAGCACTGCAAGGATAAAGACAGCCACAGCTCCTGAGAGGCTCTGTCTCTGAATTGCTGGCAGAGGAGGGACACACACCAGGGTGTTTTACAGCAGCACCAGGGAAATTCACTCTTTAAACTGATGTCTCCCTGCTGAAGATCAGGAGAGCTTAACCAAGCTGTAGGTAGTTGGGTGCCATCCATGAACAGAACCTGCCTATGTTAAAATCAGACCAAGCTAGGACTGGAGGAAGGACAGGAGGCTGCTGCAGGACAGGAGTGCTGTCTGAAGCCAGGGATCCCTCGCTATAGGTACAGGACAAGCTGGAGCAAGAACCATCAGGGAGGAGTCCTCCGTGGTCAGGGATCAAAGCACCACCAAATATCCCCGAGCAGCCGGGGTGTTCTGGTCAGCCACAGGCAGGCAAGCTGGCCAAGCTCACAGGCCAGCCCTTGTCTTCAGCAGAGCGGCTGCAGTCAGGCAGCTAGTTATATCTTCTTGCCTCACCGCGATCAAATGGGGCCTGACACCTCATCACAGATACCAACGTGCCGACACACTGTCCCGAGAGAGCAGAGGCTTAAGAGGAAAAAACAAGTGGGCAAAGAGCAAGCGCGCATGTGCGAGGCTGGCTGGTCTGAAGGGAGCGGTGGGCATGGGAAGGAAGAGTGCCTCGTCCCAAGCCCTGAAAGAACAAGAGAGGCTCCTGTCTCTTGCTCCCTGCTCCCTGGATGCAAAGGTTGAGGGAGACACAGGGTGCCTGAATACTACATGGGTGCCAATACGTGCATCGCTGAGCTTCAAAGTGTGTGTTGCCAGAACACCCCACAGGGGAATATGTAGGCAACCACTAACAGGAAAAGGGGAATTTAACAAGGTGGAATAAGAACTGATAAGGAAATGGGAAGCCATTGCAAGTAAGGAGTATAGCATGATAAAAGAGGAAAAGGAAGCATTTATAGCACAGGGAGGCCTGCAAAGCACAGGATAAAAGCAAGCAAACCAGCCACATACAATTGCAGAGCCCTGAAAGTGACAGTTTGGGCACAAATTCGCAGAGGGACTTCTGCAGGGTGGATCCAGAGAGATGCCTGCAATTAAATTCCCTTGAAACTGGGCAAGGGGCGGCATGTGGAAGGCACTAAGCTAGCAAGCAGGAAATGCAGAAGAGAGAAATGTCTCTGAAATAATCTTTCCCAGACTGAGAGCCATCAGAGCCATAAGTGATGTAGGTGTGAGACCCAGATTATCATGAGCTCTGAACAGCTTCCTGCACTGAAGTGCCTATGATCTGTAGTTGATCAATTAATTTATTTTTTTCTTTTAAAACATGGTTCATATGATGGACTGATGGTTCTTACATGAGTTGAAGTTGTGGAACACCAAAGTTACAGGCCTCCTGTGGTTCGACCCTGCTCCCTAGCAAGTACTTCAATGGGTAAATTGCAAGCAGGCACTCCCCTCCCTGGACATCCTTTCCTCGCAGAACAACAGACTCGTGCTTTTACCCGTTTCTTCTCCTGCTCTAGGCATGCCCTCTCTAAAGGGTGACCCAATTTGAGAAGTAGGGTTGAGGAACAACTCTACTCCCTCTTTCTTTTCTTGTGGAGAAAGTATGCTTCCAGGCAATGTGAATTTAAGCCCCTTAGACTAATAAGTAGCACACCAGGCTCCGGGGTTAACGTCCTACTCCCTCAGCCGTTATGCAGAGGACAGGCACAATTCAGTTGTAGAGTTTTTTGGCTCACACTCAAGTGCAGTTGCTTGGCTTCCTAACCCCAATATAACTTGCTCCTTGTTCTTGATGTAAAACAAGAAGAAAGAGAAAGCAAGAGAAATCACTAGAACAGCAGGGCAGAAGACAAGTACTGATGGGACAGAAAAGGGCACCAGAAGAACAGTTGCCTTAGCCAACGGGGAAGTCCAAAGGTGTAGATGATAGAGAGCATTGATGAAAAAAAAAAAAAAAAAAGACAGATGTTATGCACAACTCATAAGAAAGAATTAACAGAATTTCACAATATTGTTAACTCCATTCATTTAGAATAGGTTATGTTCCATTTTCATGCTAGATCAGTCACTCTTTGCCAAACCTCTGCTTCCCATAGGGCTATCTGCTGGTTGGGTCAGTTAATTGTTTACTCAGATATTTGGGTTACCCAGAGCCAGTGGAGAGATCTGGAAATCACCCTTTTTACATTTAAAGAAGGAATACAAAAGCTGCTGTTGATTAGTTCACAATCTGACTGTGCATTTTTATACCCAACTTGATATGCTGAATGCTCTCAGCATGATTCATCCAGAAAAATAGCAATTTAATGTACAACAGCATGTTGGAGCAGGCAGAAACATTTCAGGGAAACATAGATTCAGCAAGAGGTTTTGAATATCAACATACAAAAAGTTATATGGCTTTGTCTGAAGAGTACTTTTACAGGCTAGGACTCTCAAAAGGAGCCAAAGGGAGGTAGGCACCCAAATCTCACTGAATTTTTTCAAAGCTCTTTTAAAATCCCGTCATGAATATGACTCTCAGACTAATGGATCTGATACAAATGCATATAAGTGAGCGTAGCCTCAATGTGTAATCACGGAAAAAATAGGGAAAGAAAATACTTGATGAAGTCATCTGGTTTATCCCCCTGTCCCAGGCAGGATCTTCTATACCTATATCATTGTGACACATGTTTGTCTAACATGTTTTTAAGATCTCCAAAGACAGGAACTCCAATATTTCATTATCCCCACCATTAGGAAGCTTTTCCCTATTGTTTAACCTACACCTTTCTTCCTGTGGTGTAAGTTTGAAAATTCCTATCAAATAAAACATGGGATTTTAGGAAAGACTATTTCTGTCCTTTTTACAGTTTGATTCTACCTTCTGCATACTTGAGGATTATCCCTGCGTTGCCCAAAGTTTTTTCTTCTAAAAGCTGAACCATGTAACTTGATTAGCTCTTATCTCCTTAGTCATATCCAGGGCCTCTAATTAAGCTCAATGCTCCTCTTCGGGCTCTTTCCAACTGGTCCACATCCTCTTGAACTGCAATACCAGAGAAGCCCAGCTGAGGTTTTTCCAATGCTGAGAAGAGCAGAAAGATTACTGTATACATCAAGCAGGCTACACTCTTCCTTGTGCATTTTGGTATTCAGCATTGCACTCCATCCTTTTCACAAGAGTATGACTTGGTTGACTCATTCAACTTCTAGATGAAAACCTTTCCCAACTTACTGAGTTCCCTCCTTCCTTCTTATGTCCCACTTATCCCAGCTGTCCACCTCCTAAAGCAATTTTCCTTTTATAAGACCTCTTACTTCAGATCCTAATTAGCAAATTCAAATTGACTGATTATTTAAAGCAGATTTAGCTCCTATAGAGCTTGTTCATCTGCTAGTGTGATGCTGCTGAACAGAACAGTTAGCAGTTATAGAAATGAACCCCTATGTTTCATAGAATCATAGAATGGTTCGGGTTGGAAGGGACCTTAAAGATCATCAAGTTCCAACACCACTGCCATGGGACACCTCACACTAGACCAGGTTACCCATCCAGCCTGGCCTTGAACACCTCCAGGGATGGGGCACCCACAACTTCTCTGGGCAACCTGTTCCAGTGTCTCACCACCCTCACTGTAAAGGATTTCTTCCTAAGATCTAATCTAAATCTCCCCTCTTTCCGTTTAAAACCATTACCCCTCATCCTATTGCTCCACGCACTGATAAAGAGTCCCTCCCCATCTCTCCTGCAGGCCCCCTTCAGGTACTGGAAGGCTGTTATAAGGTCTCCCCAGAGCCTTCTCTTCTCCAGGCTGAACAACCCAACTCTCTCAGCTGGTCTTCATAGCATAGGTGCTCCAGCCCTCTGATCATCTTCATGGCCCTCTGCTGGACCCATTCCAATAGGTAAATGTCCTTCCTGTGCTGAGGACTCCAGAGCTGGACACAGTACTCCAGATGGGGTCTCACCAGAGTGGAGTAGAGGGGGTGAATCATCTCCCTGGACCCGCTGACCACGCTGCTTTTGATGCAGCCCAGGATGCAGTTGGCTTTCCGGGCTGTGAGCGCACATTGCCGGCTCATGTTTTGCTTCTCGTCCACGAACACTCCCAGGTCCTTCTCCTCAGGGCTGCTCTCAATCCATTATCTGCCCAACCTCTATTTGTACCTGGGATTGCTGTGACCCAGGTGCAGACCTTGCACTTGGCCTGGTTGAACTTCATGAGGTTTGCACAGGCCCGCTTCTCGAGCCTGTCCAGGTCCCTCTGGATGGCATCCCTTCCCTCCAGCATTTCAACCGCTCCACACAGCTTGGTGTCATTGGCAAACTTGCTGAGGGTGCACTCAATCCCACTGTCATGTCTCCGACAAAGATGTTGAACAGCACTGGTCCCAGTACTAACCCCTGAGGAATGCCACTCGTCACTGGCTTCCACTTGGACATTGAGCCGTTGACTGTAACCCTTGGAGTGCGGCCATCCAGCCAGTTCCTTATCCACCGAGTGGTCCATCCATCAAATCCATGCCTTTCCAATTTAGAGACCAGGATGTCATGCAGGACAGTGTCAAATGCTTTGCATAAGTTTCCTTCCAGCTTGTGCAATTTGTTTTAAAAAACAAAACAAACACTACAGCATGACAATAACCTTAACTAGACTATGTAAAACATCACCCAATCTCTCTTGTTCGTTATAAGCATGACTGGCTTGTAAGATTTCAGAGAAGATCATGTCAACTATGTGCAACACTTGCAGTTATTATTCTTAATTTGCAAACCTGGTTATCAGCTGAAAACACAGAAACTGATTTTTAGCTGAAAAAACATTGCAATGAAATTCTCCTGCTAAATAGTCTGCAAAGAGATATGTTTTCAGCATATGCTATGTTTAAGACTGCCATTCATATTACCAGTAATTGTGCTTGCAGTACAGCATATGCAGATCCTGTATTTACAGGGCTCTGTGAATGGCACAGTGCAGAGAGAGCGGCCCTTAAGGCTGTGAACCTGGGACACGTGGGCTGCAAGTCAGTATCAACATCCTGGACAAATTAAAACTGGCTAACTTGTTACGACTGCAATGGCCTCTATTACAGATTCAACAGTTTCACTTACCAGAACACAACATCCAAGTTTCTGCATATATTTCCTAGTGTATACAGCTATATAGACATGTATACGTGTACAGACATGTATTTTCTACTTTCTAAATGCAGTGCATTCCCAAAGCCTACTCTAAAAGAATATAAATGTTATAAAATCAGAAACTATAAACTGTGAGAAGTTTGTCTGGGAAGACTGGAGAAGGTGTCTTTGTGCTCATACATCATAAAAGAGTGTGTTTTTCTACAGCACCTCTGTCCCTTTCATGGTGGGCTTTTCTGGACCTGTTGGATGCAAAATTTTTTTCCTTCATGTTTTACACTGCCCAAAATACAAATCATGTGTGAAAAACATTAATTTCCTCATGGATATTTCCAGTGTGCATCCACCACAAGATCAGAGACTGACTTTCTGAAGGCATTCGGACACCTAGGTCACCAGGAAACCAAGAGAAGCTGGACATAAGCATCCCTGAGACCTAGGGCACACAGTCTGCATGAGAAACCAGCGAAGTCCAGATACACCAGACCGCAGGGATACCACCCGCCTCCTGGCGCTACTGCTACCACTGGGCAGGGGTTGCACTGAGTACACAAAGCACCAAGCAAACAACCAACGGAACTCCATCACTGTAGGTCTTCCTGGTTTGCATTTGGAGCTTTTCAATACCAAAGCCATGAACGGTGCTCCCTGGGGTAGACTTGGACTAGCACAGCCTTCCTGCATTGCACTGAAGAAAGCTGAGCTCTGCCAGCTTGGCATGCATAAGACCCCAGAGATGGTGGTATCACAGGTAGTGGTCAGGGCAGCAGGACTGGAGCCAGTGGGACCAGGCACAAAGGCTTTGAGCAGAGCTTGCTAGAGACACCTCCTCCCTTCTTTCCAGGCGCTGGTTCCCATGCTAACAGTCGTAACACCCCTGCAAGGACGGTGCCACTCTGTACCCTGGGAAAGACTCAGGAACTACACAGACAAGTAGGAATTTATACTGCCAAACACTGCTTTGCTGGAAGTCATTCTAGCAAGTGATCTCACCATCCTAACTGTTGTGATAGACGTCAGCAACGGGGCGGAGGCACGTTAACCTTTTTGTTTCTAAAGTGTGCTTGTTCCCTCCCTATGAGAATATCCTGAGTATCTGAGTTTCCAGCTGCAGGAGCTGTACTTAACTTCCACAAAAAAAGGCTTGTTATTGAGCTTAAAACAAACCGAATGCCCCAGTCAGTTCCACGCTACCAGGCACGCTTATTCGCCTACTACTTTTCAGTAAAGTCTATCCGACTTGCACTAAACTGGAATTTCAGCTCAGTTGTCCCTCCAACACTCTCAAGTCAAGCAGGCTTTTACTGAGCACTTATGCACGGTCCCAGGCTCCTGCCCAGCCTTATGCGTGCAGCACTGCTGGAGTCCTCAGCAACACTCTCTGGGCAGCATTAGATAAGACACAAGATTTTGCCTGCATGAGTCAACCACCTCACCCTGTTTCTTTGTTCGTGACTTTAAGACCTTGTCTCTACTTGAAACATATACCTATAAAACAATAATGTACATGAGATGGAGCTTAGACCAGTGCCCAAAATAGAGTTATAACATGAAAACCTTTTTTTTTTTTTACCAATTCAACCATGTTCACAAGCATAGCTACAACATCCCAAGAACTGTACCCCATGACCAGCATAATTCAGCAAACATTTCAGTGTTGATCAGGTCAATTGTGAGCCCAAGCTGTGAAGTCCAAAGAGACATCTATACAATAATTTGTCCCGTTTACATTAACAAAGGCTTGCATCCTGTAAGAGAGTATCTCACTGAGCTTCCAAGGTCACTACTGAGTTGACTGATGAGTTACGATCCAATTGAAAAACGAATCTCTATTCCTTGCCATTCTGCCCTAAGATTACACAGTTAGGATTGAACATCAAACATTTTCCAAGTCACACTTCCAAATTACAGTTACCAGCCTCTTCTGACTTCTTGGAGACCCATAAAAGTTTTAAGAAGATTAAAAGAGTTGGGGGATGGGGAGGAGGGGGGGTGGCTCTTTCTTTTTTTTTTTTTTTTTTTTAAATGTATTTTTAAACATTTTTCAGTAGAACTGTGTTGTGGTTTCAGGACAAACTGTCACCAGGGTGTTTCAGAAGTCCAGCTATTGTGATGATTGCAATGCCTGAAGACAGTGAAAGTCCTGTACTTCATTTTTATCTGATTATATATTTCAAAATTAGAGAAGTCTTGTCGCGTGAGCCTTCAGGCCATCCATAGAGAAAGGAGGATGAACAGATACTCCTATGAGTCCCTAGAGAGATTCATACTCCACAGGTACTTACTACCCTTTTTGATACTTATTACAATGGGATCTTAAAGCTTCAAAAAGGGCCTGGTAAAATTTTACAAATGACAAACTGAGTCACAGGAGCCAGAGACACATAGGAAGCCTGCAGCTAATCAGAGAGCTAAACACCATCCCTGCAGTCTGGATGTCAAGGCTGCTGGGCAATATTGTTTTCTAATGCAACCAGCATTTTCCTGTTGTCTTATATTCGCAAGTGTGTTGCCTCAGTGTGGCTCAAAGAGCAAACAAGATACACTGTCCGTTGTGTTGCACATTTAGACAAGCATTTTCCCGGTTTTGCTTTGCATCACTGTGCTCCCTTGCAATAGATGCATTGAAATCATCATCCTAGATGATTCTATGAAAATATGAGTATTCAGATGGTTTAATTGGAAATCCCTAATGTCCCACTTCTTGTGGCTATATCTTTGATTCAGAAGTGATGTGCAGACCTCTAGGTCTTGAATACGTTGCTTGTTGTATCTATTTTTCTTTCCTCTTAAGACATGAATTTTAGGAATTTGCTGTTGTCTTATTACAGATTATTCTGACCAGACTCATTATATCATAGTAAATGTTTGAATATCTGATCTGGACTTTCTTTTTTTTTTTTTTTTTTAAAGTTTTTTTTTTTTATTTGCCACCAGGAGGTGCAAATGATCTTCTCACCAGCACCACTTTGACCTTCATTATAATCACCAGCTATATTCCGAGGCAGAAATGGCTTGCTTTATTCTTTTACCAGTATTTTTTCCCTTATTGTTACCCCTTCAATCTTTCTACTTGCTGGTCATGAGGGCTTTCAAAGCCCTTACCAAATGCGGTGCTTTCTCTGGGAGTCAGCTCCACGTTGCTGTTGCTGCTGGCAGAAATATTTGGTAGTGCTTACACCTTGGAAAACTGCACGTAAAACACCATGGCGTTACTACAGCTGAGTTCCATGGGTGTTTTGTTATCAGCCTGCAAACAGCTTGGCCAAGTCTGGACGAGAACTGACTGCAAGCCACACAGTGAAAGCCAAGGACCCACTGAATGCCTACAACCCACTTCTTCAAGGACTGAGCAGCCAGGGCGAGTCACAGCCCTGGAATGAGGAGCAGGTAGAAGGGGAAAAGAGAGCCCTGTCCTTCCCACCCCATGCAGAGGTGAAAACGTTATGGATGGGTGGGGTTTCTGTCCCATGCATGTTCAAACCCAAATGTAAATTTAGCCCTCGTGAGAACTGGCATCTGAACTGAACCCAAATCTAAGAGGAGGCATTTCTTCCATGCGGGAGCAGCCAAGTCTGTAAGATATAATCACAGGGTGATGGCAGGCTCTCAAGATTAAGTGGTCTCACTGGACTTTTAGTGAAGATAGCAGAAGTTTTATCAGATTTAGCTAGTTTCCACACTTCTGACTCCAGAATCTGATAGCAGCAGCTCAGACCTGAACCTGGGAAGCTCCCTAACACTAACAGGTTCCCAAACAATCTTCTCTCTACCCTTCACACACACAAACATGCTATCAGTAGGCAGCATGATGTTGTTACAGCATGACTGTAATACCAAGTATGCAAGACACTCACCACTACTGAAACAGCCATTTCCAATACCATCAGGAAATACAGTATCCACAGCACCAACCTGTGTCCCATCCCATCTGAGCAGCCTCACTGCTAACCTCCTCTGCCCCTTCTCTCCACGAAAGTGGGCAGGGTTACTGGACAGCCCCCCTGCTTTAGGAGTAAAGTAACAGTCAGAAACAGACCAAACTTCTCTCCATGACCCAGGGAGCACCATACCTTGCAGAGCTGCTGTGCTTATGCTCCCTACAAAAGGGGGGCCGCCAGGAGGAGGTCCAAGGTCTCAGGGTCTTGCAAACCACATGCTGCAGCCTCTAAGGTCAGATCCTGGCCTTGTCAAGAGACCAGATCAGATGCAGAGTGCTCTACCGGACACCCCCCTTCCCATTTACAGACCTCACAACTCTGTTAAACTGTTTCCAAGGGCTTATTAGCGCAATGATATCTTGCTATATTGTGATACCTTCTTTTGTTATCAGCGCGATGAAAGATGTGCCCATCAATAAGATACACACTAATACCTTCAATATATAACTACAAACACATGTAGGGGCTTTACTGATTTCCCCTGGATCAACCTTTAACATTTATTTTAAGCTTGGACTCTGTTAGAGCCAAGTGTGAGTATTCTTGCAATAAAACTGCTGTGAAGCTTTTATAAGTTTCAACCATATTTGGAAATTTGACAAAAAGTGAGTGTGTGGTGAAGGAAAAAAAATATTAGAGAGGTCAGAAGTTTATATGTATTTCTATAGAGAACATAGTCTCTAGAGGATTATAGATAGATATACATCCTCACAGAGGATTAGCTTGCATTGAAAAAATTGCAGGTTTTTGGTTCGTTGTTGTTTTTTGTTTACTTTTTAAACTTTTTTTAAAATTTTTTTTTTTTTAATTATCATTCTGAAAGTCAGGTGCATATTTTCTCTACAATTTAGAAACTGGCCAAGCAAGGCAACATTTGAAATTTCTCTCTTTGTCTCTCTCAAAAATACCAAACTGAAAAATCCAGCAAAGATTCTAGGTCTAGTTCTAGGCCTAAATGAGCAGAAGACTTGACTTGGGTTAAAATTACACTATTAAAGTTAGATTCCACAGCAATTCAGCAGTATGCTAACGGCTATGGCAGCCCAGTCTCTACAAACAGCACCGTACACAGTCTTGTAGCCAGCAATCTGGTCTTCGTTTTTGAACGTGGCATATGATCCATGTCAACATGTCAGAGCGTGCTCACAATTAGCGAGAAGGCATGGATTCAGAAGAAAGTCAGAAAATACTAAGGAGATAATTAGCTTACTGTATCTAGACAAGTATAGCTCCAATATTTTCAACTAGCTCTATACTAACCATCCAAAGGATCTAAAAACTGTCAGCCACTGATGACTTCCACCTTAGTTGCATCTACCGTGTGTGCTCATGCCCTTCTAACTCAAGAGTAACCTGCTGACATGCTGAGTGACCCGTTTTGCAGAGAGCAAGAAATACGGAGGTGACCAAGGAAGGGAGGAGGTTCCCACAGCTGCCTTTTAGAGAAGGCTACAGCAGGCCCTAACGTGGGGAAAGGGAGTATAGCCAGAGGTACTGATGGAGGAGGAAAGTGAGGTGAAGTCCAGGTGAGGTGGAAAATGAAGGTTCATAGTTTGGTATTCAGGAGGAGAAAAAAAGAAGGGAGAATGAAGAGGGAGAGAATAGGGGAGAAGAAAATACTACAAACATCCCCCAGGTCCTCTGGACTGTGGCAGATGTGAAAACTGCGGAGGGAGTGAACAAGGAGAAAAGAAGGATCGAGGAGCTCCAAGGGTTTATGGTGTGCACAGCCTGGAGGCACGGCAGCACAGGGAATGCTGAGGGTTTATCTGCTTCACAGATGCCAGTTGCCAAGGCCAAGGACAAACTAGAAAATTGCAAACTGACAAAAAGCTTAATTCGCTCTTCATTAACAGGCAAAAGCTCTGGCACCAAAGCATGCATCTCATTATCTCCACAGTTATTTTAGCAGTAAATCTTGAGCTATCAGAAGGAAAGTATGACTGCATCATCAAGTATAAAGAAATCTAAATTCACTTATTTGCACCCTCCAGCAGATTGCAAGTACAAAATTGCGGTTTTGGGTTTTTCTCTAAACATGACCTCTAATAGGAAAAAAAAAAAAAAAGATTATTTTGTAGTAACGAAATTATTTTCTAGTGCTGAGATTATTGTCTAGTGCTCAGCTGGGAAGGAATTAAATAGAATCTGAAAAATAGCTAATTAGAAGGGCATGCTGCAGTTACTGGTGGTTCTGGTTCCTTTTTATCTGAGTTTTACAGCCATACTGTGAAACAGAAACATCAAGAACTGTTGTTTTTTTACCCAGTGAGCTATATTCTGAGATTGCTAAAGTCAAGGGGATTTTTCTCACCGACTCCAAAGGTAAATCACATAAACACACTGGGGTATTTAACTAACATACACGAGTTGCAGAACACAGGAACATTGCAAGCATCATTAAGTGGCACAAAAATAATTTAAATGGAGGTCGCTTTTCTCTTTGCTTTTCTTGTTTAAAGTGCGTTGTCGGACCTCCCTCGTCAAAGGGCACAGAAGCAATACAGCAGTACAGGAAGGCAACCAGGACACATGCCACTGGCTGACCCGTCACTAGAGCAACCATAGTAATAGAAGTGCTACAGCTAAAACATCAGTGACAAATTTACACCTGGCCAGACTTCTGTCTGAGAAAGTACAGAGAGAATAATGTCTAGCAAGAATTTTCATGTCAGTGAGGACAAATACAGCACAAACGTATATTATTTTATACTGGATGAATGAAGCAATATCAAGATTCATCCTTCTAATTCTGGGACAGATCTGCTCATTTAGCCAACTGCATGTAATACAGCAGGGACTGTTTTTTGCATCCCAAAAAGAAACATGAACTCGTAACAAAAGCCAAGGCTAAGTCTCATCTCAACGTAGAAGAAATGACACTGCAAAGTGCCTGTGTGGCCATTTTCACTTGCACTCTAACCCTAAGACAGACTTTTGCCTGTAGCTGAGCTGAGGAAGCACGTCTACCCCAAAGGACATATGCAACCCTGGCAGCATTTAAAATAATGGTATACTTGCAAGCGAACCTCTTTTCCAGACCAGGAACAAAATAAAACCTTGAAACCCAGTATCCATATATTTTGGGAGAAGACAGCAGCAACTTGACAGAAGGCTTAACTTGAACCACTTGTAACTGCACAGATAAAGCTAGAAAATACTTAGAAAAATATTGTGCTGGAAAAAAATATCTAAACATTTAAAGAAGCTGGTGACCACAATGATGGGTGCAGTTTAAAGACCAGAATAAAATACAATGGAGTGCATTTGGCTCTTTTCATAACAAACAGCATGTTTCTAATCACCAGCATCAGAGTCAAGCTAAACATTTCAAACCACACCACCAAAGACAATAAAACTGTATATGCTGATGTGTCCTACCCAGCAGGCTGTATTATTGCTTTATGCCCACCTCATCCGTTGTCACGCCAACTTTTTTACTTGTTAACAGCTCCTTTTGCTTGTTTGCAACTTTTATTTTAAGCACTGTGTTTTTAAAATCACTCAGCAACTCACATTTAGATAACTGCTCAGATTTCCTAAAGGATTTTGTTCCCATTAGAGAACTCAGTGAAGCAGGCAGTTATTCTGGAGAGCTTAACACCACACAACTCCCTCTGAAATATCATTTGGGGAAATTCAGTTTGAAAACTCTGTACCTAACCAGCTTTCTTAAAGAAGAGGCAGTTTAGCAATTTCACAGTATTCCCATCTTTCTTCTCTTTTCTTCAATATATAGCTAGCAAGAAGAGTGATGAATATCAACGGCTGGCTCTACTGACCTGTCTGTTTTTCTCATTAAGAAAAACAGAGGAACGTCTGTTAATCTCAGGAGAATATAAAATACAAAGTTGCTGCTGTCCGATAGGCTGGCAGTCTGTCTGCCTCCAAAAGCTATTAATTCATACAACATTTACGTGTGGTAATATTAATAATTTTTGCTTTTAGTATGCAGTTATGTGGAGCGAACGCAGGAAATTCTGATAGATGGCTGGCAAAGACTCATCTAGTTGGGTCTCATTAACGAGGGCCATAAAAACAGCAACAAGTGAAAATGAGTCAGACTGTAGATGTATTAGGGCCTGCCGTATTTTCAGTGTTCAATTCAATGATTTTCCACTAAGGCCAGGGAGGAGACTCTGCAGATGAGGCCTTTGGAGGTCATTCAGAAATGATTCCTGGCTCTTCCCCAAACTCCCTGTGTGATCTTGTCTCAGCAAGTTTATTCTTCCCTACCTCAACCCTCTGTCTAGCCGCAAAACGCACCCTAAGTCTCTCTTGGCAAAACAAAATACTGCACTTAGGTAGGATTAATCGGCTACACAAATTCAAAATAGGGAGTGATTAGCCAGGGTTAGGCCTGTTATTTTTCATAACGGGTCTTGGAGGTTGTAATGGATCACCAGCTGAGCACGAATCAACCATGTAATCCATTACGAAAAAAGCAAACACCTCACCGGGACACAAAGAGGAGCGGAGCCTATGGGTCACACGGGAGTCCTCCACCGCCTGGTAGTGCCCCAGCTGAAGAGCAGCATCCTGCTTTGAGCACACATCAGGGAAGACAAACTACTAAGAAGAATTCTGAGACAGACGAGAGAGGGAGATCAGAGGCCCAGAGCAGCCAAGACACAAGCAGAGCCTCAATTAATTGCTGTCATCTAGCCAAAAAGGAAAAGGAGACTGAGGAAGGGAGGACTAAAATAACAGTGGTCAAGGCTGCTGCAAAACAGAGCGAATAATCTCTTTTCCAATATCTGCCGTGGCTAGGAAAAGAAATAAAAGAGCTTAAACTGCAATAAGAGAAATTTATGTTAAATATGATGGAACAAGTTCTCTAACAGGAAGGATAGTAAAGCACTAGAATAAATTGGCCTGGGAAGCTGTGGAGTGTCCATCCTTGGAGGCCTTCAAGAATGACTTAGACAAACATCTTTCAGGATTAAGACAGGGATAGTTAATCTTGCCTTGGGGCCATGTGATAAACTCTGATCTCTCGAAATCCATTCAGCCTGTGATTCTGTGATAACATCCATCCAGATGCCATGTGTTTGTACAGCACCTTGCCCATCAGAGCCCTTTTCTTTCTTCCTGAAGGACAAACAGTAATTAGTAACTATAACTAGTTTTATAATCACTGTATTTCAAAACACATGGGGTTTATGCCACATACATATTATCCAAACTGTAACTTCAATTTAAAAAAAAATTAAAACAGTTCATTCCTTATAGTTTTATATATATATATATATATATTTCAACTGCTATTTAGACTCATCTTATATATGCAGATGACACTGTCATCAGAATTGGTCACTTCGCAAGTTACTGACAAAAGTTATCTTCTCTGCTCAGGTCTGTTAATGCTGTATTTTCTTTCTTTCCAGCCTGACTTCGTGTGCATGTAGAGGCAAACCCCCTAACTGAAGCAAAAATGATTCAATAATACTGAAGAGTAGTCATGTTGCTAACGGGAAAACGTAATGGCCATGTTACTTTCCCCTCACACACATTACTAGTACTTTCTATTTAGTTCAGCACTTCATTATTAAGTTGACACCAAAGCCCCACTAGGCAATAACAAAATTTAACCAGTGTTTCACTTGTAGTCTCAGACACAACCTTATGCCTGGCAGCAAAGGATGGGATTCACTTCAACTCTCATCTTTTAGAATGCTGTACTGCATGTTGATGTATACCCAATGAATCAAAAACAGCAGAGCCCACCTCTGCTTCAGTGTAAATCTGACTTAGGGGAATTGAATCCTATCAGGTTTCAAAATTGACACACCACACACATTTTCTAAGCAATGCAATTTGACACAGTGATCCACCATCACTGCATGAAGAACAATAAACAAATAGCGTGTCAGCTATACAATTGTTTTCCAGATATTAAGTTGGTTTACATGTATTTAGCTACCTTCCTACATTGTGTAGCAAATGTTACAAATTGTCTCTTTTTTTTCCATTAATATTGATAAATTTGATATTTTAAGGCTTGGCTCCTATATACATTATTAGTTCAGCTTTCATTAAGAAAAGAATTATATTTTTACTATCCTAAAGGATGCAAAGGAGTCCCTATAAAGTGGTATCTCATGTCATATTAAGTACAGTAGCAGCCTGAGGAATTATAGGGGAAAGATTTGTCCACTAAGCCAATAAGGATCTATTGATGGATAGTATTGAGAAGACCGAAGTATTTAAAGCTTTTTTTATACACTAAAATTCAGAGGTAAATCACAATCAAATAGCAATTTTAGACAACACTAAGAAGCACAAACACGGAAAGAACAGGTTAGAGAGTACTTAGGTAAGTTAAATACTTTCAACTCAGGCTAAGATATACAAAACCCCGAGGGAGACTGACAAAATTGCAGAGGCCCCTGGCAGTTGCTTATCTATGGAAATCTATGGAGGATTAATAACATACCAGAAAACTGCAGAAGAGTGAAAATGGTGATTATTCTTACAAAGGAGC
Organism: Numenius arquata; assembly: GCF_964106895.1. NCBI lineage: Eukaryota > Metazoa > Chordata > Aves > Charadriiformes > Scolopacidae > Numenius > Numenius arquata. The sequence goes on along the minus strand of NC_133581.1, from coordinate 27,406,332 downwards.
AAAAAACACAGCAGCTGGGAATTTGCGGGCCTGACAGCATACTTCATTTATCAAAACAAACTGGCACATATAATTAAACAATCTATTTGTAAGCACTGAAAAGAAAAGAGCTCCACGAGCGGCAGTCAGTGTGAACCTATGCTGAGGGTAAATAATGTCAAACTATTCCAGTTTCCATCTATATGGTATCAGGTCTTGTGGCTATGAAGAAGAGAATATATCACATAGTTTTACTTTAGTAAAGCTTTTCATATTTTCTTATAATCACACCAACCAACCATGTCCTAATTAAAATTTAATAGGTCAAGTACAAAACTGGTAGAAAAAGAGATTATTTATCAGCATTTAATGTAAATGGAAGGTAGGATCCTCCAGGGACCGCCACAGGATTCTTGCTATGAACATATGATGAGGAGCAGGTAGGCAATAGTCAGGGGATGGGAACAATGAGGTTATTAATTGATGAATGATGTGAAGATAAGGTGGGGCAACCAAAAAGTTGGAGGGCAGACTGTAAAGAGGATGCTATTCCATAAGGACAAGTGCAAGGTGGTATGAGTACACAGCCTTACAAATACCAACCAGGGAACTATGGGCTTGACAAAAGGATGCAATAACGTGGTCAGCCTGAGTCAGCAGGTCATCTCCTAGAGGAGGTGAATGTCACAATGGCATGTATAGCCATCTGTTGGGCTCAGGTGGGAAGTGTCACTTCCAGCCTGCTCAGACAGAGCTCAATGTCTAATTTTGGGGCACTGCATTTCAGGAAAGAAGAGGAGCTATTGGAACTGGATGAAAGTTGGATGAAAGCCAGGACATAACTTGGACTTCTTAGCCTGCAGATGAGAGTGCAGAGGTAGGTAGAATATTTAATAAAAGGATGTTGCAGAAAGGAAATTAAATCTATTCTCAAGATGTGTGATGAATAGAAGTAATGGGGATCACAATTCATCATGAAGACACAAGAATTAAGAAAATTAATGAAAAAAAAATTTCACATTTGGGATAGTAGAAGTCAAGAATGCATTGCCTGGAGAGACTACAGTGCGTCCATCATTGCAGATGTCTAAGAATAAGCAGGAAAACATCTGTGAAGACCCTCATAAATATGGGCTGCCTGGCCTTGCACTGGGGAAGAAATTACAGGATCTGTTGAGGTCGCATTTAGCCCTATGTTTCTATGTCATTCAACGTTGAAACAAAAAACATGAAGACAAGAAAAGAACTCAAAATTCCAGTTCCACAAATCTCAAGTAAGGGGTGATATAATTCACTTTTTTTACACTCGGAGTTAGTCATCTTGTATAGTGCATGTCTAGGTACTACAAGGAAAGAAAAAGGAAGAAACAAAAACCAATAGGACATTTCTCTGCAGGACAGTGATATTTTTCTTTTAGTGGTAAGGGACCACAAAAAGCCTACAGAAGAAAAAAACCCTGCACATCAGTCTCCCAGATTCCTGGTGACTATCCTATTGGCTTGACTACCCTTTGAATATGCCCTACCACAGTTCTACTCCAGAACTACCTTCTACTGAGATAGGTCTGGCTTGCCTCAAATTCACTGGCATGTTTCAGTGGCTGGCTGTAAGCTGGAGTGGGGTAAAATGGTTTAGGGGCAACCTAAACCATTTCTGTTACCAGTGAGCTAAACCACCGGAAAGCAAGTGGAAGGTATTGGCAATCTCCTTCAGCCATGTTTTAGGAGAAACATAGCTGGAAAAGGTGTTTGAAGGCATCTTTCTGTCCAGATATGAATTATTCAGCAACAGTGGCATTACTGGATTCAAGAGGCCTTCACACCGAGAACAGCGTCCTGCCCAGGAAGCAAGCCTCCACTCAGACCACAAGCAGAAGCAGCAATGATTTCTAATTTCTTCAGTGAACTAACTTGGGGAAAAGAAAAAGAAAAAAAATGGGAAAAAAAAAAAAAAGAAACCAACCCAGCAACAGAAACAAAGCAGGAAAGCAGTCCTGAAAGACAGGAGACACAAGGAGAGAGCAAGACAGACAGGAACGGCGACCCAAGGGAGCTAAGACAGCAAGGTGAGGCAAAGTGGAAAGCCAATGGGAAGACAAACAATGTGTTTTTACTAAAGCTGTTAATTCACTCTTCACGTCTCCCACTCAAGTCATCCATCACAACATAAACTAAATAGAGCTCAGAGCACAGCTGCCTGCCTGCCACTGTAAATGAACCTTCTGTATACAGAGCACTGCTCTGGCGAGCTGGCGTCCTAAGAGGAAAAAACCTCAGCTGCAAAAATAAACAAATCAGGTACCACAACCCTCCTCCCTGCATTTTTTTTTCCCAAAGAATGTGTGCTACTAAGTTTTAACCCCTTCTTGCTTGTTAACTAAGCTCAGTATTTTTTCTTTGCTTAAAACACACACAACCAGTATCATCCTGAAGCACTTAAATGGTTATTGTGTTTTATTGAATGGCACAAAGTTTAGTAAAGCACCAAATCCGGGCTCATGTAAAATTTTTCCTCCATATCAGAGAGGGCACAAGGCAAGCTCCAGCTCCCACCGTTAGATCTGCTGAACAAATATCCATGGACTTACGATGTTCTGGGTCCCAGAAAAAACACGTGTGTCAGACTCTCCTGCGCTCTTCTTGGGACACTTTGCAGTTGTGGCTTCCTATCTTTTGCTGCAACCCTCGCTTTAGCAATAAAGCGATCAGTGAATTTTCTGTGGTGTGTGCAGCACTGGGAGACATAGAAAAAAAGTTTGATGTAGCCTCTGCAACTGAACATCCATTTTGTCACTGCCCATAATCATGGTATTTTGGAATTGGTGTTCAGATGATCCTGTCCAGCCTTGCATTTCTAATATTTAACAGGTGCGAAGCCACCATTTAATTGTTCCAAGGCAGAGAATATATTTTTTTCTTTCATCTGACAGTATTTTTACACACACACAAAGAAAAAAAGAAAAGGAAAAAAGTCATCTCACACTGCTGCGTCAGGTTAGATTACACAGACATTACACGCTGTTTGGCAGTTCGCAGATTCAGGTGATCAGGCACCGGATGGACCAGAGGTCTCAATTTTATGCCTGTGGCTAGAAGAGGTGCTAAGGGGTGTTGCACTGCAGCATGTCTGGGCAGTCTGAAAAGGAAGAAGCACGACAGCTTCCCACATGTTTAACAGAACAACAGAACAGCAGACAAACTCTAACAAAAATATGGCAACACTGCTAGTTAGACCATGAAGCTTGAGGAGGTGCTCCCTATAATCTTCATGAGAAAGACAACAACCTGTGTTCCAGGTAAGAGACTACTGACTAAAAGCAAGCACAGACGTTGTTTGAGCAGGCAACTACCATTCAGGATGTGATGAATCAATTTTGTTTTATGACTTAAAATCATATTCAAACTAGATACTTTTAAATGAGAAAGGGTGGATCACATCTAGCTCCTATTTTGTACAAACTGGGCATGTTGTGTAAAATTCTTTTTTGATTTAAAATTATTTAAACTGTAGGGTAGCTTTTAGGGATGTTTAGACAACAGCGAATAAAGTTTAACAAATGCTGAATCAAAACTAATTGCAGACCTTTTGTGAGAACAGGCTAAATCAGTGTATAAATGCCTATTCTAAGTTTTGTCAACGTCACAGCAAAAAGATATGGAAATTGCAACATATGATTTTAAGAAGAAACAAAACCACAGAGGAAGAGTAAAATAAGGCTTTTGTTAGCTGTGAGTGTGGTTCAGACTGCCCCAGCAATACTATTTTATGACACAAGTTAATCGCTTAGTCCCAAATGTGAATGCCATCATTAGCAGCATGGTGGCTACCATTGTAGATCTAGGTAGTAAGATGCAAATGTAAATTCTGAGGAAACATGTAGATTAGCAAAACTGATGCAGACTACCTTCCCAGACAGAATATTTGTGGTGTTCCTTCTTTAGCCCAGGAAATGTTACAGAACAGGTAAATTGCAAATTTTCTTGATTTGTATGAAGCCATACAGCACCAGAGACTTACATAAAATTTTGAACTTGCAATTCTACAGAAAATAAAAAGGAAGATAAGGGAAGACCTGGTGAGATCAAAATGGCTACAGTTCCTGGAGCTGGATATTGTTAAAAGGATTAAATCCTGACTCCCATCAAGTCAGGGTTAAAAAGAGACAGCATGGCATCTAATCCCACCTGTAATTAGGTTAGTTTCTTACCTCCAAGGATCCTGGAACAGGTTGTTAACAAAGAGCATATTGGATCCAAATTAACTTGCAAACTCCAGTAGCTTTCCTGAGGCTAACCTTAGCATCGGGCCTTTCCATTCCTGTTATGTCACACAGCTTGCTTTGGCCAGTCTCAGTTCCATGGACTTAACCAGAAATAGGCTTTTCCTGCTGTGCTTTTGTTTGTTTTGCTTTTCCTACAGGTGCTTAGAGTATCTTTGTAACTGCTTGCATTATGGATTAAAAAATCACCTGCAGGTGGGCTGAAGTAATCACGTTCTGCTGAATGTTAAAGCAGTAATTGCTTTCATTTCCCAAAATCCACAGTGCACGCATCATCTACTGTATAAAATTCTGTTAAAATAATAAAGAAGTATAGTCATAAATCTTTACAGTGACAGAAAGCCTTGCTTAGTCTTTAGTTCCACTCCACGTGGTATTTGTAGATGCAAACAACTTGTTATTGCAGGGACTTTTATCACTGAATAATTGTAAGCACTTTAAATATCCTTTGCCAGTACTTTACAAATAGATGTAGCATTTGGGATGCTCAAGAAGCTGCATTTATACAAATGCTCCATTCATCTGATTAAATATCGACCTTAGGCAGGAACCAGTATCAAGCCATGAGCTTGCCATGTTAAGGGAAAACTCTCAGCATTTTTCTCAGTGAGATCTTACCATGTTGTTCTTTCTAATACATGGACTGAAGAACTTCAGGAGTGAACATCTCCTTCTGTGTGTTGGTGCAAATTTTTCTGATTGATGAAACCTGCCCAGAGCTCTGTAGCGCCTGCACTCCATCTCCCTCCCTGCATCTCAAATAGCCTCTTTTTTTCCTGCAGCCTGATGCCCTCCCTGTCAGAGATGTTATCTGGCTTATAGAAGAATGCCAAATGCTTTAAGTGCATGTAGACCTATACTCCCACAAAATCCTACGCTGATTACAGCAAATATGTCATGTTGTACAGTCTGTGCAATCAAGAGCTAGATGCGTTACAATGGCGAGGTACTAAACAGAGTCTGCTACGTTCCCCTTGTCCGACTCTGCCCCTCATAAACCTGAATGATGTGTTTTTGTGTGTCTAGCTCCTTTGTTCAATCAGTGGCAATGTAATTGCCAATGACTATGTTTGGCTTTGACAATATAACAGGGTCATTGTGATACCGTATTATACCACGGCTGACTGAGCTTGCTCACGTGGGGGATATCACATAGTAAGCGAAGAAAAGCTCTCGAGAACAGCATGACTGAGCAGGAATTAGCTGAAAAGCCATGTGCATGTGGACATATGTCTTCTAATTAGGAAATTAGCCTATTCTTGGGAATCGCTTCTCATGCTTTACAAATACAGCAAGTCTTGAGCCCATAGTAGCATATCACTGTCACCATCAACTGAGAAACTAGGAGTGGAAAAACGACACACCTGCATCATATGTTCCTACCTCTTGGAAAGCTGAGGTGAAGAGTGTCTTCCTCCTCCCATCTCCATAACAAGAGGGAAACAAGTATTCGCAGTACAGTCTTCCAGAGCTGGTATGTGTGCCCATAAAAGACACCACCAGTTCTGCAAGCTCCAGGTTTGCAACTCCTGCTCTTCAGCTGCCAGCTCTGGGTTAGGAACCTCTTCCTCAAGAAAAAGGAAAAAAAAGAATCGTTACTACTTTTGCTCTGTATGACTACTTTTCTTTCACTAGCTTGCCTGTTACTAAAACTCCAATATTAAATAAAATATAATAGCTTTATCTGGAAATAGATTTTCCAGATTATATGGATCACTGGAGCACTTATGGGCCAACACGACCAGCAATGTAGAAATATCCCTCTTAGAAAATGGAGGGAGAGAGAAAGAGACATAGTTAGTGAGAGCCAAGAATTTCTACATAACTTCTAGCTAAAAAGTGCTTTAGACTCATAAGAGTTTTGAACAGATAAGAAACACGCAAGCTCTTGGCTTGCACAAAAATATCCCCTCCAGAGAACTGCTCACATGGTGTCTATGTGTGTGTGTAAATGCAGCAGGTACAAAGGCAGTTACAATTTAAGGAAGTGATAAGAATTGATGAATACAGTGATATATAAGCTAAATGGTACATTTGGAAACCACTCAAATGAGGCATATTCAGTAAAAGCAACTCCACTGTCCGTTAGAAATACTGAAGTCTCAATCAGGTGATTTTAAGTGGCTTAGAAACTGATAGTTGTAGATGTCTGAAACAACTGGGTTCACTGTACAGTCCTCAAAACGTGGTGTGGTTGTGGTCAGAAAAAATCTGCAGTTTGCATTACAAAACACCCAGTCTCAACTCAGGGTGAGTTGTAAAGGGAAAGGAGAACATTTTTGTCAACAGAGGAACAATCAAGCTTTCGCCTTCTGTTGTTGCAGGCGTTACTGTGTTATTTGGAGAGTCCTTGTACCCAGATATCACAAAGAAGTTGTCATACACTTTTTGCCACTGAGGGGTCTTTCTCTGGAGAAGGATTTATCCACCAGCTGCTGGAGAGGGCTGGGGATTATGCTCTGGACCCCGCTTGCTGTTCCACACATGCTGGGGAGGAACCATCCACAAAACTTGCTTGTGGTGCAGCCAGCTTCCCAGCCATTCACAACATCCTTGATTGCAGCTGGCTTCCCAATTGTCTTGAAAATTACTCAAAATTAAATTAAACTGTAAAGCTTGGATAAAACATTATGATTTGATTTGCCAAATTAGTCTTTCTAATGAGCCAATTAAGTTCCTTGCTAGCACGAATTCTTGAAGAGCCAAGAATTGCTGTTTCCCAAAATAGGCTTAGGAAAAATTGGAACCGATGTTGGTTTTTGGAAGCTAACACAGCAGACAACGCATTACCGTCATTACTCTAAAAACGCCGTCTGTACATAGGCAGCTAACCAAGGCATTTTCCCCCAGATGAAATACCAATGTTCGGTTTGGAATCAGTTTCACAACATGCTTGTGAATGCAGACCATACATCGATGCCAATGCATATCATTAATTAATCTCTGTGTGCTATTAGAAGAGCAGAGTATAATTTTACATAAAAGGTGTCTACATCTGGTACTGTTCATATGCTCTTTCCCCTTTTCCCATTCAAAATAAAAATAGCAACATAAGAAAAAGTTGGGAAGCTTTCAAGAATTGCTGTGAATTACATGAGAAGGAAAGTTTCAGTAAGTCTGGAGATTTGCCATGGACATTTGCACACTGATTCCAGCAAATTTGTACTGGTGGCATAGCAATTTGCCAGCACGTTGCACACAGCAGCTGAGAGCCTGCTTTGTTTTTAGGAACAGACCCCTGGCCACTTTTATACCCAATGAGGACAAAACCTCCCAGGGACAACTCGGAGATGCCCTCTGAGGGATGTCAAGAGCCCTCTGCTTCCCAAAATTCCTTGTAAGGGAGGAACTGCTTTAGGACACACAGAGCAGAGACCTGGAGGGAATTTGCTAAAGTCATCTATCCCTCTCCCAGTGGAGGGCAACACTTGCCTAACAACTGTCTCTGTATAACTGCAAGGAGCACAAGACTAGCCACAGCTAATTCCCTGAAGAGAAAGACCATTGTAGGAAGGAGACTTTTAACATCCGTTTCTTGATAGTTTGCAAAAATTGTCCTTTGCCTGAGACAGTGTAAAGGGAAATAATTACGAACAAGACAAAAATAAACAGTCAGTCTCCCTGATATATATTCATGTACAGAGATACCTGGAAAGTCTTTACTGTGTTTTAGCCAAACTATTCATCCAGACTTTCTATTGCATTTACAAAAGGAGGATTCTTCCCTGCCTCTAAGTAAAATGTATTGCTTCTGCCTGTATTTCTTTCAAATTACTACCGTTTTTCTGAAGCCCGCTGATGTCACAAGAGCATTCCAGATCGGGACTCAGCAGTGACCAAAAAAAAGGGAATCTCTCAATCCAATATTAAAACAAACCAAATACATATCAGTATTTTCCCCAGAATATTCTTCTATTTAGTTCTCAAATTCTCATTTCTTCAACTACTTTTAGTTCGTGAGCCCATGCAGCTTAAATAATTTGACTGAATTTTCAACTAATGTTTCCTGATATCATAAATGTTACCTTGAATGCAAATGCTCCTTACCCCTTCCCTGGCACACTGGTGTAGCTATCCAGCGGGGCTTGTTACAATTCTCTGAGGACTTTTTCACTTTGAGAAATTTTATGGACTGTCCCACAGTAATGTACTCAAAACCAAAATATAAAACCTGGAAAATTCATGTTTCAATACTTCGTAATGGAAATAAGGCTACTGTAAAATTTATTTTTAAGTTCGTATTTTACACTAGCAAATATGATACTGCAAAAACAAAATGTGAGGTGTGTCCTATTATAGCTCTATTATCTTCAGCTTAGCGTGGCCAATATCAAAATTTGCCCCAACAAGCCTTAAGCTCCTTCGAACATTCTGTTTTCAAAATCAGCTAGAAAAAGATACTTCCATATAAATGTCTTGAAGCACCACAGTACTTAGCACTGGCTTGTCACAAAGCCAAACAGCAACCTTTTCTCCTATTTCTGTTGTATGCCTAAGAACGATGTTACTTTTCCTAACCAACAACTCTACAGGCGGCCATCCCTCTAGAAGCAGCACTCACACTCTGCCAGGGTGGGGTTCCGGACTGTCCATTCCAGCAGCTGGGTTTTGCAGGAGTGTGAGCTTAGCAGAATCCATCCATTCATGTAGTCTGCTGTCAGCAGAAAAAAAAAAAAAAAAAAAAAAAAAAAAGGGGGGGTGGGGGGAAGGAAAAGCAAAAGTCAAGCAATATTACTATCATCATAATAGTAGGAAAAAAAATCCTTAGCGTAATAATATATGCAACCTGTATTCCTTTATTCATTCTGCTGAATGGCAATATGTACTTACTAGTGACAGCACAGCATTTCAGAAACCTGAATTTGACCTATGCAGTCATAAAAAATGGCCTATCACAACCACTTTTATGTGTATGCAGGGACAGATTTTAGCTAAAATATACTGGCATACCCTCATTGACTTCAAGGATCTATGCTTACAGGCATGTACTAAGAATGTGACCCAAAGTTTATTTGTTTTTCAGACCACAAAAGCAGTACTGCACAATCTACCGATGTATTTTAGTAAAGCTGACCAATGGAGACTCCCTTTGCTTTAATGCACATATTTTCACGTTTCCCACAGATCTGCTACTTTTTCAGGCTCACACTAAACCAAAAATGCATCTGACTTCCAAACATCTCCTGACTTCGGAGAGTTTGTTCCCATTACTTCATTTTTTCTCTTGCACATACATCAAATAATGTTAAACAATGAAGACAACCAAAGCAGAGAGTTTTGCTCACAGGTTATTAAATGACCATTAATCTTTTCCTTTCGTTTTGAAGTTCTCCAAATAGCTATAGAGTTGGTTTAAGTCTGGACATTACACAGTTAGAAATACAGATGTGAAAGCTGGAACGGAGAACATGGCTGAAGCAGTAACCAAGATGGTGTAGCAAATGAACAGACATGTTTGCATAATATCATGGCAGCCTCCTGAAAGGCAAAACTATCTAACTTGCCAGAGAAAACAGATGGTTACACAGCATGTGAGAATAGATTTCTTTTGCACAAATTCAGCTGAAGGAATATAAAATAATGAGCTCATAGTTCAAGAACAGATGATGAATGAAAGGTAAACAATGAACAGGAAAACGTGATTAGTCATCTTTCATTTATTTCACCCAGCCTGATATTTTTGTTATCTAAATCATGACAAAACTACCCTTAACTGTAGGTGAAAGTCTTGAATCCATTGTGTGTGTCTGCTTATGATGTGGGCAGCTTCTAGCTGCACCTGCCAACATGTGCTTTCAAGCACTTGAGCAATTCTTACAGAATTAGCTCAGTTTGTCAGAAATAAAACTATGAGTTTGAAGAAAGAACATATGCAAAGACAAGGTGGTGTAATTTTAAATGTCAAAATATGGTTTAACAATATTTTAAATGTTAAAAACAAAATTTTAAGGCCACCTACGATATTTGATACCCCATTCCTATGTTTCTCTTCATTTGTTTGTGTTACACTGCTGCAAGCTGCTGAACAGGAATAGCTGCATTTTAATGATGGATGTAGTAAGCCCATAAACATAGATTGGGGAATTTAGGCTGAGAGAGAGAAAGGAGACGGCATAAGTTAAAGAGAGAAAGAGCAAGAGGGCTTAAAGACCTCAAGCGAGGATGAATTCTTGGCTCCACTGAAGATTATGGGAGTTTAATCAATTATTTCAGCCGGATCAGTATGGTAATGGTGGCTAAAGTGCACTTGGATCTTCTGCAACAAATTTCAGATAAATGTCAGGTATCGTTAGTCCACATACAGTTAATGAAAAGTATTTTCTTCAAATTGCCTTTGTACTTGAAATTCATTATCAAGTTGCTTAGATTATCAAATTATAAGCTCTGTTCCCATAAAAAAGTAGGTAAATCATCTTCTTAATAACCTCTTGAACGATTCACTAGCTACAGCACACCAAATAGAAAGCTGACTGGAAATAATGAACTTTGCGATAAAACCAAATAAACTAATTTGCTCCTTCCTTTGTTAAAAGTTTAAATGACCATTCCAGAAACAAATTGCTATGATTCAGCAGTTATCTCTTCAAATGATCACCACAGGTTCAATGAAATAAAAAGAAAAATATTAATTCTTTTATATATGTCTGTGTGGTTCAAGAATGGAAGAGAAAGTAATACAGAGGATACAAAGATATGGAGAAAGAGTGAGGTTAGATAGATATAAAGATTACGAAGCCCCTTTTAACTACAAAATACAAAAATTCTCTATCTTCCTTACAGAAAGTTATTCTATATGGGGAAAGGTCACAGAGGTCTGGATATAATACTAAGTTCAGTGAAGGATAGCTGCTGGTAATATAGATAATGTCTTAACACCTTTCCCTTCAACTACATAACACTTATGGACAACATACTTTCTCTTTAAATGTTCCTCTCCTTACAATGTTCCATTCAAAAACCTATCCACAAAGACAGCCTTCAGAAGCTATAAATCTCATCTCATGAGTAAAGAAGATATATTCTTTTAACTTTTCAAATAAAGGAGGAATAATTAAAATACTGAGATTTTCCCCCGCAATGACATTTACCACGCAAAATACTGGGAAATGTTAAAATCTTTTCTTTGGACTATTTTCCATTGAGCTTTCTCAGCATCTCATGAAGTCCGCCTGCATCCCATTTCTGTGCTTTGTGCCAAACTTCTCTATGGATTATGCTTTCCACTGTGGTAGGATTTCTGTGATTCAAACTGTGTGTTGCGTAGCCATAATCTGGCATGAAAGACGTGGCTCTTCCAGTGAACCCAGGCCCTGCAGCGGGAGTGAAATAAGGCACTGTGGAGGTATCATAACAACCGAGATCAACACAGTTTAATAAGAAGCAGATCTAAAACAAAACAAAACAAAAATTGGCTTAGGTTTACAAAGTGATGTTTTTAGAGTTAACCTGACAAAAAGTGAGTGCTTTCTTCTCAGCTACAATTTCTTTGCCAGTAGCAAATCCAGAGCTTCAGCAAAATAGTTTTAAAAACACTTTGTTTCACTTCCCACAAAATGAGAGAGCAACACCTCCCAGCTCACGCAAAAGGGCAATGTTTTTCCCTCTTGAAAATTCAGCTTGAGGGCTCCTCCAAGCGCAGAGCGGGTCTGTCATGAAGCTGTCGGCTTCTGTTGGATTGGATGAGCAGAGCTATCACAGTGTTTAGAGAGCAAAGGAAGAGGGCAGGATGTGGTGTGGTTATTCAGTAGGTGGCACTTTTCTCTATGAGGTTCCAGTCTGGCAAGAAGCCCTGGTCAGTCAGACCCCAGACAACAGATATATTGTCCAAAGGTTCAGAAATGGAAAAATGTTTGTTCTTTTTTTTTCCCCCCTGATGCTTTTCACTTGCAGAACATAAACATATGGTAGATTTCAGCTGGACTAAAATAGAGAGGCGAGGAGTCCATCTGCACGGAGCTGCCTGCAGGACTGACCCTGCCACTAGTGATTTACTGTGGTGGAAGAACACAGCCTTGCGCCTTGCCGTGGCAGGAGGTGCAGGCTGCCGCAGGAGACTGGTAAATATCGTAGTCAAGCCTCGCGTGTGCTGTTTTGGCCAATTCAAATGTCACTCCGCCATCCTAAAGTATCTTCAGGGTTTAATTTGGTTGATATATTCTTCACTGTGTGCTCCGTGCACACTTCTTCTGTCAGCTGCTATTTCTGTGAGAGTGGCTGCTTTCCAGGAACGGAGAAATTGATTTCTGTGTGCAATTAAAAGAGAGAGAAAGAGGGAGAGAGAAAAAAAATCCAACTGAGTTCACAGTTCATCTGACACTGTTGTTAGAAACTCAGAGGGGACACGGTACAAAACTGTGGCCTCCTGAAAACGGTTAATCAGGAATTAGACAACACAATAGTTACCTTGCTTTAAAAGACATTTCTCCAATGGGTTAATAATGGACCCAGAAAAAGACAAACAAAACAAAACAAAAAAACATGTGGAAGGCATCAAGCCTAAATTTTCAACATAAGCAACACTAATAGACCTTTTCTATAGCCAGGCACAACCCCTGTAATTCTACAAATTAGACTGCGCCCCTGGGAAGTATGTGCCTGCAGCTGCTACGCAGATGTGCAGATAGAAAATGAAGCAGATTCTTCCAAATAACAGTGGATGGTTCTGAGGCTAATAAAATTACCACTGATCCAGTGTTAACTGATAACTTTCCTTATAAAAAAAGTCATATATTTCATCTTATAGCAAAACACAAACAGAGATGAAAAGTACCCTCCCATGGATGGGCAACAAATTCAGTTTTTCTCACTTCAGAGTGATTCCCATCTTGTGAATATTAACTTATTGTTAAACATCTGTCTTTGGGAATAAGGAAAGTTGTCCTTTGTGCTTTTCTGGGAGTAAGAGCTCTTCCTCAGGAAGCTGGTTAGTACTTTTCAAGACAGACAAATGCACATACTCTCCTGCAAGTATTTATCCAACATTCATACACAAACTTAGTTTCTCCTTGTGAAAGATGAAGGAATAGCCCCAGACAACCTGTACGGTTGGCTGATTGTCAAGATCAGCTAAGAACCAAGTTGCATATACCACCTTCCTGCTTTGCTCTCGTGGGACTACACTCTTACCTGCTTTTCCTACAGTTTCTGGCCTGCACATTAATGCATAGTGAAGCTTGGATTCTGCAGCAAACACACAAGCAGAGGTCCTCAACAGAGCTTGGAAAAACTAGGTAATCAAACTCGACCACACTGCAACAAGCACCAAGGGTGAACTTCCACGTCAGAGACAGATAGACAGCTAAATAGACCTTCAGAAATCTGGCCTTGAGCACTTGCTCTTTGGCACTTTTGACAACCACAGGTCTGAGAGCAAAAGGATCTGAGGGCTGCAAGTATACATTTGGCATGGAGTCCACACAGATCCTACAAAGACCTTCAACAATACAATTTTGAGAGTCCTTCACCAATTGAGAACCTTTTGTACATAAGTCACAAATGTTCAGGCACTGAACTGACTTTCAACAAGCTTTACAGAAACCCTAATTAACAGGAACAGTAACAGCACACCAAACACTTCAGAATACTACTCCTTTATGAGAATATACTCATTCATAGGTAGATTCAAAATGACCAAAGCGAAGAGAATTCCTCTGCATTTGGGGAGGGAGAACCAAAAATAAACAATGCGATAGTGGATATAGACAGTGAGGCAGGAAGGGACAAGAAACAGAGCAACCAGAAAGAAAGAGGAGGACAAGGACTGAAAATGAAGGAAAATGGATGAACGTTGAGCGGGAATGTTACTGATGTGATGAGTTGACAAGCAGGCAGCAGGGGCAAGCGATCTTTTACCCATTGAAGAACACAAGGAAATGGGCAGGTTGGACAGGAAGCAGAAGTATCTGAAAGGAATTACTTTAGCAAGCTACTCTCCCTCTCTCACCTTACTGCAGAATTGAAATTCATTCTAATGAAAAAGGGTGTTTTATATTCTCTTCTTGGAACTTGATCAAAGTGTTGCCTCTTTAGTCAATATATTTCTTAAAGTCCCCAAATGTGCCTAAAATATTCCCCCTTGCTATAATTCTAATGGCCTACAATCACTTCAAGCTGTGGTCTCCTCAGTTAGGATAAACAATGTTGTGCCAATGTTTGGCTGATGAAAACCTCTAGAACCATACCAGGAGCTTAAAAGGGAGACATTGTAATTTTGTAGAGGGCACTCCTCCCTGTGAATTACTGTTCTGTTAGCATCCCACCATGCCATTAGGAGACACCACTCCGATACTAGTGGTAGCTGTCCTAGAGCTTGTTTACAACGAAGCGTATTCGCTCAGCCATCACCACACCAACATAACTACTCCCTTTCCACTCCCCAACTGCTATAAATCTCTCAAAGCTTCACGTTACGCACCACAGAAATCCCTGAGACCCCTGTAATCTTCCATAGAAGCAACCAGTTTAACAAGAGCACCCTTGCCCAGTATAGGCATTGCTAACGTGTTTCTTAAGCTAAGTTCTTCCTCCTTAGTTTCCTTGGAGCACGAGGTGTTTTTATCCTCTTCTAGGTCAGAGCTACTTGTGTGGACTAATGGGTCAGTTGCCATTTTCCACCCTCAGAGGCTGGTGGCTGGAAAATCTTGCCCATAACACCCTGTTTGTAAAGCTCTTTTCTGGATAAATATGTGATCATATTTTTAAGGCTGTTTTTCTGTAGCAGTTTAAAACATTACAGACTCTGACACCTACCTCATGGGAAATGCAGGCACGGCTGACGCCCAAAGCAGCATTCAGGGCAGCACCACAAGAGATGATCCCATTCCCAGCCCCGGCCTCACAGATGACCCCCAGCACGTGGTGGATTCTGTGCATCCTCCACCGGAGATGCGGGTCAGGATGGACCTCCTGTCATGTTTGTTAGCACACACTGAAGGAAGAGTTGCTGGTCTGGCTGTCAGTCCACTTCCTCCATCTCCACCCCGTGGTGACCACTCTCACTAGGGAGACTTAGGCATCAACATGATGCCAGAACTTGAGGAGCAGCTGCTACTTCTCCACGTCCCTTTCAAGAAGGGAAAGGAGGAAGATACAGCTTCACTTGTTGGTTTTTGGCACTGGCTGTTCCTTTACACAAGAATAACTGGAAGGCTGGATGAACCAGGGAATTGGTAATAAGAGATAAAATACTTTTCAGACAGTGCATATGCTTCTGATCAGGCTTGCCTGGACAGCAGTCCAGGGCTGTCATTGTTGCAGAACAAGGCTGCTTTGTTTTTATTTATTATTGGTAACGTAGAGGCAGCTATTGGCCCCGGCCAAAAGCCAGGACCATACTGTATCAAGTACCGTTCTGTAAAATCGAACATAAAAATGTTTGTCCTCAAAAGCTTGCATGTGAGACAGACAGTGGAAGGAAGGAAACAATATCTCTATTTTGCTATGGCAACTGATGCACTGGGATGTTTGTGCAGGGTCACGTAGGAAATCTGTAGCAAAGCCAGAATTTGAACCTTCTGCATGCAATTACAGCACTAGCGCAACAGGTCCTTCCTTCCTCTCAAACATTTGTTGTCTGACTTCTGGCTGAGGGTTTAAACCCAAGAACATCAGCATGGAAAACAAGCCTTAAACAGTCGCATCAAGAAAGCTACTCCATCAGCAATCAGCAGTCGAAAATGCCAACTACACCTGCAGATCAGGAGTGAGCAGTTGTTCCACCGGCGACTGTACTCAGACACAACCTAGCTCTATTTATAAGGCTCCACCACACATATTCTAGGAGGCACCTTTCCAAGCCAAATTTGAAAGCCACCCATGAGGCAAAACAGCAAAGCTTGTTTTCCTGCTGTATCATCGCACTCTAGAGGTGTGAACACGGTGCCAGGGGATGCAAATTCAGACCTACCCCTACTGGCAGAAAAGCTGGACATACCTCAGGGTATTGTTCAACATCTCTACTGGTTCCCTGTTCACTACTAGTATCTTTGTTTTCATCAAGGAGCCCTAAACAGGGTCTTCAGAAATTACTTGTTCTTTCCCAGAATGCCATGACAGTCACGTTCCTTTGGGGGAAGGTTTGCAGATACAGCATTATCAGAGCTCATGTCTTTTGGCTGATGTTGAGCCTGTACAGAGCAGGTTGCCAGTTCACAGAACAAGCACAGTAACAGGAAAGACAAAGAGCAGAAAGGGAAAAGCAAGGAAACTGATAGCAGCAAATATTGTGAAACCGATAGCCTTAATTTGCTGTGCATCCTTCTCAGAAGTTATGGTAACAGAACATTTAATTTCATTTATTCACATATTTGAATAAGAAAAAGTATGTTGACTCACTAATAGGACAAATCCTACTATTAACCATAAACTAGCATAGCAAGTTCTAAGTTACAGTGCCTCTTGCACTATTTTTCCCCACTTAGTTATTGCTGCATGTCTCTGAAATTCAAGATTTTCCATTTACACCACTTTTTAAAAATAATTCCAGAAATCTGATGAAGTACAAACATATGGTGAAATAGTATTTATTTTCTGAAACAGAATTGTTATTGTACATGCAGCTTTCTTGCCTGCTGTCCTAGGAACCCAGATGCTTTAACAAAATGGCATTTCAGAGCAGCTCAGTGGCTGTTAGAGGTTTCTGAACTCCCAGTTCCCTTACTGCGTCAGCTGGGACCCTTGGCCCGGACCAGGCCATGGGCTTCTAAGCCCTCGTCTCCTGGACATCCCTGGAGGTGCAGCTCCTGCAGCTTGGGGAAGGTCATTGTTCAGAGTGACCTGGTCACGGAGAAGCCAGATAAAGAGAATGAGGCCGGAGACCACCAGAAACCTGCCTGACAGTTGGTATTTCTCTGCTGGTTAAAAACCCCTTTCATTTCTTCCAAAATCCATCTTATTCCAGAAAGTTTCCAAAACAGGCAGCAGTCCACACTCTTGTTTTCTCAACAGTGATTGGGAATGAGCCAAGTGACAAAAGGTGTTGATCTGATTTTTTGGCCTGCCCAGTACTACTAATTTCAAAAGCTGTTTGTCGTGTAAAGCAAAATCCTCAAAAAGATGGATAAGAGGAATGTGGATTCACTGATTTTCCTGGACACCCTCTTGGAATTTTGTAAGGTGACTCAAGAAATCAAAATGTTGATGGTTAAAAGGTGGCAGAAAGGTTTAGGAGCAAATGAGCTGCACTGTATGGAGCACCATATAGCACCTCCAGCTAGAAATTCAGATGGAGCAGGGGATAACACAGTTAACAAAAATTGAAATTAATAAATGTTAAAATAGTGCACTTCTCCCTGCAAGTGGACCTGCAAGATGTTATCTAGAACGGAAAGGAAAGGGTGTTTGAGGACAGAAGGGTACATTTCTATATTACTCCCAAAAGCCTTTCCTAACATACCAGGTCGTTTAGCAAGTTTTACATACCCCTTTAAAATACCTTTTTCTTTAGCTGTTTTTGACATGCTTTTGCCACTGCCATAAGTGGGAAATGCAGGCAAATTAAAATAATCCCCTCAGGCTACTGTATGGAATGTTCCTGCTGCTTCCACCTAACTCCACCCTATTGGCCTAGCTCCACCCATCACAAAACCTGTAGTGGGAGAACTGGAGAAAAGAAAGCACCCTGTGCACACTACAAGACCCTAAATCAGAGTGTGCAGGGGTCTGCTGCTCAAGACTAGAGAACCGAGGAGTGAAATGTTATTATTCAGAGCCTGATTTACCACTACGACTTCCAGCATGGTTACCTGGAAGTTAGCAAGCCTAGGAAATGTGAAAGATTTTATGGAGCAAAGCAACTGGCAGCAGGAAAGGTACACAGGCAGCCATCACTGCATCCCCTTACCTCACAAGATTTAGGCCAATATCTGACCATACAATAGGTACTCATGCAGTTCTGTGCTACTCCAGACTTTGAAATCAAAAGTGAGGCTCTTTTGTCTTCCCAGTCCCATTTTCCACCAATATTTTACCAGTTTGCACACAGGAACTGTTGGAACAGTTATAATTATGAGCCACATGCTGATATGCTCACCAGTGCAAACAGCCCCACTGTTGGTGCTGTAAGGCACCAATATTCAACGTGAGAATGCAAAGCAAAACCTGTTCCTAAATCTCAAGGGTTAAAATAGGAGAAAAACTAAACATGATTTTTCAGTTACTATGAGACACTTTTCTTTTAAAATTGCTTCTCATAATTGTAGTCAGTTAAGTGATTGGTTTAAAATCATTATTAAACCAAGTGTTCAGGAATTTGCTATAGTAATAGTCAGAGTTTTATAGAGGGAGCTGTATTACTATTCAGTAGTTGTCCTCTTTACCTTTTCACAGTAGCAGAATTACTATTAGAACTGAGAAAAGGCTTGTTAAAGCATGAACTTTTGGAACTATTTGTTTCAAAGTTAGAAAAACCAGCTGGACAGCTATAGGACATAATGTAACCAGGAGTAATCCTTAGGTCCAGTAAAATTAAGCTCTAAAACCAGGGATTTCACCTGAATAATAAGGGAGATTAGGCTTTGATCCCATGTCCCTGATGTTAATTTGTCACCCCATATTGCCTGGCAGTAAACAATTAAGGGCCAATCCTGCAAGGCTGATAGGAGTCCATGGAACTTCATGCCTAGCAAAGATAAGGAAAGTATATTGTTTCCTGTTTACACTGGACATGAGCTTTATATAATTACCCTACCAGTTAGGATTAACTGGGCAATTATCCTGGCAAACAATGGGACATTGATGACAGCCAAACAAAGGCATCTCAGAGCAGCCGGAGCCCCACCGAACCGCCTGGGTCTTGGCTGGGCTCCCAGCGCTATCAAACCCTCCAACAAGGGCTGCACAGTTACAGGGGGAGCAGCAAGGGAAACAGTTTTCCTAACCTGTCAGCATTTAAGAACTCAAACATTTTTCCTTACCACAAAAGGAGTTGAAAATTTGGAGGGAAAAATGTCCACAGACTAAGCATATGCAGAAGAACAGATTGGCTTTGCTTTCCATGCTTTTGAAACGTTTCCTTCAGATTTTGACCTCCTTTATCTCAGAGAAAGCAGCATTTCAACACTGGAATAGAAAAAAAAAAGATGTCAGAATGAGAATGTCAAAGGGCCTTTTTTTTTTTAACCCAAAAAACCTCTAAGCAGGAGACTCAGCTAGCTGAATCTTTCTTGGCAACAATTCCAGTTCACTGAATTGACTCATTTTGTCAGAAAATTTCTGACCAGCAACAGTCAATGGTTCATACAAGACAAAAGAATAAAACAACAGTGCCATTCCCATGACTGTTTCTAGCACAGGGGACTCTGTTCAAGGCCTGGCCCAGCAGGGACCGTGCTCTGTGGTAGCACTTCTACGTCCCTTGCCATACCAGACCTAAAAAAGCCTGAGCTGCAGAAGGCACTCGCTCTGAGCACTGATTCCCATGTTAGACAAACCCTTAAAGTTACGCTGCAATACAATTGTCATACAACGCAATTTCTAAAAATTAAACAAATCATTTCAGATTTTAACACTGAATTTGTACTTTCCCAGCATATTTCAGAGACATCTGAAGACAGCTCTGAAATGCACTGGTGCCTGCTGGTCCCTTGTTAACCCAAGAATCTCAAGACACCAGAATTTTAGACCTACTTCGTAATCTGGCCAATTATGGCCCTAATGTTTTCTCTCCTGTATAGAGAAAAGTGAAAATTCTCTTCTCTTTTTCTGAACACAAATCAAAAGATGATTGTGTCTACAGAGCATCTCACATGAAAGCTTTAAATAGCTACAATCTTAAATACTTTAAAACCTCATTCTTTAGATAGAGATTCAATGCCTACGGCAAAACTGACCTTTAAAATCCCCAATATTCAAGTATTTCAAACATCCTGTCTCTATAGCAATATCTACAACGACCATTTTGAAGGAGACCAGAGCTGAGAATATCTATTAGTTATTCTAATTCCAGATTTTCCAAGACCAGCTAAACCACACTGTGAGAGCTGGTGCTGTGTGCTTGTGCTTATTTCAGTCTGGATAAGATCACCACCCTTCTGAGGCCCTTGCACCTCAACTATACTATAAGATGGACAAATTCTCAGTACAAGTGGATCCTGGTCAAGAACAAAGTCTAGAACTCAATGACTTCTATGAATTCAAGTTGCTTTTATTCCTCCTATTTTGTTCTGGAGACCCTCAGGCACAGACTCCTCATCCACTGCAAATATACACTAAACAAATAAAAGTTCCCTTCTGTTTAAGGAAACTAGTTAAATAGGTACATATTCTCCCAGAAATTGAAGAAGGCTGGGAAAAGATAGAATGGTATTTTGTCTTTTTGTGTGATTTTTGGTGGAGTTTTCTTAAGGTGAAGAACCACCATGAGGAGAATAAAAAAAAATAATCATTTGGAAGCTGTGTGGGTTAGCAAAATATACTGGAGAAAACACAAGAAAGGGTCTTAATACTCTCACACTGTTAAGCAGGAAAGAAGCAGAGAACAGATACTTTTTTAATGAACACGATGCTACTTTTACATCCCTGTTGTCTCTGGAGACTTGCATATACTTTTTAGTTTTGACTGATAATAAAGAATAGGTTTCGTGCCACTAACAAGGTTCCCCTCTCCCCTCCCAGGTTAACTGGGTCTGTCCAAGAGATCTGGCCCTTCGCACACAATAGCTCGCTTGCTGCAGAGCCCCTGCAGAGGCATGCTGAAAGCACACTCAAAAATATTTCTTCTGCTCTCTTCCTGAACTTCTTAAACTCTAGGTGACCCAGAGTAAAATCCATTTTAATGGGGCCTCAGTTAAATCAGTCAACTGAGTCCTTGTTGAACTAGGCAACACTATGCAGAAATAATAATAAAAAAATAATTAGAAAAAGACATTCTTGTTTCTTTTTGGAGTCGTGGTTCTTACTTTCCTTTCCTGAGAGAGCAAGGGAATACTTACATTCTCAGTTCTAAATCTCACTTCACTGTAGAGCTAATCAGCGTTATTCACATAGTGCAGCTACTGTTCAATAAATAGTGGTGCATTTGGGTTTATGGCAGTACTCCTCCAGCGCCATGGCAGACGAGCTCCTGTTACTCCACTAAACTATTCAACACATGCTTCTGATTTTCACTCAATAATTCCCTCTGATGGTGACACAAGTCCAGTAAGCAACAGTTAGAACTCTGAGAATTGGTAAGGAACACATCAAAGTTGTTTTTAATGTAAAAAGAAAGGAAGAATATGTCTCTCTGTTCCACCAGAACGTCAACTTTTTAATGTCTCCTTTCAGCCTGATGCTGCAATGAGAGAAGCCAGAGATATTGCAGTAGATGCATTACTTTATCTCTGTTGCGCTCTTCTCCGGAGCAGAAGTTACAATATGTTTAACTGGATGTCTACTCTAGCAATTTTAAGATAAGTGTGTAGAAAAAATATAGAAGACATCAGACATCTTCAAAAACTTATGTTATTAGTATTGTAAACCTCAGTCTTCACACATCCAAACTCATGCAAGTATTATAATCTACATTATCAAAATAATGCATTCTTGAATCAAGTTTTAATTTGTATTACAGTAACAGTGACAAAAGAGGCGAATTTTGCAACAAATCCAAATCTCAGCTCTTGGTATTGTCCTGTGTATCTAAACAAAACTAGTTACACCAAAACAATCCAAGTTAAACCCACACCTTTCCTGCAGCATGAGCAACAAGCACTCTGGGAGGTGTAAGAGATAGCAGAGAGAGAGATTCTTCCTATCGCCTTATTCTGTAACTTCTCATGAAGTGTTTCAGTCTTTCATCAACCTTTGGGCACGTTCCTGGGAGATACAAACCAACCACAAGCGTTAGGACTGCAGCACCAAACTTCTGTTGAGTGGTTTGTTTGCAGAGTCTGAAAAGCTTAAATAAACCCTGCCACATTCACCAGTCTTTCAAGACTCCACATCCACAGTTGTTCATACAATTGCGTGTTCTCTAAATTTATGTGTATATAACACTGTTCTTTATGACTGAAAGACCGAAGTACTCATTCATTCAGGTCTCCCTTGATTTCTAATATTTCTACATCAGCAGCTAGATTCTCTACCAATGCACGGCTACACAAAATGCACTTCTTTCATGCTGGCATTAATGCATTTCATTCTATTTTTAAAAGCATTTCTAGGAATGGGTCTAAGGCAAACAAATTTTCTGAAGTATTAAGCAGTTCCTGGTTTTGAAAATCTCACCACATCATTTAGACGGCCAGTCTATAAGCCCCGAGGCAAATTTTTAGGACTGCGACAACAGAGGAGACACACACTCCTTTTAATACTACTAGTATTTGATCATTTAAACAGCCACATACATTTTGAAATTCAGTCCTTGGAATTTTCACTCTACCCCCCAGGTGGTCTTTAAAGAAAGGGTGCCTACATTTGCTGTACAGGTCTTTACACAGAGGTTAGGAAAAACTTACAGTAAAAACCACAGAAACAAGAAAAACACCAGTTTAAATGATGAGCCACAGCTGGGGAACAAAGGGTCAGCATTTTCACCAGAAGGGAATCCCTCTTCCACTCCTTGCATTATTTATCAAACTAATGACTGGACTTTACTTCAATAAAGAGCACTGTTTCCCCACTTTTGGCTCTGTTTGCCTCTAAATTTCAAGTAATTTAGCAACAGTTGGTCTAAGTAAGAAGGCTGTTAAGAGCTACTACGACACTAACTGCCTCTATTTTCTTTTTGCCTCTCCCCTACCCCATAACCCACACCAAGTTTTCCTCTCTCCATTACCCGTAACTTAGATACACTATATTTAGATTAAACAGTCACAGTCCTTAGAACAAGATGCTTATCTCCTTTCAGCTGCTCCAGTCTAAAAGCTATCACAGTCCTCAGCCTTTGTGAACTTTACAACTTGTTGGATTTTTCTTGAAATGTGTCTATTCTTAAAAGCCAAACCCATGGAAAAATAACTGAAACCAAATGCCATGTGATCAGGGCCAACCATAACACATGAGAGCCCTAAAATAACAGGAGAGATACTGCGGTAATGCCTGACCTTCTGAACTGTGCATATGGGTTGAAGCAAAACAGCCCATATTCACGTCTTAAATGGTGCATACTAATAGTTTATTTGTAATGCAGAAGAACCCAGTTTACAGAGCCATGATTTTAAAGCTTCAAGGACTTGCTTTATACGCCAGAAATGACTTCATTTTTGGAATAAGCTTAAACAAGGTCACAGTTGAACTTTATTAGCTTATATGGTCAAAATCAGCTCAGCAGGCAGTTTCAATGGCTGCAGACATTCCCTCTTTCTCCTAATGTGTTCCCACCTCAAAAAGGAAGGTGCTCTCATAGATTTTCTGTTCTGAACATTTTTGAAGTATGGAGTTAGTCCGTTTGACCTGAAACTAGCAATTCAAAAACTTTTAGTTAAAGTATATCGGCAACACAACTTCAGCAAGAAGTTTCTAATAGGGATGTCATCAATCTGTTCAGATCTGCACCCAGCCCTTAACTCAAGTGATAATGTCTATCAATTTCACTCAGATCATCCCTGTAGAAACTGAGCATGTACAATCTCAGAAACCTAAAATGAAGATTATGTTGCTGCTGACAAAGATGACCAGAGCCTTTTGTATATATCCATAGGCAGACCACAATGCCACCAGGATACTTACTGACAAGAAATGGTAATCTTTGTGAAGATAAACAAAGAAGCCATGATATACACAGCCATCAATACACAGTAAAAAAAAAAACTATGGCAGTGTGGGGATAATGGCCACGGCTATCCCAGTTACATGTACAGTCAGTCAGGATGTTCTGTAGCGGTTATTGTTATGAGCTAAGTTAAGTTTCTATACAAGCTAAGAGTGTAAACGCTACCCTCTATCCAGCTAAAATGTTTGGGATGGCCAGAGAGAAAATCAAACTGCAAGTATGTCACCTACGTGCCAAAGAAAGCTTATTCGGGTTTGCCCAGGAATTAATAGAGGTGTTTCCTGGGAAATACTTTCAACAGGATGTGCATCTGTGACACCAGGAAAGGAAAAAGCATGGGGGAAAAAGATGCATCAAAGAAGACGACATCTAGAGAGTTGCTGAAGTCTTGGCAGTGTGAATAAAAGGGAAAAGCTTTGAGAAAGCTGCTGGGTCTGGTGCTAGCTGAATGAGGGTGACAGCTGAAAGTGAGGAAACCTTTTCCTATTATTCCAATCCTGGAATAGTTTCAGGGAAAATGGTTGTCCTACGTTCTTTGTAAATGAACGGGATCACTTCAGAGACTCCTCAGTCCACAGCCATGCTTTCTTCCTTGCACAAAACACTTAGTACGCCCTTGGCCTTCCAGATTAGCACATAGTCAGAAGAGTAAACTTTGTTGCTGACTAACACTACTCATGCTACCGACAGCTTTTACGCTACACACGCACAATGAAATCCTGATCCCATCCTTGCTGAAAGTCCTTCTGCTGCTGGAAGCAACACAGGCAAGATTCTCTTTTTAAGCATATATCTACTTCATTTAAAAGTTTCATAAAAGCATTAAAAGAACTATGTAAGATAGTTTTGTCTTTCCCTCCTTCTAGGTATTAAGCACATACACACCTCCATACCCGTGCTTACAGGTCTCTTGCAGCAAAAGCTTCCAAAGATCCTGGCAGAGGTGGGCAAGTCAATAGGTAAAAGAGACCAAAACTGTGTGCAATTTTCTGTGCTCTGCTTGACAGGTAGTTATCTGAAATAAACAGTTTTGACAACAAAGATGAGATGTGGCAGCCAGGCCACAGAGGAAAGAAGAACAGTAAAATGCCTCTCAATGCATGATGAATTCAAGAATAAAAATGGAAGCACTTGTACACAGATACAGCAGAGTGGCCAGAGGATGAACTGTTACAACAGTTGATTTTGGCACAGGATCACACTTAGCTGTACTACTTCCTTCAGGTGAACTCCTGCCAGAAATATTGCTGGGCAGAATCCAAACTTTCATCTGACCAGAATCACTGAGCACAAGCAGAGACTGTTCAAACTGAACTGTAGAGAAGGGGTTAAAAATATAAACGACCACTTCCTACAGGCCTCAGAAAACAAGATAACAATAAAGACATACCTTCTTTATAGGACCTTATTTAAAATCTACAGACGTCGGTAAACTGGATGCTTCTAACTGCTAACAGGGATTCTGCTGTGTTTTGGTTTTGAGTTTTGATATCATCCATCCAGAACATTGATTTCTTTCTTCTCTGTTGGTTACAGCCTCAAGAGAGAAGATGAATATGCAGAGCTAACAGTGGCTCACACAAGAAGCTTACACCAGGCTGACTCCAGATGGTGACAGTTAGTACCAATACACTGTTCCACCATCTTGTACTGCATCTTCTGCTGGCAGCGTTCATAATACTTTCAGTATAATGTTGCAAAATTTTATTTTGCAGAAATGTGACTCTGCAGGGAAAATATCTTCCTTCTAAAGTCAGTAATTATAATGGAAAGTCTAATTATTTAATATGACAAGGACAAAAATCCTTCAGCTCTGACTTC
Organism: Numenius arquata; assembly: GCF_964106895.1. Classification (NCBI taxonomy): domain Eukaryota; kingdom Metazoa; phylum Chordata; class Aves; order Charadriiformes; family Scolopacidae; genus Numenius; species Numenius arquata. The sequence goes on along the minus strand of NC_133581.1, from coordinate 27,380,562 downwards.
TGTCCAGCCCTATGATATGAAGGGTGATCCCAATTTTTCCAGAAACATCTCTTCATCTGCCTCCTCTCCCATCCCACCAAACCACTGAGCTATTCTCAAACACTTGTACAAACAGGAAGAGGAAACTGAATTGATACTAACATCCTCATCTTCAGAAATGAGGTAGCTCCCTTGTGCTGCATCATTTGCTCCCTTTTGAGTCCTGAAGAAGTACAAAACATAACAACACACAAAAGCTCTGCTTAACCATAATTCTTAACATTCGGGTTTAATTCATAGTTTACTTCAGAGTAGCTCGAGCAAAGAGGTCTTACTCCAGAACATTGAATTGTTGTCTACACAAGATTTTAAAACCTGTAATTTCTGATTTCAGCAAAATATTCCAGTTCCTCTGTTTACTGTGCCCTCTTTCTAAAAATAGTCTTAATTTCCTGTCTTAAAAATCTGTCTGTCTTTACTCACAGAAAGAGCATGATTTCGAATTTTTTTTCCTCTATTCATCTAATACTTTCAAAAATTTTAGAGGGCAACAAATAATAGCTTCATTCTTCATAATAATTTTGATTATACCAGTATCCTATGAACTAAAAATTAACAATAATGCAGTTTGGAGTCATACACTGTACCCCATTAACAAAACATGCTACCTTTACACATGTCCAGGATGGGATGTCACTAAACAAGATGGTTCGGGGAAGGAAAGACAACTCCGGTTTAGCCTGGTCAAGAAACGCTTATTAACCTTGGGCACAGTTAGGCTTTTTCCTAATAGATATAGCACTCCTTAGAGCAGAAATGCATAATATTATGTCAACGTTTGGCCTTGCTAACTACGTTTGAAGACAGTTTTGTGATTACAGAAGTTATCCTGGAGTAATATTGGCTCACGTGTACAACAGTATCTCAGTCCTCTCACAGCTAGCTTTCTCTTGCCCTACTAGCACGCTTGGTCTTATGTGGATTGGTAGAATTGTCTGGCTCTTCCGACCCAAATCACCTGGAATGAGGCATTTTTTTTTCCCTGTAGTGTCTTAATTAGCTTGTTAAGAACAGACCCAAGTGGGAACCTGTAACACAGAAGTGCAATGAAAGAGGCCGTTGCAGAGCATCGAGTTCTCCAGAGAGCTGAATCCTGCAGTCTCTTACATGAATCTCTCTTTTGCTGAAGTACTTGGATCTCAGAAATCATGCACGTGAATTCTTCCTACAGATATCAAATATAAAGATGTGCTGACAGCATAGATGTCAAAGACAAAAATCCTTTTTTTCATCAGACAATTAATCTTTTTAGTAATATCATGTTCTTTTATGGATTTTTGTACCTGGATCACGTCAACAGCTGGAGAAAAGAGTGAGAAATGCACATAGCAAGCTACAAGATATACTGAGGGCTGACAGAGTCGCAAAAATTTGGGGAGCGCAATAAAGGGCTGCATGTTTGTAGCTTCCTCTTGCTTGTTCTATCAGCTAGGCAAGTTAGTTTCACAACCATTGAGTTCTTCCAGGAAGCTACAACATACAGCCACACTGGCAGAGGATGCTGCAGTGTCAGCTAACCCACAGGGCAAATGTGTGTGCCAGAGGCAGATACTTAACTTCACAGCATGGTTTTCGTTCCTAGAGACACTGAACTGAGCATCCTTCCGAGCGATGCCAATACAAGATGAAGATTTACATCTTTAAAAACAGGACGGACACTTAATGCCTATGCTAACATTTTCAAGTTTTCACAAAGCTGGAGCCTGAATATTTGTAATGGAATGATAACTGTAAAATTTTAGATATGGAATTTGACATTTTATCTTCATCTCATAGATTTAATACATAGAATGTAAATTCTTGTTTTTCACATGTATATCATGCATGAGAGATACACTTTGGAAAATACAGCCAGATCTTTTGCCAGATATTGAACTGCTCTCCTCAGCTGCTTTTAAATTTTTGGAACCTCTATAAAATGTGTAGATTAGCTCTTTTGTAAATACTTTAGCCAGTAATAAATATTTAGCATTATAAAGAACAGTAAGGTCAAATTCTCTCTTCCCATAGAAGTTTACTCTCTCCACAACATTTTATGAAATATATTGTGAAAATCAAGCACCTGACAATCTAATTAAATATCAAATCTTTGTCTGCTTTTTTTAGATTAAAACACACAGATTGAGATTTATGCAAGCGATGACAGGAAACTCGTGCAATGTTGAAGAGTTGCCTCCTGAGTCTGAAGAAGTCCAGAAAAGTTTTCTTGAAAGCACACAAACCAACACAAAACTTAATATGTAACGTCTCCAAGAAGCACACTAATTCCTGAATAAATCAAAAGGAAACCATAACTGTACTAGTCATAAGTAGTTAAGACCATGTCAAACTAGTTTGTATCTCCTGACTGACTGTACATTAATTGTTGCACCCCTCCCTTATACTGATCTGGTGATGCAAGGAGAAAAGGTAAGTCCTCATATCCCCTTACCTTCCTGTAACCTGCCTGTGCTATCAAGACTTACTTGGAGGAGGAGAAATAAGAGATAAAGAAAATATGATTAGGGGGTTAAGAAGTCAACTCCATGAGAGAAGGCCTGGAAGGCATGCAATGTGCTAGGTCCTAAAGATGACACATTTGCTTTCCAAAGCAGTTGGGGAGAATGAACTTCCAACAATGACAAGAGAACCTAGAGATCCATTAGGACCTAGAGTTCAACTAGATGAAAGAAAAATCCCACTCATTTCTATCATCACTTCCATCTAAACAGAATAGATTGAAAACGTCTTTAGAATCAAACTGTTTGCCATTTACCTAATGTGTTGATTAACTGATGTTTTCTTTGAATTATTTGCTTTGCAAGCTTTTTATTATTTAAATCAAGGTGAACAATTACACATCATAAACAACTAATGGGAGCAGTAATATTAATTTTCCAGTGGGTTAAGAACTGGGAAAATGCTGCAAACCTTTTATTGATATGAGGATTGTTTGGTTTGACAGAATTATTTTCAGATTCAAAAAACACCCATTCCTTCTTAAAAAGCAAAATTAGTGCTATATGGTATAATTGTGTAATCATATCCTCATCACATAGCAGGCAATCGGGAACATACATTCTAGGTGCTATAATCCAGAAAAGACTCTCAAATGGATGGAACTTGTGATAACAAGTATTGTTCAAAAAAATTCAAGAATCCAGTTATGTCTCACATTTTTTTTCCAAGACTCAGTTTACCAAGAATCATACCACGTCCAGAACATTGCAGAGCACCAAGACATCTAGTGAGTGAAAAATATATTGCAAGTTACTTTTCATTATGTAAACTAAACAGTGTTGGGTTTAGTTATTAGACATAAGAAGTCTATGGGAGCACTGCTAGAGGAGTATCATTACTATATGATTTCTTTCCTGTACACTTAAAATTCTTGAAGTTCCCAGAAGAAGAAATGAATGGAAAGATGCTCCATCTTGTGTGGGATCTCTGACACATTCATAGACTGCATTCCACTCTCCACAATGAAAGGAAAAGCTCAAGTTCCACTAGGAAAGGCATACCTCAGCTGGTGCTTCTGCAACTGCCATTTCCCCTAAAATGGCTGAGGCAAATCCTTTAACCTGTGCCTCTGAATGTTGTTTACAGTTTTATTCAGTAATTTTTCTTATCTTGGGGGCTTTTAGCATTGCAATGCTCTGGTCTTTTATCAGGTTCTTGCTTTTGTAAAGACCTGTTACTATAAGAGCTCAGAGAAGTAATGTTTACTGGTTTTCTCAATAGTGCAGGTTTGGCATTAAGTTCTACCCATTAAACAGATACCTGGCATATTTATCACTATAGACCAGATTTACTTAAGTTAAAATTCAGAAATTGTGATGAAGCACATGGCATAGAAGGCCCAAACCCTCCTTTATTTTTAAAGGAAACATGAGTTTTCCACAAACGGATTGACACAATGAAGTATGACAAAAACCTGGAATGACTTAATTCCTGAATCAATAAAAAGATCATGCTAATTATTTTCCCTATGGGCCTGGCAAAGACAGTTCAAGCAATCTACCATCATCAGCTTCAAACAGATCAGAACTACTTCTTGGGGCTCATAAAATGAGAGCAAGTAAGTCCAGAGAGCAAAACCTCTGACATTCTGCCAGGAAACCACGTGTGGAAGCACGTAGGAAAGAGGTAATGCTGACACATGAATCACATTTGAGAAACAGAAACATAGTCTTTCAAACTGAAGCTGAAATTATCAAATAATCATAACCAAAAATTGAGGGTTAAAAAAAAATAATCTCTGTATTGTAACAGATTCACCATAAATTGCAAGGGTTGGTAATTATGAGACATGTTCAGGTTTCTTGAAATTGAAAATCAGGTCATATTCTCTTATTTACATCATTTTCTTTATCTTTTTTTTTTTTAATATAAGCAAATTCATATGCACCTTTATACTCAATAAATAGCACATATTGGACATACACCACATGTATATCCATTTCCCCTGTGTCTTCCATGAAGAAAAAAAAACTTCTTTCGAAAAGGAGCAATAGGACAGGATTTTTTTTTTATTTTTCCCCTCATGCACTTGAGGGGAAAAAAAAAGAAGTATTTTCCAGCCACACCATCACAATCCCTGTTAACTTTGAGACTATGTTAGTAGGGCAGGAAAGGCTTAGTGGGAATTTGTTTGTCAGAACCTCTTGAAAACATACCCCTCAGTCTTTACTCTTACATTTTATGCAGCGGTCTGTGGAGATGGAGACAAATCTTGTATTACCCATTGGCTGGCCTTTTTGCTGGGTCAGACATCCTTGACCTACTAAACTGCTTAGGTTTTAATTGCTTGGGTTTAATTGCTTACGTTTGACCTGGTATTTTCAGATTTTTTTGGTATGTGAACTTTGCTTTTTGTGATGTTGTGAGAAAATTTTGGATGGAAAGAAAAGGGAATCCCAGAAATCTTGAGTTCAGACTGATTTCAGTTATCTATGAAAGTTTCTCCTTCACATTGATTAGGATTCCATCATTAGTTATAGTTACATAGCAATTGCTTTTGACAAATCTCTTCTATCACAATCCATCCAGAGGTTCCTAATCCATCCAGGGTTTCTCAGAAATTTCCAAACATTTCACTAGTTGCCGCATGTCTGGATTTTTAAAGGTGTTCGCTGAGCTGCTGGAAAGCACTAAGAAATGGTTAGGCAATCCAGAAGGACTGGTGAGTAACAGTCCTAGTGACAGTGAACACAAAATGAAGGGTATATACTGGATATTTTACTGTTGCTGTAAAAGGATTTATTTTTTTAAAGTAGGTTAACTACTTTACTTTAAAATGTTATGTTTTTCACATATTACAATTTTCAATACTGCAATATCATTACTAAACTGTATGCTGAGAATTTATGCATAACAGGACCTAACTACCTCATCACTGTAACAGCCACACAAGCTTCAGAAGTCTCATATAAGTTTCTTCACAAAAATTTTCTGCCAGACAATTTGCAGCATGTCCAATTTTACAGAGAAAATAGGAGTATTATTTTTTTTTTCTTTCTTATGTTGCTTTTCTTGCAACATAGGATGCTGCTAGGCACCAGGTGCATTTATTTGTGATCCATTTGGGTCCTGCCCAAAGTGATTCTGGAAACTTTGTAAGGACTGAGGAAAAACAGGCTGGGAGCAACTCTTCTGTCCTACCAAAAACCTACACAACTGTATAGGCAAATTATGTCTTTATACTTCTAAGACCTGCTTCTTGGTTTTCTCCATCTGACAGTGCAAATGAAGTTACCTATGAGACACAGGAACAGCTCACATCTGATAAACAGGTGCAATACATCTGGGAGGAACTGGAACCCAAACAAATAGAAATTTAGTTTGGATTGACCAGTACTGTTGCTCACCAGAAAGTGTAAAAAGCATGAGTTCATTCTCAGTAAATTATTGGGGCATTAGCCTACAAATCACAACACTAAGGTTTCTCTGTTTCTGCAGTATTTTGAGGTGAGTTTTTTTTTAAATGAAAGTGAGATTATCATTCAATCCAGTATTTTAATGAAAAAATACCAAGTACAAGACTCAGAATAAAGTTGTGACAGTGACAATGTTGTCACTGTTTATCTCAAGACACAGCTAATGCTACAAAAGCTGTGAACAGAATTGGCACAGATAGGACAAACCTGACCAAGCGGCAGCGACCTGCACGGTAGATTCATAGATTCATAGAATGGTCCAGGCCGGAAGGGACCTCCAAAGGTCATCTAGTCCGACCTCCCTGCAGACAGCAGGGACATCCCAACTAGATGAGGTTGCCCAGGGCCTCATCGAGCTTCACCTTGAATATCTCAAGGAAAGGGGCCTCAACCACCTCCCTGGGCAACCTGTTCCAGTGTTCCACCACCCTCATAGTAAAGAACTTTTTCCTAATATCCAATCAGTTATATACAATGGAAAGAAACACACACTTCTAGAGTGTCATTTCCCTTTCTCAAAGACCATCGCTGTACTCTGAGCATGCCAATATCTACTCATTGATGTAAAAGAACATAGTGGGAGTAGTTTACAATGTAGGTGTCTAAAGTTAGGTGAGGTGAAACTGAACCCAAGTGACCTTTGCTTTTCCATTGTCTCCAACTATTTGAGATAAATTTTAGGAAAGGTATATCTGATTTAAACTGATGAGCAGCTTCTCAAAATCCACCCAGTTTGAGGCAAGCAACAGTTGATCACCTAAGGAAAAAAAACAGCACTTAAAACCACTCTTGAAAGTACGCAGCACTGCGACCAATTCTTGATGTTGCAAATCAAGTTGCATTTGAAATCCATGACACAAACTTTCATCCCTCCCCTCCCTTCTCCAGCAACAGGAAGAACTCGTCTTTCCAAAAAGCTGGATTCTAAACTATGCCTCAGGCTGCAATGAGTCAAAGTTTCATATGGGATTGGTTGAGCGGTTGTTTCTTTTTTGCCTTGTGGTTTTTGTTTTTTCTTCCCCTAAAAAGCTACCAAAGGGATTCAGGGTGAACTTAAAGTGTAGAAAAGTTACCATGTTTTATAACTGGTAAGAGAGAGGAAAACTTTTACTAAGTAATAGTTGCTCTACACATTGTACTTATTTGTGCAGTATTGGACATTACAATTGGGTATAATTACCTTTATTGCAAAGGGGTTTTTTGGCCTTTTTTCTCTTTTTTTTTTTTTTTTTTGAAAGGGCAAGCACTTCTGGCTTACAACGTTAATTCCAGACATTCTTTGAGCTTGGTTTATGCTCTACCAGCAAGCTTTTATTATATCTTTTAGCTTTTCAAAAAGTTCATATTGCCAAAGTGCATTCAGCTGCCTAGCAGAGCATGCCTTTTAACTCATGATCGAGAACAACAACATGGCAACAAAGATAGGAACAAAATTAAAACAAAGTCATGGAAAACATGTAGTGATCTGGTTTCTAGATAATATTTAATTGCATCTCTTTGAGTCGGTGCCTCTTATAGCAGTGGAACATCAGTGCAGTAAAAGTAATACTCTACATGCTAGCCATTACAAAGAAGCCAGACAACTGAAAGTCTCCCTTATCATCCAGTTATTCAGTGTAACCAAGTCTCCTACAGCCTGTTTCGTACCTGTGTTTTTACCTGGCAATCAAAAGTGCTAATTTATGAAAGCTAGTAGCTTTCAGACATGCTCTGATTTTGGCAGAGAGAAGTTACTTAGCTTGTCCTAGATCTAACAAGGAGTCAGAGGCAGAGTTAGATATATAACTCGGGAGTTTTAAATCAAGTTCTTTGATTTCATCACAAGACAGCATTCTTTACCCACTATATATTGTCTCAATGTTAATTAAAGAGTATACTGTTTAACTCTACAAACTATACACAGCTAGACAAGAATTATTTCTGAGATCAGGATTCAAAAGCTTATGATTATTCATTTTACTTCCCTTTTGTGTTAAGAAACTGAAGCAACACTAAAACTTAGCCAAATGTTTTTCATATATATAAAAATACACATATTATATATAAGACTCCAAGAGAAGTGCATTTGAAATCTTTATGCAAATAAAAGTATAATTTCACACGTTTCTACTCTTGAAAAAGTCCCAAGATAAAACAGAATGAAAATGCTTCATAGCATTAGAAGGAAGAAGAAAACTAACAAACCCCTGGATACACTTTGTAGATCATATCATTAACTTGTGAGGTGTGTCTTTTGTTTACCAGTGATTTGGTCTAGAAAGTCTAGATTGCAAACCCTGTTTGTATAGGACTTAACTTACGATTGAATATGTGCAAAATTAAAAGGAAATAGTAGCACAATATTGTAATATTTCTATTACAAATAAAGTCAAAATGCTCATTAATCCTACTTCTCTTCCTAGCTAGCCTCTCTGTTGACCACACCAGGAAACACAAGTTGCAGTGCACAAATACGAGTCACCAGCTATGCATACGTATCCTGCCAACCAGCTGTGTGCAACAAAACCTTAACTGTAACTTAGATCCTAAGGGACTCAGTTGTAAAAATAACTAGGGTTTTAGCATCAGTAGAGGAACTACATTTTCCCACCTCAATCCTTTCTCCAAAGTATCATTCAAACTGCATCCAAGGCCAAGCTAAAACTGTCCTTATCAAGATCAAAAGCCTAAAAGATTGTTCACTCAATATTAAACTTTTGACATAAACCTATTTTTTATTTGTTACTATAAATAAAAGATGATTAAAAGAGATTTTTTACAAAACTTCTGAAAAAATATCAAAACACTTTATTTCCCAATAGTCAATGCTTACCAGTGATTTCCATTAATTTCTCCCATGGGTATTCAGGTGAGTGACCTAGTGGCCAAATAAGAATATACTACCTTTAGATGTTCAATTCCTTGTGCTGGAAGTATTTATTTTGCATATACAAGTAAAAGTTCATGGATCAGAAACTGAAATGCATGTATCTTATTTTCTAGGCCATGGCTCTGGAATCATTATTACTTGTAAGTTTTTCTATAAAAAGCACATTCTATAAGTTTATTGGCAAGGACAGCAAATTAACGATAAATCACCATTCAAAACACCGAACTAGGCATGAAGTAGATTAATATTTTAAGTAACTGTACCAAACATTTGAACTGCTTTACAAGAAAATTGTGCTTTAAAAGTATCAAAGGCTTAAGGTAAGTTGGAAGGTGCAATGCCACTTTTCAATAGTTTTAAAAGGCATAATGTTGAAGCTTAGTTGCCTTACTCCTGTTTCAGCGTTTTAATCCTGAAATATTATACCTCTGAAGCAGTCTTAGAAGAACCCTAACAATTTTATGTATGAGCAACACACCCAGACCACCTGAAATAACAAAAATGTAGGGAGTTTTTTTCAAAGATTTGTTTGTGTTGGAATCTCATGAAACATGAGCAGCACATCCACGACATTCAGTAGATTACATAAAATCTTACCAATTTTCAAAGCTGTTCAGCTTAACCAGTAGGGAAGCGAAGATAGTTCTATGGTCAGCATTTAAGCATGGACTTTACAAATATTTCAATAACAACTTTGTCCTAAAAAAAAAAAGAAATAAAAAAAACCATAAAAACCCATCAGCAGCACCTGGATCCTAGAGTTTCTAGAGTTTCTTCAAATTATAGTTCCTGTAACTTTTTGTATTACTAGCAGATTAACCAGTATAAGAATACTTTCCTTTTTAAATTCATTTGGGTCATATTACCCACTTCCCCTACACCAAGAATCTTGGAACAGTTAAACAGACTTACGCTCCCATTTTCCTTCTTGAGGAGTACAAGAATTTGGCTATGAAACAGTACTAAATTCTGGAAAGCTATTTGAGGTTGAAGTACACACAAGGAAACAAGGAAGTTTCATACACTTTATGTCAGCTGCAATAGCCTGGAACATTATAAACAAGTGCTAGTCAAAAGCTTTAATGTTCCACCTTATATCAGTGCAGCAGCTTTGGCACTTAGCTTAATAAATATCACACTCTCTAGATTCTACTGATGAGGGTACTTCAAGCGTTTGTCATTCACACTCGGCTTGGGAGAATTTTGATACACCTCTGACAAACTGTGCATAGGGTGGCGTAGAAAAAAGTGCTGAATGAGCTCAATAACTCGCTCATTCCTGTTCAACACTCTCTACATTTCTACATCACGTGAAATAAATAATGCAACATTGGTACCATATTCTGCCCATTCACAGCTGTAGCCTCAGTTGCCACCTGCCTTTCATTTTTGTTTCCTGAATCCTTGGCCATTATATCTGCTAAGGAAATTGTTTTTGCAAATTTCACGTCCTTTTTATACTTTTGTCATTGCCTAACTCAACAAGCTGTGAGCTACGCTCGGCTGGAACAGACATCCTAACAGAGAGAGAAATCACTGCGGAAATAAAGCCATTGGTGTTAGTCCTTTAAACTAGTGCACTCACCTAGCAAGAACACCACAGGAAATCCCCAGACCCATCCTCTAGAACTTGATCACAATTTTGTTAGTGAAGGCTGAAGTGTGGACTTATCTTTGAAGGGCTTTGAAAGACTCTTTGAACTCAGGCATACCACAGTCATCTCGCTTTCCTCCTGCGTACTGATAAATATTCTACATAGCTTTCAGTAACTGTTATTTAAAGATGGATGCACACTTGTCAATGTCAGAGGGAAATTGAAGAGCTTTCTTCTTACCCTGATCAACATCATAACAAAAAGTACTTATACATTATGCATTTCATCCCAGTACAACCATATATGGTGTCATTGTATATTAAAACTTGTGAGGGTTTTTTGGTTTCAGTCAGACTGAAGTTACTGAGAAAACATTCTAGCATCTATTAACATTTTGGCACTGCTGGATTACTGGTTAATTTGTTGCCTTAATCCCAAAACGCACAACCTTGCATTGTTTGAACAAATTACCTGTAAAAGTCAGAGACTTGTCTTCCACAGAACCTATACACAAAAGCATCTGTTATGATATTTATCTAACTGGTTAACCATTTGTCATTGTTTAGTGATAACAATACTGAAATCGTTTCAGTTGTAATTTGAATAAAAGAAACCAAAGTCTGAGTCCTTTGTAACAATATAATTATCATTAACATAATTGAATTCACCCTTGCATCTGGCCACAGCATAGTTCCATAGATTTCGTTATTAAGAGCTTCATGTATCTCACTTTTCAAATCACCCACCCTGCTGTAAATTCAAATTTGTGAATTAAATCTGTGAATTAAGTCTTTGCAATCCCTGCTTGAGTCACTAAATTAGACCAAGCAAACATTTAAGTCCATATATTAAGAAAAAGCCTTCACATGTTGCAAAAATTTACTCTCACTTAACTTCAGTTTTAGAGAATTGTCTAACAGGTCATTATAAAATGAGTCACGTGTGAAAACACGGACATAACATTATGTATGAAACAGAGGCTGTGCTAACTGAATAGGCTTTTGGTCCTCAAATCCAGGAGAGCGCGACCGGCTTTAGCCCTGCTTTACCAATGATCTCCCTAACACATTTCAAACTAATCAAGTGTTTATACACTTTACTAGATCAGGGTTCTCGGATTTCCCTTCTCTCACTGAGTTTAAACACAGCTCATGACGTTGCCCAGGGGACAGCAGTCTGGAACGCTCACCTTTTGACCACAGCAATAAAGTGTGAAATCTTCCGTATTTACTCACAGAAATCTCCCAGTGAAAATTATATCAGGACTAATGGCTGCTCTTCAATCTAGTTTTCCAAGTGATAAATTAAGAAAGTAATTTTACAATTAAACGTTACAGTGGCAAGGACATTATTACAATCTGATGCACTACCGGGTTCAGGTGAAGTCTTGGCTCCACACCAGAACCAGTAACAAAACTTCCACCAGTGAAGTTGCATTGTGTCACATTAACGGGACAACTTCCTAAGAATGCAAGGCTGTCTACAGTAATAGTGACCTCTTACTCATCATATGCTCTTCTGTGACTTATTTTGATGTACTTTACTGCTTGTAGACTTTCAATCCTGAAACATCTGTGTGAAGATCCACTGTCAATTACTGTCATGCTACTTTACAGAGCACCTACACAGTAATTTTCAAAACCAGTAAAAGCTCATACGAGATGTAATCCTTCACGGGGAGGTTGAACATGGCACTCTATGACTGACAGATGGAGAGGAGGAAAGAAGGATGCAGCAGTCAGGTTTTTGAAGTGGTCTGTGAATTCTTAGAACTAGAAGCTCTGCAAGAAAATACAGGGATGAAAATAAGCTGAGGTTGAGTCTCATGTTATTTTAGCAGCATAGACATCAAGATGCAAGATCTTGGATTGTTTCTAGTGAGTAATTCGAGATTCTGCAACTTGATCTACTGTGAAATTTCTCGAGCAGAGAAATCCAGGAGAGAGCTTAATAAGAGACTACAGAGTGCTGTTTAAGCTACAACAAACTGTTAAGATTTTATCTTTCTAAAAGCTAAGAAATAATAGTGTAAATTAATTATTTGCTGCACAGCATGAAATTATAGCTTTCCATAGCAGAGAATCTTGAATTATGCTACAAGGCCAGACCATTTCATTATGTGATTGATATCCTGTTGGAAAAAATCCAAACAGCATTTCTCTTCTTTGCTCAGCAAAACCATTGTGTTGATTGAATCGGAGCCAATATGTACGCTCCTGAGCTATCTTGCTTTAACCTTATTTGTAACTTACTTAGGACAGAACTGCATTTACAACACTATAGATAAGCTACAGCAAGGGCCTCATCTTAAAGCTGCTATCTTAGGGCTTGTAAGTCCACTTAAAGCTGGCTGTGTCCAAATGAAATGTTGCTCCGATTCTGAAGACAGGATAAACCTTTCCACAGAAAATCTGGTGGAGGAAAAATAACACTATCTTTGGTTGGGAGGAAAAGAATAATAATGGCTTTAGATATTTATTAGTATTTTCAAAAATCGCTAAACTAGAATTCCAGTAAGTACTCAGTTTGATTATTCCGGCTGAGGCATCCAAAAGCAAACTACTAGATTTCAGCATTTACTACTACATTCCCATTTCTGTACCAAATACACATTTAAATTTCTTTAGCCCTTCACCATTGGGTACAGACATGCAATCCTGAGGGACGGCTCTATTTCAGTTAGCATTGGAACCCCTGTTAAATTGCTATTTGTCACTGTTCAACATTTGTCAGTGATCTGTATACAGCAGAATCAAGCCATAGATTCTTTCATACTCTATTAATATAAATGCTATCAATGCCAATCTTTATACGATAGGCCATTTTATGTCACAACAAGTAAATAAATGCTAAAACAAATACAAAGTTGTAAATGAACACTCAGGTAATTACGTCAACACACCTTACTGGTGGTGACATGCTATTTCAGAATAACAATTAGAGAAAATACTAACATGACAGTATGTGGCTCTTCAACTACATCAGAGTCCCAAGCTAATCCAAAATTAATCATTTATATTACAGTAAAATGCTCTCCCTTCATCTAAACACTAACGAGCTTCTAGTGGCTTACACAATTGTCAAACTTCTGACTCTCATAAGACATCTCCACATGGCAAGGTCAACTGGAGAGATTAACATCTAATCCATTAATCCACTAGTTTCATACCAATCTGTCGCGGAGGTCCTTATAGAAACGGGCGTGCACAGAGTTCTACATCCTGAAGATAACGTGCAGCTTTCTTCTGTGAAGCCCATGCTCTCCTACTTAATAGAAACAGTTTGAAGTTCTGCATATTTTATGGAGTCCAGACTTCTCTTAAGTGTGTGCAGTAAAATTAATATCAAATAAACACACAGAAAAGAACAGTGCACGAACCATTATTTTCTGCCTTTAAAAAAAAAAAAACAAAAAACAAAACAAAAAACCACAGAACCAAAAGCTTTACATGCTTTAGATGCTTTAGAATATGGAAATAACCTATAAATAGCATTAAGAAAACGTTCTAGTAAGCCATGGCAGTGCCCTTGCTAGGAGATTTTATTGTCTTTCATGAGAGCTGCCTTAGGTGTCTTTGATTTATTTACATATTAGAATAAATAGGAAAATAAACTGTTAAATTAATCCAGCATTAAAAATTAACAGCTTTTACTGTATGGCCTATGACAAATGCTAGACTGCAGAAAGTCAGGTACTCTTAACAGACATTCATTAACTAATATAATGATAACCCATTTTGTATACTACACATTCATAAATGTTTGGCATTTGAATTATACACTTATTTGCTCTGAAGAAATTTAAATTTATTATTAAGATTAGAAGCAGAATAAATATATTAGAATACTTACATGCCAGAATGTGCCTTAGTGAGCTTTTTACCAATGAAATTTTATAGTACGTAATAAACTTCTTAATATTCTGTAATTTTTAAAGGATAAGAATATATTTCTTAAAGTGATCCAACTATTTTAACATGAAAAAAGGTCTTATCTCTTTCTGCTTTCTCCTTTTCACCATTAATCAGAGAATTGTTGAAGTTGGAAGGAACCTCTGGAAATTGTCTAGCCCAACTCCCTTGTTCAAAACAAGGCCAACTAGAGAAAGTTGCTCAGGGCTGCGGCCAGCCAGGTTTTGTGTATCTCCAAGGATGAAGACTCCACATCTTGGGGCAACATGTTCCAGCACTTGACCACTCTCACTTCAAAAATTTCTGACACATGTTTAAATGGAATTCCTTGTATTTTAGTTTGTGCCCATTGCCTCTTCTCCTGACACTGGGCACTACTGAGAAGGGTCTGTTCTGTCTTCCTCTCTCTACCTATCAGGTATTCACAGACATTGGTAAGATCTCTCCTGAGCTTTCTCTCCTCCACACTGAACTGTCCCAACCCTCTCAGCTTCTCTTTACCTGTCAGATGCTCAATCCCTTAATCATCTTTGTGGCCCTTCACTAAGCTTGCTCCAGTATGTCTGTGTCACTCTTTTACCGAGATGCCCAGGACTGGGCATAGCACTCCAGATGTGGTCTCAACCAGTGCTGAGTACTGTGGAAGGACAGCTTCCCTCAACATGCTGGCCAAAGCTCTTTCTCATGCAGCCCAGGAGGCTGCTGGCCAGCTTTGTAGTGTCCATCAGCTTTCTAGGTGACTGGGGTGAGATCCTCCTCTACTACGGTTGTTTTCCTTGCTCCAGATTTTCCCACTGGACTCTGGGCCCTGTGATTGCCAAGGTCAATCTGCAGATAGCCAGAAAAAAAAAAAAAAATAGTGAAGAAAGCATCGAGTACCTTGGCCTTTTCTGTGTCCGTTGTCATCAAGCTCCTGCCACATGTGGCAATGGGCCCACATTTGTACTAACTTCCCTTTTGCTGATGATACACCTACAGAAGCCTTTCTTGTTGCCCTTCACGTCCCATGCTAGTTTCAACTCCAGATAGGCTTTCACTTTCCTCATCCCATCCCTGCACACTTAAGACGGTGTTTCTGTATTCCACCAGTCACTTGTTCCTGCTGCCCCCTCTTGTACGCTTTGTTTTTATATATAATTTTAGTCAGGGGTTCCTTGTTCATCCGCGCAGGCTTTCTGCCACTCCTGCTAGACTTTCTGCTCATTGGGATGGACCATCCTTGAGCTTGGAGGAAGTAATCCTTGAAAATCACCAGCTGTCCTGGAACCCTCTTCTCTCCATGACCATATTCCATGGGATTTTTCCAAGCAAATTCCTGAATAGGAAAAAATCTGCTCTCCTGAAGTTCACAATTGTGACCCTGCTATTTGTTCCCTCCTCTCAGGATCCTGAACTTCACCATCCCATGGTCACTGCAGGCAAAGCTGCCCCCAACCTTCATGTTCCTGACCAGTCCTCCTTTGTTTGTGCATATCAGGTCCAGCAAAGAGCCTTCCCCCTTGTCAGCTTCTCTACCAGCTGTCAGGAAGCTACCATTGCTCTCCAGAAACTCCCTTCACTGCTTGCATTCTGCTGTGTTGCCCACCACCACTTCAGGGTGGTTCAAGTCTCCCTATGAGACCAGAAGCCATAAGGCTTCTTCCAGCTGCCTGAAGAATGTCATACACTTCTTGCTCAGGTGGTCTGCAGCAGATGCCCACCACAACATTGCCCACCTTGGTCTCCCTTTTTAATCTTAACTCATTAGGTCTCAGTTGGCTAATCATCAGTCCTCATGCAAAACTTCATGCATTCCTCCTGCTCTCTCCCCTCCTCACGGTCCCAGCCTGTGCTTCCTGAAGAGCCTGTATCCATCCATTGCAGCACTCCAGTGATGTAAGATATCCCTCTAAATCTCGGCGATCCCAATGACATCATAGCCCTGCAACTGCATGCAGGTCTTGAATTTCTTCCACACTAAGCCAATAATTGTTTTAAAGTCTGTTATAATTAGCATCTTTAAAATAACCCAGTAATACTGTTGCCCAAAAGAATAATCATATACACAAAGTAATTTCTTCAACAACAAGACAGAAGGAAAGAAAGAAACAATCCTGTGTGTTTTATTGGTATCAAGGAACAGTCCCATTACAATTGGCTAAATATGACTTTTTTTCTTTTTTTAAACCAAAATGCAACATATAAAAAAATCATATAAAAAAAAGCTGATTGGTCAGTTGGCTGTAAAAACAAAACCTGTTCACAAAAATTAAAAACAAGGCAGCTTGTTTTGTACATGTAACTACATATAACTTCATATTTATGGCCCAGTTCACTCAAGATCATAAGAATAGTTTTGCTTTCTGTACTATAACTGCTTTCTGCACAAGGATCTGATACAAGGGTTGTTCTCGGGCTTATAAATTACCATAGGCAAAGATGCATGTGACTGACAAGATACAGGTCTCTTACTCTTCTTCATGGTAAGAACACTGTCTTCCTTTGGAGGAGGCACGTGTATAGGTTTCCAAGGAATGGGGTTACAATATGCTGGAGCCGCATACAAATTTCCATCAGCACACCCTAAAACATTTAGAAAATACACATAACTAAAATGGAATGTTTACACTACAAGCTTTACAGCCATAATAATCATCCGAACTAACAAAGACACAGCAGCGTTTTCATAGGCACATCACATAACTTACTCAAAAAAAAAAAATTATTCAAAGTAATAAATCTTCCTTCTTGTGTTTTTTTTTTTTACCAATAATGGGCATATTCTTCATCTCTATTTAAAATAATAATCAGGTCAAATGCTGTGTAATGCAGAACGCTCAGTCCTTTGTGTACTTAAAAGCTGTAAATGTCAATGAATTGGCTACTTTGCATTATTTCAAAGCATTTATAAATAAATCCTCCTGTCACCACATATGCAAAGCCCACATATTTTTCTGTCTTTGCTTAACTCTTCATTTTATTGAGGATAATTTTTCATTTTATTGAGGAGAAAAATACACTAATTATCCACATATTAATAATCTGCAATTAATAACCTAGGGCCCATAACGCAACAGAAAGAACGTGTTGCCCTATCAGTCATTTGTCTGTAGTGAAATTTCAGCGCAAACATCACATGGTCAGGTAAAAAAAAGTCTGTAATATGAACACAACTGAATAGAGAAATATTTTTCAAAAATCACTTTTTAAGTGATTGCAGCTGTGGGGAAGTAATGAAGGTCCAAAACAAAACATGAAGGCAAAGTGTATCACCATCTATAAACAGACGTAAGCAAAAGAGCAAAGGTTGTTCGCCTGCTATATACATTTCCTTAAACGTTCAGAGCTTGGAATTTAGGTCCTAAAATATTTTCTGTTGCACATTCAAATAATAACAATGATTATAATTCTATGAAAAAATAAAAGCAAAACTGTATGAATATACATATGTATTTTAAAGAAGATTTAATTAAGCACTCAAACGGAAAATGCAATACTTTTTCTTACTGCTCTTCTGCTTTTGTACCATGTGGGATGACAAAAAAATACAAAAATAAAGCGAGACTCACAAAACACCACACTACCAACAGCATTCTCCTTAACACTTCCCTTTGAAACAAAAAGGGAATGGGATTACAGAAGCCAAGAATGTGCGACACAGGTGTAAAGCTAAATGAAAAGGAAATCTTAGCTCAGAACACATGTTGATTCCCATGTCTCCTGACTTCTGGCAGCCTCTTATTAATCTTCATATCTCAAAAACACACCTCTTTTCTAAAGGGGATTCAGGTGCAATAAGGTGGCACACACCTTCTGTAACAAAATACTAACATTACAAGGATGCTAACATAACTGATTTGCTTCACAGGAACCAGTAATTTGCTCTAGTAATTCCTATGCCCGATAAGGAAAATGATATCAAAATCAATTATAATTTGGTATGCCACGTTATTCTCTCAAATAATATCATTTTCCTCCCAAATAACATCATCGTCCTCCCAAATAATAAAGGTCTGCAAAAAACGCACAGAGTCTCAGAGTAGAAGTGATTTATATGATTTATACCATATGAGATATTCACTCCCATGCGCCAAATTTAGCTACTGGATGAAAATCTTAAACAGGCTTCATTTTACATTAAAAGATTAGAGGGAAAGAACCACGAACCTAAGTCACCACATATATGTAGAAGAAGTACAAACCTGTAGACTTCCCACGTGGGAAGCCATAACCATTTAAAACAGGGCGTGGTTTATTTCTAGCATTCTTTAGCCATTCCTTAAATATCTTCTCTGATCTTGCTTTCTTTTCCTGTAGTTCAGCTTCCCTTTCTTTTTCTTTTTCCTAAAAAAAAAAATTAAAAAAAATCTAAGATACTTATAGACAAAGCCCTGTACAACATACACAAAATGGTAAGATTCCCAGACTGCTGAATGTATTTTGAATATGTTTTCAAATACAAATACATTACAGTAGAAAAGTTGCATTTTTTTTTCTTTAAGTCTGAAAAAAAAACCAAAAAACCCACAACCTTTGCATTAATCCTCTGAGAAAAAGCTGTGTTTCTCTGAGAAAAAGCTCTAAGAAACCTTTTGGAAGACTATGTGTAGAAGATATTCTGAACATAACGGGCAGATGACCAGGGCCTACTGTGCTGCAGTTAGCCTAAAGAAGCTACTGCATCTGGGACAGCCATCCACTCTTCTCATTTACCCGTATCCATACAGCCCTACATCAGCCACGGCCGGGTTGCCTCCAAGCCTGGAGCAGAGCCTTGGAGAACCATTAATCAGAAGTAAGAGTAAAAACACTATGTTTAGGCATAGCGTTTGGATTTAAACTAAGTTTAATTGATACTGTGAACGTGGCTTATAAGAGCCTACGTAATGAAGACATGACTGAAAGAATGCACGTGGATTAAATCTGTCTGATGACTTTGATTTTCTTGGGTTTCAAGGTCCTTGTGCTGTGCGTTTTAGAGATTCAGCAGAGACACAGAATCCATTTGTTAAGCTGGAAATAAACACCACCAGTACAGACTATTTAAGCATGTTTTAATTATATGGGAAATTTTGAAAGACTGCAAAATTAAGGTCATTAAGGCCTCTAAAAAATTGATCTGATACAGCTTACAGTATTTTAAAGTTAATCCAAAGAAATTATTATATGTACTTGTGAAATACTTAAAAATATGTTCTGCACTTTAAGAACAACTGCTGTAATTACAGGGGGAATAGAGATAAATTATTCTCAACACAATCCTCCCCCACTCTTAGCTACAAGAGTAGTGTAGCACTCCTGTAATACTACATATTCTACTGAAAAATTATACTGTAATGTTAACTACATTAAAATACAACCAATCAGCTTCACAGATAACACATCTGGTCACACATTTCATAGTTTTCAAGCATATAATCACTGCCAATATGTGATATTTCCGAGGAATTCTGGATGATTCCTGGCAAGTGTAGCCTTGTTAGAGCATTTGTTTTAAAGAACTAGAGAACCTCAAAGCCCATACTTCAGGAAGCTTAAAATAAGTAAGAGGTCTTCTGAAGCTCACTATAAAAATAGGTGACTAATTAAGATGAAATAACATTAAAATTAGAACTCTAGCATCAAGTTGGTATAGACAGTATGAAGAAAAATGTTTTTAATTAGAAATACATGCAATAATAATAATATAACGGTGATGTCAGGAGAAAAATGTGCATAATGCCACCTGTTTTCTGTCTGGGTCACCCTGCAACGGCCTGAGAAATAAAGGTAACACTATATGGTTTGTATTTCTCTTTATCGTATCGCAATTGCAGCAAGCTTGCAAAGGCTATAAACAAAAATGCACTAATACGCATCTTGCTTTGCTGACCAAATCTCAATGTCTTCAATGTACTTACATTACAACTTTTGAAAGTTTTTTTTCATTTACAACCCTGCCATTTGATAAATTCTAATCAATTTAATCAACCAATGTATTTAATATAAGTAACAGATTAGGTAACCTCATCCACGTAAACGATTAGCTGATTAATACCTTCTCTTTCTTCTTCTTTTCTGCCTCTTCAGCTCTCTTCTTCTTTAACCATTCTTTATACTTTACTTCGGCCTTTTCTTGTAACTGCATTTTTTCTAGTTCTCTTGTGGCTTTTTCTGCCATTTCTTTGCTCAGCTTTTGTTCCCTTTCTCTTCTTTCCTACATGAAACAGATTATAAAAACAGAATAGAAACTTTTCAGCATATCTCAATGAGCAATTCTTTTTTTATTAAATAATTACAAATCAAATTATCATAACCCTGAAAAAAAAAATCATATTGCAAGCTCTTTGAAGACAGAACCTATTCACCACTATTAAAATAGTTTTAAATGTATAAACATTTCAGAAAACATGATAAAACATTTACTTTCAGCACTCCTTATGCTATTGTGTTTACTACTCTGTTTTATTTATTCAGTCATTTTTTTAAAACACTTCAGATACTTCTCAGTATTTCTGGGGAAGAAATCTATGTTGCAATTCTTGACAATGGTGTGTTAGTTTTACTGCTCAGTGAATCCAGAGCAAACTACAATTCCACATGGAAGACAGGCAAGCTGTCCCCTTCTAAGAGTCAGTGAGATATATGTAGATTACTCAGCACACTTAAGCATAAATTGATACAAAAATAAGTAGTTCACGTGAGAATCCAGTTCATGTTTTGTGGTGTTCTCTACATTTTTTATATTCTTTAGCTTACTCGCATATGGACTTCTATGAAACAATCTACACATTTCTCCTCTTCAAACGATGAAAGGGAAAACGAGAAAACACATTCCAGGGTAGACAAAAAGTGGTAACTGAGTTTGAAGTGAAATTGCTAACCTGTATAAGTTGGAAGATACACTACACAGAGGTGTCATTCACTTCCATGTCTTTTTGGTGTATCTAATGGTACACAACAATGTTTTGGGGACCATTCTCTAAGCCAACATGTACATATTGATGACACTTTCTTGATCTGCGTTTTCATTTGAAGACTAACAATAGCTCTCACTTCACTTCCCTGTAACTTTATGAAATGGCTGGGATTCTGCTTATTAAGTACTACTTCTGCTCAGCTTGCTTAGCTGTGAAGAACCTGCATACACACACAGAGGCAAAAATCTTTACCAGACAAGCCATGCACATGACTTGATGGAGAGGCAGAAGACTTGAGATCAAACAGTTTTCACTTCATAGCAAAGAACTGCTGAATAAAAATGTTGGTTTTCTTTTAAGAAATCTTTTTCTTGTATGCTCCACTGCATACTCCTCCTGAACAAAGGAGATGTGTAGTACAGCAGTAACTTACACTGACTCAGAATTACTATAGTTGGCCACATGGATGTTGAAGGCCTAGAACTATAACTGCAAAGTATAATAAATTGGGTCTGCTTTACAAAAGAGGAAAAACGCATTTACAAGAAGAGCGAGAACACACTTCCCATTTTACCTCTTATAAGAACAAAAAGGCAGAGAGCTAGAGCTCTGCCCTACTCCCCCCATGAGTCCATTTCCCATCTTATTTCCAAATTTATTGCACTTTTGGAAAATCCAGTTTTGCATAAAGAAGACGACAACATAATACTGGAGCTGGGGACCAGCACAACTCTCTGAGTCTGGTCTAAACAGGGTATCTGCTTGTTCAATCCTTGTCCCCCATACCAAAATTTAGCAGTAATCCAATATAGTAGCATCACACAGAATAAAAACTTCAGCTTATATTGCCTTTCAAAACACTAATTCATTTCTGCCATTTATTGGCTAAGATGACAAGGTGCAAAACCAGGGCCAATAAAGAGAAAATGCATTGCTTTCAGGTTAAAACATTTGCCATGTTTTTGGTAAGACATAGTACTGCATAATAAATGCTTTCATGTTTGAATCCTTATCCAGAATACATGAAATTATCGCAATAAAGAAAACATTCTAAGCATAATCTTAGCTTACTCTTGGAATTCATTTTTTTCTGAGCATGTTACAATGCTAAACTCCAGATTTCTTATCAGAAGAGGTCATTTTATAAAATTGCTTGAGCTAGTGTGCCCCATTCTGTGTTTGCCAACACTAGAAGCATTACTACAATTTCAACAACAGCTAAATTATGCATTAGCTGTAGGGTTTTCCTGCCCCCCTTTTACAAGCTATGCCTTAGTAACTATATTTACCATAATCTCTTGAGGTGGATGTTTCTTCACCTAAACCATGATGATACTTTGAGTACCACTGTTTTGTGGTACTCTTGACAAGTGTTATACTCTTGTCAAATACTCTTAATTTGACGACAAAGAATTATTTGTGTACTCAATTTTCACAAAACAATTACCTATTATCTATATTTTCTCCTTGGTTTGGTTTTTATTTTATTTCACTTCTAATATCTTCTAGTGAACATCAGCTGAATCTGCTCTGCAGTGTAAGGAAAATGGTCAGATATGAATACACTCCATTTCAATGAATGTTCTGGAATGTAAAACTCTGAAGAACTACAAAATAACGGAAGTCTTATTAATATGATTTCACAAGGTCTGTACATGTGATAAAATTATTATTTACTACAAAAATAAAGAATTTCATTCTGGAAAAAAAAAAGTAAAGATTCTGAAACATTTTTGTACTAGTGAGGAATGGAAACAAGATCTTTCTTAACATGAAACAAACTCTTCCATGCTTAAATATGTTAAAAAGGAGAAATAATCTATTTTTGGCAAATTATGCAGATCCTTTGTATCACCGGCCTGAAAAACAAATAACCAACTGTCTAAGCTTTTCCTCCTTGTTTGTCTAAAATGAATCTTAAACTCTTTTATTCAGACCTGTTCCTCTGCCCCTTCATTACCAAATATTCCCCACATGCATCTCTTGACAACTCCTGTTTCGAGACAATGGCAGTCTGGAACACATAAAAAGCATTAATGTAGATGAGAGATATATGCTAAAACAGTGACTTAAAACCATTGGCGAAGCAGGCTTACAAAGATTTCAAATCCTTTGTTGTTTGCCGGCTTATCTCTATTGTACATGAAAGTAAGTTACAAAACTAAGGATCTTTCAAAGCTACAGTATTTAGCTAATGGTCTTATCACATAAAAATCATGAAAATAAATATAGAAAACAGAAAAAAGGAGCCCCTTCCATACCTAGGGGAATTGTTCAATAATGGACAACAATTAGAAGCAGAAAATAGACTAAAAATCTTTCTTAAGACTGTAATTAAATGGCAGGGAAGCTTCTTAAATTATGTATCTTTAATCATAATACTTCAGACGAGTTTAGCTAATATCTAGGCTGACCCAAAGTTAAATTAGGTCCTATGCACACTACCATGAAAGCCACAACTATTTCTAAGTTTTGCTTCCAGTGAGACATCCTTAAGACAGGGAGAGTCCCTGCAGAATTCCAGACGTTGCAGCTGCCCAGAAATTATTCTGCAGACAAATCGGAAACGCTTCCTCTTTCTCTCACGCTCAGAACAGCTTTTCGTTTATAAAGTTGGTGTACACCGCATTCCCAGCTGCTTTAATAACCTGTTTCATGTCAAGCTCCTGTCACCCTGGCCTTCCCAGCTTCCCCCCATCCTCATTACTCTCTCTTATACAAGTCTATCAAAAATGCTAGGAACGTGCATATTAATGTACATGTTCTTCAATCCTCCTTTCACTGTCCTTCCATATATATACGGGGGGAGGGAAATTATATAATTTGTTTACGCTTGGTGTTGTTAGATTGTGTTTTAAAAATTCTCTTTGATCTTGTGTTCAAAACAGACATGATCTATTCACTAAACCACTAGTAAATTTAAATACATTTTAAAATATGATTACAGGTATTACATAAATTAACGTATTGATTGTAAAACATCCAATTACTCATTGCAAGAAAGGCTTGTTCTCCTGCCACCCCACCCAAGCACATTATTAAGGAGAAAGGATACAAATCTGCCCTGCGGGATCACTGCTCTGGGCTGTGATCCTATCAAGCCTCGGAACCAATGAAGCCTGGGCTAGGTCAGTATTTGGAAATCCCCCACCCAAAACAAATCCAAAGTCCCACAGAGCAGTGATGGTGACTCAGTAGGCAGCATGTATCTCACCGAGTCAGTGCCCAACCAATGTCTCATCAGCAGAACTACTAACTTTTCAAGAAAAATCAGACCTATATCTACGTGGAGAATCGTCAAAGGAATTTCAAATTTGAAGAAGCATCCCACTTTCTTCCTGACAGAAAGCAGAAATATTAAATAATCTTTCCAGGCAGAAAACGGCCCAATTGTCATTGAAACAGGGACACTGTATCCAACTGGAAGAAAATCAATAAAACATATATTTCTGATTTTTCATATCAATTATTAAATGAGAGGCTGGAAAGGGTAAAATGCAGAGCTGCTTTCTGTTCTGCATTTTCTATGTAGAATGTCACCAAAGAGAAGTAATTCCAGAAATTAATGTTGTAGTTTATATTTTTAAGACACTTCTCACAGCAATCTTCTTGTCTGCCAAATGTGACAACATTTTTCTTTTCATAGATGACTGATGGTTCTATTTCACAGCTGTCTGCTCTGACATCTTAGCTACCATATTCTAACATCATTTTATGCGGACTGATGGTGAAATATAGGAAAAGTCTACACTGCCAACATCAGAACATACATCCAAGTTTCCTCATTTATCCTCATAATAATCCTGAATGTCAATCACATTTAACAGCCTCAGAAATCTGGGCTGTTCAGCCAACTGCTATTATCTTTTCAATGTAGCCCTATTACACAGCTCGATCACTGAGCCTAGCCCACAGAAATACTTCTTTAATCTCTCCAGAATTGGCATGTGAAAAGAATGAGAGGATAGAAAGGAGGTGAGTGAAACAACACTGAAATGCAGTTGTTTACTGACAGGCAGATTTACAATTATTTACTGCTCAACTTCACACAAAGTCAATGCAGACCTCAATGTAGTCTAGTAATTGGAGAATTGTAAGATGACTGCATACATGGATCTTTCTCCCAAACTGTGTTCCTTTCATGTGGGTACTCAATATATGTGACAAAGCAGAAAGTCTTAGTGTACTTGGTCCCTGAACACTCTTGGGGTCTTCAGAAGAATGCAGACTCCACAGATGGTGCTGAAATGCACGAGCACTCATATTTTAATCATCCGCCACCCTGAATTCCTCCTCTACATGTCTATCTAAAACTCATTCTAACCCTAACCATGAGAAATTAGTTCATTCTACTTACAGAAATCTAAAGGTAAGCCTGGACACAATTAAGATTCAGGTACAACCAAAAATTATATCCGTGGCACTGTCCATGCACGACCTCACAGAAGTTTTGTGTAAAGATAGAGCAACACTGTGTTGTAGTTATGTAAAGACAGACTTGGGCACCTAAACAGAAAATTTACATTTTTAAATGACGATGGTTCTCAAGGTTGGAAGGTATTTGTGCTATGTGTTTAAGCTTCCCTCACAAATATATTTCTTGAAAGTGCTTGGTCTTGAAAAAGGTGAACATTTCAGCATCTCTTTCAAGTTTAAACTGTCAGCAAAAACCATAGCATATCAGGATCTGTATAGAACATAGCAGCAACCACAGCTTTGACTCAGAACAATAGTTCAGCTGTTAGAACATTAACCTAGGACTGGGAAGATCTGGATTTCATTACCTCTCTGCCTGAGGGGATTCAAACTAACGTGTCCCACTGTGGGGAGAAGACTTCATCTACCAGGCTGCAGGCTGGGATGACAGGATTCTCCACCCCTTCCGTTGAAGCGGTACCACTCCTCACAAAATAATTAACAATTCATTGGATGAAAGAAAGAGAGCGTGAGTGAGCATGACTTTTTAACTTGAAAGTTGTGCTCAAGCTGCCAAACAATCTGAGTTCTATATTAGCAACGGTGAGATAAAGTACGCGTTATACATTAAGCCTTTGGAGTAAGAGCTGGAATCTAAGTCTTTCTTCTGGGAGGAATCCCACAGCACAGCAAGAAAGGGAAGTCTGTTCCAATTATCATTCATTATTTTATAGTGTATTGGTTCTAGGCTTTTATATTTCTTACTGCTTTTTCCTTCTTATAAAGGCTATCAGCCAATAGTGAAGTAAATAAGAACAACATTTTCAATTAAAAAGCATCAAAATAGAATTTTCCCATCCTGTACCTGTTTTACATTAAAATTATATTTTTCAGTAAGTAATGGGGACTTGCTGAAAGAAAAAATAAACAATAAAAAAAAAAGTTGAACAAAGTTCTCTGATTAACACCTGTTTTGCTCATATTTACTTTTAAGAAAAAATAGTGATGCCTTATTCTCTATTCAACAATGCAGAAAGTATTTGAAACGCTATAGTCAAATTAACATTGGTATTAGAATAAATAGTTTTTCCAATGCAAAATGTGCTCTTACAACTTTACTAGATATCACATTAATATAGCATAAAGTATTATACGCAAGTGAAAGACAAGGATGTTAACAACATGAGTTTCAGAATTACAGTTAAAATAACTGCATTCAGATGCAAGCATTCTGCTTTTGAGGTTTCAGTTATTGTTGCAAATATATGCATTACATATATGTACTGCTTTTTGGCTGGGATGGAATTAATTTTTTTCATAGCAGCTCCTGTGGTCTATGTTTTGTGTTTGTGACCAAAACAGTGTTGATAACACAACGGTGGTTTAGTTATTGCTGAGCGGCGCTTACACAGCTTCAAGGCTTCTTCTGCTTCTCACTCTGCCCTGACAGCGAGTGGGTCAGGGTGGCACAAGAAGCTGAGAGGGGACACAGCTGGGACAGTTGATCCCAGCTGACCAAAGGGATATCCCATGCCATATGATGCAGCGCTCAGCAATAACAGCTGGACATTAGGAGTTATGGAGTTTGTCTTCCCAAGGCCTGCCTTTCCTGGAAAAGGCTAAACACCTGCCTGCTCACAGGAAGTAGTGAATGAATTCCTTATTTTGTTTTGCTTGTGCGCACAGCTTTTGCTTTACCTATTAAACTGCCTTTCTCTCAGCTCACAAGTTTTCTCACTTTTATCCTTCCAATTCTCTTCCTCATCCCGCTGTGGGGGAGTGAGTAAGTGGCTGCACGGGGTTTAGCTGACTACTGGGGCTAACCCACAACAATATACAATATAAATATTTATGTGGACAAAAGAAAAAATCATGTTGGGTTCAATTAATTTTCTTCTGGAATCAAAAGCATGTTTGGAGTTATTTTAGAGTTAAAATATTTTGATTGATATTTCTGTGACTTGTTAAAAATAGAGCTCTATTATACGTAAACCAAAACAAGTAAAATAGACAAGTTACTGTTTGCCCACGAATGACTCAACCTTATGAGAGAAAGAAAGTAACATGAATTTTGTCCAGCAGAGATCTCATATCTTACTGAAAACTGTAAAGGCAGTAGTAGAACCAGGATAGCAACTGACAGCTGATTTTATTAAGCTTTTAATTCCTACGGAACTGCAAAATTTTGCCAATTTGCATAAACATATTTTACAGCTTAGAATGTTCTTTGATAGCTATATTTCAATACATTACTTCTAGTTCATTTACAACCTTTTAAATCACAAAAGCTATTTACACAGAATATTAAATGGTTATGATTCCTTTATTTTCAAAAATAGTTTACGCAAAACGATTGGAAGCATAAAAAAAACTTCACAGCATATAGTTTTAAATATATATTAAACAACAAAAAATGAAACTGTCAGTGAACAAAAATAGTGCTCAAGCTTTGCTTCCTAACCTGACCATTAAGGACTTCATTTAACAGTCAGAGCATCACAACTGACGCTGCTACACAACGTGTAGCTTGGCATACAGAACAGCAGCAGAATCCTTTTCTGCATATACATTCTACTTCTGACATAAACATACCTCACATTCACAGTATGAAGATTTTTCCAGCAGTGTCTCCTGGTGCTGGATGCTCAAGATGAAGGAAAAAGTTTCATGTATGCTCAACCAATCCTCACTTCTTTTGTCAGTGAGGTATTGAGCAATGGGAAAGGATACAGACTTGTGGAAATCATAGAGTAACATTCCCAAAAGTAATGCCTTCTGTCAAGTAAAGCATTTTCTGCAGTCTACACACAGGGGCTCAGAATCAGTAACTGGATGTGAAAAAGGTGAGTGCTTAATGCATATTTTCAGTGAAGAGTTTTGCCTGTGAGTTTTGCCTCAAGAAGCATCTTTTGATGCTTCTTGAAGGAAATGAAGTGAGCTTTCCCAAATGTGAGATGTCTACACACTCCCTAAGAAACTCATAGCGATTGTCAGTGCTCAAAAATCTAACCCTAAACTTCATCTGAAATCTTCATGCAATTTTAAACACCTACTTACTTAGTCACTGAATTGACATATTTATACTTCAGTCTGTGTCCAGATCCACAGATAATCTCATAGAAATTTGAAGTGGCAATGTCTATGCAGCACAAATGTTAATATCCTGAAGACAGCTAAGCTTATAAATTCAGTTTGTCCTTGATTTGAGTGTGGTTTACAGAAAAGACTAGCCAATGAATCATCTGTTTTAAAGGAAAATCAGACTGCTTTTGGTAAAAGCTTGGGACATGGCCTAAGGATGACCTTATCCTTCCAAACTATAACATGATAAAGTCCAGACACAAGTATGTTTTTTTCCCCATCCTCTGGGCTGATGTGATTACCATAAAAAAAGACTTCAATTGTCAATAGGAATAGGAGAAAAAGTGGTTAATCAGTAAATTCACAAAGATCTTTGGAAGACCCAAATAGGTAGAAGTTTACAGAAGCTGAGGCAGGGGCAGGGGGAGAGAAGAAAGGGGGAGGAGAAAGAATGAGAACTTTTTGAAAAGAGAACTTTTTGAAAGAACGAGAACTGTTTTGAACTGTGAACAATTTTAACAGGCAGCCCAAACTCTTTCAAGCCAATGAATAGTTACAGACACCTATCATTTAACTTGCATTTTAGAAGAGGAAAACGGCATCGTTTGTGCTGAACAATAAATCTTCTACTTTTTGCTGTGTACTTTAATAAGGGAGGACCCTTTCTACATCATAACAAATGTTTAGAGCAGGACTGGTTTTGAGATGGGTTTGTGCCAATCATCCAGTCAGCATTGAGACTAAGAGTAATTAGGTTAGATCCAAACACAGGTTATTCTAGTGGTTTTAGACTGGATCTGAAGAAGAGTTCTGAAATGGTAAAGACAAATATATGAGGTCTGCGGATCTAGCATAGCCAGTGCCATTGAGACTTTTTAATCAGTTTTCATCTGATTTTCATCAGAACCAGAGGTACAGAACAGTAAGCAACTACACACTGTAAGACAATGAACGCATATCCCCACAAACTACCAGGGCCTGACCAAGCCCAAGCATCCCAAACATTCCCATTTTTGCCAGCCAGCACACACGCTTGCTTCGTGTGACACAGAGCCGTACCCATCAAGATCAGGATTCTGTCTGCTTCTGACCGTCGACTTAGGCATCCCTCTCAAGAACTCAAAAAATTTTTTGATCTCACTCAGAAATTACTTTTTGGATGAAGGAATCCCCAATTGCTAACTGTGGTCTTCTGAGAATTTCCTGAATCTGGCCTCACACCTCAATTATCCCTCTAAATTCTACCATACTATTTGCCTGTCCACAATGGTACTTAACTAAATCCTTCTTCTGGCTCTACTTCACGTACAAGACATTGCAGACAGTTAAGATGTACGCTTTACCCAAAAAGCTTGGGCATTGAACCTAGGAAGTCAAAAAGAGTAGGGTATACTGAAGACCAGAACCCCAGCTATAATTAGCAGAAGGCTACTGCACAAGATGTAGGCCAATTGTCAGTTGTCTGACTGCTCAGAAAGCAAATCTCTTTATACCTTATGGAAAAAAAAAAAAATCAGTCCTGGAAAAATGTTTAACTGTGTTGGTGTGGTTTTATAATTTTCAATGAAAACAGCCATTCATTCAGCAAACTAAAAAAATGGTTGTCCAAACAGTCTAAGTAAATCTTACATAGGTTTACTTAAGTATGGTATGTGCTAAATATTTGCAGCCAAAGCAATATTTACCTCTTCTCTTTTTTTTTGGACCCATTCCTTGTGCTTCTCTTCAGCTATCCTTTTCCTTCTTTCACATTCTTGCTTCTGCTTCATCTTCTCCAGCTGTATATTCATTTCCTAATTAAAGAAAAAGTATACACCTCAAATCTGTGGTGACCATCCAGTGTACACCAGTACACTCAATACTGGAAACAGACCTGCAGTTAAAACAATGTAAGCATCAGATTTTGAAATTTTTCCTTCATTAAGATTTTCAAAAAGATGGATGACGGTCAACACAGAAATATTATGAAATATAATCAATGGAAATGTATAATTTTTAGCATATGCATTGGAAATACATATTTTAATTAGGCTTTGGAAACAATTCAACATAACAAATCACTCCTCAGCTTATTTAAATGCCCTTTCAGTCAGCAGAGTCGTAATTTGCAGCAGTACTTTTCTACAATACTTAAAATTTACATGGTGTACTGCTTTGCATTCAGGAAGGCATTACCCGCTTGTGATGTTTAGTAGCAGAACTATAGGAACCTTAGGGCTTAACCAAAAGCTTATTAAAGCCAAAATTGTCACAGATTTTAGCAAACTTTGAAACAGGAGCTTTATTTTGAAGATGAGAGAAGAAATTCTGCAGTATTTTATCTCTATAGGGCATACAGTATATATCCAATCACCTATATCTCTCCAAGGAAATAAATCAATAAATAAAAAACATGACTAAGATGACAATTTGAGATGCTTAGCTTCTCTAACAGTAGTTAGCACAAAGTGCTATTTTTCGATGAAAATTCATACCTTCAAACATAGATGGAATTATTTATGTGACACTGATTTTATGGTCCCTACACTGCAGGCAGTTTCAGAAAGAACCCCCTCTTCTTATGACATTGGATTTGAATTTAGTAAGACATCACAAAAAAATAAGAGCCTACAGAGAGCTCAAAGAAAACACTCACAATACAGACATAGTTTGAAAATATAGTTGTTGCTGTATTGACGCAAAGTTACAGCAACAAACACCTCCTTTGAGTTCCGAGACATCTGTATTGCAAGGATCCTGGTTTCTTTAAAAGGTGATGGCACTGTAAGTACGATAGGAGACTCCATTCCACTATTCACTCCAAATATTGATCCACATTTTCCACATTCATGGCAGACTCAGTGTTGCTGTCAACAAAAGATCTGGGACTTCACAGCTGTTTCTTAGGATATCAGTTTAGAATACTTTTTATATGCAAATGTAGTAATACATTTTTATATCACAATCACATTGTTCTCTTCTGGCATCTTACAAAAAGGTTGATTGTGTTTTTTCCCCTGATACGAGCTACTTGAGTTGCCTACACTGCAGTTTAACATCTAATGTTTTCAAAGCCTTATAAATTAAAAATAAAACATTTACCTATTCCACTGATTTCCACAGGGCTTTAAGTAATGCTTGTCCTACAACTGCTCCTACTATATATTTAAGAAAGACATCTTTTAGATTACATTTAGTACTGTATAAATGCTATTGTGTGATGCACAATAAATTGCTTTGGTTCCTCATCAAAACCACATGAGAAGTCCAGACACAAACCACAGTTTCTACATGACACCAGAAATTACTTTGGCTCATTTTTTGTACTTAAAAATCAAAACAGGGAGAGACGATTACCAAACTGTAATCTAAAGAGGAAGTCATTAAATGCGTGGTGAATATTAATGGATCAGAACATATTCCTCAAGTTTAACAAACTATTTAGGTGTTAGGCTGACCTCTAAAAGACTGTTCCAGAACCTTCCAGTGGTAGGTGTTTTATAAACAGCATGAGGTAACCTACATAAAACAGCTGTATGTTATATTCACTTTACAGATAAAGTGTATCTCAGAAAGATTAGGACATTGCTCAAGGTCAAACAGTAAATCAGTAATTAAAATGAGAAATGATCTAACTTTGATATGATTGTTTCAGCCACTACTCAATACTTTAAATTTGATTTTAAACACCAGTATCTTTTCATCAAATGCAACTACAAACATATTAATCAAGGAAAGATACAGCGCTCTCAATTAATTTTGCCCCAGCATTCAAGAACTGTTTTTTTGCAAGGTGGCAAAAGACAGAAGGAGGGGAAAAAAAATCCTGGGACAGGGAAACCTATCCTGGGAAAGGACAGCAAACAGCTGTATAATTATACACTAAGTGGGTAACAACACTGTGCCTCATATCTAACCAAGTAGCTTGGCATACTTACACCCAGCACATGCCCTGTCGCGTTTTACTACCTACATGCAGGCATACGTACCCATGATGAAAATCAAGGTACCAATTATATAAATATGTTTTAATCCTTTAAACTTGAACTCTTACCTGACAGTTGGATAAGCAAAATATTATACAGCACCACTTCAATTAAACGTAACATTTAGCAAAAGAGAATGCATGTAGCACGTATCACATCAGCACTGTCAAACACAAACACTATGGAGGCCCGAAACGCTAAAAAATAATGGACAGAACTGCTTGTGTTTCTGCAACCAAAAATAATAAAAAAAATACTGTATTTTGGTGCTTGCTATCTTCTATTAGGCTTAACTTCAAGCTAATGGGATGTATTCACCTCTGCAGCTCTAGCTTGTAAGCGAGCACGTAGTTCCTTCTCTTTGCCAATGAACCATTCTTCCCATGGTGAAAGATTATCTTTCAAAGGTGACTCTTTTTCTCCTCCTGTTATTTCAGAGTCTTCAACCTTCCTGAATTAAAAACAAGAAATGCAAAAGATATTACCTGTAATATATTTTACTGAAAAATTAAGAAGTGCTTCTGCCTTGAAAAATGCCATTTACAGTATACTGTGACAACAATGACATTATCATCCAGTAATCTCTGGAATGGATAAATGGCAATTATAGTGCAACTCCGAACACCCCTCTTACGTTCTACTTATTAAATTATAGATTGTCTGTGTTCCCTCCCCCAATCCCTGTGGAACAGATTCAAGCATTACTTTTCATGAACTAAACAAAAACTAACACCAGAAATATCAAAGTGTCATCTTCTTTCTCACATATGGAAACCAAGGGAAATCAAAGATTTAACATTAACATCCTGTCCTTGGTCACAGAGAGGCTCCATATATCAAGTGGCCTTTAGCATGAGCAAAGGATAATCAAATTTTTTTTTTTCTTCTTTCAAGTCCCATAGAACTAGATTCTCCTGATATCAAGCAGCCTCAGCATTAAGAATCCATTCACTCTAACAGGTAAGGTTTTCCACCCTAAAAAGCTTTCACAGGAAAAATACTTAAGAAATACGGCTTGCATACAATACTTGATGATATTATAAAAGGTTGTATTAGACTTTTAATAGGATACCTTGCATAACTCATAACTTCTTTACTCATAAATAATGCAGCAATCCTAGCCCCAGGCCAGAAATCTCTCTTATAATATTCTATACATGTACTACCTCATAAGTAAGACAGTATATTAGGCTCTAAGTCAACAAAAATTGAAAACATGCCAATAGATTTCTGTAGAAAATTTCTTCTACCCTATACAGATTTTTTTTCTCAAAAATAAAACAGTGAAACCAGACCTTAGTAGTTTATAGGGATGTATGGGCTCTGGAAATACATACTTCACTACAGTAATTCCGTTTGCTGAATCCAAGCTACAGAAGAGGCATCCAAACAAGCATATTATGTTAATACTCCTGATATAAATCTTTTAAGCATAAGATTTCTATTTTTTATAAATGTAAAAGTATTACATATTTGCAGGGAACAGCAATGCTCTGTTACAAAACATTTTACGTCCAAGTAATCTTTAGAATGTATTTCTGTGATACAAAGTGTTTGAAGACAGTATCAGCGCTAAGGAGTTTGTTGTTACCCACATGTGTGTGCACTAACATGACTGTTTGCGGGTCAAGCCACGACATGTCCAGGGGAACTGATTCACGCTGAAACTAACCTGGAAAAGGGTTGTTTTCCCCACACAGAATCAGCCTCCAGCCCTCTCTATACTACGCTGCCACAGAGACGCAGCACAACGGAACTGAGAGAACACCCTGACACACGGAGCGCACATGGACAGAAGCAGCACAGGCCAAGCACTCCCAAGGCCAGCATTGTCCAACACATCCTGCTGCACCCTAGGGCTTTTGTGCTACAGCATTAACACAGAGCAAACATTTAAGAGAGACAGTTTTTAAACAGGTACATATAATAAGGGATGCAACTTAAGAATGCATAACAACACACTTTATTAGAAACTAACTCTCTGAAAGTTTATTAAAGATAAGGATAAAAGTATTATGCATTCAAATTGAGGAAACCAACACAACTTTGTCCAGACTTGACATTTTGGGCTGGGATACTTCCTCAGTACATTCTTTTGCTATGCATGATTTGCATTATGGCACTTTGTACTAGAATAATGCTGCCATGTTAGAGCAACCTGAGAATAAGTACTCGTAGAAGGAATGAATTAAGAAAAATAACATTTACTATGTGTTTTCTTGTGTCAGTAATTATAAAGTTCAAGCTGTAGTTTCTCAAAAAAAAAATTCATAGTAAGAAATTAAAAACTTATTGTATACAAGTTAAAAATAACAGAAAAAGTTTAAACAGAGGAAAACACAAGCTGAATATGAAGAACTGTTAGGAGAAACATTTCTCCTCTTCTGCAGTACTGTGTCTAAAGCTCTCAGACAGCACCGGAGCACGGACAGGAACCCAGTCCTCCTGAGTGTGCATCCCAGCCACCGGTCACACTCTCCCTGGCACCCTGGTTATGTATTTTGAGCCACACACACCTTAAATTTCATGGGACCATTTTCTGAAATGCTAGCAGGTTCACAGCTGACCTTCCTCAGAATAATTAAAATTTAACAGACTTCTTAAAGGACTACATTCTCAAGAGCACATTTGTTTTTAAGTAAGTATCTTAAATCGAATTAGATACACTTGCCATTAGAACTGAAGTCTGATTAATAGAAAACACTGTGATTATCATTTATCATATATTCACTTAAGTCATGCCATCAAACATAACACTGATCCATAATGGAAGTTTGAAAATGCCAAACACCGTTTCACAAGGCCCTGTTTTCTCTTTTCTACAAAAGTTTTTCTCTTTTGTAAATATTGTATTTCCCACATTAAATGTCTGCCTGCGGCTAATTTTTGTGTAGTTTTAAGAGGACAACAACAACAAAAAGACTCTCTGAGAGAGTGTGTGCATAAGTGGCAGGGATAGTGGCTATGTAAGAAGTGTTTTTTATTATTACACCTTTGAGATCTTGGCAGTTATACACGGAAGCTGCTATACGAACATTTGGTAGACACTTATTACAACACAGCAGCAGTATTATTCAGATGCAGCGTCTGCATGAGTGAAGCATATATTATGCCTGTAGAGTTTAATGAGATTGTTCCAACTTGGGCCCTAAGAGAGGTTGTCTTCAATTGCATCTTACCACTGCCAGGGAATATTGCAGCAAGTGGCCCAAAAATTGGGAGCTGTTTCACATAGCATCTCCAGCTGAAGAGATATGTAGTAGTTTGAACTGAGTGCTACAGAACTTCAAGGTAGGTGAAAAAATTTGCTTATTGGGAAGGTATAAAAGGAGAGGTAACAGAAAACCTGAAACAGGAAGGACCATAAACAGATTAATATCCTTTTCACTCTGAAGCTTCTGTTTCTGACTAGAATTTGAACACTTTCTCTGAACTTTTAGTGCCTTTTCCAAGAAATGCTTGTAAGAAAAGTTCAGTGTGGCCCATGTTCCTTCTCTGCTCTCCATGCCAGTTTGAGCCCCACAGTGGAAACCCTGCACCCCTGTGAAGCTCAGCTGTCCTTCCCTTATCCCCCTGGCACTTTTAGCTCCACTCAGTCTTGCTAGTTACATCCACCATCAGCTACCGCGCAGATCTGCAAAGCTTCCATTGCGAAGGGCGTATTCCAGGAGACAGGCACTCCCTGCTCTTCCCCCTTCTGTTTTAAAGGGAAGAAGAAAGATTATTTATTCTCCTGTCAAGCAGAGGAGATCCTGAGGGAAAGAAGACCTATTAGGTTTGCATATAATTAAAAGTGAATGAAATTAAGCCACGGGAACAAGAACCGTGCAATGCATACACACGAAACTGACTCTGGGTATAGCTATATATGCTAGGCAAAACCGCCCTTTAGTCTCCAAGAACATCTAAAAAGGTGACAGGAACGGCTGTACATTTTCAACTTGCAAATAGCCCGAGGCTCAGGTCAACAGCTCATAGATATTTTACAAACCCATGAAAATACTCAACTGCCCATAGAAAAGACTGCCGTAACCGGCAACTTCCCAAGAGATGATAAAAAGGGAACGAGGTGCCTAAAGCGCTTATGTATGCAAACCGATCTATATTTACGTGAATCTTCCGTCCCAAACAGAGGCCTCAAACGGAGGGAGGCGAGTACGGGCGCCCGACTCCTCACGCAAGGGGCGGTCCCGAGCTCCCTGCTCTAACCCGGGCCCAGACCCAGGGGTTACCTATGGCCTCGCCGGCTCTGGGAGCGCACCGCCCGCTCCTCGTCCTCCTCCTCGCTCGGGGAAAGCGGGGAGCAGCCGGAGGGGCTGAGGGGCTCCTCGCCCTCCGAGCTGGCGGAGGAAAGCGGGATGAAGCGGGCGACCCTCCTCCTCCTCCTCCTGTCGCGCGTGCGGGCGCCGCTGCTCATGGCACCTGAGGGAGAGGGCGGCGGTTAGCGGCGGTTAACGGCCGCCGCCCGCCCCTCACCACAGCGCTGGCGGCGCGGCCCGGCCCGCGCTCCCGGCGGCCCCCGCGGCTTCCCCCCGCCGCTGCCGCCGCCATGGCAACCGGGACACGGCGCCTGCGCCACCCGCGCCTCAGCGGGCACCGCCCCGCCTCAGGGAGGAGCCGGGCTGCTCCCCCAGCCGTGGCCGCCTTCAGAAGGCGGACACCGGGAACGTACCGAGTGGGAGCCCGGCTTTGTGGTGATCGGTGTAGTGTTCCCGTGAGGGGGAGAGAGAGAGAGACACCGGCTGAAGGACGGCAGCAGGCCCTGCAGCCGCCTGCCCCTGGTCACCTTCACCGCCGTCACCAACACTCTGGTGTCCTAGCTTATATGAACTCTTTAGGGCTGTTCTCTCTACTGAATAACATTTTTGCACATTTACCAGTTCGATAAACAGGACCCAGCAATCTCATCCGCAGGTGATGATGATTCCAGTATTTCAGAGAAAGGTAGCTTAGGCGTTTTCTAACAGCCAAGTCAGAGCTTGTAATCTATCCTTACGTTAAACTGCAACGTCCCATTGCAGTCCACAAAATTAGAATCTTGTTTCTGATCTAAAGCTCTACGGACTTTTGTTTTTTCATACACCCCTGCTAGGCTAATGGTGTCCTTTCCCTTCCCTCCTATTAGTTAATTCTCCATTGAGTTTTCAACTATTTGTTCTAAATAAAACATTTTTTTTTTTTTTTTTTATGCGCTCCTGTCCTTTTCTGTTTGCCACTAGGTTCTCCGTCAACATTCCCCTGTGGTTCCTGACCCCAGGAACGCACAGTCCCTCTGCACCTTTGTTTGGCCTTTTTAGCCAAATCCTTAACCAGGATCAGCCAGAAAATCGTTAAGTGTCAACAAAGGTTTTCATTGCCTTCGAATCCCACCTACCAAGGAGGTAACCGCTGACTAGCAGCCGGTAGCTTTTTATAACTTCATCGAGTCATTTTGCCGTGGCTGACTGAGCAGAAGCGTTACCGATATTAACAGGAGATATAAAAGTTTGAAAGCAATTGTAAATTTGGTTGCTACATTGATGCAATTGTTCTTACCACAAATCTCCAGGTGGCCAAGTTTAACAAGAAATATATTTTCAGTTGGACAGGCAAGGTGAAAAATAAGCAACAGTTTTAAAAATGCATTGTTTAACACCTGAAAGCCACTTGAGACATTTGACTTGCCATAAAAATTGGATTTCACTGGCTCAGTAATATAAAAAGGCCATCAAACCTACACAACCATTACAGGTGTGCCTAGACACCACCTCAACTGAGCGCCATGAGGTGGGAGACATTTCCTCACCATCACTAACAGCCCTAAGGAAAGCCCAGGAGGCCACACTCGGGAATTTTAGGATGGCCTGTTTGGCTCTTGGGCTGCAGATTCTCGGGCGCCCGAGCCCATCATTTCCCTTCCAAAAGGGCTGTGTCTCTCCTGTCTCCCAGGAGCATGCCCTTCTCCTTCCCTCTTGCTCACCGGACCTTTCGCCGAGCTGCATTAGCAGAAGACCATCCAACTCTTTGGCCAAGCGGCTTGCGGCTTGAGCAAGTTAAAGGTGATGGAAACATCTGACAAGGGCTGAGCACGGAGTGCCAGGAGAGCACGGCAGGGAGAGGCAGAGGTGAGGTGTGAGGGATTTCCCCCTTGCAGTGGTGGAGCTTCTTAATTTGGGTTTACCTTCTCATGGGAACTGCAGTTTTGGCAGCTTGGAGAAATATCATTATGGTTCCTGTAAGAAAAAAAACCCCACACAAATGTTATCCTATAGCTGATAATACGTGCCGATAACCAGCTGATCACCTGGAACCGTCTTCCAGCAAGCTGAAAAATACAAAAAAGGCCTGAACGCCTCTCTGATCTAAGCACTCCTATAATATTTACTTCATCGCTATGCAGCAAATGGATATTCCTGATGTTAAAATAACTCTAGCCACTTGCGGTAAATTGTTGAGCTTATCATCATCAAATAAAGGTTCAAGTATTACTAGCTACAGTCTTTAACAGACAACAAATTACACCTGTTAAAATAATTTAAGCTGACGATTCAGGTATTGGAAACAGCAGAATTATCACTAGAACCTAATTTTCATGCCAAGGAAAATTACAGCAAGAAGAAAATTTCTGTTAAACCATCTATGGTTCTACATGAACATCTGTGTCCAGGGTGGCCAGAAACCATGAAAATGTTTGAGTCTTTCTCTTCCCTCCCTAGGTTATTATTCAGAATAAAATAATTCCATGGGCATTTGAGAACAGGAATAATGTTTACCTCTACAAAGGGAAAGTGAGAGCCTACAGGAGAGCCGGAGAGGGACTCTTTGTCAGGAAATGTAGTGACAGGACAAGGGGTAATGGTTTTAAATTGGAAGAGGGGAGATTTAGATTAGATATTAGGAGGAAATTCTTTACTGTGAGGGTGGTGAGGCACTGGAACAGGTTGCCCAGGGAAGTTGTGGCTGCCCCATCCCTGGAAGTGTTTAAGGCCAGGCTGGATGGGGCTTTGAGCAACCTGCTCTAGTGGAGGTGTCCCTGCCCATGGCAGGGGCGTTGGAACTTGATGATCTTTAAGACCCCTTCCAACTCTAACCGTTCTATGATTCTATGATTGCTTGTATCCTACTCCTGGTCTCAGCCTCGCTTCCGGAAAACTAGACTGGGCAAATAGCTCACATTAACAAACCTTAGCACTGTGACAAGGAACCAGAGCTCATGCATCAGGACTGCCTATACAGAGGGTGGCAAAAACCAGTTCACCTTTCCGGGAATTAAAGCATCGTTAGTGGAAGAGCAGAAGCATCCAACTTTGAAGAAAAGTGAAAGTATAAAATAATACCATTATCATCCCTCTTCTCACCATTCTGCCCAACTCGTCAAACCAGCTCCACAGTCACTGCGCCCTCGTTAATACAGGCGAGAGCCCAGACAACATCATTCTGTAAAATGCTAACGATCGAAACAACAGTCCTGCAGGTTCAGGTACGCAGCTACGGCCATGGAAGGGCTGACAAGCAGACAAACGGCACATTATGAGGACACGCTTCCTGGCAAAAACCTTAATTCTGTGAACTTAGAGCAATATATTCACAGACCTACGCTTTGTCTGTTCAGTCGTGCCAATAAAGCGTCTCTGAACAGCCAAGTGCTCCTCACAAATTGCTCAAAAGTAATCCCCAGTTGCCATCCACAGTATTCGAAAGACCATTTTACATTTAAAATTATGTCAAGAAAGCAATTTTACAGGTAAAAAACACAGAAGTGAATTAATTTTTAGGCATAAATCAACTGCCCTGAGTCACTAACTACCCTGATTTGACAACTCTCTGAAATATTTGAACTTGCCAACTCTTCTTTATGGACTGGTTGAATTTTAGAAATTCAACTGTAATCTGATCAACTTGGTCTCCGAAAACATAAGAGCCATCAGAAGGAAACCTCTCAGTCCAACTTGACTAACACTAGCCAGATTTAATGAAAAGAATCAGAGAAGATTGCTTTCAGATGTAACGTCTAATTCCACACTTGCACTCTGGAACATAGAAAATGCATAAAAATAATCCTACTGAAAAAAAAACCAAAACCCTTACTAAATTTAGGCACAAATTAAGGCTTAGACAACATACCTTAAGCTTGTTGTCTAAGCATAGATTTATGAAGAATGCGCGCCTTAACTTTACTTGCAACCTGGGGGGAAAAAAAGAAAAGAAAAGAAAAAGTGAAGCAAATGTAGTCAAATTTAAGAAGTCTTCCCAAGTCTTCAGATTTTCCAGCGTGGGGGAAAATGGTGCGGCAGGCACAGCAGCGCGGAAGAAAGCGACTTGGCTCCACGCTGGGTGTCAGAGCTGAAGGAGCGCTGCCTACGCTTGTCCGCTGGCTATTTTGGTGCCTGCGTGTGTAGCTCTGCTTGACTAGAGGCTGTGAAATCTGAGAGCTCCTGGATTGCTTCAGTTCTCCTTCACAGTCCGGTGTCTTCTCATCTTCACCATGCACTGCACCCACTGCCAGTCCCAGCCCGGAGTCTGCAGATGTGGAGCCAGCTGCTTTCAAGGAGCGCAGCCTTGAGAAGGCAAGAATTTCTCTCTTGGCTAGGGGAATGTGCCAGAACACCATGAAACACATTTATATTCAAATCCCATCTTTATGAATCAATAGCAGGGATCTCCTCAACTCGGTTGGTTTTGCATTAGTTGGCGATCACAGCCCTCCTGCTTTTGAGCCGCCTTGGCTTGTTCAAGGAGCCTACGCTTCTGCACAAAGCCTTCACCTCTTTTAAAGCTTCAGTTATTAACAGATTTAGTTGTTCATTTGGGGGCTGAAACTTTCAAAAGATCCTCATAGGTTATACTTTTGTTACCTGAACCCAGTGAGACGCTTCATATTTTGTTACCCTCAAATCTAAGTATTTTCCCACCACAGTGACCATTAACTAGTATTTCTCAAGAAAAAACTAAGTGATGATATTTTATAGTAGCGTAGTGCCATGAATGTAACACATGAAATGTGTCCGTTCACCCAAGTTCTTACAGTACACGACTGTAAAGAAAACACTAATTTGTGATGTATTATCCCATTTCAGATTTAATTCATTTCCTTATTTACTGAATTATCATCAACTGAACTCTACTGCTAAGAGTAAATCGGTCAGATCCTACCATACGATATGTGAAAGGTAATATTAAAAAAATCCCTTGCTAAAAATAAACTTATTATGCTAGCAGTAAAAGATCAAAAGCATCTATGTAATTAAAAATTATTAAATTGAGAGTACATATGAAACAAACTCCGCATTGTGCTTTTAATTAAAAATATTACCCTGTAAATTAAAACTGAAGGCTTAAAAATAGTAATCAAGGTCAAGAGAATTATTGGACAACAGTATCTTTGTACAACTTTGAAATGTCTGAGTAATTTTATGATTAAAACCAGGAAATTCTATTGGAAAGAAATGAAAAAAGGCTAAAGGGATCTAGACCAAAAAGTTGCTAAGTAGATGCATTATTTTTGAAAGAGAATAAAAAGGCTCCATTTCAAATGAAGTGCTCTCACCGGCATACTGCCACAGGGCAGGCCAATAGCTGTCCCTAAGAAATCACTCTCAATGGGGGCAAAGGCAGAGAAGACCTTAGCAACAACTTCGGCAATTTTATTTGCGATTCTGTCCCCCTGCAGAAAGCTGCTTCCTCACAACAGCAGAGCAGGCAGAAGGAAAATAAACACACAAAAGCGTTTTCTCCTTGCCCTAGTTTTTCCTTTCTTTTTAAAGTCAACAGCAAATTCTTTTTGTCTGCTAAATCCAGTGTTGGAGCTCAGTACAAATTACTTAGAGGGGTTTAGAAGCAAAGTATGTGACATTGTCACCGTAAGAACCGTTTCAATGAGCTTTAGACTCTAGGAAATCAGAGTATTTATTTCCTGTGGACGTTCCAGAAGAGCGTAACTTGTGAAGTTTCAGTTGTTTGAGTATCAAAACTGAAATTGGGAAGCTCTGCCTAGCTGAGGAGGTGGCTGCCTGAGGGAGAGCTCTGAAAGCCACTTGGACAGAGGCAACCGAAAAGCCGCCCGCGTTACTAACACAGCATGGCTTAAGGCAAGCTGTCCCCACAGATTTGACACCGCTTTTAGAGCGGGGAGGAGAGGGAGTGAGTTCGCAGTGGATGGCTTTCCCGTTGCGGCTGTGAACATTACGCCCTTGCCACCGAGATCAGATTGTCCAGCAAAGACACTACAAAGGAGGCATCAAGTACCTGGTGGCTGGATTCCTCCCGAGTTCCCCTTATGCGATCGTCCATAGGTGAGTGATGAGGATGTGGTGACGCTGAGACGGGCAAGTTTTGCAGCTCTGCTGCTTGCCAGGTCGATTTTAGTAGCCGGTGCCTGTATTTTCACCTCCACCAGCAGATAAAAACCTGTGTGTGCTGGAAGACACTGGGCTGACGGCATTAAAAAATTAACCGTTAGCGTAACTGTAACTTCAAAAGCATATTGATGTATGAATTAAATACTCTAAACTCCAAATGGATCGCATCTGACCGTTTTAACAGCATTTCAGTGAAGACTCATTTGTAAAACAGAAGAAGAAATAAATGCATACTCAGGAACATTGTTTGAAATGGATAGTTGAATTTCCTTCCCTACCGATTACAAAATGGCAGCTGACATTTCTTGTCCTTTTTGAGAAGTGTTCCTGCTAGAACTGTTCTTGTTACCTGGGACTGGTTGGCCAACAGAGGGACTGTGGAATAGACTGGGACTCTCACCAAAAACTATGGCTAAAAAAAAAACCACCCACAACTCTCAGCACGGGAACAGTATTGAAACCGAAATC
Organism: Numenius arquata; assembly: GCF_964106895.1. NCBI lineage: Eukaryota > Metazoa > Chordata > Aves > Charadriiformes > Scolopacidae > Numenius > Numenius arquata. The sequence continues at coordinate 27,337,088 of NC_133581.1, read as the reverse complement.
ATCATCTATATGATTTTTCCAAGCCATACTAAAAACATTTCAACTCAAATACAACATGTAATAATGTCTTTATTAAAGAGATTGCTTTATAAGAGGGCAAACACTTCTCTGAAGGTTTTAACCTTTTGCATTCCAAGAGTCAGCATTAGTCCAAGATCATAAATCCACTTGTAAATTGGCAACTTCGCTGGCAATTCTTTCCCGAAACTCTCACCACATGGAGTGGAGAGCAGATGACACATGATTTATGCTCAATAATTTTACATGTGCACCATTTTCAGCCTTAACTTTTGAAAAACAGAGATAAATAACAATCAATATTCATGTACCCTTTATTTGCTTTCAGTGTAACATTCCATGCTAATTGCAGATGTAATATTCATGAGCGTAAACATAAGAATTAACAACTCTGGGGTGGATTTTTTCTCTTTTGTTTTTACATGTGAATATTTTGGCTTACAAAATTAACAGCATACAGTAAATAATCCTCCCATACTTTGTACAAACTACATGATTTTGATATACAAGGATTCTGTTTTTATTACAGTGACAATATACAACCATGTCTATTTACAATGCAAAAAGTATATAAACCACATTTTAAACATTCTGCTACTGGCAGCCACTATTGTTTAGGAGGTAGCTTTAATTAACAAAATGAACTGAAGCCACATTTCCCATCATGTGTTCTATCAAATAATTTACAATACAAAGATAAAAATTCATTGTATGAACAGTATATACAGTTTAATTCTCAAAACAGCAATCTAGCTTTAAATCTTAACGAGAATGTCTCCAGAGTAACAGGGATGGCAGTGGATTTGCTCTTGATTTAGCCTATTGTTCGAGAAACATACATAATTACTTAATCATGCATTCATTTATATCGATCAGATTTCAAACTAAATATAGATGAATGGACCACTGATTGTACTTAGATCATTTGGATCTCAGGACTTGAATGGTTTAAAAATAATGCACTGATTTACATGAAAATCAGTGACTTTGCACAGTGTATTTCACTCTCAGTTAAATAATTGGCGAAAAACGCTTTGCTTTTATTGCAAAACTGCTTTCCGTTTTCCCTCCATCTGCTTAAAAAATCTCAGTCTATTTGTAGATACTATTGGAGTGCTGTAACATTGGACAGGCTGCAGGGTATTAGCCAGTCTTTCTGGAAAGACACCAGCTGTATACATAGACAGCGCTGCTAACACCCCCACCCCCCCCCCCGATGCATCGATATTCCTGCCAACAGCGTGACCCAACCCCGTAATACTGAAGAACGTTGCTGTGGTTCACCTGAAGTAATGCATCACCACCGGAAAAATATGTTCAACCCTATTATTCCTGACAGCTGCGAATATGCTTATTTCATAGTCTACAGATATTGCGGATTACAAGCACTTTACTGTAACAAAACTTTTTTTTTTTTTTTTGTTTAAATTGAACGTTGGCTTGAAATACAAAACAAACATGGTATTCCTATATTGCTGTCACAGTCAGGTATGGGAGAATTAATCCCTTTTTTGGCCCTGCAGTAAAATTCATCCTGAGATTCAATGCTGAATACACTATACAAAGCTAGCAAGAGAGTTTTTTTGCTTAATCATAGAAAAGTCACATTTAAAAATAATTTCTTTAATATTAAACAGCTGTCCTTTATATTGTGCTTTGGCAGAAAAAAAAAAAAAAAATCAACAGAACTTACCCTTGCCAACAGCAGAAGCAAAGTACAACTGGAGTACAATGTGGAAACACACCGTTAGCATGTAAAAACCTGTATAAAAGAAACCACTATTGCGTGGAAAGAGTAGAAATACTGGGTAACAAATTTGGTTTACCAATTATTTACAGTCAGGGCAATTGATTTATTTGTTTAATTGTTTTTAAATGTATGGCTCAAGAAGTTACTGCCCACTTTCCTTCTTTACAAATGACACTAAAACGATGATTACAAAAGTGCTTCCTGCTCAAAAGGTCAAAACAGGCAACAGTCGACGAAGCTTTGTACCTCCTTATTAGAACAGCTGAGGGCAACAAGCCCTTTCAGTCTTTAATTCTCGGTATGTTGTAGGCGTAACGAACCAAAGGGAATCCTCGGCTTTGGTAGAAACACGCACGGCCGCAGGCCTGCACTTGGTCTGAGCTGTCCGAGACGAAGGAGTCGTCCTCGTCCGCGTAGTCGGAGTGGGCTGACTGGGTGCCGCAGTCCGACCAGTAGCCGTCCGGCCTTTGGCAAGGCACCACCGCCAGCGCCGGGCAGCTGTGTGACTTTATTAAATGTTTACAGGGCACGGGCTTGGATAAAAGGAGCGACTCGCAACATTCGCACACGGCGACGTTGCCCTGCAGGTGGGTGTACACGCCGCAGTCGTAGTAAAAATCCTGCGCCACGCAGCCCCCTTGAGCGTTGACGGCAATTGCCACCGCCCCGTTCTTCCTGGTCAGGTGGCGCCTGAGCAACTTCCAGTCTTCCTTGAACTTCGGGTTGAAGAACACGTACAGGACTGGATTCAGGCAAGCGGGCAACGGGAAAAATATCAAAGTAACAGACTTCATGATTTCGGGGCTGATAGAAATGGCGGTGATCAACGGTGCAAATGAGAAAAACGCAACTGGGCAGAAAAAGATGCAGTTTGTGAAGATGAGCCAAGCGACATGCTTAATCATGCTGGACTGCGAGTTTTCGGAGAGGTCCTCTTTTTCCAAGTTGCAATACAGTTTAGTGTAGATAATAGCCATTAGCAAAAACGCTAATGAATTCAGGAGCACTAAAGTTACTGTGAAGCCTAACGAAGGTGTTTCTCCAGTGGGGAAGGGCAAGCAAAGGGGTGATGCCGAGTACTCCGCTTTATAAAAAAGTGGTAAGCATCCCGCTACCACAGCGCACAGGAAAGCAAAAACTGCCGCAATTTGAAATTGTTTTTGGCGATTGCTTTTCCCCTTTTTAATAATCTCCTTCGCAGAGAAGCTCCGTTCAACAGCTGCCAACATCAGGAAAAAAATGGCACTTTCTGACGAAAAGACTGCAAGAAACCCCGCAACTCTGCAACCACTGCCAGTCTCCCACCATATGCCAAATTCAGCAAATCTTCCCCAAGAGACAGCATCCAAGAAAGTTAAAATACCGGTATAGACTCCCATAAATAAGTTAGAGACAGAAATCAGGCCTATAAACAGTTTGGAAGATGGCAATGGAGTACAGGATGCAAATACCGTTAACATGACAAGCAGGTTGAAGGACAAAGCAACCAAAAAAATAAACCAGACAGTAAGTCGAATCATCCAGCTTCCCAATAAATATTCACAAGGCTTAAAAGCACCTAGAAGAAAAAAAAACAAAACAAAACAGAAGGACAACCAATTTAGGAAAAAAATCAGGCCTTAATAAGCAAGACTTTCAAAAGGAATTAAAAGAGCACTCCTCATTAGTTCATGAATCGAGTACACAGCTGAACTGCTAAATAGGTCAGTTGAAAGTAAACTATTCTGGTGAAGCTATTTACTAATTAATTATGCCTGAAATAATAATTACTGTGATGAATGGTCACTTGAGAATACTTTGTATAAACAAGCTAGCTAAACAAACTTAATTACCTTCTAGCTACTCAAAATAGCTTTTATTAGTGCCACCTAAATACTTTCTATTTTCTTTAGATTTCATACTTAATTTAAAAAGTTGGTAAAAAAAATAAAAGCAAAATGTTCACAACTAACTTATAAGGGGAAAGGATTTTTTAGAAGTGACAAGTTCTCTCAAAAAATTATTCACAAACGTGCCTTCCGGAGTAACTTTTGGTCACAAGGAAACATCTGTAAAACAGCCGACAAATTCAACTTCACAGCTTTAACAGGGACAGGAATTCACCAGCAGTCTTCTCCCCCACCCTCCTCACTGAAAGACACTGTAAGCTTGGAAACTCAGATAGGGAAAATTAATCTTCTTCTTTTGTCACTTAAAAAAGCTTAAATAATAAAAGATGTCCAACAAGCAAAATAATATGAGGCAAGACAAGGAAGAAAGGTCACTACTTCTGCTTACCCTTCTAATCCTTCTAATTGCTATTTATCCCATGGGGAAATCCTACTGATTTTAAGTAACAATTAGAAGAGTTTAACCTCTCCTACATCCCCATTAGGCACCGCTAATTGTCCGAAGCACAATAGCTGGGGAGCTCTCCCTGCAGTCGGGCACTCAGGGAGCTGAAGGCAGAGCAGAAAAATGCCAAAACTGAGCTGCCACCTTGGGCTGGAGCACCTGAGCCGGATTCAGCCCCCGAGTCCCGGGTCTGGGCGGCTCATGCCCTCCCTTTGGGCCGGTGAAAGGTAAGTAGGACCCATCCCTAACAGCCCTGGAACAGCAACTGCACAGAACGATGTGATGTCAGTGCAAAAGTCTCCCAAGGCTTAAAAGCACTTCCAAAAATTACCAAACTGACAGGTCAAAAAAACAATCTGTTCGTTTAAACAACCAAGCTTCACTTCTGGGCAAGAAATAATGGTGCTAACTGGATTATCAGACCAGTAAAATTCGTGTCCCCCAGCCCTTCCTTTTTTTTTTTTTGCAGGTATTCCTGAGTAAGACATCCTTGCTGGAATAATTATTTTTACAGTACAAAAATATGATGCATCAATACCTGCTAAGCTGAATCTACTCAAAAACAGGAACAACTTCCTACTTAGGAAAGGTAAAAATGTCAATGCCGTACTTCCAAAATCAATTTCGATTCTGTTTTCTAGTAGCTGTAGAGTGAGGTATCTCTAGACGAACAACAAACCCCATCACACTACCCTTGTTTTTCTCCCAAGGTCTAACTATTCTTAGATTAAAAGTTACCCTCTTCTCTCGCTAACATTCCCAGCCCACCGGGGAAATCCACGCTCAGAAGGATGGATTTTGCAGCTTTCCACTGTTAGCGATCCATTCCTGCCATTAGGCAAAGCGGAAAGTGGATCTACGAGATGAGCAATGATTCAGAACTTACACAGTGGGTGGAGTGTCCTACTTATGACCAGACGACAGCATGGCATAGAAAACAAGCTGTTAGTATGGGAGGGACTGGTGAAAAACAAGGCAAATTGGGAACTTGTAAAACAAGCTCTTCATTCCTTTTGGAGCTACAGCATCTCTGGCATGGGCAAAAAGAGAGAGCTAAAGGCTTTAAAGATTTAACCCATGTAATGCACCACGTGAATTCTCATTCTGTGACCAGGAGATCAAAAACAAATAAGCAGCACTGGTCAAATTAATTCTCAGATCACGTACAGTTACATTAATAAAATATTTGACTTTCTGAGCACATTTTTTTTTGGCTGTGATCAAGAAACCCTTGTGATATTCTACATAATAAAGCTGGAGCTAGCCCAAAAGATGAAGAGCAAACACATTTTTGTAATGGATGTAAAATACCAGTTTAGGAGAAGAGAATGAAAGAAGACTTCATCCAGAAGTAACTTTACTGGAAGCATTCTGGTCCCCCATCTAAGCCTTCCTGTTTGCATAACAGGAAGGTACAAGAGTTACAGAAGGAATCCTCTGGAAGAGCCGTGGCAAAGGCAAGGAAGTAGGAGGCACCACAGCAAGCGCTTTAGGAGCTGAGTGTGTGGAAAATTCTGAGTGTGTGTGGAAATTCACAGTACGAGGGAGATAAGCAGAAGGGCAGCAATGAAGCTACCTAGAATGAAAATACTCTTTTACAAGCTGAAAGACTTTCAACGCTCCTGGACTGTTCAAGCCTAAACTGAAGTAGTTCTGGTACGCCAATAAGACTACTTGTTGCACAAATTTCTGCAGCAGTTTAAGATGCTACTGCCTGCTCCAGCTACTTGTAACAGCCCTCTGCTGTCAATTAATGCAGCCATAGCAGGGCTGGGGAACAGACCACGTGAGCGCTCCTCCTCCTCTCTTCTGCAAACACGTCAGGGGTAGTCAAAACCACCAATGACAGCAGTTGGAGTTAAGCTTTTAAAGCACAGGCTGACTTCTCACCGAAACAGATGAGCATTCATACAGTCTGCTCCACAGACATCTCCTTGGCAAGAGTAAGGCAGAATTAGGGGACAGTGCATTAAACACAGCAGGCTCCAAATAAAAGTATTACAGTCTTGTATGTTCTGCTTACGCTTCCTTCTCTAATATAGTGCTGCGTGTCTAAAGCTGAGGCAAATCTTTGTGATTGCTCATCCAAAACAACATTGACATCAAATGAAGTTTCACCCAAGCATTATAGAATTTAATCTCTGCGTACAGAATGACTAAGAGGAATGAAACATGTCATTCCACAGACAGCTATTTGCATAACACCGTGCCTGAAGTTCACAATGTGGCTAAAGCACATTATAAGATTTACCTGTTGCTGGCGTACAGTGAATAATAGTCTGTCCCAGTTCCTCATTTTCCTCATTTCTTAGAGCATCTGCATCAGCTGTATCCAAGTAAAAATGAAAAACAGGTTAGTTGTAGGAAGTAATAATAAAAAAAAAAAAAAAAAAAGGAAATGCAGTGAAGCTGCCTAGGATGGAAGTAGTCCTTTGAAAGATCAAAGGCCTAAGACTTCATCAACGTTCAAGCCTTTAACAAGTGGAGCTGTTCTGGTTTGCCGTGTAAGGTCAAACGCTCAGTGCAGAAATTGCTGCAGCGGTTTGAGTTACTACTGCCTGTCCCAGCTACTCACAGTGCTTTATAACAAAGCAGCAACAGCTTTCATCACCAGGGAAAGTCCTATGGGCCTTGAAGTAGACAGTGGAAGGATAAGCCCTTTCTGAACAGGAAGGTCGAAATACTGAGAACCATAAAACTTTTGTTCTGGCAGAGAATGACAGAAATGACAGAGAATAACAGAATACTGGCACTTTAGAATTTAAAAAAAGAAAAATTTCTTTTTTTTTCCCCTTAAACAGGCAAATCTTGCATGTTTAGAAAGAACACGGCACTGCCTATCTGTAAGTAGCCATTAAGCACTTTTAGAAACAGCTTTTGTATCTCTGTAAAGATTTAAGTTTTCCAACTTCCCTTATTCAAAGACAACATACACTGTTAGTTGGTCTAGCCTGGCCCAAAACAATACTGCCCGTTTAGTACAATGAAACACTTACCCTTCTCGCGATCCATCAAGGCACCTTGATCTCGGTGACTGGAATCTTCAGCATTAGAGTTTAAATAAGAATCACAACCCCAAAACGCACAGCACTGGTAAGCATATGGCACAGAGAGTGACCTGAAACACAGGCAGAACAACAAAGAGTTGTAACCTGAGTTAAGCTTACCATCTATTAAAAATATTTAAGTGGCACACTTCAGTGCTAAAAACTGAAGCTGCTTTTTGTTACGGTCACTAATAAAAAACTATTCCCAACTGGATCAGTTGTAACTATTTGTGATGAACTTTTGGACCAAGATAAAGGACAGGTGATGCGTCCAAGTCTGGTCTGCTGCAACAAGTACAAAGAAAATTCCATGATGTTTAGCTCTCTTTACTACTCATTCTACTCCATATACAAAACAAATTCTGATCAGTGGTTTCACTGAATTTCACTGAATTTTTTTTTAGAGTTGGAAGGGACCATATAGATCATCTAGTCAAACTCCCCTGCTGAAGCAGGATTGCTTAGAGAATGGTTGTAGTATTGCTGTACAAACTAAACTGAAAACTAATTAAGCAAATTAATTAAAGAGCAACTGTTTTCTAAAAAACTAAATTCCCAGATGATCACAGTGTTAAAAATTTATCTTTCCTTCTCACTCTTTATTTTCTGGCCCTGAAATAAGATATTTTTTTTCCCCCCACTATTTGTATGTTTGACAGAAATGATGCATACTATTAATCCTGGGAGAGGAGGACAGCTGCATAGAGTTTTAAAAATATCACAGAATCACAGCATCGTCATGGTTGGAAGGGACCTTTGAGATCGAGTCCAACCACACAAAAAAAAAAACCAAACAACAAACACCACACCAAACAAACAGACCCAAACCAACAATCTCGGGGGCACTAGATAGAGCATGCCCTGAAGTGCCACGTCTACACGTTTCTTAAATACCTCCAGGGATGGCGACTCCACCACGTCCCTGGGCAGGCTGTTCCAGGGCCTGACCACTCTCTCAGTAAAGTATTTCTTCCTAATATCTAATCTAAACCTTCCCTGCCGCAACTTCAGACCATTTCCTCTGGTCCTGGCATTATTCCCTCGGGAGAAGAGGCCAACACCCACCTCTCTACACCCTCCCTTCAGGTAGTCGTAGAGGGCAATGAGGTCCCCCCTCAGCCTCCTCTTCTCCAAACTAAACATAAGTCCACATAAACAATGAGATAAGAGCAGCCCAGAAGCTAATTTTTGTGACTCAAGGCTACAGTATCAGCTGTCTGCAGTATTGTTCCTGAATTCTGCTCTTGGAAATATTTAGGAGGAATGTCAACCTAAAGGATCTCACAATGCATTAGTTCTCAAACACAGATCAAACCCTAAAAACTGATCTGCTGTTTCCCCAGGACTGCTGAGGCCTGATTTGGATTCCTTTTGCTGGCCTTAGACAAAATAACAGTATCTTCATCTCCATTGTTTCCATCAGATGGTATGGGAAACAATTTCTAACTGCTTCTTGAAGATTGAAATGCCAATGTGCAGAAAGATCTTTGAAAATGCAAAGCAGTTAATCACTGTCTGATCCACCTCCCACTGAAATTGGTACCAGGTTTCCATTTGAATGATTACTGTTACTCTCATGGTTTGCCTCCAAGAATAAACAGCATATGTATAAAGCATGGCGATCACGGAATCAGACACCTGCGTGTCTGCTCCCGTTCTCCACACTCTGAAAGACAGATGTGCTCAGTTCAATAACAAATGGAATCCACCCAAACCACTACTCCAAAGTCAGATGATATCTGCCTGAAAAGTGGCAGAGGAAGAACGTAAAAGTTTCCAAGAAAATTGTCTGCAAACAGCTTCTATACCAGAACAGTCAGATGGCCTTTTCTATGTGCCAAGGTTAAGGGCTTAGAGGACTCAGCAGACCGTTTGTCATCAGATTATCTAAACTGGCTTTATTTATTGTCACGTTGCTTGTTACTGTCAGTGTAGTGTTATTTATCAACATACCGGAGCTTTGCAAAGTTCTTCGCTGCCAAAGCTTCTTTCAACTCAGAATTGCCTGCAAGTTTAAGCTGGTTCAGTCCACTCAATCCTTCAGTGGGAACCGAAGCGAGTTCATTGAAACTTAGGTCTCTGAAATGCGAATATTAAGACAGTGTGACAACAACGGAAGTTTGAAGATCTTATAGCATGCACCTCATTGGAGTAGAAAGGCTTTTTAAGTCTCACACCAAGGCAGTGGTCTAGCAAGAGCCTGTCAGGGCAGCAGGCACTTTCAAGAAGTGTGCCCTGCATCCCTTCAGTTAGCAAGAGGTTTTGTGATCCAGAGAGATGAAATATACGATGGGCACACACCAGTTTTAAGCTAGAAACATTTACTCTCTCGGCAATTTAATGGTAGAAAGAGTAGGTTACTGCACAGAACAGCCAACTTACAGATTAACAATAGCTCCAACAGTGGTGAAAGCTTCCTTGTGGATCTGATGAATCCGATTTCTACTGAGGTCGCTGCAATGAATGCCAAATAAGATTATTTTAGCAGTTTCATCAAAGCTTTGTAACAGCCACTGTACTGTGAAAAAAAAAAAGCTAAGGTGACAAATACATTATGCCTTTGTCAGAAAATCTGAACCCTCCCATTTCTCCTTTCTCCCCAGTCAGCCAGGTGCAGTAGCAGCCAAATCCCTTGGTAAGGCAGCTGTATCCTACTTCACATCTCATCCCCAGAGTAGAATGCACCTCCCATTCCTGCCCCCTTTCCCTTTCTTCCTGGCACTAGCAGCTCAGCCGGCGCTCCCAAGGCAGAGGCCAGCTCTGGCATCACCCATTCCTAGGCTGAAGGTACCAGGATGGTCGCCTCAGTGACAACCCCACTTGTGGCAGGGCACAGATCAGGGGAGACAACAAGCAGAAGGTAATCTGCTTTGTTGGATTTCAAAATCCAGATCCAGCTCCTGCTGGACCACTGTGACTTATATCATGACATTCTTTTTACAATTTATGGATTTTTTCCCCGATCATTTCAATGTTCCTATATAATCTTCATATAGCTAGAGATGTAAGGGGAGGGGATAACTTTATTTACTGGTCTGCTCTTCCTGAGGAAAACACACAGGATCTCTTCAATAAATACTATATAATGGAATAATATAGTAATAACATCATGCAAAATAGTGGACTATGGAAAACAAATCTCCTTTTTTATTTCTCTCTCTCTCAGTATAAATATACAGAAGTGTCTTTATAGGCTAGGAAAACAAAATGGAGACTAGAACTAATGGGACTGAAAGTGGCTGCTGCTAGTATCTCTTGTACTTGGTTTGCTTCACCTTAAGATCCAGCATACCTGGCCTTTTGCCATCAATCGGATTTGTAACACCAAACCCTGACATAGGTTCACATGGGAATCAAAAACATCTTGTTCTACTCAGTATGAAGCTACGTGCACTTACAGGATACGAAGGGAGGACAGTCCTTGGAAGGTATCCTCTGTGATTTCATGGATTTGATTATGCTGTAAGGAACTGCAAAGTGAAAAAGTAGAAAGAGAACTTTATTGGCTAACTGGGCTGACTTCAAACCAAGGCATAGCTCAGTGCCTGCTAATACATAGGTTTAGCCTTACCAACGGCAAGATTTTTCTCACTTCCCCTTGTAGGCAAATTATTTAAGTATTTTGTATTAGCCATGTTAATACAACCATGAAGCTCTTTCTTGGCACCTCTGCCCAATCCCAATTCACAACTCATTTAATTTAGGAAGAGACTGTTAAATGTGGACTGAATTATTTCCAAGCTAAAAGTAACACTTCGTGAACTTTGAAGAATCACACTGAAATTTAAAACAAACCTACTTCATTCTGCAGGGAATCATCAGGCATATTCTAACCCTGGGTGCACTTTTATTTTTCAAAATATGGATTTATTAAAGGAAAATGTTGAGAAACGCTTCAAGAGCTAACGGGCAAATTATACTTCCAGTTCAGTAGCTCCCTTTACAATCAACCATGCGTACAGCGAGCCCAAAGATGTGAAGAGTATAACAGCAAAAGCCTGTGAGAAGTCAACTAGTTCCCTGTAACTCAGGTTACAGGGAACGAAGCTTGAGTGCAGTAGAGGTAGAAGGAGAAGTAGGGACATACACAAGTGGAAAAAAACATGGAGGGTCTGGAAATTACGCTTAAGAAGCTTTAAAGTAATGAAGTAAAGAAAAGCAAAGATGAGGTTTGAATGTATCTTACAGGGACTAGAGAAAAATACATTTTACACAAGCATAGGATGATGGTTGGACGGAACTAAAGAAGAGTGGAAGAGATAAGAGGCAGTAAGAAAAGCAGATAAATACTCATTCCATTTACGCATATAGCAATAGTACTATTAAATGCAGGATTAAGGTGTCCTTCATTCTTTTTTGTGCCATAGGAACAATTAGACCTTAGCTAATTGAGGAAAACACAAGCGGTCGAATTCTCTGTCCAACACACTCCTCACATGAGATCATAGAATGGTACCGGTTGGAAGGGACCTTAAAAATCATCTAGTTCCAACCCCCTGCCCTGGGCAGGGACACCTCCCACTAGAGCAGGTTGCTCAAAGCCCCATCCAGCCTGGCCTTGAACACCTCCAGGGATGGGGCATCCACAACTTCTCCGGGCAACCTGTACCAGAGTAACACCACAATGGTCATATTATCTCTCTCTGACTCCTTAATCTTAGAACATGATGATCAAACATGAAGCAAAGAAGTTTCTAGAGGCTTGAACTCAACATACTAAGGACGTAATAAAGGTAAACAACATGTATTTCTACTTACATTTCTTCCAAGGAGTGGCATCCCTTAAAACTTGGGAGGTCCTTTATATTGTTATAAGACAAGTCCCTTCAAAATAGAAAACGGAAGGAAGTTTTTTAGTTTAACTCATCAATTGTAACCATTAAATAGATTAGCAAAAAAAAAAAAAAAAAAAAAAAAATCTTTCTGCTAGTTTTTCCACAGAATGTTACTAAGGGCAGTTTAGAGAAAATCATGAAGGGAATCACAAGCACGATCTCGCCACAGCCATCCTAACTAACCCCAGCGTGCACTTTGATTATACATACGTACACCCAAAGATGTAGAAAGACACAACTGTTATGTCAAGCTTGCAGCAGGCAGCAAATAGCAGAAATAAGGCTGTCTATGTAACTTTGTAAAGCGTTGATTCATTGCCTTACATTCACTCTATTTGTGTAAACTTTCTGAAAGCTACATTTCTCTCCCCCACTTTTTGTCTCTGAATTCAGCGAACAATTTTTTTATTACTTTGCTGAAATATTCAACCAGTGATGCAAGCAAGCATTAAAAAAATTTCATCCCAAAACTTTCTATTGGACAAAATTAACAACTGAAACTATTGCTCTGTAACTGAAAAGTAATGGAGAAACAGGTCATGCTTTTGTAGGGGCCTCAACAGCTCATCAGATCCCTCCCAACCACTATTTTTGATTCTATTCTATTTCTATGTATACTCTATTTCACTGCTTTCGGCTCTTGCATCTGGATAGATATAGGTACCCCAAAACCATACCATACAAATTCCCCAAATTCTGAGAGTTGTAATCTAAAAAGGTTTATTGATAATCTGTTTTTTTTTTTAGAATAAACTGGATAGATGGCATGCAATGCAGGAATTTGGTGCAAACTTTGATTCAGTGTGCTGGTACCTCCCTAAGAGCTAGAAAACCGCCAGATTTTCTGTGAAAGTGTACAGCAAAAAGGACATTAGAAACTTCTAATTTCTGTTCAGAAGAAACTGCCATTTGAAAATAAATATTATCTCATCATTCTTTTTCCTCAGTTTTTCTTCTCTAAAACAGAACATGTTTTTCAGCACTTTCTGCTTCTGTTCCAAATTTTCCTGTGTGTATCCTTTGCAAACATGGCTTTGCCTCTCCCCTCCCAATGGTTTCATTTACCAGTTAGGGGTGGGGGTTTTTTTTTCATTTATTTTGGCACATCCTTACTGCTTTTTCTGTCATACCTTTGTATTACTATCCTCTTCCTAATCCTCACCTCCGTTTCTCTTGGTTTCTGAATCTCTCTCCTGTGTTCCCGGACACAAAAAGTCAATGAACTATAACTAAACTCTTCCTTAACATCAGAATGTAGATGATGACTGTTGTGTTAAGAATCAATGGTGGCAGAGTGAATTTGCAGACACAAAGACTGTTCTGCAGCACCACCTTACATAGATTTTATAACATATGAAAGAAATATGTAGCGACCCTATAAGGGAGACCCTCTTTCAGGAATATAAAGCATTTCATCAACTCTGCCATGAGTCTTGATTTGAAGAATCAAGAAACTGGAGTCAGATTTCCAACTTTGATAGAACTACTAGGATGAGCAATTCTAAGCAATACTTCTGCTTTAAATGAGATTCAAGTTTCTTTTAAAACATTTTGATGCAGATGAAAACAGGAACACAATGTGTATACTTACAAAGTTCGTAGCACCTTTTGCTCTTGGCATAAATTAACAGGAATACTGTTTATCTTGGTCCCTGTTAGAGTTCTGTGAAAAAAACCCACCATATATAAATGTTTGCAGTGTTGATGGTAGATGGCATAATAAGCATATGTATGAGGAGAATAAGGATGGCGTCTCAGCTATTGGGGTGCTAGATTCACCCACCAAAATTTTTTTTGGTTTGGTTTTTTGGAAGAGGCCAACTTTTCTGTTTTTCAGTTCTGTGAGAGGAGGGTTAGTATCAATGGCCTTTTTATAGGCTGTTGTCAGCTTACCCTATTAAAAAAATTAATTAAGGTATCACAGTAAGAAAAGCTATATAAATACATTTATTAACAGGAAGAGAACAGATATCCAGTTGCTCTCCAGAGACTAATCAATTCACAAGAGGCAAATCCAAGAAATTATTGGAAATTATTTCTGTAAAAGATACTTACAAGCTCTCCAGATTAACGGTTCCTGTCAAATTAGGAAACCACTGCACCATGCTGGCACCCCGAATGACCCTAAAAAAATCCCCACAAAAATTAGCTGCAAACTATTATGCAAATGAACTGTGACAATCCATCCAGCTATCAGGTAGATATTTTGACTAAGGAGACATTATAACACTCTTATTGCTTTTGTTTAAATTGTGTAAAAGATAGTCTTTTCACTGCTTCTTATAGTAGTAATCTGCTTAACAAATTACTCCTCCACTAGCAAACAACTGGAATTCATCAAGCTGGAAAGAGTCGTATCAATACACGTATGAGAAGGGCATAAACTCATAGGTAGTTTGCAGTTCAGAGTTTCAAGTCTCACTCCATTTTGCTCATTCATCACCCCCAGAACGGCTATCTTTTGAGAGCGTGCATGCACTAACTTGCAAAACATTCTCACAATGTACATCCCTGTTCAAAAACCACCCAGGACATATTGCAGTTTGTTTAAGTAAGAATCTGAGCATTTGGCCTGAGGTTATGTGTCTTATGCAAGGTAATGAAGATTAAAAAAAAAGAAAGAAAAAAGATTGCAGAGCATATTTACTAGAGCTTCTTAAGAAATTGGATATTCCCAACAATAACAATGTTTATTGAAGATTACTGCAAAGAAATAAGGCAGTCAGAAAATTTAGTTATTTTGAGTTCTTAGCCACAATGTTTCATATCCATTTATTGCACTATATAGTTGAGAGGATACTTACAGGGAATGAAGATCTGACAGATTCTGAAACGCTGAGTTCCCCACAAAAGACAAAGGATTATCATACAAATGTCTGGGAAATGAAAAACATGTTTCAATCGTTGTTCTTACAGTCACTGTCTGCAAAGACTAAAAATAGATGCATGAAAATTACTTACATCGTTCTTAGAAGGGGGTTTCCTGCAAATGCACCGTCAGGAATTACGGAAATGTAGTTACTGTGAAATCCCCTAAAGATATTAGCAAAGAAGAAAACCAACATTTAAAAATATACTGCAAGTGGATTCAATCAACAGTCATTTTCTTCACACCTACTCAATTCCCAATCCCGCCAAAAATAGGACTGTAGTTAAATAGGAGTATGTCTAACTGTAGGAATAACTTTGAAGGTATGATTTCTGTCTACTGCATATCAGCTAAACCAAAAATATTTCATTAGAAAGAAACTATTCTGTTCAAAACATGATTCTGTGCTTTCTCTCTTCTTCCTCCTCTCTTAGGGAGGGGACAGGGAAAACACGTGTGATCACCGAATACTTAATTCTGCTTCTGGAGGCCAAAACCAGCTCATGATTAAGATCTATGCTAATGGTTCTCCTGAATAAATTGCTTGCTTATATAACTCCAAAATAATTTTCAATAGGTTCCCTCTCTAGCTGATGATTATATTTTCCTTTAATTATAGCTTCACTTAGCATAATTTAATCTGATTTAGGTTGCTGCATAATGAGACAAGCATTCTTAAATGCAGGAATTTCTTTTTTTATTTATGGAAAGAAGAAAGAAAACTGGTAAAAAGGGAGAATAAGTAATACTCACAACTCCTTTAGATTTGGGAGTGCTTTTATGGCTTCAGGGAACTCTACCATGTTATTATAATTTAAATCCCTAGAAGAAGCAAAGCAGGAAAATTATAAAGTTCTCAATAGTGATCATGAATTGTCAAAACAGTTTTTGTTTAAGACAATTCACTGAAAGTAAAAAGTTCTCAGAATATCTTTAGCTAAACCACAGAATAACTTTAACTTAGACATTTAGGCTTCTGATGTTTTACATGCTTTATAACCAGCTAATAACTTAGGTAAGATATTTAATATTATCCAGAGGATTATGCATATTAAGTCAAATAACATTTCTTTACAGTGAAGCTTGGTATTTTTCAACACTTCACAGATTTTTCTTCAACAGAATTTACATGGAAATGAACTAAGATTTCAAAATTTAAAAAAAAAGTGAATATAAATAGCTACTCTTTAGTAACTTACCAAGAAAACTTTATCTTTTGGGTTTTATAAAAAAAACAGTAAATAGTCTGTTAGGTAAGAGCAGAACTTGTAGCAAAACCAATTACAAATACTGAACAGAAGCAGAAGGAAATCTCATCACACTGAACCAGCACATGCCGGTGATAGGGATCTGTTGAGATCTCAGTTAACCTGCTGTCACCGTTCGAGCAGTAATGTCAGGACCTCCTACAGTCTTTTTTCCACACAAGGGGCTCCTTACAGGCAGCAAAAACATTTTGAGAGCCTTACACCAGCTGTGCATATTTACATAGCATCTAATTATTACTTAATTGGGGTTCCAAGAGAAGGACAAGGTAGTTGGAGTAAGTCCGGGACTCATCTGAACTCTTCATTTTAACAGCGGCTGTCACTGGGTTGCCCTTGCCCTCCTTCATTGGTTTTATTTATTTAGCATTCTCCTAAGCATAACAAGATGCACCGCTGAAGGAGATGCTGCTTATTAGACGTTCACTGAGTGCACTGAAGGGAAACGGCAAATGTAACGCAAGCGGCTGAAAGCCACTCCTGGCCAAGGAGGCACTCTGGAGGTTGAGCAGAACTGCAGAGCCAGGATCCAGCCACTAAAGACACCCAGTTCTGGGGCAAGCACGAGTTGTCGGTGGGGACGACAAACACGGGGTGAGGGGAAGGTGATGCTTCCCGCTCCCATCCCCCGTTTCTGTGTGAAGGCACAATAAGGCTCACTGGTTCTGATAAACTGGTCCATAACCTTAATATTTGCCAGTATTTGAAAGGATCTCAGGTGAATCTCTTGTACGAGAGGCTGGGAACCGGGAGCTGGGCTGGTTTCCACCAGCTTGCAGAGTGTGGGTTGAGGAGCTGCGGGGAGGCATGAGCGACAGCCTCCTTGGCAGTGCCCATTCAGTAACAGAGGAGCAACGGAGAAACAGCTCTCTGGGGCCCTCTGAGAAACCTCCTACCGTCACACAACAGTTTTGGCAGTGTAATCTTCGGTATGTTTAATCCTACAGTAAATCTGAGAAACAAATATTTGTCCTTTATCACCCACAGGGCCACTCAAACACTTCTGATATACCCACCTCACTCAGTGGAGCGCTGTGCAAAGATACACCAGTTAGATCAGGGCTAGGAACATTAGAGCCACATCTTCCAGCGTGACATTTCACCCAAGCTAATATTTACCTGCTTCTCAACATAGTTAATTAGTTTTGGTGGAGCATTGCACTGATAGCAGCCTTCAGTTCTGAAACCTGAGCTGGATGGTGGTACGTGTTGTGCGGTGCACACATGCCTTATTTGCAGTATCTTCACCATACCAGTAAGGTAACCTTGATTAAGCTGGGAATGAGACAAACACTGAACAATGAGATACTTTAAGAAGCGTACTTACAAGGTTTCAAGGTTGTCTAATCCATCAAAACAGTGTTTTCCTATAGTTTTTATTTTATTATTATGAAGATGTCTAAAAAGCAAAAATAAAACAAGTATGAAAGCAAGTGAATTATTTCACGTTTAACAAGTTAGCAGATATTTCTATGAAATCAAGACAGTTAAATGACTTAGAAAAAACAGTACATGAGGTGGATTATGCACAAGAATGTCTTTCACTTCCAGACAGAAATATTTCATCCTGATATGGGAACAGAATAGATTGCCCGCAGTCAAGACAACCTATTTTAAACATTTACTCACTATCCACAAGTGTGATAAAAATATGACTTTAACATATAAATCAAACTAATTTTTCATATTAATCCTTGGAGATATTTAAGACTGCACAGAAACAGGTCTGTGGCAGGTAATATTTTCTTCTTTTAATATCTCTGAAAGCTTTCCCTGACAACCACTGGTTTGAAATATTCATTACTAAAATGAGATGTCAGGAAAATATATATCAATCTCACTACCCATGGCCCATTCGACTTTCTGTTTGGGAGAAAGTCGTAATTAAACCTTCCGCAGATTGTCTAGTATACATGGTATCACCTCTTGCTAGTGGTGTAAGCTGTTACTAGACAACTGAGCTGAAACATAGCAAAATACCATTTCCAGTGCCATCCCAGATTAATCAAACCTGTAACCAAGGAGAGAATCGAAGTGACCTAAGAAATACAGTTACAAATACTCACAGAACAACAAGACTTGAAAGGTTTGTAAATGCGTAGTCAGGAATGTGCGTTATTTTGTTGAGAGCCAGCGTTAACGCCTGCAGAGAGGGGAGATTGCTGAGCGGATAGATGGGAACTTCTGTCAAACTGTTGTCATCCAACCAAAGGTGACGCAACTGCACCAGACCCTCAAAACTGTCTTCTGGTATGGCAGTAATATGGTTAGCATCTAAACGCCTACATTGAAACAGAAAGAATTCACACAGTAAACTCACAAACTACAGGTAAGTAAAAATATCAGTTAAAGTCCTAGGACTCCTGAATATTTTTTTTAAGCCTGAATATGCTCTACTGAAATAATATCACAAAGTCTGAAGGTTTACCGAATGATGCATGAACATCCTTTCAAAGTAAATGAAGAGCCCATAAAAGAAAGCTTCACAAAAAACTTCTTCTCAGACGTTTTTTAATAAAACATTTTAACAAATTCATATGCTTAGAATCAGCTTGAAGTGAATTGGTAACTCTATAGATATCTCCCCCCAATGCAACCTGCAGCTGCTAATACTGGAACAAGTCTTTAAAATGGTAGCCTGATAACGTATCAAAGTTTGCAGAGGCATTTACGCACTTGAACTGATTCTCCCTCTACCTACACTGTCAATAGCATCGTATACTGCTATATGCTTTGTTTCGTGGTGCCGCTGTACGCCTTAAGTGACCACTTTATAGAACAAGATTATTGTTAAAGTTGTTATTATTATTATAAGCAGTTGTTGAACAATGACAGTTATGAATTATCCCGACAAAAAAAACATTATATCATCCACTAAAACTGAGAAGTTTCTTCCGCTCTTGCACCTGTTCCTTTCTAACATACTCCCCAACAAAATGCGAAATACCAACCAGCGCTGTTGACGATTGCCTGTTACTGGATTTGCCATCACACTTTTTCCTCAAATGAACTCCGATGGCAAACACTCGCGGTAGTAACACGCACGGAAAGCGACTTAACGATCTTTCATACAGAAAGTCAAACCACGTGTGACAATTAGTTCTGCCACAGTTAGCAGCTCACCTATGCTATGGGGTCTCACCGCTTCTTCAGGTTTCAAAGCATCAAAAAAAGAAAAAAAAAAAAAAACCAAAAAAACCTCCACACCTGGAAACCTAGGAGGCTAAAATGCACGTCCTCAGCGCTGGCTCCAGATGTGAAGCCCTCACGACGGGAGACGCAGGTGTTACTGTCAGAGTCTCACCAAAAATCCTGATCCGTGACAACTGACAAACCCAATACTGCAGCTCCTTGCCTGATGGCTTTGGCAGCGACAGCAGAAACTCTCGTGCAGAACGACATGTGCTTTTTCCTCATGCAATACCCTCTGAACCAATCTGGGTTTTCATCTTCCTACACCAGCAGCGTGGTTACTTGGGTAGCATCACCGGCAACCGAGGCAGGCAAAAGGCACAGACGGGGACCCGTTCGGGTTTGTCGTTACTACGCCACGTAAGCAGATGTGTTGGGGACAAAAGCGGAACACCACCCGTACTAAAAGCTTAAACTTGGATTTACAGAGATGGAAGCCCCAGGAATGGGCAGCAGCAAGGGATGACCCAGGAAGAAGCAAAACATTAATAGAGCTCTATTCTTTGGATGAGGATGAGAGGAAAGGTCAGCAGTGATAGCCCAGGAGATGGAAAAAAAGGGACTGTAACCAATCTGAGGCAGCACAAGGCTGAGAGCAACAGGCAACATTTGACTGTCCTCTGCCCTTAACGCTGTCTTCTCTGGGTCAACACACCTGAACCGTGGTGACTTCACTGCAAACGTGGAAGAAAACACCTTGCGTAACTGCTTTGAAGTGACTGGTGTACCAGCCGTGGAATGCAGGCTGCTGTCTGGGGAGGCAAAACGCGTATGCGCTCCTCCATTAGCATCCATGCTCATTACAATACAAATCAGCACAAGTTTTGAGTTATATTAAGCATTCACCGTGGTTCTGTAGCCATGATCAGACATGCTCTTGAAAGTCTAGCTGGGTTAGTTTAAGAAGTCACTGCCTCCAGCCATCCATCCCGTCCCTCTCTGGGCTGGCGGAGTGGACCAAGTGACTGCGCTACATTTGTCCCCGGGCACAGTTGTGACAGCCTAAATAGTAGTGAAAGTGATTCTGGACCCCAGCACTTAAAAGATGTGCTGAATTCAGAGGAAGACAAGCTCCATCAAGAATTAATGCACTTCATCTGCTTCTGTGAAGAGAGTTTTGTTGTTGTGATGTACATGGTTTAAATATTTCAAATTATTAGGGAAAAAAGTCAGCAGCTGAATTTTCATGTAATAAAGTCAAGAAATGCATCAAATTAAGTAACAAATACACCAATATAAGTAGGAACTTATAAAACTATCTGCAGTTAAAGGCTCTCTCTTAAGATGAGTGAGGTGCCATTAGCTCTAAAGTCGTACATCAAAGAGCTAATTCCTATGGTTCATATACTGGCACCCCCTTATCATTTGCCCCATGGTCTGACAGGTGTGTACGTTATTCTGTTTGAATGCTTTTAGGCTGCACTGAGACTGGAACATTTCAGAGAAATTAAATGCCTAATGATAATAAAGAAAAAAAATAAGGAGTGGGGGGAGTGGGTAAGGAAAAAAGCCTGCGGCTCCGCTTCAGAAAAAAAAAAAAAAAAAACCAAACACAAAAACAAAAAAAACCACCTAAACTCCAAACTTGAAATTACCTGTCTTTCTTCTCTCTCCTAAATTCACACACCTCCCTGAAGATCAAAAGAATTATTTTCCAGTGGAATAAACATATCCGAGTCTTCTCTTCAACTAATTTCTCCCCACACACACACACACTTTTTTTTTTGCCCTTTTCAAGGGAAGCAGCACACTCGGGAGGCAGCCCTCAGTCCTTGCGACTACTTGCCGACGCCTGTGTTTGTACTTTCTCTGTCCTCCCTGATAAACTCCATTTACTCTAGTAGATTTTGGAAAAGAAAAAACACACCACGAAGCCCCAAGCCCCGCTACTCCTCTCCCACCGTTAAAGCAGAAGACGACCAGAGGAAGGACAGACACACGCAACGAGGGAGTCAAGCTCTTGGCCAGGGAGAACAAAGAGGGTCATGGAGAAAATGATGGACCCTTCATCCCCAGCTTGCTTTGCCAAGACCTCTGTCCCCCCAGCACAGGTGGATTGAGTACCCAAGTAACTCTGCATCTTAACCTGATTTCTTTCCACAGCCACCCAGTCTGTCATGTTCATCTTCTCCTGCCCACAGCAGTAAAACTGAGGGGGGAAAGAATATCACCCACCATGATCACTGAGCAGGGAGGTTTGGGAGGTGAGAGGGGGCTCTTTCCTGGCTCTCTGACACTTCTTTGCATCATCTTAACAAATGCAATGTCTGAATAGAGCTGAAAGTAACTAGCAACATCAAGCAGAAAGACAGGACATCATGCTGTGCTTATTTGTGCGTGTCTCCATTTACATAGCAACTTCCAACTCTGAAGACCACTGTGCTCGCCCAACGCTTTCCCAGAGGCCCACAGATCCATCAATAAAACAGCTGAAACCGGATGGTTTGCCTGGAGTTTCATGGAGCTGCGTGTACATTTTTAAAGGAAAAATGTGTGATTTACAAATGTTATAGGAACAAGCACAGCATCAAAAGAACCAAAGTGGGTACTGTGATTACACAAAAAATATTTAATGATGCTGAATTTCTGTTATTACTTGTCATACCTCAAGACTTATTTTTAACTAATTCAGTCATTTCTGTCTTATCCACATTTTTGTGTTCCTTCGTGCCTCTGTGTAAGCCTGATGCGCCAGTTATTTTTTTTTCCTCTTACAGTCAAAGCTTATTCACATTATGTTCAGTGCACAAAACACAGCTGAAATGCTTCTATTTAATGTGAAATGCACATAATGGAGTACTGTGTGAAACAACTGAAAAGCCAATCTAAAATATTTGACAGCTTCCACAAAATGCTACAACTAAGGACCACACCTTTTCTTTGAGACGGGATAAGGGAGTATCCACTAGCTCCAATAACTAGCAAAGTACAAGTACTATTCTTCGCTTGGACTGAACTTTTACAAAAATGTTCTTTTTCCATTAAAGTGTTAAAAATAAGACTATGTTCTTTAAATTAGAGCTTGCAGCATGTACTTAAATTCCTTAATCTTTCAGAAGCTACTCCAATTCCAGCTTCCCTATAGGCACTGGCTTGTGAGAGAACTTTACATTTTAGTCTATAAATTCAGAGTTCACTTACAGAGCTGTCATCTTCACTTTTATTACCTGTCAGGTTCCCTCCTCACACAAAGTCCAACTCCACAAGAGAAAAGAGCAGAAGGATGATAGAAAACCATATATTCAGCAGCTCTTATATCAGTATTTGACGTATTTTTAAAACAAGTGAAGAACATAGCAACTTAAAGGTCTTCAAACAATTAACTCAGCTTTAAGGAAACTGTAAAACTAATATGAACTCCTACCTCAATTCAAATGAATAAAAGTTCCAGTCTACCACACACATATGTATGAATTTTTTATACTTATATAGTAGTATAAACACACACAAAATTATCATTCCAACTCCCATATATTTCAAATTTTCACAAAGCTTTTTCACTACAAACCTCGGGACAAGCCTGCCAGGAGTGGGCTAGTGTATGGAGGGCAGGTACCTGGGACACGGCACAGCTTTTTTAATACATTTCAGGAGCGTGACACACTGCACCACACTGAACCACAGCAGAAACTGCTGTGCCAGACACTTGCACAAAAGCAGGTGCTTGCCAATGAAGAGGGCACGGCAGCACTGGAACTGGGCACAGCATCTATTTACAGGGTTAAAAAGACTAAAAGGAAAGGAGACTCATGTCCCCATTTGGGCTGGCCAGCAGCACTGCTTAGGGCAGGCGCCCTACAGTCCGCATCCCTCGTGGGTAGCACGGGGGGACTCCCACGACCACACTTGCCCATCTCCTCCGGCTGCCCAGTCCCTCCAGTGCCGCTTCTCTAGTTTACTCTTTTCCCATCCTCCAAAAGAGGCCAGGTGCCGGACAGTGGGGGTGTCTCCCCACGGGGCTGGGAGAAGGCAAGGCAGAGCATCCCTTAGCCACACAGGTAGGGTCATGTCACAGGCTGCGAAACCAGCAGCTTTGCATGATCCCAGCTGGTCCGGAGGGAGCAGGAATGCGACGGGGAGAGCTGTGTCCAAACCCCAGCAGGAGGAGAAAAAAAATCCTGTCTTTTGCTCTCATCCTGTAGTCTCTCCAGGCAAGTTATGGTCAACGCTTGCTCTCCTGAGACAAACCACCAGCAGCATGCCAGGAGCCATCGCTCCCTCCTTGCCTTGTAAATGGAAGATACATGTCAAAAACATCATCTTAGTAATAATATTCATTATGAACGTACTACTGTCACATATTTTGTTAACACTATTTGCCTGGGAAGAGGAGACCATGGCAGATTTATTTGCAGTTACTATCCCAGCCTTACTAGCTCCCATCTGTGGCCACTCTCGGCCTTCCAGGCTTCAGCGACTGGGAATTTTAACAGCCTTGTAGTAATAGCAGGAGTTTAACATTGATGTTAACAAAAGGAAAATGACTCCCAACTCTTGTGTTAAACCACTTCTGCTCAATGGCAATCGTTAGAGAACTTTGCTCTTTGGAGTGCTCCTTCAAAAACCACAAAGAAATCACTCAAATAACACCGAAGCAGATTTTTAGGTTTTGAAGTTGAGCACTGATAATCCTGGGACCTAGGAAATTCTGCTACAATGCAAGGCAATAAACCCACCGTGTTAACGGAGGCACTTTAAAACACTCAGCGCGTTTGCTCACTGTATCAAGCGGCAGCTCTCTGTACCTTATGTGTTGCGAACATCAGTACAAGGATTTGCTTTATTCAAGGACAAATTTACAGCAGCTCTCACAAATTAATGATACACGCTATTTCAACCACCAGTACTGACGTGCCAGCACATCTAATTCTTCCATTTAGATGTTTAAGATGGTAACAGTCAAAGCTTGTACAAAAATTGCTGCAAATTACCCACAGAGGATTCAGCTGATCTTCACCCACATGCTGTGTAACTTCCACATCCCAGTTAAGATTCTGATCATTCACTTTCTAAATAACTTCCTGATTTTTATTTAAACATCAGCAATTCCTTAAGCAAGCCCAGACAGTTTAAAAAAAAAAAAAAAAAAAAAGACTACAGAAGTCCCAGAGATTCCCGAGGCTCACAAGAAATACCCATATCTCACTTTCAAGAAAACCAGAACAGCTTCTAAAGGTGAACACGGCATAGAAAAATGAGATTTTTTGTCATTCAGCAAGTATGCAAAGTTCACAAAGCAGTATATTTAAACTGCTGCATATTTAAAGATTTTTCAGCACAAGCAAACATGCTCAGGAGAGGTCTTATACATTCATTACTCTAAAAAATATGCAAGGGAGAAAAGCGTATTCAGCATACTTCAGTTTGTATTGCTTTTGCAGGTTAAAAAGAAAACGTGTGCGAATTTCTTCCTTTCCCATTGTGCTGTCAATAGTTTAATCCTGTATCTTAACACAGACTCACTTCAGGGCTGGTCCCCTTTAACACTTTAATAACAGCAAAGCAGGGAACCAAAAAAAACATCTGAAGACAACCCATTAAAAGTTAGTTGGTTGAAAAACCACCTGCCACTGTTAAAGGTGCACACTATATACAAGACCATACAACGCTTCTTAACTTCATCTAGTCATTGCTGTAAACAAACATCTCCCACAGCCTCCCAGACAAGATTATCCTTACAGATACCTCTGTCCTTCAAAACTTGATAATCCAGAACCCCAAGATTATCAACAGAAGCCATAAAACACGCTTTAAGAAAAAATAAGCAGAATTAGAACAAAACTGTATTTTTTGACACAAGACAGTCCTCTCCCAATCCAGGGATCTTCCCTTCTGACACTGTTCAACGTGCTTATGGTTTACGTTACTAAAATTGTCACTGATGTGAACTACCTCTTAAAGCTGTGTGGTTTCATTATGGTACCAGCAGAATGTTTCTAGATTTGATTTGGGGTTTGGTTTTTTTAATAGATACAGATGTAGCTTGATCTGTATAAGGAATCCTTCCTAAAATAAGAAAAAGCTAGAAATGGAAGGCTATAGCACATTTAAAATGTGTCCTGACTGACTGAAATACGCCTCCCTCCTCTGTCCCCACCCCTTTACTGTACGTTTTTACCCTGCAAAGCGAGATCCTGCTCTCATTTCTCCCAATCCCACACTAGGACCCCAGTCTTTCCTGCCTGGGCCAAGCTGATTCCCTCTCCCAGAAAAAACACAATCCCATTCCAGTTCAGCACGTTCGTGCCTCCTGCCTCATCCTGCCTCGAGCCTGCTCCAGCCTTCTGAGATAGGAAAGCAGACGGCAGAACTGGTTATGATCCTGCAGCGGCGGCTGCGAGCAGCCCAGGCTATGGAGCCAGAACTGCTGCTGGGTACCGCAGAAAAATCACTGCTGACCACACGCATGAAGGCGCTTACCCTGCAGCTCAGGTGAACGCCCACACACAGAGACAGGCAGGAGCTATCACAGTTGAGCACCACACTGGCAAGGTCCCAGTACCCACAATTTGGGAATCTGGCATAACAGCGTAGCTGCAGTGCTTTGAACTACTGCTGCAGAAGGCTCTAGTATTCCCTGCGTGTGGGCATGTGTGCACATGTGCAGGGACAATACCTCGCTGAGGCCTGAACTACAATTATAATAAATTGTCTCCGATACGTTAGCAGCTATTGACAAGCTTTCAGAAATGACTCCTGGATTTGACGGCAAATGCCCACTGAAATTTTTTGAGTTTAAAATAAATGGAACACAGATCTCCTTTCCAAAGCCTCTGAAAGTCTTTGTTTAAAGAACGTAGTTCCAGTATTCATCACACACTGAGGATTGTACTAGAATATGCTGTGCTATGACTTGAAACTCATACATAGCTGGGTTTCTGGGCTGAATTGGAGCAACTCTAGCAGTTGCTGTAGTTTACAGTACTATTTTACAAATCCCCACATTCTGGGTCAAAGCTCAGAATAAGCAGTGTTACCAAAATAAGTCATTGCAGTTAAATATGTTAAAGCACTTAAAGAAGTGACCTTCTGAAATGGTTTCCCTGGTCCTTCCTAGGCTCTGTGCACGCTGTGGGAGCAGCACATCGCTCTGCCACCTCTGGCTTTCCGTATGACCCTCGGGTCATCCATAAACTGTAAACGTCCATAAACCTCACTGACACTATTTCCAGAATACGAAGTATTCTCTACGAAGAATTCTGTATTCTTCGTACGAAGTACGCTGCTTCATTACCTTGTGATAACAGAAATACACTGTTGATGTTTTGCAGTAATTGGAACATATCAAGACTATTGTTGATATTTGTAAAGCTCCTTATTTGTCAGGTTCTTCTGCTACCAAAAGCCGTGGGCACAAGCTGGGCAACTAATGCCTTCTGTCTCGGTAGTGCAGTCCCACAGTCCCAGATATCACAGTGTCTTGCAATGCAAGAATCCATCCTGCCAGATAAACTTCTTTGGGGTGCTAGACAGCAAGTTTCCACTCAGTAAAACTCTTTCATTTCGCTAACTTCCACCTCCATAAATAAGGACTCTATTCTAACTCTTTCAGAGGCCGGAGCTGGGAAAATATCCAATGTAAATAGAAAATAAAGAGCTGTCGTTTAGTATTCTGAACCAGGCTGGCTACTCGCCAGCTATAATATAAACATTAGAGATCATGAAGCTCCTGTAACCATCTTCTTTATTTCCACCCAGGTATGTTTACTGGGCTTGTTAATACATACAGTGTGGCAACCGCCTTCCTACGCAGCTAGAAATTGCAGCACATTAAGAGAGAAATCACAGAGTTCTACAGGAGTTGCAAACCAAATGATTATCAATATAGTATAAAGTTTTACGAGCAAGTAATTTGTGTCTTCACCAAGAAAAAATGCCCCTAAAGCCTACTTCAGAGCAAACTGGGAAACTGCCAGAAGAGAGTCAGTTAAGTGATGTTTAAACTTGCAGGGTTTGGATGGAGAGTATATATTAAAAAGGTAGAAGCAGGTTTTCAAACATATATTCTGCAAAGAGTTATTTTAGAAGAAGGTCACAGCAGTTCAGGAGCTTTAAATTCATTTTTGACACAAATCACTTCCCCCCTGCCCTTTTTAATTAATAAAGCAACATGCTGACACTTATGTTTCCATGTTCACACACAAAATTCAGAGAACCAGTCCTACATTCCTTTGCCAAAAGGTGCTTCCTACATTAGTAGGGAATATGCATAAATACACTGTAATTTTAAGAGTGATGCAATAAACTGAAAGTTTTCCTGAAATTCATTAGAATGACATAAATGTATTCTGGTGAAGTAAACAAATTCCATAGGAAAAATGCTTTACATCCATGAATACACTTGTCTCAAAAACAATTTTATTCTCAGATTCCTGCCGATTTTTAACAAATTACAGTGATCTCGCAATGCAGACGGCATCCTTCTCAGGGACAGAGAATGGGACAACCCAAAGCCTGATTCACATCAGCAGATCCTTCTGAGCTTCTGGCAACAATGACTTCCAGACTGGATTTGCCCACCGTATTTCTAACAGCTATTCTGAAGTCTCAATTTGGTTTTCCTCCACAAAAGAAGTAACAAGTAGCTTGCTACTTATTAACCCAATTTCCTCCTTTTTCAGCTTCCTAAAATTGATACAATTTATCATTTGACTATGAACAATGAAGCTCCCAGAAAGGGAAAACTCACCACACTTTAAATTGTTACTATTATAATTACTTATGGCAAGTGATTATATTGGTTACATTACAATATTACATAATCATTTTCAACAACTGTCTGCTTTTTTAAAATGGCTCTAACATCATCTTCTTTCCAATCATATTAAAAATGCATGAATTTTAAAAGAGAAAGAAATACTGGCTTAATTTATACATTCATTATTTTTCCTTTAATTTTGTCCCTTCCCTTTTGCACATAAGGCTATCATCAAACCAGCAACTGGAGATTTAATTTTTTAAACTTTAATTAGAGAACAAACATTACTGTAACTAAGTAGAGAAAAAAAAAAAGCACGTTCATCGAAAATGAAATGGACGATTTGTAGACAACAAAAGTATTTACTAAAGTAGTTCCTTTTTTTGGCATCATAGAAATGCTGGAAGCCAGGAAGGAGCTTTGTTTTGTGTTTTTTAAAAATAATTACTAAAGGGGTATTCACATGATCTAATTTGAAGGATTTTTATTACACTGCATAGCATTTGCACAAAGCAGACGTGGTCCTCAGACCAAGGTGTGCTCTCTTCTACGCACACACACTAAAACGAGGGGGAAACGCGGATATTAAATCTGGAAAATGGAAACCTGCATCTGTCCTACCCTTGGATCCAAAAGCCTGGAAAAGTCTGTGCCAATCCGTGGCATCAGAGCTGGCAGCTCTCTCCTGCTGGGAGCTACGTGCTTCCCACGCTGGCCGGCTGCTGAGCAGCCCAGCAGAAGCGGGTCCGGGGCTGTCCTGAGAGGTGCCACGTCTCCGCGCTCGCTGCGCAGGCCCCCGCTCCCCAGCCCCATAACCCGCAGCCAATCTCACTCCACCCTGCGCTGCCGGCGGGGCTCGCTCCAGGTGGGAAAGGCGGGAATACTCCAGCGACTGCGAGAAGGTAGTGGCCAAGATCCAAGTTTAGGGAATGCAGAAAGCACCTTTGCAAAAGTTGCGCAATAAGTTTGCAAAGCTATTTTGCAAAACTGATTATTTTTATTTTTTTTTTACATTTTATTTTTGCAAAACTATTCCACAATCTGATGCAACACTGAAAGAAATGGGATCTTAGGCCAGAAACCTGAACTTGGGCACAGAGGGAATAGATCTGCCCCCTCCTCTCTGTAGGTAAGGAGAAAGAAGGAAAAATTTTTGTGAAGCCCTTCCCCCCTCCGCCTCCTCATCACAGCGATAAGCATCTACCACCTAGAGAGCTGTAACTAACTATTAAGGGCTGATTAAGATGCTTTATAAAACATAATAAGCCATGAGATAGTAGAAGCACATATGAAATATCTTATGAGCAACTAGCAATAACGGCTGAGGTGTTCATAATAGACTGAGTGATTTCAACACCTCCCAGTAAAACCAATACTATGCAGGTCTCAAGCAATACTCCTTCCCAGAAACCCCTTTTCCTCCTCCGGATACAAAAGCCATGGGCATGATTCATTTTTGCACAACATTTTAAAATTGCTTAAACACCTTAGGACATGCAAGAAGGATGATAAATGTTTAACTCCACCACCACTGCGTTTATACAGCAGTCTCGTACCTGGGTTTGGGTTTTGAAAGAGTTTGGATTTGGGTCACCCCACCAAAGACAACAAATAAAATCCCTTATGAACTTGGGTAACTTTGCTCCAGTTGCAATTGCAGCATCAAAAAGTCCAGGTATGTCATGACACATACATGATTATACTTTAAAACTCTACAGAATGAAGCAAATGTGTACCAAGTGACTGGAAGTGGAACTTGGAGAACAATACGAGAAACAAAAGCAAAGGAAGAAAACTTACAAGGACTGTAAACCGCTTAATCCTCTGATGGCCTCATTAGGTACAGTCTTCAGCTGATTGTTCTGTAGGGTTCTGTAAAAATCCGTTATGTTAGTAAAGGAGAATTTGACAATAAACTTTATCAACAGCAGAGGCGACAGAAAAGCCTGTGGTCCTGTCGCAGTTTCACAGACTTCTAGCATACATAAAAGCATGTAGAATTATCAAGACCAGATACCCAAAGGCAATAATGAAACAAGAAAATGGTCTATTTCAGTTTTATTTGCAACTCATTAATTGGCAGAGAACAAGCCTCTGACATAATATGCTGAAAATCCCCTGGGAACTCACTGAAGAGGTTAAGTAACTTAACACTAGTACAAATTTGCTACAATGAATGATATTTTATTATTGTCTTGTGACATCATCCTATACATGCTACAAAATACACAAACCTCTAATTTTTCTTAAAGCCGCATCAATACACAAAGCATTAACAATCTAATTTACAAAGTGTGTTCACAACAAAGCACCTCTGGGCAAACATTAAAAAGACACAGAATGAAACTAGAGCCAAGCTGAATTAAGCTATACTGTTTTTTTTTTAAGAACTTCTCTTATAGATTAACATATTATTGCGTGATGAGTTCTTTTATAAGGAGAATGTAAGTAACTAAGATCTCACACTTTATAAAATGTTACTAGATCTTGGTGCATACTTGGGTAAAATGCAGGTTGACAAGTAAGTATACTGTTAATTAACATCCAAGTCCCAAATTTTTCAAGAATTTCAGGCATCCAGTATTGAGTATCCTGACAGAGATACCTCCAAGAGCCTTGACACTCTGCATTCAATTTACAAAACCTCATACTGAATAGTATTGCAGATGGGCAGTTCCCTCATCTGTACCCTGCTTATGCTGTTTGTTCATGCTTCTTTCTTTACAAGCTCAGGGTCCTTTTCCACTAGGTTTTTTAAATATCCGTTTAATTTAATATTGCCCTACTAGCACTTGGAAATATTTACATCAGCATAAATACTACAATTTCTGGGTACAGGTTTTTAAAAACCCCAAAACCAGAAAGCTCTTTTTATCCTTAGCTGTGTGAGAACAGTTGAAATGAATATTCTTATCTCGGAAAAGAAAATATAATATGGGAAACAGGGCATAAAATTCTATTTTTTTTTTTATTAAAACTTTTTATCTAATAGTAAGTAATTTTCATCTAAAGAAGCATCGAACTCTAGAAATTATTTCTATCACTGGTAGGGGATGATTCCAAGCTCAAACAGTGTTTGACATCTCTAAGTACTATTGGTACCTGATAATGTTGGGGCACCTGATGGAGTAAACTGAGGGGGTGGATAACAACAAAAAGCTTTACATGTCCTTTTTAGAATTTTTCCTTCTTAGGATTCTTTTGCTACAAGACATACTTCAGAAGCAAGTAAGTGTTCCAATTACAGTAATTAGAGTTTAGTGAAATTCACTGCTCCTCATCATCACTACTTACAGCAGGCTTTATAAAAAAAAAAAATAATAAAATAATGTAGGAGAGCTGTAATTTGGGGTGGGGGGGAAACAGAGAAAGGGAAAAAAAAAATTAATCCAGCCTACCAGTAAACAGGCTGGCTGTGCACTAAGAAAGCATACAGCTAGCTATGAAGTTCTAAAACCCGATTACTTACAGAACTTTGAGTTCTTTCAACCCAGACAAGGCCTTTGGATGGATAAAGGAAAGGTCATTGCCAGCCAGTCGCCTGGAAAAAAATTGCAATAATAATTTCAGTCACAAAATACAGTACTTCTACAACCATCTAACAAGGAGAGTCAAATACATCAAATCTTGCAAGCAATTATGCATTTTTTGCATTTGATTATGCTATATTCATGATCTTCTAAGCTTGCAACAGTTATTTTAGTCATTGCACATTTTTAATGACACCGCCTCATGGACATACTTTTGCAAACATGCTAGAAAAAACACCTCCCAGAACGATAAGGAATCTTCTTATGGCACTAGGTTTGAAAAGTTAACTGACTGTTAACATGATTCTCCAGCTTTCAACATTAGTCTGCTGAAACACATGCTCTGGTAGCCATGTGTTTTTAATCTACACAGCAGTTTCTAAAGAAACTATGCTGTTAAGTAAAAATAGCTAGATGCTAGCACGAGGCAGGGAAAAGTTTCTATGAGCGTCCCAAATGTGAAGAGGACATTCGCAAGCAGGCGGTAGGTTCACAGTGCTGACAACTGACAGGATGCCTGCTGACAGTACCAAAACATAATCTTGGTAATACTTCATCTTTTTGGTTAGCTATTTGGACAAACTTTTGAGGAAAGAAAACTGTTTTGAGGGAGGGAGAAAGAGAACAAGATCCTCAGCCGTACTCACTCTCTCTCAAGATGTGGCCGGTTTCAAACCTGGACTCTTAGACACTGACACAAAGTAAATTGTGGAAAACCACCACGATATTAAAAGTAATAAATACAGGAGACGCTGCAGAACACAAAGCAGGAAAGCAGAAACAGCAGCCAAAACAGCTGCTTTCAAATAGCTCATTCCCCTTCCCCCACTCCTTTTTTCCTTCAACCTTTTTCCCTCTATCCTGACCAGCAGACCCTGTGTGGTCCAACCTTTGTTAAACTGCTAATAGTTGTGACACGAGGTATTTTATTAAGGGTAAAAGACAATAATGCAGAACACCTGGTAACCCACAGCTGCCAAAAGATGCCATCGTTTCAGCCAAAGTATTTGCTTTCAAGCCTTGGTTTCATATCCAAGCTAAGCAAAAGCAACGTTGGAGAAGGTTGTACAATGAAATCATCTGGTGGAAACACTAGGTACAATGCAGTACGTGTGAATAATTAAAAACCAGCCAGAGTGCTTCAACAAAGGTTACAGAACATCAAAACCCACCTCTGCTTTTACAGGGCACTGCAAAGCAAGCCAGCCACACTAAGGGGAAAATATTACTTCAAAGAGGCAAATGAAGGAAATGACAGGAGCATCATCTAGAGGGCCAGCTTGCCAGAACACAGCAACATTATTACTTTTTTACCTTAGTCTCTATTTCTAACTACATAAAAGAGATTATTCAAAGCATTTGATGCCTACATAAATCTGTTTGCAACAAAATTCATGACTTAATAAAATGCTGCCTGATGGAAAGGATGCTAGTTATGTTTATCAAATCCATTTGTCAAAGGTAGATGGTTTTATTTATAAACCAGGGGAGAAGAAGATGGCTTCTCATAAACAGGAAGGTGACAGCAGTGGCAGGTACTACTTGATTTTAGAAAACGATGTTACTATTGTTTGTTAAAGTAGACCTTGGTATTCAGTCCTTGTATTCTCATGCACACCCCAATTGCCATAGCTATGGCTCTGACATCATTACAAAAATGCTTAAATCTCAGCTGCTTCTGTCTTAAAAAAAAAGACATCTCCTGACTGCTGAAAAAAATTTGTCTGCAAGGCTTGTATATAACCAAACAGCTCTGAAACCAGAAGAAAAATGAAAATAATCACTATTTATAACCATTATTATGTATCAATATTTATAATCATTATTATGTACTTATTCTTGAAATCTCCTGTCTGCAAACAACCTCAGAATTTCAGAGCCGTGACGTGATTTTTCAAATACTTTGAATTTATAACATGAATGAAAAACTGCAGATGGAAACTAAACACTCGCCTAAAATTCATTCTGTTGTCAGTATCTGCCCAAATCAACTGTATTAACTTTATCTGGGGGGACATGGAGGGAGGTTTGCAATATTTCATGGCTTTCTTTTTAATAATTTCCTAAGAAGCTCACTGTAAACAAAGAAATATTGATGAAACATGCTGGGTTTCTCTACACCAGAGAGCCAGTGATCTGCAGAACACATGTTTATTTTTAAAAAGTGTTCAAAACATCAAAATAGAAACCCTTAAATCACGCAAAATTTAACTGAGGCTATAGCACCAAATTATTTTGGCACTCAAACACTACTAGTTGATGCTGATAACCTACCACACGCCTCAAGAAGCGGCAGCCCTGGTAAATGTGCGTCAGGCAGCTCTGGCTGCGGCTCTGCCGAGGTTCCCCGTGAATCAGGCTGGTGTGCGGCTCCTCAGGCATCTGCTGTAACTCTCCCTTCCCCCCCTTCCAGTAAGGCTGGGGATTATGATTTGTTTTAAAAAAAGCTAAACCAAATCCAGTTGAATCGCCTCCCCCAGCCTCACCGAGTGTCACTAACACAACCTACAGAGCCCTGGAAACACAACATAGCTCAGCCAGAGCAAGGTTTGCGTGACTTCAAATAGCAAGGCTCTGCCTACCTCAAGGCAACTCCTGTTTATTCAACCTTTTTGCAACCAACAGGAAAAAAAAAAAAAAAAAAGCGCCAACCTGCAATCCATTACATTTCCGTTTCTCCTCCATCTGGCACCCTTCCAGGAAACAGGATACAACTAGCCAAGTGTGCAAAGGCTTTACTAATCAGTTTGCCAAATAGACATTTATCATTCCCCTCCTAGCCTTGGGGAGCATGGCTGCTCCTTAGGAGGTTTCAACTGCAACTCTCCAGCAGGCACAGACCAACGTATCGCACGCTGCTCTCAACACCCTTCCCTCTGCCGCAGCATGGAGTGGCTGCGAGCATGGAAAGACTTCTCTTTACAAAATCAGGTTCATTTTAAAGAGAGAAACAAAGAATTAGTAGCATTTAATGTAGCGCGCGTACAGCATATGAATTTAGACATCACTGAAATCATCCAGTCGGATTTTCCACATACTATCTCCTTTCAGATGTCTCAAAAATAGTTGCACTCAGATTTTCAAGTATAATGTTAAAAACAAACAAATATTTAAAACGCATCTCCGTTTCTCTCTCACACACAAGGTAAATGGGCTAAGGAAAATCCCAGCGTCACCAAGCCCTAAACTCCAGCACAACAGAAAGGAAGCAACCTTCACCTCCTTGCAGCGAGACTCACTAATCTGCTTGGAACCAACCCTGGAAACTTCTTCTCCGTGGTGGGACAGCTTCACACTGCCACGAAGCGGCACCTGAAGGCAGCCCTACATTTATGCTATCGTAAGCCCAGTACCCATCTTCCCCTTCATTTGGAGTGGAAAGAGTCTCAGAGACCTGTTCTGAAAGTCCGTCTGTTGTTACCGAGTCAAGGTGCATCGCCATTACTTAGAGCTCTTTTTCCAGAAGGCAGAGGACTGTAAAACAGATTTATCCGTAAAGACAATGAAGACCTAATTTAACAAACCATTGCAAAGCGCTCTGCTATGCTCTAAGGTCACAAAAACTTGATTTGCTGTCTTTTACTTCTCAAGGGACACAGACACAGCAGCGGGCATCATCTGAAGCGGGGTGAAGAAGAGAGTTCTCCTGCTAACCCAATCACAACTGCCCTTGTTCGGAAACTCTGCCCAGGACGGCAGGGGATCCTGATTTAGCCCAGTTGCCTTACTCCTTGGAGGCTTCTGCAGTGGAATCACAGTTGTCATGTGTGACCACATTAGTACCTTTCTTCTAGGTTGGCAATCTCCTTGAAATTGCTTGGTGCTGAAAATTGTAGTCCTTTATTTTTGCTTTATAAAAAATAAAAAATGAGTGTTTCAATGGGATAAAATTTCTGCAAATTTGGAAAAATTCAGGTAGACCAAATCAATTTCAGCATAGCAGGGTAATAAAGTAGGACATAGGGAGGACAAAATATTTCTGCTATCACATCATATACAGATGAGCAATACCCTCCATTCATTATTCTAAGCGACACAGTAAAAGATCTCCGGATGTAGAGGACACCTTGTTGTTATTACAGGAATCAGGATACAATCTGGCTGGGGAATAATCTTCCACGGTATCTCGTTCCCAGAGAACGTAGCAAGCATAGCTTCTTGCACTGAAACTCTCCTGAAAGCAGATAAGACTGTTTTCTCTCTTTTGGGAAATTAAAACTTCTGCAATTATGAGTCTGGCAACCCGGCTGCATGTTAAACCAAGCCAAGTTAATCACTGGTGTCACTCCAAAATCAGGGAGGATGTCCCAAGGATATATTTTTGTCTGTAACAATTAAAATCATCACTCTCATTTTGACAGGATGCAATACAAACTTGTTGGAAACCTCTCTGCTTGTCTTGCGTCCCAGATGGTGGTGAACCTCAGGTTACTTGAGCAAAGAATTAGGTCTCCTTCTGTCCTTCTGAAGATCTAACGCACATACACAAAGTGGTTTTGCTGTGGGTTCGTTGTTTTGTTTTCTTTCCTCTTGGTGGTAATTCTGGGATTCTCCTAACCTTATCTGCCCATCCTGTCTCCGCTACCAATACATTGGCTACTTTTTCCATGGCTCAACTGTAACCTGACTTCCTCACTGAAAAATTCAAATAGTCACACAGACTGCAATCCTGACAATCATCACCTGATTTATTATTTTTATTTCTACATTAGCTGCTTTCTGGTAAGACCCAAGACTCCTAATTCAAGATCTAGTCAAGGTTGAACCTTCCACATCCCTTACAGACCGTCCACTACTGCCCCTCTGCCCACTCAACATCTCCTTTTAGCTCTCCAACTTTTACCTACCTATTTTCATCCCAGCGGAAAATATTCCGTTGCTTCTTCACTTGCACTTTCAAAATTTCTTTACTTTTTTTGCTGTCTTACATCAAACTATTCTGCCATCCTCACATGCCTGTCCCTAACATCAAATTTTTCAGGGTTCTTTGTGTTTCCCACACAAACTTGAATTTTACTTCATGTTCTCCGGCAACTGAAGTAACCTTTGAAAATACCTTACAGATACACTTGCTGGGTATTCATGGATTAAATTTTCTCAAACCTAAGAAAAGAGCTTCAAGTTCCACTTATTCCAGAAAAGCAGCCACTTTGGAACGGAACTGAGTTGTCTTAACAGATGATGCATAGTTACGTGCTACAATTTATTCATCAACGTCTGAAGCCTTAAACAAGAAGTACAGCCATCTGTAGGAAAATACCAGGGGCTCAAGCAGAGACCCCCTGCCCAGGGAGGGCACACGCCTGCGCAGACAGCCCCTACCCAAGCCGGGCAGCTGCAGAAGGGGACGGGCTGGTAAATGGGAGCCGTATCACCAGACTAAACCTCTCTTTGCTTATCTGTGATTAGCCGAACGGCCCCTTCGGGACTTTTGTCAGCTGCAGCCTGCTGCTCGGCTGTGGAGCCAATCAATAACCCACAGATTGCTCCCAATTCTTCCACGCCAATTTAACATAACTAAATGGATACTTTATTCCGCTAATGGAAAACGCATTTGTCTCCTTCTCCTTTTCTTGCAGTAGTTTCAGTTTGATACAACCTCAACCGCTATTTATAAAATTGTGAGTACGGAAGCCAAGACACATCAGGACTGAAAAAGGAAGCCTGTAACTACAACCAGCACTGAAACTGCACCAGCTCCGTCCAGCTGAGCAAGCACTTCCCATCCCCAGACCTCCCTTTCTAGCAGTTACAGCTTTCTCAAAGTTACATTGAACTTCAAGGTAACAGTTTGTTTTCAAAATGCATTCCCGGGCTAAAAATTTAAAATGTCTAAGTAAACTAAACTGATTGATTAAAAGAAGTGTAAAGCCTGTCCAGAAGTTCTACTGTTAAACTGCCAGCGAGAGTCACCAGCACCCACTGTAAGACAAAGTATGGCTCTATGATACTGCTTTTCATGGGCTATCAAAGAATATTTACAATTATATTTTTTCTTGTTAACAGGAAAATAAATTATGATGGATTTTGAAGCAAGTAAGCATTCCCATATGCTCTATCATTCAATTTGCAAGCAGCACCTGTATCGGGGCAAGACCTCCTTGAAGTAGAGCCCATGGGCTACAGCACATACACACCAAAAGAAACACATATAGTCTAGAACACTTATTACACAATATGAGCTGTTGAAGTAAGCTGTCTTTGTAGTCCCGAACAGTATTCTCCAGCAAAAACCAGAAGTTTGCACAAATTTTCTAACACAGACACATCTTAAAAAGAAGCAACAATATCATGTTGTCTTGAAAATTGGTAACACCTACCCTACAGCAGTAATGACAAGCTGTTCCAATAAGCAACTTTGATTCCTCTCACCTCTAAAGCAGAAAGCAGCATACATTCTATAAGATGCGCTTTCTTCTCCCTAATTGCACATCTAGCACTGTGTTGTGATAACTTTTGGTCAACTAGAACGCAACAATGGAATCAACTACAAATTTGTGCTTTTGGCAGAGAGAGCTATTTGGATACTCAGGAGGTTTCCAAGATAATAAAATATATCGATGGTTAGACATGAGAGGGTGAAAAAATGACTGTTCAGATAGTAAATCCTCAATCTGTCCATACAGCCTGTCTCTTGTCCTAGTGTTATTGGCTTTCCAGGCATGGGATCTTTTGAATGGCCATGCATCTAGCAAGTGACACTGAAAAATGTGGAAGTGGCTTAAATCTACATATATTTGGCAATTAAACATCTGTTACCAGATTTCTAACCGCTTCAGATGCGGGCTGGGTAAATGCAAGACCCAGGTTTTATAGACATCTCCAGAATTAATGGAGTCCCTTTCCTTACACAAATGGGAGTAATTTTCAATATGATTCTTTGTTTCAGATTCAGCTGAACTGTTAACTTTTCCCCAGTTGTAAAAAAAAGCAAGTATTTTATCAGAATCATCTAGAATTTTACTTTTATATAGGAAGGGTAGGAAAAGAACTTCATATGAGTACAGGTTCTTCTATGCCAGGAAAAATCTGCCAGAGCTAATTAGGCAAGAACACCTCAGTACTCACAAAAAATATACCAAAATACAACCACCCAAGAGGAGGGAAGGAAAGGAGGTAAAAGAATGATTTAATTTCTCACCATGTGTTTTTATGGTAACATACAGTGTCATGCCGAGACATTATGATGACAGAATGCACTCAGACTAGCCAATTACTTGCTTAAGAGTACGGGGATAATGCATTTACCTCCAACATATAGGATTTGTTTTTTCTGTTTTTCCGTCTGAATATCTAAGGCTTTTGCGACTCTTCTAAAGGCTTGAGCCTGGTACTGGCTGCCTACTCACTTTTGTCTCATATTCCTATTCCTGAAACCAAAAAGAAGAGGCGGACTGCATGGAACAAGGACTGTTTGAGGGACTCTACCTGGAGAGATGCAGCCTGAGAGCTTCGGAGGGTACTGTTTGGCCTTCAGAAGTTTCTTATCTGGTTTATACATTCAGAACCTGGCAGCTCAGGCAGCATAATAAATTCAGGCTCGTAAAACGGGTCTCAAAGCACAACACCGCAAAGTTCAGCCTCCAGGCCATTTAGCTCAGCAAGCTCCTGTGTGCGTGTGCATGCAAAAATAATGCTGAACACTGAAACTTGAAGACAACAGATAAGGAAAAAGTTTTGTTTCCCTCTAAAGGTACTCTCAGCAGAATAACCAGTCTTGGGATCCTTATACACAACTATGCCAGCTTTTAAAATTAACATGTAAAACCAGAAACTGGAAAGAAACATCCTGATCTTCTAAAAACAATGGAATTTACTCAACCTACTAGCTAGTATCTGTCCCCACAAACAGGAAAAATATGCAACTGTTAAGCACAGCGAGAACCTTCTAAGCTACAGAAATATTATTCTTGTATCAGCAGGACTGAAACTCATCCAGAATCAAACTGATTTAGGACTCACATAGATAAGAAAACATTAATTAAACACGGGTTGGCCAACACGTTTTTAAACATCATTTAACATCTAGTGCAGACCAAGTAGGTGATGTTTAAAAATATCTTAGCTGACTGTGGTTAATTCTACTTGGGAGTCTTTGCCTAAAGGTTTGTCTTGACTAGAATTTGAAGGTGCAAGTTACAACACGCCAACGCACTTTCTGAAGCTCCAGCGCACCCAAGGCAGCAAATGTTTCTAATGTATGCTACCTGGTCAAGTCCAAGCTGAGGCTCCTAACTTGCTACCACACGTGAAACCTACACCTTGCATTTTCTTCATCAGAACCTTACTTCTTGGAATTCAAGCTGGAGCAACTGAGGAAATTACCTCCTCCAGCTGCTCAAATATTCGGAGCTGGCAGATGGATGAAGAGCACTCATCAGCTTCCAACCCAATGTCAGCTGGCTATTTTTGAAATACCAACAGGACGTCTACACTGGCTGCCTTTTTAACAAGGCAACTGAAGAGAGTTCTTGGCTCGTTCCTCCATCTCTGCTGCTGTGGCTGAATGGACAGATATGGGGTGGTAAGGTCTCCAATCGTACCAGGTAGTTTAACGAGGATGTTTAACCACAGCCTGTCAGCTAACATGAGGCATCAGGACAACTTTTCTCATGAAGATTCATCCTTACTTTTTAAACTACTTGAAACAAGCCCTTTGTCTCCAGCTTCCCACTACAAATCCTGGGACTACTTCTGGTTATGAAAGGGAGAGGGATTGCACCATCTGATCAACGTTCGCATGCTGCCTTGAAAATACTACTCTAAAAGACCTAGCACTGAAGGACAAAAAAATCTCCTTCCACCAAATGCTCGGCAGCCAGGTGAGGAAAGACACTGCATCCCAAACTAACAGCTCAGCCTTGGTGGCCTTGGCAGAACCTCAAGACATGCCTTATTCACAAAACCAGAGTAATAAAAAAGACAGACACTCCCCCTCCCTCCCCAAGGATACTACAACTTGGTGCTGATGCAGAAATTAGAAGGAAGGGGACCATCTAAATTACACACTGAAATAGATACTACAAAAGCAAGCAGCTGTGACATTTCAGCCAGGTGGTCATCTTCAGCTGCAGTCAAGAGGAAAAATAACTCTAGACATTTCCCTTGCAGATACTTCCTGATTACAACCTTATGGCAAAACCACCTCATTTTCACTGCTAGTATGCATTTTAATTAATCCCTATGTTCTTAAAATATACTTTGTCAATTAAAAGCCACGTTCAGAGACTCCAGCTGAGGAGGGGGGAGAGGGGTTTGAGATGTTTAAGCAAGATCTCTTAGTGCTGGAGTCAGCATGGATGTAATTAAACAGTCAAGCAAATTTTCAGTTGTACTATTTCTTTTCTAAAAAATTAGTTGCACATGTACTGTCTTTAAGTCACTATTTATTCACCTCTCAAAAAGCACTTTAGCATTGTCTTTCAGAAAAGAGAAAACTTTTATTGACCTAAACCTTCCTTTTATCGCCTTGGTTCCCTAACCAATTTCTACCAGCTATTAAATAAAAAAAAAAAAAAATTTAATGAGGCTTGCCCTTGACTGATTAAAAAAAAAAAAAAAAGAAAAATATCTAAGGGTAGCGTCACAGAATAGAGGCTGTTTCATATCATATTTGAACAAAAACCAGAAACACAACAGGCCTTGGCACCAGCACACGTTGGGAAGGTAACTGAGCACTGCTGTCTCTTGGTACCTTCAGGAGACTGTTCTCTTTGCGATATTACTGGGTCTTCAAAACCCCAACAGTCGAGAGCATCCTCCCCAACCCTCATTGGAGAAGGTGAGAACCCTGCCCCAAGGCTGACTGGTTGGGAGGCGACCAGTGCTCCCCTTTGGACAACCACGTGCTTGTGTCACAGGTGACATACAAACAGGAGGCTGTCTTCTGCCCTCCTACTGCCTCCCACATGGACCCACAGCCAGACAGCCAAACCTTATCACCTAAACCTTACCCACCAGTGCAGGGCAAATAAGATGACAACATTTTAAAGGCTTAAGAGTGGAAATCAAAACAAGGTTAAAAGGCCGCTAAGTCGAGGAGACACTTGTTTTATTCAAGTGGTTCAAGTTTCTAAAGCCAGAAGAAAAAAAAAAAAAAAAAAAAAACAACTGGAAAACTGGCCAAAAATAAAAATCGTTTTGATTTGCCTTTCTTGATGAGAGTGTGCCTTTTTAATTAATCCAGCAGATCATACATAAATATAGTGA
This sequence comes from Numenius arquata, assembly GCF_964106895.1. Classification (NCBI taxonomy): domain Eukaryota; kingdom Metazoa; phylum Chordata; class Aves; order Charadriiformes; family Scolopacidae; genus Numenius; species Numenius arquata. The sequence goes on along the minus strand of NC_133581.1, from coordinate 27,295,341 downwards.
ATGGAAATAATGCAATTAAAATCCTTCAGACTACTTCGATAACTTTAAATATTAGAAGGAATTGTAACCATTTAGAAGGGCATTAACACATAACACAGCCCGACTGTTCCAGTTAAAAATTCACACTGGAAAATGGTTTCTGCTTTCTAAAAACACTGCATTATCTAACTGTATTTCCCTCTTCTAGCTTTCTATAAATACTTTAAGGTGTGGTTAGAAAACTGTGGCCAAGTTCTTCAAGGATTTTTAGTTTCCATATCAAGTTCAGGGCTGCAGCATATTTACGTTAACATTTTCTGGAGAATACACTTCATTAACTGCTGTGGCAAAACCCTTGGTGGTCTGCTCCTCGCTGACTCTGACCGTTGCCATCTCAATCATTTGCAAATTACTTCCAGATGGGTATCCGTTACACAGAGATGGAGAATTTTTATAACATTTATAAATAGTGCAAGAATCCTACAGACATATGATAGGTGTGCTATGCAGTGACACGCACGACAAGGCTGTGAAGAGGGGCACAGGGAGCACATAACCCAACGGGAGGATTCTGCCCAAGGACAAGCTGGAATCCCTTTGCTTGTACCTGCGAGTAACACTCAGGTAGGACACTATCTCAAAGGTAAGAAAAACTCAGATTGTACCTGCAAATTTGATACTTTCCAGGTGAGTCACCCAACACAGCCATTTAGTGTCATTTCAGATGTCCTCTTCCACCTGGCCCCAACCGCCATCAGTCTCCCAGCTGCACCAGACCTGCCAGACTTGTGCGGGTGTCTCAGATAACCCAGCACATCTGAAAACAGCACGGGATGTATACATCGAAGCACCCAGGTCACTCCCCCTTCGGTGACGTAGAAGGCACCTTCTAATCAAGCAGCCAGCTTTTACAAGTCTGGTATGCTGCTTCTTTCACTTTTATTAATTAGTGTTCATTTCAGGATTCAGAAAATGATCCTCTGAAGTCTCTCCAGGCTATCAAATAATTCATTGCATTAAGGAAATGCCAACCCCCATTTTAAATGGCTCCTACTGCATTTTTCAATCCCATCCTCTTCCTACGTGGAATGTGTAAGACTCAGTTGCCACCATAATACATCTAATTGCCTCCCATTTACATTCAATTAAGTTCTATGATACTATTTTGCAATATTAATTAACTAACTCTGTCAGGAGCTAATCTCCCAGAGCATTTGACAGATGGCAGGGCTAAAGCATGGTATGAAGTGAAAGGTGTCTGGGGCTGTCTCCTGGATGAAGAGCTATTAAAGTCCGGGGCGGTGAGGGTACTTACTGCATTCCCATTAGTTTGTGGGAGCTTTATTTGCTTTACACGTGTAACTCTTGGGAAAAGTTCTAGATGGAAAAGTCACTTCAAGCACAGATTTCAACACCACTTTGCTTTAACTCTGTCTCTTTTCCTTTGGCGTGAAGACTCACACCCAGGTTTCTGTGCTGAAAAAGCAACTTTGCTAGTGCCTGGCAGTCAGAATTTGGATCTGCTCAACTATAAATGAAAGCCAGGAAGAAAGTTTGAAAATCATCTTAGAGCGGAGAGAGAAAATTGTGGTTGTACAGTGGGAAGTACGACAGTTTGATCTTTTCTGTCCACAACCAGCAAAAATAAAGATGGAAAAACTTCTGTACCCTGTCCCGTAGAGAAAAAGGAATGGCCAGAACAAACCAAAAAATGTGTCATGTCTGGTGCTGGTCATTTCTATTAAGGAAGGGAGCTGCTTCTGTTTGAATCTATTTTATTATATTCTCTCTAGGAAGAGCATGAACTGAAACAAGGGAACCTGAATTAGACTTGTGCACGGATGACTATAACCAGGTCTTTAAAGAAAAGGAAGAAACCTTCCTCATTTCAACTACCAGTGGGCATGGCTGGAGCCTCTGGAAATAGGCTTCAAATTCAAAGCAGCCTGCTGCTGCGAAATATTACTAACAACTCACAAGTCTTGGTTCATGATTTTCAACTGAGAAGACTGTACACAAATATTGTCTACTTATGGCTCTGCTCTCACGGTCATTTTCCTGTCTTCCGGCATCCATGATAGCTGAAATTGAATTCAGTTGAATGGGAAAGAGTTTTTCTTTTTCATCTTCCTGGAGATTCTCCTACCTCTGCAGCTTTTGGAGGTAACTCGACCATAAAATGAAAAATGTAATTTTTTTTCTATTGTACTAAGCAACTGTGATTGATTCGAATATGTCCAAACAGTTGGCAAGCATCATTTTTACTGTAAAGTTATTGTTTTTCGGTTCATGGGTTGTTTGGGTTTTTTCCAGAAGTTGCTTAAACATACCAAGTAAGCATGCCAGGAATGATTTAAAGCTTCTGGGTGTTCACATGTAATTCTGAGCTTAATGCTAGCCTATTTTTTTGCAAACTGAAGTGCTGGAATTTAGTGGGACAATAAGGTACACGTAGCAAATGGCTCTTAGGCAATAAGCACAATAGATGATGGCTGAAGGCTCTGCCTTTTCTCTTTACCTCTTGACACACCCCAGGGTTTATGGAAGTTACACAATATGCACACCCACCAGTTAGGTTTTATTGCTTAATTACTTATAGGAGGAAAAAAAAAAAAAAAAAAGCAAGTCTCCCACAGTCATCTGAAGTTGGGAAAACAGAACTGTTTGGGTTTTTTTCAACTTCTGGTGTGAAATAGAACTGTAAATAATTTGGAAAAAAATGGACTAGAAATATAGTCTAACAAAACATACAGACATACAGCAGCGCATATTATAAAGCACATAAGGAATGTTATCTAGTATATATTCTGAGCCAACCAAGCTTTCCCAGGCTTCTAATTTTTATTTTTGTTGTTTAAATTTACTACTCATGCCATCTAGCCTTTCTTAAATTGTGTCAATTACACACACGCACCATTTGAAATTCTGGTAAATCTATTTTCCTTCATGAGGTATTCCTGACTGTACTGCAAATTCAAGCAATACCTAAAGTCAGATGGAATAAACCAGAACCTGTTAGGCATGAAATAAGATATCACACACAATTCATCTGACATAAATAAGCTCAACTGTGCTTTGCAATTGTACTGACCCGAGTTAAAACTACTTAAGAACCAGGGAAAATGGAGTTATTTAAGTGTATTAGTAATGGTAACTGCTACATTATCAGGACATAAGAGAGACCAAAATTGTAAGGAGAGGTAGAACGCCTTATTAGATCAACCAGCACAGTGGCGGTGCAAGGAAGAAAAAGAGAGAAGCTTGCAGGAACGCTAGCCTTTCTTCAGGAGCAAGTGATCCATCTCTCCTCAATTCCTCAGGATCTTTGTTCCAGTGAGGTGCAGTGGTTGTATTGGTTATAGCGGATAACCAGAGTCAAAAGGTTCTGGGCTTTATCCGCAGTTTTGCTACAGGGTTAATTTTCCTGTTGCCCTCTACAAATGGCTTCCATTCTTTGCTTCAGTTTCCTCATTTGTAAAGTCAGAAAAATGCTTCCCTACTTCATGAAAGTTTGTCTCCTTGGGGAAATAGCTGTTCTTTCCCTAAACCACATTTATCAAAAAAAAAATAATCTCTCAACACAGCATTCATAGTTCCAGTCTAGCCAAAGTCACAAATACGGACAGCCTTACTTTGTGTTTTAAGTGCTCTTTGATATGAGAAATGCTACTTTGACACTGGAAATGCAAGAGAAGCAAAGGAAATCACAGTGGTTTCGTCTTATCTATTCCTTATTACTGGAAGTTCTCAACACTCTCTGTAAAGGTTGAACCATTACCCTCTCTTCATAGATAAGGAAACTAAGGCACACAGAAGTCACTTGTCACATAATAGTACTTACTAAAGTAGTAATTGAAAGTCAAAGCCTTCTCCCTGTTTATTGACTCTGAAACCCAATCTAATTCAGGGCTATGCTGTGGAAGGGTGCTTCAACTTTGCAAAGGCATCTCAGTTAAGACTTCAGTTCTGCAAAACACTGGGCACATGAGCCTTAGCACAGCTTGAGGATTCAGAAGTTCAAGTATCACCTAAGGAAAACCTGAAAAAAAAAGCTAAGAGAGTGGGACAAGAGGGAGATGGGAACTGGAGAAAGAATTTCTGCCAGAGAAACTAAGACCAAGAAGCCCTGTACCACAGACCTTGAATTTCTGATGTAGGTCAGCATGGGCTTGCAAGCGTTGCACCTGCAGCCTAAAGGGGCAATGGGAGCAAGCTGCTCAGTAAATGGAACAATATATATTTTATGGAACTTATGCAACAGCTATATTGTAGCTCCTTCGGAAACAATGGTAATTACACACCTCTTGTGTTATCTTTGGATAACACTGTAATTAGTGTGTGTCATCACTCTAGCAATGATTAAAATAATTGCCATAAAAAGTCCCTTGTAAGTAGCATTTACTGTTCCGGTTTCCAAATATGTACAGGATTATTTTTTTTAAAGTATAATTGCTTTCCCTGTTTGCAACTCAACACTATTTCCCCACCCACCTTCCACTTTACACAGCCATCTGATGTAGCAAAACTTTAATGTGTGTGAAATACTTACAGCTCTTCCAAGTAGGGAAAGTTCTTGAAGGCATCCTCTGGTAGCCTTGTGATGTTATTCATGCTGATATCTCTGGAGAAGAAGAAATACAAATTTATCAATAAACAGGTAAGGGATTATTGCATTCTAGGAAAAGGAGAAAAAGAAGGCCTAATCAGATGGTATGATAACAGAAAAAAGTATACTAGCACCGCACAGTAATACTTCTTTCTAGAAATTTACATGCTAAACTTTCAAAACATAGTAATACTATGAATCCAGTCGTAGCAAAGACCTATATAATGTAAAATTGATTTTAAAAGTTTTGTGACACCTCTAAGTGAAAAAAAAATACTGTGAAACTACAGGGTATGCATGTATGGAAGAGGTTCTACAGTACTGTTATCCCCAGTGCTAATTTTTACCAACTTACACATGCATACAATTTTAACACAGATGATTAAGACCGCTCTAAAACCACAGCATATGAAATAATGAAGAAAAAAAAAAAAAAATTGTGACCACCCACCACGCAAAATTTCATCCCACAATGTCTTTAAAAAAAAAAAAAAAAGAATACATGCATTGGGACTTAATAAAGAGCTTCTGGCAAACATGGCTTCTGGAACAACTGACAAGAATAGCAGAAACATGTCCTAGCTCTACCACAGTCTTTTTTTTTTTCCCCTACAAAACCTATAGAAGTCCTCGAGGTAATAATTTTAAGCAGATTTCATTCTCAGTCCGTAAGCAGAGACAGGCCGTCAGCAAGTGCTTACATGATAGGTATGCAGACCTGTTCGGCTTTTTTCTTTCTGAAGGAGCAGTAAGTGGCAAACTTGGTGCCATCACCTCAGCTCACACCTACATAACCATCACAGATAATCCAGTCCTAAAGCAAGTTATTACTCAATATGAGTAAAAGTAGCATGAAAACAATTCAGTTTGATAATTAAACTAATAACTGCCTAACAATTCATGACATAACCCAAGTTGGTACTTTTTACTTGGTTACTGCCTTTTTTTTTTTTTAATGTGTAGTTTAACGAGCAATTCAGTGAGACTCATTAGTAGAGCTCTCCCAGCTTCCTTCTGCTTGCTGTCTTCCACACATTGTTCTCTAGCGCCTATGTGCCACCTCCCCCTGTATTTTGGGTAAAAAGCAAGCAAGCAAACAAAACCAAACCACCCCTTCCATCTCACTGACAGGCAACAAGAACCACTGAAGCTCCTGCATGAAGATCTGAAGGGCTGGTGACTGCATGCAGGCCAGCAGGTTTTGTTTGCCACCTAAAAAGCTCAATCTCCGAATAAAGTACCAGCCCTTGGTTACTGCTGGGGCAGATGTTCTCAGCCCATCCATAGCCACAACTATTTTTCAAACATCTGCCTCAACTGGAATTATTACTTCTTCTGATGAGGCAGAGAAAGGTCAATTTAGACTCTTCCTGCTGTACTGGAAGGGCACAAATCCCTAAAGAACCACTTTCTAGCAGCAAAAGCAGCCCCCTTGAGAAATTAAAAAAGTTTCACGTTCAGGATACCTTCCATGGCTCCCATGACAGGACTCAGTGCTGACCTCAGGAGGTTCAGAGCTAGGCCCTTAAGGGGAGCAAGGAGTGTGCGGAGGGGTTGGTGCTACTTCTGAGTAAATGGTGTCCTGGGACATTCATGCCTTCTTCCATGCTGTGACGAACCAAATGCCACATCAGTACCATATAACCTACCAAAAATGTTGCAGCAGCTAATTAAACCACTTCTTGCAAAGACTGTCCATGTTACTCCTCCCATTGCCAGACCATAATGTCTAAGACAGCTCATTAAAAAAGTCTTCCTTATTCATAGTGACAACAGAATGTACTATATAAAAAAAAAAACAACATAGTTACTGGGAAAAAAAAAAAAAAAAATCTTTTTTTCCTTCCACATCAGTTGACAATGTCAATGTCAACCGATGTCAGTGAATTTCTGTTGAGATTAACAAGTAACTGGTGACTGGTCTGCTGCCCCTGAGGGAGCAGCACAGACCCCCAGCCACCACCAACCTGAACATTGTACTCTTACATTAAGTCTAGATGCAAGTGTTTCTTTAAACTAAATGGTTATTAAATATAAGGCCAAAATTTCATTCCTCATACCCCAGTGCAAACCAAGAGAGTTATTCCTCAGCAGCTGTTAAGAGTACACTAACGTAACTCAAGAGCAATGGAGATCAAAATAAGGTTCAGCACATACAAAACAAATACAATTGCAAGAGAAGACCACGAAAATCCACTGTGGCAGAAGAGACTCCTTCACTAAGCTCCAGAAGGAGCCGAACCAGAGATGATTTATTTCTGAACTCTACAGCCGGCGTGTTTTAAGAGGTGCTTTGTGTCTCAGCAGCAGCTTGGGTACCCTGAGATGCTGCAGTTGCTGCGGGGGACATTTTTCTTCTTGTGCAGGAAAGCAAATAAAAGTATTAGATACACGAATCGTCAGCTGTCTGCTCCGCGGGAGACTGCAACTTTTATTCTCCCTACCCCCTATATGCATTTTTCAAATTGTCATGAATACACGCGTTTCACACATGCAGGCTAGTCCCCTCCTTTCCAGAGAACTACACATCCCCTTCCAGTACCAACAGGGAAGCACTCATTAATTGTGCAGAAGGGTAGGAAGAGAGTGGAGACCTTACATGAATCCCAAGAAATAGTAAACTGTGCAAAAAAAAAAAAAAAAAAAAAAAAAAATCACAATTCTCTCAAAGGACTGTCCAGGTTATATAAAACCCTGTTATCATATATACCATATTAAATGGTGGTAGTGAAAGTCAACAGTACATATCATCAGAACGCACTTTTATTAATGGTTCCACATTGCTTTGTCAGTGATTTTGACTGCAATCACAATTGTTGCACTCTGTGATATCTGTTTAGGACAGAAGTAGTAAGAAATCACATCCATCTGAAAGCAATGGTCTTGAAGTTTCCACAGCTATAAACGCCTGATTTTCCGAAGTGTCATATGCAATCCTAAATGAAGTCAGTGGAAACCATGTAGACACACAGCATGGCTGACATCCAAATTCTACATAATTTCGGCTTTCCCTGGGATCTGAAATTAGCAAAGAATGTTTTTTGCCTGTAGCTCCAAGTGTTAATACTCCCATTTTAATATGGGGAGTAGACTCTTTGGATGTAAGCACAAAACAGAACACCTTAATAATGAAGATTTGAGAAGCATCATCAACATCCGTGAATTCTACTGAAATTTATTTTCAAGCAAAACTGCATTTATAACAAAACCAGGTGCAAAGACACATTGCAATTGTCTTCAGTGTTATCATGTGAATCTTCAGGGACTGTAAAAAGCTGGAATTATTACAAAGTTTCTGTATTTGCCTTCATTCCGTGTGATAGTAACTCCTGCTCAGTAAATAAGCCAAACTTTATAGCACTGATTTGCAGACTTTGGGGAACATCAAGCCACCAACTTTCAAAGTTTCTTAATGATCACCATACAAGTTTTAAATCAATTTTTGTTTAATTGAAATCATAACGTAAAAGCAGTTTTGCTGTCGAAATCACAAACTGATTGCCAATGCCTCACCAATCAACAGACTTGGGTAGATCCCACTTTGAAAAACTACTAGAAAAAAATTATCTTTCAATGTAGGAGATGAGAAGGTGAAAATGCACTAATCTCATCTGAAGTGTGCTATAAGCAAAAAAACCAACCAGTGTAGAAGGGAAAAACCACACGGAATTGTAGAAGCCAAAAATCAAATGCTTGTGTTTTTATATATATTTTTATACATATATATATACACACACAAATAGTTTTTTTCTTTTCCTTTCACTCTACAGAATATCCTCAGTCAGAGAATGAATTCATGGGTATTATTTGCTAGTAATAAAATATTAAGTAGTTCATGAGCTTCAATGCAAGTATTTACAAACAATATTTGCAAACAGTCTTATCAATAAAGCTAAATGACTTAATAACTACTCTCTGAAAGTTTGGTTAATTTGGAAGATACTTTTAATAAAACGTGCTTTATAGAAGAATTGCAATAAAAATGGACTAGCACCATATATTAAGACATAATAATGGCAAATATTCTCCCCAAAAACCACTGTCCAAAACAAAAATAGCTCTTGCCAAGTTTCTACTGCGTTTATTTTAGAAAATATTCATTTTACTATTCCTAAAATTAAAAAAAGAAACAAATCAATCTATGCACAATCAAGAAGGCTGTCCATGTAATGAGGATAAAATATTAGTACAGGCCTTGGATACGTCAAAGACATCTCCACAGAAAAGCTTTCCTATTCCACCTGTTCCTCCGCCTCTATAGAAGGACCTCAGGCCTATGAGCCCAGAACTCATTTAAGGTCCTAATATATAAAGTTCTAAGAATTAACAAAATGAAACACTAATAGTACTTTCCCAACCTCTAGCAGTGTCCTCGGGAATTATGCTATCACACAACAGAAGGATCACGTCAGCCCTTGCCTAATGCCCCATTTCAGCAGGACTACAGTGAAGGACCCATCCTGGTTTGGGTTGTTATATCCAGACAGAAGTCCCCTAAAAATGGCACACCACCAGAAATCTTTTGATTGCCACCAACCACACACACACACACACGCACACAAAACAACCTCCAACAAACAAAACAAAACACAAAAAAAAAAACCCCACACTTGCCCTAATTTTTAGTGGTACACTGAAGTTCAGACTCTGTATCTGAAAGGCTTATTTTAAATTTCTTGTTCATCACTTTGCAGTAGGATCTATCAGCCCAGCAACCTACAGCTCTGTCTTGAAATTAAGCTAAGCCCAGGCTTATATTTGGGAAACTTTCCCTGGGAAACGCAAAATGGACACAACAGCTTTAAGAGGGAAAAAGATGAGGACAGCGATACTGCAGTTTTGCGCCACAGACTCGTTAGGAAAACGAAGGAGAAGCCAGGGGTAGACCTACACCTTTCAGCAGTTAGCCATTAACCGGGCTTATCTGTACTAAGCAGCCAGGGTAAATCTTCCCTCGCTCACCAATTTTAACCAAGGCAGGTCAGGGCATGATCAGGCAAGGAGCTGGCATCGAAACTCAAATGATGAGCAGCCGAAGGTGGTAAACTCTTTAGCAAGAAGAGGCTGCATCTCAGGGATAACGTGAATCACCGCCTTAGAGTTACAATTAGTTTCGCCATTTCAGGCAGGAGAGATGTAAGGCCAGAATATAAACACAACCGTGCTCCCTCCTCCAGCGCTACCGCGGCTGCAGGTTTCAACGATAAATCAGGTGCTCGCACTCGGCCAGAAGTTTTTTTTAGAAGTTTTGTCCTTCTTCCAGGAAGGTTCTACAGAAGAGGAAAAAAAAAAAAAAAAAAGGAGAAAAAAAAAAGGAAGAAAACCAACCCCCATAACCAACTAAAACAAGTCGCTTGAAGAAACCTACTGAAAGTGTTATTTCTGATACTGCAGAGACTAATTTTTACAGGCAAAACGTGAAAAATCAAGCCACGGTACTCCAGCAGTCATTTGCTGTCTTCAGCCTGCTTCGGGTTATTCTGACAACTGCTTTAAATCTGCGTTACCAGCTTAGTTTAATAAATTCCCTTGCTTTTGCCTAACACATAAACACGTCTTTAAAAATACTTGTACATATACTAACCAGCAAGGATGCTAAAAGTTATGAAAACCTCCCTCCCTTTGAAAATAGGCATCCAATGAGGTAAATTAACTTGGGAGAGGAAAGCACCTTTGCTGGACACAGTAAAAATATACAGCACCACACCTCTCTGCATAAAGCAGGAGATTTAAAGTACTCTTAAAGCAACCAGCAGTGGAGATTTCAAAAACTGGAACCAGGCGATACCATGTACTTTAATTTTATTTTTTTCATTATACTCCTTCTGTGCAAGAATTCCACTTTCTGATGGAAAGCTTTGGGTGGGCTTGGCTTTTTTGGTTTTTTTCTGGGTTTTTTATTTTACCACTAACCAAAGTCAAACTTCCCCAGGCTTCAGGATGAGCAGAAATACTTCATATCTTGAACAGCAACTTACTAATTCTCTCACATTTTAAAAAAAGAAACTCTTGCTTATCTTCAGACAGTGGCTTAAGCCACAGCTTTCATCAGTGCTATCATGCAAAAGAGAATTAGATAAAATGCACAGTACGCAACAGCGTATCCTGCAGGACACAGACGGTTTTCTTTCTCATTTTAAAGTACTGCCTCTTCCGTAAACTAGCCTGACCCTTGTTAGATTTATCCTAAATATCTTTCTTACTGATTGCCAGAGCAGGATTCTGGCTAGAAAGGACAGCTGACTAGAGACGATGGAAACGGAGGAGGGGGACAATAATTCTTGCACGAGAAGGAAAGCTGCACCAACAAAGAGGGACCACAAAATGGGAAACACAGGCTTCCTGTAGGGGGCTACAGAAAGGACAGGCAAAAAAGATAAATAAATTAGGCCAAGGTATAGGCAGCGAATGAAAGCTAACAACCCACAGCAACTGATGGGCATTGGAAAGAAAACCGATGCCAGTCTCTCTGGACATTTAGTAGCAGCAGCCTTTTATTATTTTTTTTTGACAATACCTACCGTTCTTCACTGCATCTCCCCAGCCAAAAGGTGTGTGCATTTTAGGCAAAGAAACCTTCCTTGCTACCAAGCTCTGGTGTGCTGGCACGTCTCCTGAAACCCAGAGGAGATGCCAGTGCTACGCTCCTACCCCGCGTTGCAACCTCAGCTATCAGCACTCGGATCTGCACTGAACTGGGGGCACACACACCTTCCTGCACCGCATCCAAAGGCCTGCTAACAACGTAAACTACTCCACTTTGGGGAAAAAAGATCTTAAGCTGGAAAAACATGAACTATCTAGCTACAGAAAAGGAAAACTAGATCTCGGCCAAACCCAATGGAGATCAGTTGCTTAAAAAATAAAACCAAAATACTCCCCTGTGCTCCCCTGCACTTAATAGCTAACTTTTTTGCTTTCCAGCTAGCCTCTATCTTTTGTGAAGTTTAGAAGGGAAGGGGGAGAGGGAAGGAGAGAGAGAGAGGTGTGTTTGTTGAAGGAAAGAAGATCATGTTTCAACAAGGCACCTTTAAAATCCTATAAAATACTCCCTCTGAGCAAGCTTAACCTGTTTGCTGATAGATAATAGCATGTAATACTGTAGGCTCCATTCAGTCTTTTCCAAGGTCTGGGCCCTCTGCCATCGAGTTATTTAATTATAACACTTGCAAAATGATTTAGGCAGAGCTATCTATATTTGAATAAAGCCCTCCCACCTACTTGTACAAAACCATTAGGTAAAAGGTCTTAATCTTATGTAAAATTCCCCAGGTAGTAACCCTGATCCAGCTTCAGTAGCACTAGAAAAAGCCATTAATATTTTTAGGAGCTACATTAAATAAGCCGGGTTATTGCAAATACAAGTCAACACGCCATTGGAAAACACTCAGCAACAGTTAGCCACCCATTACCACTGGGACCATTGATATGTGGATAATGGCCCGATTACATCAACACTGGTGAAGTTCAACAAGACAAAGCAACAGATATTTTCTTTGTATACCAGACAAATAATTCTTTGTCGATTATGCAAAACAGAGGGACAGAAGTATACGTAGCTGTATGGCGATGGTCAGTGCCTTCAATTCGGTCCAGGTCACACCTGCATTAACCAGGAGAACTGGCTGGTGTTGTGGCAGCAGGGAGAGGCAGGGGAGCTGGAGTGGAGGGTGGGCAGGGGGCAGAAGAGAACTCGGGAAAACTCAAGGTTAGACCAATCTAAGTTATATTGCAGTGCTACGGTCTTGAAGAAACACATCCACTGCCGAACTCCTTGTAGGAACACGCTCACATGATGAAAACCAACGTAATTTTCAACCAAATCACACACCTCAGCAGTCAGTCCCAGGGGAGACCAGGAGCTGAATTACATCCCTGGTTTAGACCTACTTCCCCATTCAGCCAGTTCCTGCTGGATGAACATAAAACCACTGAAAGGACGGAGTAAATGAGTTTGCATTCATACTGTCCAACGTCTTAATCGTATTCAGTATGTAATGAAAGCATAGAAAGCCTAGAGGATCAGCAAGGAAATCCTAATTAAATTCATTCAATTAAAAAGAAAAAAGTTTGGTGGGTTTTTTTTGTTGTTGTTGTTGTTGTTTTACTGTATCTTCCTAATAACATGAAGCAAACAATTCTCTTCCAGAAGCACCACTTCATAACTACTGCTTTGAATGGTAATTGCCTGCACTGTGAATCCAATGAGTGCAGCTAAAATTCAAGGATATAAGTTACACGCCAACCTCAACAGCTAGAAATCATGAACAAAAGGCAAACAAATATCAGGCAAAGAAAAGATGATGTTTACAGAGGAGCCTACACTTGGAAAGTGTTTGAGTTTGCAATGGTGTTTGAGTTTAAAAAAGTTAAATACACCAAGTAATTAATTTCTTGCCTTTTATATACTACCTACATCTACTACTGCAAGGTTTGGCTACCTTTGCCTATACTATTAGTTAACGTTTATATGGTAATAGCACACCAATGCCCCATTATGTTATGGTGGTATTGTGTTTAAAATTTACATTTTCCCAATTTCTGACAAGGTCTGCACAACTACCACTGCTCATCTCCCAGTGGGAAAGGCCCAGCCCAAGGACACCTCTGGGTACGCCAACAGCCAGGACTCTGCTGTGGTAACTACCCCTTATCCTCAATCCTTACTGCCACGTCCCAACACATTTTCTTCCTCCTGTTCTTCAGTAGACATAGGCAAAGTTGGTTTAACATAGACAAAGTTCCTTTTAACGCAGACAAAATTGTTAATGATAAAACAAAACAGAAAGTTTGAAACCAATTTTTGCATTAATGTAGATTCTTCTCCTCGCGATTCCATCTCTCCCCAACAATCTGAAGTACAGTCCTACTGCCTCTGACGTGATCACAGACACCTCCAACACTTAAAAAGCACATAAACCTGTTCTGTATTCACAACCCATTGTGCAGTCACAAAAAGCCTATCAGCCGTGCCATTTCTTCATTTATGAGTACATTTCCTTTTCCACTTCTTCTAGGAAACATTCTTGTAAGAAAGGAAATATCCAAATACTTAAAGCCTTAGTCAACATCTGCTGTGACTGGCTAAATAAGACACAGGTTGCATTCCCACCCAGCAAATACACTTGCCATTTCCTAAGTACCCGTGCTATCTCTCTAATGAGCACAATGTCTTATCATCTGCTGTTTGTATTGCAACAAGAAGCTAAGGGCCCTAGTTCAACATGTTAACGTGATTGGTGCTGTACAAATACACAGTTGGAGACACTCCTCTCACCTAGAGAGTTTGCTGCTTAAATGGACAAGACAAACAGCATGGGAGGGGAAACAGGCAAGCAGAGGTGAAGTAACCTGCCCAAAGACACCAGCAGTGCCTGGAACCCCTCCAGTTGCCCATGGCTGCTCTCACGTGCTATGTGCACCTACTACCCACCTTTTCAAAAGAAAGGAATTACCTTAATTTTTCCCCTTTTTAGCAGGTAAACAGGACAGGCGACTGTTCTGACAGCTTCTCGTTTGCTAGATGTGTGGGTTGACTCCATTTGGTAGCAGCAGAAAGAAATTATGCTCTAACAGCTATGCAAGTGCCTTATATGCAATGTTTCAATCCGCTTTTCTGCGACTCTTAACTGCAACGCTCGTGTGGCCGCTCAGGTGGCGATGAAGCACTTAACCTGCTTTTTCACGGAAGCATTCAAACTTCAGGCTACCCACCAACCCTGGCTATTAGAGGGGATTGAGATATTCAAAAGTTTTAGGAAATAAGGGTACATAGAGCCCTTTCTCAGTACAAATGCTAAAAAAGCACATAAATCCCGTTGATTCCAGTAAGCTTTTAGCATTCTGCTGAAGCAGGACCTACAATGTTTTCAGTGACAGCTGCAGAAAGGCTGAAGAATTTCAGACAGGTCTGTTCCTGTAACAGAAGTAACATCCCTTTTCCCCCCACCATATTTGTAAGTTATTTCTCCTGCCTCCTCCTTCCCATGTCACATCAACCTGTTTTTTGGGTTTTTTTCTTCTTCCAACACGATGTCTTAGCTTTCTTTCAGACACAGTAACTAGCTCTAATGTACCCTATTCATGTGCCAATCAAGCCATCATCAAGATCTTAGAGAGAACAATACTTGTATGCAAAGACCTATTCTGAACTGGTATTTGAGTCACTGCAGGCCAGTCATTAAGCAATCACACATACGGTTAATGGCCTATGTTGACACATGGTGGGGAATTAACCCAGAAAAAAAATTCCACTGCATTATTATGAAAGAGATCGTATCCCGGAATAGGAATATAGCACAAGTTAACATGCTCTTCGGTTAATTTTTAAGAGCCACACGTTTGGTGCGGATTATGGGCTGAAGGAAGGGCTTATTGTAAGCTCGAGGAGGAAACAAAATGCCTTTCAGTGCAAGAGTATTTCCCTCACGTAGTTAGAGATTATTTATAGCAGGGAGTAAAATTATGCATTATTCATGGTTTTATAATTATTTACTCTCTGGAATACAGAAACACCGGGGAATTGAGTACAAAATAAATCAGGCCGTCAGTGTGACAGGCACGTTAGTCAAGCAGTCTGAGGGCAAGCCTATGCCGAGATACTCCTCCTGTACCTGTGGGCATCCATCGAAAAATGCAAATAACCAACCTGTGCAAGACCATGAAGAAGTCCACGGACAAAACCAAGTAGGAACTCGGAAACTCCATGTCCCTGATCTGTAATGAGCCTCACATGTCCTGCTACCGCCCATACTCCTGGTAGGGAAGCTCTCAGCGTGGTTACATCACAGCTACCCTCTGACTTGAAAGTTTTTCAAAATCATTTATAAAAAGTAACATGGACATCCAAGAGTCTTGGATGACCAACGTCGGAAAAGTCATTATAAATATCTGGTGATAATCCCCTGGGATTCACAGCCACTTGAGGTACCACAGGCTACAGGGGGACTTCAGTAAAGCAGCAGCGCAGTTAAAATCTGTAAGGATCAACATTTTTCAAAGGACCACTGCAAAGCATCTTTGCCGGGCAGACTCATCAAGCCCTGCAATTAGCACAGCAGTTGTTAAGGGGAATCAAATCTAAGCAATGTAATTATTTTATGCCTGCTGCATGTCTTTGGCACTTTATCCAGCTTGTCTCCTAACTCCAGACAGGACAACTGGGGCTGCAGGCAAAGCTTAGGCAAGTTGTAAACCTGGTGGTGGAGCCTTTGGGTGCAAGTGTTCAAAATACTATCCTCCTGTCAGCAATATTCTTCTATTTCACTAACGTCTTCCAGATATGGGAAACTACGAGGAATACTTCAATGCCTTCGTCTCATTTAACAGCAGTCCCAGTAAACTGTCTGGAATAACAAGTCTCCAGGTAAGGGGCCTGAACCTGGGATCATCTTAGCCCAAACACATGCCTCTAAACCCTTCATTACAACCATCATTTTTGGCAAGACTTGAGATTATTTGTAAAAGCCAGTAAATGTAAGCAGAGAGCTGTTTTTTTTAATCCACAGATCTTCACGCATGAAGGGAAAAGGAGAATGCAGCAACAGGTTACATGCTTAAGGCTTCAACCTACTACACTGTCCAGGGTGTAGATGCACAATGTGTTTTCTTTCTGATGAAGAAAGTTGGCTTATACTCCCATCGCTTTCCACCTCCATGGTGGGACTGTTCACGGGCAGCATTCTGGAATCAGATCATTATAATAATCTGGATTTAAATAAAAGCATTCCTGTTTATTTGCTGACTTCTTATTAAAAAAAAAAAAAAATCAGATGGGATTAGAAGCCTTCTATATAGCTCAGCCTCGCAGAGAACTGTATTGGCACAATTATGGGGCAGCAAACTGAAATGGTAGTAGGAATGAGGAAAGGTACCAAAGGAGACAGTGGGAACTTTGCACCGGAAGGAAACGTAACGTGTAGCTACACCTTCGATGAAATCAGCACCAGATTCCCTTAAGGAGTTTTACAGAAAGGTAGTTGTCATGTTTTAAGTAAATAAAGTTTAACACTATTTTTGCAACCAAGTTAAAATAGGGCAGAATTGCCAGTTGCAACAATTGTCCTCACCGATCGCGGAATCGTATTGAACCATCAACCACCAAGGTAACTATGTCATCTTTAAATCACTCTGATTTTTCTTTAATAAGTTAAGTCAGCCCCAAGTTAGAGTCACATCCGAGTTTTAATTTAAAGCACACATTGCTAAAGCTGACACAGACACTTCACACATGACCAAGCCAAGATTTTGTTCATTACTATTGAGGAAGTTCTCAAGCATTTTTTCCTTATCAAAAACTTCTGTGAACAACCATTGCCGAAACACTAGGAACATCATCAAACTATGTAATCAAACCAGTTTAATGAGATCTGGGTTCCCCCCCTCCTGTCTCAGGCCCTTGCTGCATACCCACAAACACCTACAAGGCACGTTTCGTTCCATTTAACAGCTTCAAGGGCAATTCCATAAAACTTAAACCGCCTCAAGAGGAGCGCAGGGAGCCACGCTCACCCTTTGGACTCCAAGGACACCACATCTGGTTCCACCTAGCAACACTGTATTTACTACAACAAACGTTTCACACCAAAAGCTCCCCATTACAACTCCGGACACAGATCCGCTAAGGTTCAGTTCCCTGCCCTAGCACAGACTCATTTTGTGGCTTTGGACAGGTTGCTTCCCCTTCCCAAACCCCAGGTTCAAAGGGGAATAATCTTTCTTGCATCTCAGAGGAAGGGGGAGGATAAAGCTACCAATGTTTCTGAGCTGTCCAGACAGAGCCCAGCACTTAGAAATCTGTTTACTCTGATAAAAAAAAATTACACACATATATTCATATAAAAACCTTCAGTTGCATTTTCACTCTGGTTTTGCTCAGTTGCAAAAAGAACACGAACAGCTACAAATCCGATTTCATAAAAAAGCCAACTTTAGAAACTCTAAGTGCTTTGAATTTTATTCATTTTCTTCTGGTTTATTTTGGTCTCCGAGTCTGTCCCACCCAATGTTTAGAAAGCAACCTGAGCCTCAAAAGTCTGGGTAAGCCCTACATTTTTAGAAGGCTAAAAGCAAAAAAGCAAAACAAAATTGGTATATAAACATAGTCACTGATATGATGAAGCCACAAGACAAAATGTAAACATCTAAATCAGACCAAACCTATATACAAGAGCTTTAGCATTTAAGATTTTTTTTTTCCACTTACAAAGAACTTGTAACTTGGATGTAACTAAAAGTTATTTCTGGCAAAAAAAGAAAAAAAATCCTTCTCTGCAATACAGCACTATAATTATCTATACTGTGGGAAAACTGAAAGCACACAGTACAGCTTTCTAGTGTCAAAATAGATTTCATGGCAGCACCTGGAATGGCCTTTATAGAACCGAACATGCTCTTACATAGCAATTTTCAAGGCATCTTAAAGTAGCTGATGAGGCACAAGAAGTTTTGATAAGATGTAAAACTTAGGTTTTGGAAACTCCTGATCACCAATTATTGCACAGTACTTTAACAGAAAAGTAATTTCCACTTTATGACATTTGAAGGATTAAAGTTTGCCTGAAGTCTTCTGAAGTTTCCCACGTGGCAGGGTTCACGCGTGCTAACATACATGCGTTTCACTCGGGAAACGGTACCTCCAACAAAAGGTAAAGCCAGGGTTACTGCCTATTGACAAGACGCGCAGGTAAATACAAGAATCCAAACAGCCTCACTAGCTTCACATGAGCTTCCCATCTTTTCGGGTTATACTGGTTTCAGCTACATTCCTCCTTTTGATTTATTTGAGATGTATGGCCAAGTCCCTTACATGCACGAAGACACAAGTTGAGCATCCACCTCACCTTCCAGTGAACCTTAGACACTAATTGAAATGAAAGCTGCAGAAAATGTCCACCAGGGCACTCTTAGAGAAGAGCTACAGGTTCAGCTTGTACTTCAACAGTACAGGACCAAACAAGGGATGTCAAGGAACTATTCAATACCAATTATATTTCTTCTTGTGTATTGAAAGTATCAGGAATTCTCTCATTCTTATCTGACTTATCACAGAGCTAATTATTTCATTTCAAGAAGCAAAACTTGATGTATGCTTTTCCTTGTGAAAAATCACTACTCTTTCCTTGGTAGTCAAAGTTGTGTGGCTTTTATTCTTTCCCCCCAACCTGCATTTGCTGTCATCTTAAAGCAACACAATATGCAAACAAGTTCAGGATCTACAGTGACAGCAGCACCTGAGGTGTGCATGTACATGTGGGGTTTCTTCCCCAAGGTCTAGCTGGAGTTATAAAGAAAAAAAAAAAGTAAGAAAGAAGAAAGAAAAAAGAGACAAGTCATTACTCTATTGATTTCCAAATTTGGCCACCAACTGGTCCTCTCTCCCAGAAGACAAACAGATTAGCTCTACTTCTGCAAGTAACCCTGGGACAAAGCCTTTTTTCCCCAGCCTCCCACCAGGCAGAGCAGGGTCTCGCACCCAAAGACCTCCCTTTGCTGGAATATCAGATTGCAGGACTTTGCTTCCCTGAGAGCCAGCCTGCTCGCTCCCTCCGATGGGCGAGCCAGGTCCCCGAGCCCAGGAGATGGTCACCCTTGTCACTTCACAGCCATCGCTGCCAGCATTGTGTGGGCAACTTCACAGCACTGCACATGTACGCATCTCATACATCCTTGGAAGCTTGGCAGAGGTACTGGCCCTACCTATGGCCAATAGGTGACAAGTGCCCACAGAGTCGCATCCTCACATGGTTTGAGAGCCTCCAGCAAGGCTGCCCACACCATGTTAAGCCCAAGGCAGGGCATGACCAGCTTCAATCAACGGGGATTGACAATATAGTGGAAATTGGCAGGAGCAGTCACATCTGCAGGTAACAAGGCACCCAGTAAAAAAATCTGTTAAGGAAAATAATCAGTCTGGATGAAGAGAAGCCAACAGAAAGCACAAAACCTCCTCTTCATGAGCCACGAGATGAAGGAGGAATGTCCTCATAGCGCTTCCACCTCTGAAGGTTGGAGGACAAAAGGCAAACTCTCACCTGGAGCAGAAAGCCTTTAGATGGTTACACAAAGAGGCCACCACAAGGAACCTCCTACAAGGACCAACAGGCCTCCTGAGCAGCTCTCTGCCGAGAAGTCTTTGGATGTAACAAACTGAGATGCATCAACTCAGACTGAGACACGGGTCCTTACTCAAAACCTGCCCCAAACTGGAGGGGACTTCTCCAGAATCAAAACAGTGGTGAAACTAATTCTTCATCAGCTAAGTCTTTTCACACATTTAAACTACAACTAGAGGCTCAAACAAAGAAAATTTGGGGTGGGGGGCGGTGGGGGTGGAAGGAATAAATTCTTGATTTTAAAAGCAAGTTGTGGGAAAAGATTGTATTATGTATTGGACCAACCAACGATGTGGGAGACGGGGTGGCAAGTTTCAGGCACAGAGACTTTCTGAGGTCTCTAACGGCACAAAGACATTTATTTTGCTGTTGTAGGGGTTCCTGCTAACCTGCAGAGGTTGCCCCACCATCACTATAGCAGACAAAGCAGCCACCACAGTCTGAACCGGCAGCCATAAGAGGGTTAATGCACACTGCACACCAATTAGAAAAAACCCTATAGTTAAGATCAACTGCAATTGCAAAGAGAAAAAAAAAAAAAAAAAAAAAAAAAAGAGAGGAGAGGAGAAAAGGAAACCCAAAAACCCTCACTCTCACACACCCAGAGAAAAAGCCAAGTACACTGTTAGTGTGGGGAATCCAGCCCTTTACACATTCCCATTCCACACCAGCATATTCACAGTAGTTTTCAATAAACATCTACACAAGTCACTGGAAGGGAGAAAAAAAAAAAAAAAAATCTGTTTTCTTTCATACAATTCCACAAAAATAACTGTCATCACAACCATCCTTGTGGCAGAAAAGTCCATATTTGCCTGCAGTGAAATCCGTCTGCAGCTGCCCTGTGGAAAAGACAGGCAATAATTGGCTTCTTTCACCTCTGTTAACCACGAACAAAAGTGTCATTCAGCTCCCAAATGGACAGAAGGCACCAATGGATGGTCAGCTCGCTGAGCCAATGGGCTGGAATAACAATAACCCTGTAGCATTTTCTTTTTCCTTTTGTTTAGTCTTTCAAAGCCCTTAATTAAGACCCTCACAAAGCACCCCTACAGGCTTCTTTCAATGAGGCATTACACGCCTGTTTTCTTGTATTTAAGGAAGAAAAGTAACAGGGATTTCTGAAACACATTAAGCAGTACACACAGTTTCCATGTATTCACAACTGAAATACTGTTACATTTTAGCTTTTAAATATTACCGTCAGTAAAAAGAAGCTCAAGCTTACTCTGCCCGCTCTTTGCTGTACCTCCCTTGCTACATCAAGAATAAATAAATACACGCAGGCGGTCATAAATCCGGCATAACTGCAACAGCTCGCCCAAATCCATGGCGAGCCAGCAGCTCCCGAATCGAAGGCGAGCGGAACAAGGCACGGTGATGAAACATCCCTGGGCATCCTGGAGCAGGCAGCTGAGAAAGGACCGGGGTAACGCTGGGGACTAATTTGTTGAGACTGCACATGACGCACTGGCATTGTCTGAAAATCAGCGCTTGTGCAGGCGAAGGTACATACCCTGCTGGGTTTAGTGGCCTGGCGTACAAATTAAATATCTGCTCGCGTTTTAATATATGTGAAGGTAATCTGTACTCCGTTATTTACGACCGAACTGATGCAGTACCGATGTCTGCGTATTAAACAGGGCATTTGGGGACGACCTCTGCTCTTCAGCAGCGTAGGCAGTCTCTGCTTGACAGAAACGCTATAGAAACTTGCAATATTTGAGCGAACAACAGCAGCTCTTGGCTTCTTGAAGGGCTTCTCCCCCAGCCACAAATAGGAAACAAAAGGGTTTCTTAAGAGAACACCATCGCAACATCATCCTCGTAGGTGCCGTCTGGGGTAACCGAGTTGTCCAGTCCTTCCCCGCTGCAAACCAGCCCAAGCGGCAGGCTGACGTGGTGGCTGGCTTTTGTGGGGTGTGTGGGGAGACGGTGCAGGGATGAGAGGGAGCACCAGGTACATCCACCACCCAACAAAGCCATCACCCAGACAGGAGAGTCCAGCCCCCGCCATGGCCTTGTGAACACCCCCATCCCATGAAACGCAGCATACCCACAGCTTCCTCCCAGGAGACCGGCCCAGCAATAGAAGGTGCAGCCAAAAACTACCAAAATCATTAGCAGAGGGTATTTTTCACATCAAAGAACCACAGGCTGAGGCTCTACTAATCTCCAAACGCTCTGTCCCCTGCAAGAACACGGGAGTAGCCTTTTTTTTATGACTGACAGAAACCCCACACAACATGGAGAGAACAGAACAAAGACGTTTTTATTACTGACACCAATCTGAGCAAACACAAAAAGCAATGGTTAAAATCCTCCTCTCTACACTACCTGCGTACCCAGCAGACGTTCCTTAACAAGCACCCCTTGCTATGAAGACTACATGCACCTAGGCAAAATGCTACTGAGCATAAATCAGCTTAGACCTTTTTTTTTTTTTTTTTTTTAAACATACTGAAGAGTTAGCTGCTTGTATCCGTATTCACGTAGTCAAGGAAGTAACTGGCCTTTCAGGAATGGTCATCTAGCAGCAGGAATCAGTGATTTTGCTTTCCAAAAACCAGACCACCTATTTAGGTATTATACACCAAAATTTCTTCTAGTCTTACCTTAGACCACTGAATTGAGGCCCCAACAAATACTACATGACTATCACCTCTCCTACATGGTGTTCCTGTTTCCTCCCACTACAAGAAAATATGATGTAACTGTACTAAAAGGAAAAAAAAAAAAAGAGACAGCGTCTGCATGACTTGGTTTCGGAGGCCTAGCTCCAAGGACACATTTTTGGAAAGCCTGTTCACAAGCCTTCATCAGAGCCTGTTGTATCCCTAACCTTGACAGAGCTTCAACATCGATCAAGCAGGAGTTTGCTCTCAAGTTCTGTTATATTATTGACAATTTCTGTGATTATTTACCACAGCAGTTCAGGAGGTACTCCTCCCCAGCAGCAAAGAGCAAGAAAAGTAATTTAAATTCTGAAAACGAGCACGAAATATAATCCTAAGTGCCTCCAACGCATCAGCTACAATCCAAATTCACATAGTGCTGATAAAAATCTCACAAGAGTATCTGGTAAAACTGCAATATAATGTGAAAACATACCACTGCAATATAATGTGAAAAAGCAAAACAAGTCCCAGACACAGCTCCAAAGAGCACACGCAAAGGGCAAGGTTTGCCTGAGCTTCCAAATTCCACCCTAACACGGTTAAAAATAATCCTTACCATTGTTGAACCAAGAATACAAACCAATAAAATATTCGTATGTCTTCTAATTTTTAAGGAAAACATATACAAGCAAATGAAACCTTTCACAGAAACCCTCAGCCAAAAAAAACTGACATCCATCACTTGCCATTATAAATAAAAGAGGTCAGAGGAGCACTTATTACTAGTAATTTTCTTGAAAAGGTTAAGTTCTCTCTTCAGTAACTCTGTTCTCAGTATTTACATGACTACACCTATTTAAAACTGAGTAGATTTTAATCACTAAACTGTCAAGAAAAAAACAGCATACTTAATGCAAACAGAACATTACAAGTATTTACACGAAAAACAAAGACCTACCACATTAACTATCCATCCCACGCTCTTAGCAGCAGAGATTAAGGCTTGTCAAGTTTAATCATGTACATAGGATCAATTTTTTTATATAAGCACATCTAATGCATGTGATGGAAAAGCAAGCTACTCAAAAAAAGGCAATCAAGTAATCAGCCTGTATTTCTAGCCTCCTTGTAGACAGAAATAACACAAGCATCTTTCCAGCAATATGTGTTTTACAGATAAACTCCAAGAAGAAAAACGGGCTTGTGAACCCTTTTCTCCTTGGCTACCTCCACGGGACAAACATGGGCATATTTTTGCTTCATCACAGCTATCCTATAGGCAAGAAAATACAGCCTAGCTCCTACCTAAAGGTCACCAGTCAATATAAACTCCTTTCTAATGTAGAAACCTATGTTGCAGTGAAGACAACTATAATGGATGCAAGGTGGACAAAGAATACCCCTCCCAAGCTCCATTAAGAAAAAGATCTGGTTTTTCTTGTTCTCGCTTGTTTCAAAGAAGTCCGGTTTCTTCTGCCTTGAAAGACTGGGTTTTACTGAATCAGTAAACTGGGGCCAGTAAAGCTTGCCACACAGCTCAAAACCGGCCCTAAGACAGACACCTTAGTGCTACTGATATCCCGTTTTCCTCATTACCAATTTCATCATTTACTACCATCAACACATCAATTTTTCCAATCTATCACCAGCAAAATTGTGAAGATACTATTAAAAAAAATAAATAACTCCCTGAAAGTTGAGAGGGTGAAAAGGTTTTTGTTGAAACTGGCAAATCATACCCTCTTTACATTTTTAATAACAATGCACCTATTAACATCAATATTTAAGCTACCAGAAATGAAGTAGTACTCTGCAATTATGGTGTTAAATCCCACAATAAATACCCACACATCTTATATTCGCTACTAAATCTGAAAAGTATAAAGTAGATGTAGTAATGAGGGGCAAGTAATCCGGCAATGGATCAGAGATTAGAGCTTTAAGAGATTACTTTAAAAGGTGAGAAAACATTCAAAACATGATCACTTTTTCTCTGTTTAACCAAACTTCAAGATATAATGAAGAAGGCAGTGTAATTTAAAAACAGTTTATTTTTTCCACATACCTGAATACAGGTGATTTTACAAATATACTTACTTACTGTGCAATTAATAGTAGAGTTAAATAATTACTCCATCTCTATAACAGCACTAAATATTCAGATGTCCAAGACAAATGGAACCTTTTGCTACTTTTCATTATATTTACCACAAAATAGTTATAATAATGTAAGGACTATTTACAGTAAACATGGTAGAGAAGGAAGCATTCCCATCCCTTTGACATATCAGATTGTATTTTGTATAGTATACAGATTAATAGAAGTTGCAAAAGACAAAGCTTTGAGAACTAGTTCTGTATCACCCGTTGCAAGAAATGGATCAGTCGTACTTCCTCTAACTACCACTGACTTAAACCAAAAAAGATTTTAACAAAGAATTTATGCACCTTACTCCTGTTGGTCTTTACTATTTGTGTTTTCTTTTATTTCCTCCATGCTATGTATTATGAAGGATGGCATGAGAAGCATTCAGAAGGATATAATCCTGAGAAATTTCCACAAGATTAAATATGTATTTCATGCTATCACAGGAGCAATCAGTCTGGCAGCATTGCATCACACTCATCTCATAAGGAGTCATTCTCTTTTGACATTTAAATAGTGTATGACTAAACAACAGGTGCCAGCAGAAAGAAATGGTTGAATTAATGGATGTTATTTGCTAACTTAAACGTCCTTTCCTTTTTACCTGTATTGCCCCACTACAGTATCAAAGTGCAGTGTAAACTGGTGCCTTTCTGCTGAACTCGTACCGCCTTCAGTTAAGGGAGAAATGTTTAGAGCTTGCTAATTCAGTACATCTAGTAGTTGAGTTTCAGCAAACTGAAGCTTAACATGCTACGTAAAAGGTATAAATTATGTTTCCAAGACAGCTCCAGGCACTGCCTTGTTTGGAGTTGCTTACCGAGCAACTACATTTCTCCAAACAAACTCATGTGTAGAAGGGTAAAGGGCAGTGAAGGTAATTATTGGAAGGAAATATCTCCCTAGGCCAGAAAAGAATAATTAAGCTTGTGCACGTTAGATCACATAGGGGAAGTGAACACTGAAGCAATCGAGTGTAAGCGATAGCAAGACCTATCTACAATCTTCTTGAAAGGAAATTAAGGCAGGGGGTAATCTAAAGCAGGATTGTTTAGGCAACATGAAGACAGTATCGCCAAGCTTCATTCACGGTTCTTTATATAAATGTACACATTTCCCCTACACACATGCACACATATTCCCCCAGAGCAGAGAAAACATTCCGTAACCCAGTAATTAAATGAGTGTGCTGAAACCTAAAGCAGGTAAACTACATTCTGCAAGTCTGGATTCAACATAGTTTACTTATTGGTCATTCATCTCTCCATGGATAGTATATTCTTAACAGTTAAAAATGCTTAAAATGTGACCAAGATTTTCAATATTTAAGATGCCTCTCATGCTTTGACCACCACAGTGTTTAGGAAACTGCCTTGTTTAAATAAATGCAACGTATGGGAGTAAGTGTGATGAATTTCTAGTCCAGTCCTTCCTCAAAAGCCTTGGGCTGTTGTGTGAAAACGTAGTGGAAGTCATTCGCACAACCCTGAAAAGCTGGTGAAGAAAAGCTTTAACAGGCTCCTCCTTCTGAACTTCCGAGTTGCACATCTGAGGAAAAGAGCCCAGGACATCAGCACTGCACTGCTGCTGCTGACAAGGTGGCAGCAGAATAGGGGTTGTTTGCGGTTTTAATTGCACAAACTCTTGGCTGTTATTTGCAGAAGCTTCTTGGATGATCTGCAGATATTCTATGCAAGTAAACTATCTGCTATTAACTGCTTTTAAAAGATAAAGCAAGTATGGAGCAATACTCTAATGTCCTATGCACTTCAGGGAGATCTAAACCGAAAAGAGACTACCCCGTAATGACAGGTTAAGAAGCAATCCCATTTAAGGCCACGTTTGCGTGTTTGAGCTCCAAAAGAAGAGAACCAAGATGTGTACCACAGACAGACCTTAAGGCTTTCCCAATAATTTTGCAGATAGGAATCGTTAAGAGATCTGCTACCAGCCTCAAAAGCAGCGGTTTCTCACGTCCAATTTCTCACATTGCTAAGCACTGTTCTGCTGCAAGAACCCTTCTGCCTCCTTCAACAAACTTTAAAACTTTGCAACTTGTCTCTTAATCCTTTTAGCAAAGCCCTTAGATTAACTTTCAAAGCTGGATATCTCTACATACCAACAGATTTCCATCAATGTACAACAGAGCTAAACGGAACGGTGTCTGGACAAGGTTCCTCACCACTGGCACGCACAAGGCTTACACTGCAACGCGAACACACAGGCAGGGCTCAAATCCTGCAGCAGGGCGCTACCACTCAATGGTTTTTCCTTCTTTAAATCAGAGACGCAAAGGACTTTGTAATACTGAAAACAGTCATATGTAAAAATAACTCTGCATTTTCACTGTTGATTCACACTGCGATTCACCCCATCTCTCAAAATCAGAACCTTTTCAATTTTGACATAGCAGTTCAAGAGGGCATCAGCAATTAGGACATGGGATGAGTGACTGTAGGCACTACATACTCCTTGGCCTTTGTCTCTCTAACAGCACAATGCAACTAATGTATTGTCTTTTGGAAGAAGTGGGTTTTTTTGAAAAATGTACACGCGTCATAAACACCGTGTAGAATCCTCATTTTCCCCCATACATCTAAGGTGTTAAAAACCAAGCAGGGACTGGTCACACAGGAGGTATCGGTGAAACTCCTATGTTCAACTAGTGGCTGTTGAAGAGAAGTACTCCGGGAGAGGGATAACTCCTCAGTGATGCTGTCAGCCCTGAATGCTGCAATACATACACAGAGCAGGAAAAACAGGCACAAGCTCTTATTTTAAAAAGCCAGCTAAAGTTCAGACTAGTACCTGTTGCTTGTTTAGCCGCTCAACAGATCCCATTCCATGTAGGTGACTCCACACCCATTTTTGCCATGACTAACATTTACTACTCCAAGATGGTAGAAAAAAAAAGACCAAAGTCCAGCTGTACTCTCAACAAATAGAGGAGACTCCAGCCAGCGTAACATGGTTTTATCAGACATAGCAAAACAGAGACATGCACAAATGTTTGCCAATTTGCATGGTCTTCTATAACACAGCCCCAAACCAGAAAGGCAATGGGAACCTATGGTAGTACATATATTCTGTTGGACGGTACAGGCATGATGTCTAAGTCCCAAGTGGTCAAGTACACATTTCACAGTCACCAGGGAAAAAAGCACACGAACTAAACATTGTCCTTCCATATTGTGGGACATTTATAGCTACATACTCCCTGCTGGCACAACTGAAGTTCATGGAGGAAGATTTTCATATCGTCATGGTATGGCAGAATTTCTCAACTCAGTGATTACTTGCACGTTACATTCCTTATGGTTTGAAGCATATGTTTCTATCACATTTATTATGGTAACAAAGCTTATATGGCCAAAAAATTATGAGTCTGGCACAGACTTTAAGATAGCAAGCAGTCAAGGATCAAACTGGGCAAAGCTCTCCGTGCCGTCCCAAACACCTTACAGAGAAGAACACAGAGGGCCTCAGCGGCTCCATACAAACCGCAAGCAAGGAGCAAGCCCCAAGCCATGTCTCCTGCCCGGCACTCGGAGGACAGAGGTAAAACAGAAGCTGTCTATTCCCAGCGAAGATGCCAACGGACAAAGTGGTGGGCAGAGCAATTTGCAAAGTGGCCTACAATATCAGTCTGACCCTTTTAATTCCACTATCCTCCATTCCTGAAGGCACTGGATCAACTGAGACCAGGTGATGCACTTTGCCTGAAGGAAATGGGGAATATATTTGGCAATATATTTGGCAAGCTAAATATCCAGGGTATTTGGAAATACGCATCAATCTAATGTATGTTACAGAATTTCTTCCATCGATGCAGTTAGTTATTATGGCAAAAAAAATTATCCTATGTGAGAGGAGAGACAATGACAGTGCAAGCAGTCCTACTCTTAAGCAAGATTTTTGATATATTACTGTTTAAACAATAGCCTTCTCTTTTGAAAATGTTATAGATTTATTTTACTGGTACAATTACTTGGGAGAGTAAAGAAAGATTTTTTTTTTTTTTTTTAAGGAGAAAAAAATGGCCTTGCTGCACAATTGCAGAGGCTTCTGCTGAAGCAATAAACAACTGCCACTTATTATCCTCAAAACAAATCAAAACCCTGCTTAAAACCCCTAAACATGCTGTATGTTTTCAGTCTGGAAACTAGAGATCTGTCTTTGCAGGAAGCAGGTTAAAAAAAAAAAAAAAAAACGTGTAAAAAAACTAGCTGAAATTTTTGAAAACTAAATGTCAAGCAAGAGCAAGTCAATTCTGAATAAATGATTAATTGACCTAGATATTAAAGGGATTTAATCCCTCCACTAAACACTTAGCACAGAACCAGCAGATTTGCCCTTGGAAAAGACATGGATTTTCTACACCTAGCAAGACTCACACTACTTCTGTAAAATATTAACAGTTTGGTCAATATTAGCACATACATTTTTTTTTTTTTTCCTAAACCCAAGTGCTAAAACCAAATACAGTAAAAAAGTACCAAAAGGCAGAAGCCTGTCCAGGTCCAAACCACCAGCAGCTACAGGCTCAGAGCAGGGCCCCTTACTCAGGACCATATCCTTTTCTCCCCCCAGCTCATCTTTCCCCCCTCTAATCCCATGAAGGCCACCAAGACCCCAAGGACGCACCCAGAGGAAACACAACAGGGTGAGCATGTAGTGCCTCAAGCAGGAAGCCACTTAGGTGAAACTGCAACTAAAAGAGATGAACAAGGAGTTTGCAGATTGCTGCTGGTGGCAGCTTTGCAAAATTCCCTTCAAGAACCTGTAAGTCTGGTCCTAAATGCATCAATCTTCCAAACAGCACAGGGTCCCTTCAGCAGGTTCAAGGGCTCCTAATTTGCAGGAACAGCTCAGAGAACTGCTGAGTGAGCTACAAGCACATTTCCCAGCCTGGGTAAGGCTTCCTCTAGATAAAAACCTAACACATTTCTAGGGTTTCAGAGTCCCTTCACTTTTCCAGATGAACCAACTATATCCGCTACTGTTCCAAATCAGCATTTAGAAAAACAGCAAGGAAACTTCTGAAGAGTTATTTTTAAAAACATATGAAACGGAATTTAAAAAAGAAAACCCATCCAGGACACCCCTTATGAAATGGGCTAAATGAAATTTTAGCAATGAAGAGAGGATTGAAGCTAGACACCATCAACTCCTTTTAACAAGCACAGAGCAGCAAGCTTCCCCAAATGTCCTCTCCTGACTCACACCATCTTCTCTCCTGCAAGGAGGTGCTGCAACAGGAGCAAACCACAACCCCAAAGCCCCAAGTGCAGGAAAAACAAACTCTCACAAGCTAACACACTGCGGTGTCCTGTTTGGATGACAGGGAGCAGTTGGTTCCATTTTGTGCTCTGAAGTGGAAGTCATGGGTATAGGGGCAGACAAGACTCCAAAGCACGTTCCAGGGGAACCCTTGCATCAGTGCTCACATCTTCCACACCTACTGAACATCAAATGCCAACCACCACAGTGCCCAAATAGTTGAGAGAAAACATCGGTTAGTATCACATCTTGAGAGGAATGAAAGGTGACAATGGTGAATTCTACTGCATGGTCACACTATTAATATTGCAATGCCAAAATGGCTTTGCTCTACATCTGGGGTTCTGGTCCCACAGCAAAACACAGCACCACGCAAAGTACGACACCTTTGGCAAGAGCATTTTGATGGCTCACAGCAAACCTTGTGGCTAGCTCACCGATGATCTATCACGACGTTTGAAGCCCCCAGCCCTCTGCCCTTACAGCCCCGTACACCGCTTGCAAAGACAGGAATGAAATATTCCATATGTTTCCTTTGTCCGCGACATGCCTATTGAAAGCACAGCCACGCCGCTCTCCCCGCTGGGGCACCGGGTCAGGCCATTCATCTGTAACCACGCAGATGTCAAGAAGGTAATGGGAAAACTCCCAAACAAAAACACATTTTCACAGAACAAGGTTGTAAAATACACAACTGCATTGCAGCACTATTAAGCTAAATCAAACAGGTTTCGGCCTCCCCTGCATACCTCTGAAATTGCACATCCACTTATGATCCATTACTAATTGCGTACCATTTAAAAGTCCAAACACATCTGCTCCAAAATTTTAGGGCAAAAAAAGTTCTTTCAAGACCCTAGCATTCCTCCAGGATCGGTTGGGGAGGGAAAACAAGGAGGTATACGACTTAAAAAAAAAAAAAAAAAAAGTCTTTATCTTTTAGTAAGGAAACGCTCAACTGAGAGCTGCAAAGACGGCTGTTTACTCTCCAAGGGCCTGACTTCTCAAGGTGCTCTTCAGAGTGCTCTCAACAACTTCACTTGACTTAGGATTTTTCTTCATCTCTTTCTCAAGATAAAGAATTAGCACATGCTAAAAGATGGTTTTTTTCTGTCCCAAAGACAGTACCTTCTGCATAACTTCTATCCCTTCCTCCAGACCATGCTGATGGTTTGAGGCTCCTCCTGCATTTTAACGCAAAGCTTACAGGAATTAGTTACTATATTTAAAAAAAAAAAAAGTGATAGAGTTCTTAGACTTTGTAATAGTTTTCCTACCCCTGAAGAATTAACATTAACATTTTCTTAACTTTAAACATTAAAAAAAAAATTCAGACTCAAAAATTACTTCAATTATATCTTCACTGTGCCAAAATCTTGAAGTTGAATTGTCAAAAAAATCACCAATCACCGTCTGAATTACCTACAGGTAACAAAGTTGCAACAAGATTTCTAATTACATGTGTATTTATCAATATTAGATTTGGACAACATCAACAAAAAAAACCAAACATTGATGCACTTTGAGCATCAAATTTCAACAGACCTTACATGTTTTAGACTTCTCTCTGTTATAGCAACAAATATCTGGCGACATTTAAAACTGCTATCACTTGAGAAACACAAGAAACTTTTTTCAATAGTGAAAAATGCATTGCTCTTATCTTCCACGTGCTTATTACTTTTCAGGTTTCCTTACTGAATTGTATTTGTCAAATAGAAATGCAAAAAGCACACAGGGGAAGCCCATAAGGAATTCTTTTCATTTCTGCCATGCTATGAAGACTGCTCTTCCTTTGAGATGACACAGAATTAAACAAGATGTATTGAGTAATATGCTTTTCAATAATTTTTAAAAAATCAACATCAAAAGCTTAGCCAACAGTTTTACTGACTCCAAAACACATACTATGACAAACAGTCCACCTAAGAAAAATGTGACTTCCCTATAACTCAGTGAATATAAAAGAATATAAAAAAAAATACCAGGAAAGCAAAGTTGACAAAAATTCATGTTGCGATATTCTTACTTCCCAAAAACAAAGACATCCCTCACAGATGTCAGACTCCAGTCTACCAGGGAATACATATCTGTATCACCTGTTCAAAAATAGCTATCTGCATTTTTTAAAACATTTTTTCATATTGACTGACATTACATATAATGCCATCAGTCAGCTGTTACATACTTGAATTCAACAATAGTTTTCAGACACCTAAAGTGTTACTTTTGAGATCACTACAGTCCTCTCTGTTGTTTTGTAAAAGATTTATATCATTAATAATGTAAGTTGACTGG
This sequence comes from Numenius arquata, assembly GCF_964106895.1. NCBI lineage: Eukaryota > Metazoa > Chordata > Aves > Charadriiformes > Scolopacidae > Numenius > Numenius arquata. The sequence continues at coordinate 27,263,301 of NC_133581.1, read as the reverse complement.
CTGTATGCAGAATGTGCTTTCAAATTCAGGGTGAAGCTGAAATACAGAATTCTTTTCCCCTAATCCTTCAGCGACAGTAATATGTTTCTGGGAAGTGGAAAGTTCTGAACTTGTCACAATCCTGTTAACTGTTAAATCATTCAACAGTAAAATAAAATGCATTCTGCTATTCCAGCTATGTATTTTAAAATAAATGACATACGATTTGAAAATACTGGAAACTTTCAACTCCAGTGAAACTCACTGACAGCTGCAGTAACTCAGCACTTTAAAAAAAAAAAAAAAAAAAGGCAAAAAGGTCAACTTTTTGCCAGGTAGATCACATGTCGTTTCTGCACTATTTAATTATGCTTTCCAGGCATCCACACATCTAATGCTAGATATTTCTGATTTGGACAGCTTTATCTGGAACACAAAATTGAATAAATCTGTGCCCGGTTCTGAAACAAAGGCTTTCAAACACATTTAGAGTGAGGATAGTATTTGTATATTAATGCCAGGATCTTCCTCTCCTCCGTGCGAGCTACCACGAGACCCACCACTGCGTGCAATTCCACATCAACTGAACCAGTTGCCCATCTATCAGCAGAGGAAATATCAACAGCTACCTCCATGTTTCCAAAATGGTTGTGCAGGGCAAGCTGGCAGTGGCAGAGCATTAAGAACCAACATCACATGACCAGAAATCTCTTTTCAGACCAAAGTTTGAGAACATCTTATCAGAAAACTGCAGCAGTACCTGAAAGGCAGGTACAAAAAAAAAAAATCCTACAGAAGCATATTTTCCTGTAGCAAAATCCTAGGTCAGTGCTGCAGCCGATGGCTAGTCTACCAGGTGGGGAGGATGGCCAGGGACCTCTAGCCCATGAGATGCTGTTGACACCTCTGCTAGCAAAGGTCTTGTGTCATTTAAATCTCTGTTGCCTCACTTCACAGGTTTCTTCAAATAGGGATGGCTGCTTCTCCTCTTATCCTCTCTTACGTACCTTCTTCTCCCACCTCTGCCACCTATTTCTGGGATCATACAGATCTCTCTAATTCCTCCTCAAGCTATTTTTGCCTTTCTGCTTCTTCCGTAAAGAACCCCAAAACCACAACTTGGCAGCACAGAGCTGCTGCCTGAAACACATTCATCCCTTAATAGAATAACTGCTGGCCATGAAGTCCCAGGCGGCCACGCTGAAGCTAACCAGCCCCATCCATTTCACTCCCTTGCTTGTTTGCAAAACAAGGAGCAGGCAAACCTGAGTTGCTGGCAATTGCTCCAGAACATAAACACAACATCAGCTCCTGCCTGTTCCCAACAAGAGGACCACCTTCAGGAACAAGCTTTCAGGAGAAGCGGCAAGGGTGGCCGAGAGGAGGGTCTCTGACGTTCGGAGATGCTCCCGGAGCCCCGCAGCTCCCATGCTCTCTAAAATGAGATATGGGTGCTCAGCCCTTCTGAAATCTAGGCCAGTAATTTTCTCTGGGTAAATAAGAGCTTGTGTTCTGCAAAAATTGCTGGCTTAGATGTACAATACAAAACAAATAAAGATTCTTGCGGAGGAGGTTTCTTTGGGTTTTGTTTTGTTTTTCAGTCCTTATATTACAGCTTCCATATTTTCCATCTCAAGCAGATAGTTACTAGTAAATTCCTCTCGAGAACTGAAAAGGTAATTATTTACTAGCATAAACTTGCTTACACTAAAGTCCAACTTTTTTCCATGCTGCAGACTTATCTTAGTATTTATTCCCCGAAGTCACATTCACCAGCTTCTGCCAGTAAGCATCAAACAAGAAATGACATATTGCTGATACAAATGAGCTCAGCATACAAAATAAACGCCAAATACCTGACAAATTACGTGCTATGGCAGGGCACTGGGGTTTTAGAGGGGAGGAATAAAAGGAAAAGAGGAAAACACCAAGTTTGCTGCCAATAGAGAATGTAGAAAGGGTAAAAAATATTTAACAAACTTTGAAACAACAACTTCACTTTTCTGTGCGCTACATAAAAGTGTCTACTTTTTTACAGGACCGGCATACAAATCAGCCAGTTTAAAATGAATCATAAAGACTCCAATCCTTGGGTGAAATCTGCTGGAGTCACTGCCACTGGAGCCACTGGGCTCTGGCCCAGTCACTGGATGCTGCACCAGCAAACTCAAACCCCCGTCCTGCCCGTGGGATTTCACAGGCCTGTACAAATGTAACAACATTTCTGCCGACTAACAGGAATATTCACATTAAAATAACATGACTGTGTCTTTCCAAAAGAAGTATGGAAAGCATGTTTTTAAAAAGACAGAATAAGCCTTTTACTACTTGCCATCACATCACCAATATGTGGCATAGGCAAGTGAAAACCTAAATGGTGTAACTGTAAAACCTTCAAACCTCTAATTAGATAAGGCTTTTCCATCTCAGGAGGACTGCAATTATGCTACATTTTCCAGACTCAAGGTGATATCTGGACATCTTTACTTTTCACCATAAAAACTCTGCTAGACAGCATTCACAAAACCTCAGTCGAGTCCTTATTGTGCTTATCTGACCATAACGGGATGCTAAATATCGTGTTCGTACCGGACGTATTGGAAGATATCTCACATCTACCTACTCTGTTCCATCACCTTTCCACAACAACTATCAGTGCCAGATGAAAAGAAAAAAAAAAGTGCAAGCTCTGCTGAATCTAAACAGAACCATGTCATTTTACTGTTTATACATAAACAGAGCAGGACAACTCAAATGTGAGACAGATAGTAAGGAGATATTCAACTCTCTGCAACTGCTGAAGCAACCTGTGGTATGAAACAAGTAAAAAAAAAAAAAAAAAAAAAAAAAAAATCATTCTCAACCGCCACATCTTGATCTTATAAAGCCAGTGCATAACACAGCACACAGAAAGACAGCCAGTACTAGGTTAAATAAGTAATAAAAAACAAAGAATAAGGATGACCATTTCATCCTGAAGGTCTATCCTCTAGGGCAGCTGGGGATCGCAAGCCCTCTTTTCACAACTCAAGAAAGTAAAATTAAAGTAAGGGACTCTCCTATTCCCTGAAAATACAAGCAAGAAGCACTAGAAGAGAAATTATCTGTACTGTTTTTGTATTTCAGGTGCCCAAAATGTAATAGCAGGGACTACATTCCTCATGGCTGTCAGGCAAGCCCCTAAAACAGCCAGGCCCATGTAAGATGTCTCCAAAGTCATTAGCCAGAATTACCTGCTTTTTGTCTCCTGCACAAGACTTACACAAGTATTAAATCCCTAAAAATGGAATTTCAGCTCTCAAACTGACACCCATGAGAAACACAAGTACAAATATGCCCCACAATAACTTTCTTCCTCTAACATGGATGTTTTCAAGCACATGACACATGACATATCATAGCAAGGATCAGGAGTGTACTGCATTGATTAAAAAACCCAAATAAACAACACTTTCACATTCTTGCATAGGCATCTCAACTTGCTAGATGACAGTTATTTTGCAACAACGCAAAATCACAACTTTCATAAACAGAAAAACAGGCAGCTGGTAATTAAAAGTTACATAAACACCTACCTAAATTATACAGAACAAATGGCCACCTACAGTAAAAGTATCAAGTAATTATCCCTGGCCATATCCTCCTGACTCCCTCTGCGTTCCTTCCCATCCACCCCATCACCTCCCGCCCTTCAGAGAGTCTGGATCTCGTGCTGCCACCTCTCTCTCCTCCGAGCATTTGTCTATCTCCCAAAAATCTCTTCACCAAGACGACTGTGGTTGGCACAACAACATACTCGCCTTTCTTCATTCGAATTCCATCTCTCAAAGCACGCTGATGACTCAAAAGTAATGAGCTGCCCAGTCTGATGCAACCACCCGCACGTGAACACACTGTAAGTGGGGGTAACCATAGAACCCCCCCGCTGTGACCCCAGTCCTTCTCCCCCTGCACCCAGTGTTGCATTTAGCCAGGTACGAATGCAGTGGAATGTCTAGTCAATGAACGTTCCACAAAAAAAAAAAAAAAAAGATCTGCTGTGTTTGGAGGAGCTTTCTAACCACCACAGTAAGCAAGGAACGAGCAGCAGATCAGTTGAGAGCTGAAGAAAGAGAAATTAGGAAAGAGAAGGGAATCTGAAAGGATATGCTTTTGAGGCTCTAAGAGAAACCACTGCCTGACCATTCGTGACAGCCCAAGAAACATGGCTGTATTTTAAAAATAAACCTTGGAAGTTATGTTAAATTATTAAAATTAATGCAAAAAAATTAAGACTGCAGGAGAACAGAAGTAGTACAAATTAAATACCAATCCCCTTCCATGGTTCTCAACTGCTTTGAAACTCACTCGCTGCCAGCTAGGGGTAATTGTGAGCAACTTTCTATCAGCTGCTCTCTCCTGGCCAAAGCAAAAACGTAGGCACAACTTTGCTTTAGTGTCGCAGAACATCGCTTGTAACAAACACTTCTTCAGCCATCTCTACACTAGAGACTCTCTGCTGCTACGGCTATAATCAAAAAAAGCCCCATAGCAATGCTAAGGGGATTTCCTGGCATCGTTACGCTGCCTGACATGAAGCATAGAAAAGCTTTCCTCTCTCCACATAGCTAAGACGCTTTGCCATGACACAAACATGTCAGCTAGGAGGTGCGATTTTCTTCTCTCTTCCCCCGCCCCCCCCCTCCACACAAGTCAACTCAGCTTCTCTGGCAAAACCATAGATTGCCCAGACCAAGCAGGTCAGGAATGAGTTTTCTGTTGCCTACAAAACTGTTTTCTACATACCCTAAACTTCCAGTGGCCTTGCTACAACAGAAACCATTCAAGCGCAGAAGTGCCAAGAAGTCACCCATTTTTTTCCTTCTGTAAATAAGGAAACAGGAACTAAACACAAACGGGGACCAAGGCTATCCTTCACTGCCACAGAACAAGATAGCTAAAGCTTTCAGCTCGAGTTTAAAGAACACAACAGTGACACAAACTCATCCCAAAGCACTCCGAAGCGCCCCCCGGTCTCCTCTCGCTTTTGCTGTAAGTGTTAAATTGGCTTCTGGAAATTTACCTGCATGGTAAGGAGGAACTACCAACCGAAACTCTTTGGCAACCTTATCTCTAATGGGTGTTGGCTATGACGACTTGTACCCATTAGCCGACAAATGCCATGTTGCAGACACACAAGGATGTACCGAGCCCATTTTACAAGACAGCCAGACAACGTAGCAGCCATAAAACCTCGCGCTTAAACGTGGCTTTTACCAAATAGACTTTTAAGTACTTTATGAAATTGGGTAACTTCCCTGCCAAGGAAAGAGAAGACAGTTTACCAGCAAGCCCAAGGCTTCACAACAGTAGCTCCTGACTCCCTACCCCAAACGCTCCCAAAACACCGTTTCTGCCACAGAAAAACCACCACGAAGTCAGCTCCCACTAACGCTGTACCAGCAAAAAAAGGAAGAAAATATTTATGTGCAGTTAACAACTGAGACCTGTAACTTTTGCCATTCATCAAGTACTACAGAAGCAAAAGGCCCAGTAATTTCTCCACCCAGCTTGAACAATTAAAAGGAAAAAAAAAAAAACAAAACAAAACCAAAAAAAAGTCCAAACAGGTAGGAGAAATTGGAAACCTGCTCAGTAAACAAAACCTCCAGTAACTAAGAATCAGACTCCCTTTGCATATTAAGTAAGTGTAGGCAAACAAAGAGGAGGGAAAAAAAAAAAAAAAAGTGACATTTTCAAAGGCACATACTACTAACTGTATTTTGACAACGCAGCAGTTCAGGACCGATCTAAAACCACGCACCGTAATTTGCTGTAGTGTGCTCTACTATATATTGTTAAGGCAGCGAAGCTTTAGTAATAGCAGACCTGACCACTGGCCCATACAAGACCTCACTCCAGCCTGTGAAGTCTGTGCTGAGAAGTGGGGCAAGACTGACAGGTTTTATTGTGAAACTTAACAGGTTTGTGGATTAGCAAAACTACCATATTGAAAGCTGCAAATCCCTCTCCGGTCGTGCCTCTACGGAAGAGAGCGTTCACCCCTCAATTAAAATTTTATTATTAAAGTTACCCAAACCCAACACAGGACCCAACAGTTTGTGCCTAGTTTACAACACCACAGCACACGATGGGAAGTGTTTTAAGAACTTATATTTTTCTCCATCCACAAGCAAAACCTGACAACGCTCCCAAGTCTTGTTTATGCTGGGTTTTATAAAGTTCAGCTGCGTGTGCCGTACTAAGACATTTTGTAAAAGCGAAGGCCCCCTCAGTTGTCTGGATTTCGGCGTGCTGCGGACTGAAAACACCCCCGCTTCGGGGCGAAGACCTAGGGCTTAGCCTGGGAACTGGTTTTCTAAGAAAACTGACGAAAAAGGCGCTCCGGTGCGAGGGCGTCGCTCACGCGTGCGGGGAGCGCTGCGTCCCCCCGCCCCGGGCTCACCCAGACCCCACCGGCATCCCCGCCTCGCTCCCGCAGGACCCCCCGGCGGCTGCCCCCGCCTCGCTCCCCGAACCCTCCCGCCCTTTTTAAACCTCCGAGACCGAGCCCTTGGGGCTTTCGCGAAGGTTTCGCCCAGCCGGGGCTCCGAGGAGCCGGGGGCCAGGTGCCGCCTCAGACCGCCCTCACCTGCCCCGGCGGGGCCGGGCCGGGCCCTGCCTGCAGCCCGCCGGGCCCCGCCGCTGCCCGCAGGCCCTCCGTCCCCCGTACCGCCCCCCCCCCCCGCGGGCTGCCGCCGGGGGCGGCCGTACGACACCCGCAGCAGAGACAATAAATATATAAACAGGCAATTATTAGCAGGTTTGTGGTGGTTTTTTTTTTCCCCTCAAAAAGAGGGACAAAGCACCCGCCCCCACCGCTACCTGCCCGCCCCGGCCCGACTCACAGGGCGTGCGTGAAGGCGCTGAGTCCCGGGGGCACGGCGGCCAGCCCCCGCCCGGAGCAGTCCACGCCGCGGTCGCCGTCGCAGCTGCAGGAGGCCGGGCAAGGCGGGGGGGACGCTCCGCCGCTGGGCCCGGCCCAGCTCCCCAGGCCCCAGGCGACGAGGCCGAGCAGAGCGAGGCACCGCATCGCCGGCCCCCGCCGACCGGCCAGCCTCCCCCGGCTCGGCCTGCCGCTCTCCGCCGGCGCCCTCCGCGCACGACCCCCCCCTCCACCGGGCTGGCGGAAAAAAATATATTAAAAAAAAATAATAATAACAGCAAGAAGAAAAAAAATAAAAATCACAAGGCGCCTCCGGCCGGCGCGGCGCGGCCCTGGGGCTGCCTCAGCGGCGCGCCGGGGAAGCCAGCCCTCCGCCGCCCCCCCGCCCCATCCAACGCCCGTCGCCGCCGCTCATCTCAGCCCCGCAGGTACGGCGCGGGGGCGGCCATGGCCGGCTGGCCCACGCCGCTGTCCGGCGGGTGGCGGTCCCCGGGGAGCGCGGCCCCGGCCCCTGCGGCTGCCTTGCAGCGGGGGCTGCCCGCGGCGCCCGCCCGGCCCTGGGTAGCTGCGAGCCGCGGCGCCGGCTGCTCTGCGCCCAGCGCCGAGGTGCGTATGCTAATGAGGCGGCCGCCCCCGCGCCTCGATTGGCGCAGAGCGGGCGCGGGGCTGGTCGCTATGCAAAACACAGCTCGGTTTCAGCCAATGGGTGCGGGGGAGGCGGGGCTGACGGGCGGCCGGGGAGGGGGGGCGGCGCTGCCCCGCGCTCCCGCCGCGCCGCCCCGCCGGGAGCCGCCGGGTCTCTCGTTCCGGTGGCCGTCGGGGTGCCCTGGGTTACAGAACCGTGAGTGAACGACCAGGGAAGCCTTGGAGCGTGGGGCCGGGGCCCGGCTGGCGCTGTGAAGGAGGGCAACGCCGAACCCCGCCACCCAGGGTCCCCATGTCCCCCTGCTCCAGCCAAACCTCTGCAGCGGCGGGACCCGTCCCCTCTCCCAGACCCTCCTCCCGCACCGCAGCCGCCAAGGACGAGTGTGAAGTAACCCTCGGGCTTGCAGTGAGGGGTGGCAAAGGCAGCGGGGGGCTCCAGTGCCCCCAGCGGGGTCCAGTACCAGAGAGTCCAACTGGCATCACGCGTCCATCTCCTGGAGCAGGAGGTCAGGGACCTCAAATGTGTCACTGTCCCATTAACAAAGCAGGTGTGACTGCACCACAAACTCTTCTCAAAACCGATGTGCTTTAAAAAACTGTTTCCCTGCCCCACAAGGTAGTGTCAGGCTTTTATAAAACCCACACACGGTAACCGAACTTGTGCCAGCTGCTGGTCTGTGTCTTCTTTTCCTTACTGCCTTAAGAAAATAATAGACAAAAACTGAATGCCTATATATCCTTGCGGTTAGGACCCTCCATCACCATGTGTGTGCTGCTATTCTCTTTCATCATTTTTTTTCACATGCTTTCCTTTTGGATCCTTATAAGCTGCAGCCACCTGGAATGAGCCTGCTACGTGTTCCACTCAGCTCACCCACTCGCTGTGCTCTGCGGAATCACTGTGCCTTATGGGGAATGCCATGGCAGCACTTGGGTGACACCAGTTGGGACCTCTCACTGTGGGCTCCCTCGGGCCTGGACCCCATAAAGGGCTCTGAGCAGACAGACCTGGCTGAAGCGAGCGCTGCAAAGGCGCCGGAGCCTGCCCTGATGGCAAACACTCACACCATCTATTTTACATGTCTCGTTTGGATGCTCCGAACCCGCCTGGGGAGTTGCCTCCTGGGCTCGGCCATCGGCACAGCCCCCAGCTGCAGCCGGAATCACACCCATGCAAGGTACCTGTGCAGCACAACTGAAACAGCAGAGACACAGAGAGCCATATGCGAGACTGGGGCTTTCCTAAGCCCTTCTGCCGCTAACATCTGTCGGTAGGTAGGTATCGTTCTGCTCATTTTGTGGATGGACGATGGATGAGCACAGAACCAGGTAAGTTAGTGATGACCTGCCTCCGCTGCAGCAGGGAGGTGGGATGGACCACACCAAGCTCCGCGGACTTCCCTGAGGCCAGGAGGGGATTTGCAACGGTGACTGAACCCTCAGTCCAATGCAAGAGCAACCGTGCAAGGGTTTCACACAATGTGGTGGCACTGACTTCAAGTTGCTGCAGTCACATCCAAAAAATCGCAAATACCTGCACATGCACAGCAAGTTGAATGCTTTAGGGATGAGGCAAACCTGCTCCCCGCAGACACACAGTGAAGAGACAGCGTTCACAGCAACCCTGGCCCAGCACCTGAGCTCCAGTGCACATGCAGGGAGATCAGGAGTTGAGGGGACCATACCTCACACCATACCTTAGCAAGGGCCGCCATCACTGACACGGACATCACGGAGGACATTCTTCACACCAGGCTGAGGTCTGGGCTAATCACGCCTTCCTTGCGCCGGCTGAGGTGGGGGAAAAAGAAGAAAACTGTCAGCCTAAAAGCAGTCATTTGGTGAAATTTTTAAAAAATCAAGCATGTAAACAATGGAGAACTGAAGATTTAAGATTGTCTGTGCTCAAGGTGGTAGAGTACACACTGAGGACCCTAAAAAAGCAGATCTTCCAGCAACCGCTTCCACCTCCTGTGTTTGTCCCCATCATTTTTTCAACTGTTAATTCCCTTCTAAAAATGTTAACAGTATTTTACCTAATTACTAAAAATATTATTCTCTTCCATACTGGGTATCCTGTTCCTGAAGCACTGATTTTGTATGAACTTCATAATTCATTGCTGCAAAAATAAGGTCATTTTAATAACTTGCTGTGTGCTTGGCCCTATACCTTGTGAACAGTCAAAAATTCTCACCAAAGGATTTACTGACATATGATAAAGCTTTGCAATGGAGGAGCAGGAACCAGAATAGCAGGAGGGGGACAAATAAAAGGAATAATCTTCTAGATGTACTTTGACAAAACAGACCCAAACCAATCCAGTCAAGGAAAAGCAACCTTGCCTTCCCAACTGGCAAAGAAAAATAGCAAAGTGCTGATACTCACTCTGCAAATAGTCTCACTTGACTAACCAAAAATAATGGGAGCAGAAGCAGCCCCCAATGCCTGCACAGCATTCAGAAGACAAATAGTAGCATGAAGCATACTTTGTTCTGCAGTACTGGCCACTTGCAACACCCGCAGAACTTCTCTTCTGGAAAAAAAGGACAAAAGATTTCTAGTGAAAGCAGAAAAACAAAGCACTTTTTTTCATCCTTTGAAACCCTGGAATAGATTAGTTTTTGCTCTCAATCTGTGCCTGGTTTCAATCTTTCAATTTCTTTTCCCAGCATCTCTTCAGGTGTTTCTTCCTTAGTGGAACTATCTCAAACCTCCATCTTCCAAACTCCTGTCCTAGGAGCCATCCACTTGTCCTTTCCATTCAGATGATATTGCTTTGCTGCTTCCAGTTAGTCCGTAACTCATTCTGGCAAATTAAATTCAATTTTTTCCTTATTTTTTCAACCTCTGCTTCGCTCTCGCTAGCTCTGTTGGAGCACTGCTCTCTCCTCTCCATCAACAGCCCACAGTTCTCTCTCTTTCTTCTTATGCAGCTACCCTGTTTGCAAGCACTTACTGTTTTTATTTTCCTTTATAAGGAACGCCCTAATGTTTATTGCAAAGCTGTTTTATTTATGTAATAAAGATCTACATTTTAAAGTATTTTTAAGCTGAAAAAAAGAATGGGTTCATTTTATTAAATGACATCTTTAACTTAAAATTGTACTCATGGACTTTGAAATTATCATAGTTTTAAAAACCTAGTCTGAAACAATCCTCAATGCCACCAATTCCAAGAAGCATCCTCTGAAATAGAGCATAAGGCAGCAATCAGCTTGTTTAATAGAAAAGAAAACCCAACCTGTAATAAAAGAGAGAAAAATCCCAAGGTGTGCTTTAAACCAGATGAAGGAGATGAGGATCTAACAGCCAAGTAAAAAAAAAAAAAAAAAAAAAAAAATCAAATATTTGCTTCAGTTGAGCTGTGGAGAAACTACGCTCTGCTCTTTTTCTGGGAAACTGGAAAGCACCATAAGCCGGTCTATCTCTGCATAAGACCTTCAGGATTTCAAGCCCAATGTATAGGCAGGTGTTTGTGAAACTTTGGTCAGGTGTTTGCTGACAAGGCATTAGGAAAGCTTGAGAGACATCGGCAAAAATTACAAAAAATCTGGACACTAAATTTTTTTTTCTGCTATTGCCATGAAACTGTCTAGCAGCACTTCGAAGACTTGAATTCATTTGGATTTGCCGGGAGTTCAATGGCAAAGAGGATGCAGATTAAGACCCAAAGCACAGACACAAAAATAAACACAATCTGAAGTTTGTCTGGAGCAGCAGAACTCCTTGCGGCTGGAGCTATGCCCCGGGAGGATGGTGGCTGAATGAGAACGTAAGGCTCATAGTCATGATAGAAAATTTGTTTTGCTTTAAGAAACGATTAGACTTTATAAAACAGGTAGCTCACCAGTATTGGATGAGCAACATCACCCTCAGATTTTTCTTCTCCAGCATTGCTTTTGCCAATTTATGCTGTGAAAGCAGTGCTGGTTTAAGATGGAATTGTGCAAACGGTTAATGCTACCGTCGGTCCGAAGGGGGCGAGAGGTCTGGCAGAGGGAGGTAGGGACCAACAGGCTGTTGGTCTTGCATTGCGACCTGTTCCATCCTCTCTATTCCAGCCCTGCATTGTTGAGAAATAACTCTTAGCGTTCAAACAAATCAAATGACAGCCAAAGCAAAATCAGCCCGTGACTGGACGCTTTATATACGATGAGCAAACACTTCGCAGGGAAGGGGTTACAAAGAAGTACACGTAATTCAGTGAAGACAGAGCCACTGTTATTAAGAGCTGAACAGAGAAACCACCTGCAAGAAGAAAACCTAATAGCTTGAAGCCAAGCGTAACTGCTAATTCAATTCCCAAATTGGCACCATCTATATCCACTGGTACGTATTTTAAGCATTTAGGCATATTTCACGATACGGGGCCAACTGAGAAGTAGCAAGAGCAGCTTTTCAGGTGAGAAGGGCAGGCAGGAGCAGGCAGGGATTGCAGCCAGCCCCAGCAGCAGCTCTCCGGCAGCATCTAGTGGGGAAGACCCCTTTGCCCAAGATCCTCCATAGGAAACAACAAAAATTGTATTCTTTAAGTCACACAGCCTGTTCTTAACTTTCTTCATAAGCCACTGAAGCACTGACCAGTATAAAATTTAAAGAAAGATGTTATACTAGGAATTAAAAAACCTAAAATAAGCAGTACTTTAAGGGTGAAATCTGCCTTTGCAGAGGACTAGCTTAAGGATTATGTAGCTTTAAATCCTACTTAAACCCTATTTTGTAGAATTATAGTGGAGCCCAAGTAATGCAAGGGCATAAACTTAACTTCAATGATAAATTATTCCCAGAACATGCCCACAATTCTAAGGTGTTTAGCAAAATATTATTAAAGCTCTTGTGTTAGGGTGAATAAAATCCTTTTGTTTAAGTTCTTTATCAAAGAAGACTCGATTTGCTACATTACCTATCATCCCCACAGAATAACTCTAATGCTCTGGAAAAAAAAATACACGTAGAAAAATGATCTTATAAGGGAACAATTACATACGTAACATAATTGTTAATGAACAATTGTCATTACCAAAAATTCTGCAGTGCTAACAAATTAAATGATTTATATATATTTAAGTCATAGCTATCAGAATAACCCTGATGAAGACTGAGGGGATATAGTCCCCATAGGTTTCAGGTTGAATTTTCTATTAGTATAAATTAACCCAGTAACATTCCTGGATGCAATGCATTCATGTAAATCATGTTGTGCGCAGGCCAGATACCTCATTTTGGCACGTTCTCTGAAATGACCAGCTCACTGCAGGGGATCAATTTCTTTCTGGAACTGGAGCCTTGAAGGTGAACAGAAGCGCTGGGATATTTTTTTGTCATAGCACGCGGTTGTTCATCGCTATCTAACGCAACGCCTCGGCTCCATTGTTCTTTGCCCCTCACTCAAACGCTGCAGTGGAACAAAAGTTTTATTTTTATTCCTGTTTTGAAGCAGTATAAACGTTAGCAACGTGTGGGTGCCTGAGTTTCTGTAGGATTAGCTTCAGATTGCCCCTTTGAAAAATTCTTAGTTACAAGGTGACTGACTCAACAGGCTTCAGCATAGCCCTTATTACCAGAGTGACTGAGGAATCCCAGCCTTATTTTAAGTAGTTCGTATCTTAAGGGGAGGAAGGGAAGCTAACTGCTAAGTGATTAAGATTTATCATGGAGTTGAGCTATCAGGTATTATGCCATCTTCAAAAATTTGGGGCATAAGCATACACTAATCATTTTGGGCCTTTTTTATCCAATTTTATCCAACTGAAGGACTGACACACGCTGACACTGATGCTCTCCAAGGGGGCCGGGTGCTTTTCAAAGATACTTTTGGTGGAGGGGACGCATCAAACATACCAGCCACTGATGAATCGCTACATGGGACGTACATCCACTGGCCACCATACCAAGAATGACCTAACGACACGATATTAATCCCTTGCAGGCCAGACAGGACATGGAAATTTATGTGAAAACTTTGAGGGACACCTAGGACAAAGCAACAAACCTACCCGGCAATGCTTAATAGATGACAGAAACTTCAAAGACACAACTGTCATTTTTCATAAGTAACTGCAACCTTTTATCATTATGATCCTTTTTTTTTTTTTTTTTAATTTTTTTACTTGCCTGGTTGCATTTTACTTGTCTAATTAGAATTACTTGCGCTATTTCATTTGAATACGTCCTCACATTTATCTAAAGTTGTTGCTGTATATGGTCACATTGCAGCGTGACCCACGTCTGACGCCAGCAGCAGCTGGGACAGACACATTATACACATTGAATACTTCCACGAAATAGCAACACAAATACAATTTCTTAGGGACTCCACGTTTATCACGGAGATGACTGGAAAAAAAAAAAAAAAAAGCACGGCTACTGCAGGCTCTCGGCTTCAGTAGATTGCAGTCAGGAGCCTGCCAAAAAAAGAGCAAGTTTTAATTCCTATGCCAGAGCAGGTATTTGCATCTCAAGCTGTCTGCTCGTGCTGAGGGACATGTGCGCTTTTATACTCCTAAAAAAAAAAAAAAAATAAAAAATTGCCCCAAATGAAATCGCAGAGGAAACTGCAAAAAGTCTTATTTAGTTTTCTACTGGTTTGTTGTTTTTTTTTCTTTCCACTTCTCAGAAACACTTATCTTACAATACCGGCCACAAAACCTACAATTTCTTAGCAAGAGATCGAGGCTCTCTGGAGCCAAACTATTTGTTCTGTGTTTGTACACTGCAAAATACAATAGGATCCTGAGTCAAACCCGGGACTTCTAGGCGCTACTGCAATGCCAGTAATACAATAAATCACTAACTTTTGCCTTTTACTTACAGCCACTTGAAGTAGGTGAAAGGCCTGATGACTTATTTCCCTGCTGTTAGCCATCCAGTCTCCAGCAGAGATTAGATTTTATTCAGACAATGCTACTGTACTGCTCGGGCAGAGAAGCGGAGCTGCGATTAGATAAGAGCTTGGTACAGGTGGTTTTACCTACCTTTGGAAGTACACGACTCCAAAGTCTCATGCTGTTTGGGGGAGAACAACTTTTTGGTGATGGTGGTGGGGTATTTGGTTTGCTGAGATTTCCTCTCCCCCCCCCCTCCCCGATCTATTTTCTAGGTAGCCCAGGAGAAATCAGAAAGAAACTCGGAAGAACGTAAGTCTGAGTGCCTAAAACAGATGACAGGATGAAAAAAAACCCTTGTAACTTCATGCAAAATCCTGGGTAACTCTTAGCTAGCCGTATTTACCTTCTATGCTATCAAATCAGATTAACCAGCCAGGAAAATATGCTGTTTTAAAAATACTGGTGAAGACGGAAGGGTGGAAAATTTACTTTAGAGGGAGAAAACGACTGTTTAAATATCACTGTTTCTCAACGGGACACAACGTTTCAACGTCAGGTTTTGTAAGATTGAACATGCAGCAATACTGGAATGTATCCATCTTACTCCAGCTTTTATATTAACAGAAGACTTTCTATATAGGCAAGATTTATCAATACATCCAACTATGCAATGAAACAGATAACAAAGGTCACACAGGTATCTGAGAATTGTTCAGTTTGCAATTAATAGATCCAGTTTCTGAAGTCTTGTAATGTGTGACAAGGCTCCTTCATTTTTCTTTGAGGAGTGGGGAAAAAATTATTAGCAGGTGTAAGACTTCATTAAACCTTTTTAAGCCTTTGTTACCAGTAAAATACCCAATCTACTTAAAAAAAAAAAAAAGAAGAAAGCAACCCACAAACAAAAACCCCAACAAACAAAGGTGTGGGATGCAGAGTTTGCTTTACTTTTCACGATTTTGTCACTCTAGATCTAAGAGGGGTCTATAAAACCAGAAGAAATAGTGGCATATCAGCACTTCAAGTTCAATGCTAACTTAAAATCAAGAGGCTTCCCTGGAACTTTTGTTGCCATTTTCTGGTTGGTTGTTGGTGGGGTTTTTTTTTTGTTGTTGTTGTGGGGTTTTTTTGTTTTTTTTTTTTGTTTTTTTTTTTTTTTAACTATTAGAACTAGTTACCAATTTTATCCTGAGGCACACTTCTGAATTTCAGATATCTTTTGTCGAGCATGCCTTCTTAGCCTCACACTCTCCAGGCAGAGGAACGCTTCCCTGTAAAAGTGAGTACTGCAACCCAGGCTCTTCTCTAAAACCAGCTTCTAATCAGGATTTCACAAGCCACAGGGTCACAGGAACCCACACTGCTCCGTATCTCGGGCTTCCCTGTAATTCCAATCACCAGTGCAATCAATTCCTTTGACCTTGCACTTTGCTTTTTGAGTTCACTTAAGGCAACGGAAATCAACTCAAAAACCCTGACAACACAATTTACTGGTTTCTGCTGGCTCACTGGACTGAAACAGCTCCACACGGGGTCAAAAACCAGCAAACACCAGCAGAAGCAAGTACTCACGATTGAGGACGAGAGGGTGACAGGAGCGCCAGCTTCCATCAGTTTATCCCAATATGTAGGCAGCCGCTTTTCCAAATTAGCACTTTTGGTTTTAAATTAAGATGAAAACACGCTTTTGCATCCAGCATCAGCCTCCAGAAGAAATGATCGGAAGAGAAGAAAGTAAGTTTGCAGTAAACTACTGAAGTTGCTTCTTTTATTTAGTTTATAAGTAAGTCTGGTTCTCTCCCTCCGTGTGTTTTAAGGTGGGATATGAGCTTGGACAAAGCACTCTTCCAGCTTGTTTGGATATTGCCTGCTAGATCACAGTTGAAATCAGAAGTCAGAAACAAAGTAAGTTCCACCAACTTCTTCAGAGGTTTTAAAATCAGTTAAGCCTGTAATTGGAATGAAAAAACACGAGGTAGATAAACTACTGTTGATTTTTAAGTTATGAAATTACATTAACTTTGGTTCAGTGTTCTGTTGAAATTCACAGTTTCTCTCTATAAATCTGAACCATATTTAGCAGAACAGCAATAGCTGGTGTGTAAGCCAGATCACAGAAGTTACTCAATTTTAAAGTAAAATTGAAAATGTGTTTTTATTCGCAGTTCATGTGTTATCAACCCTCTACATATCAAATAAAAACAATCATGTATTTTTGCGTATATTTTCGATTTGCTGTCCAGCCTACCTACATTAAAGAAAGACTTTTGACATTCAGAACTGAAGCATTTTCTCCTACCTTTATCTCAGTTCGTAACTCCAGGCGCATTTTTCTGAGAGGCTGACAACCTTACAAGGTCTTTAAAGAAGGAATTACAGAAATTCAGCATCTCATTACTTGAGATACTTGCTTCAAACAATTAGAAGATAGTATCTGACTCGGAACAATATGCATAATGTAAAGTTTATGCAGCTGAGATTAAGGAGGTCTCAAAAATGCAGAGGGTCCACGGTATTACCCTTTATAGCACCCTGATTTTCATCTCCAACAAATCACAGAACATCAGGATGGAAAAGGGAAGATCCGTAAGCAATCAGGAGAACAAACCAGAAACAGACTGAAAGTTTTTCTCTTCGGACACCCACATGCACTCAGGGTGTTTACATTATGTCCTAGAGATTATAAACGCCCATTTACAGCAATCTGAAAACAGGACTCAAAATGGAAAGTCAGAAAAAAGCCCACACAAACACTATGCACATGAAATTTAACTTTTATTATTGTGTTGATAAAACCCAAAGATCCCTCACAGCAGCAATAGATGCAGAAGTTACCTGCAGAAATGACACCTCATCTTAACCTGTTTGCATACCCAAGCACGCCAAGTGTGGAGGGACTGCACATTAACACAGTACAGGCACTGATCAGTAGTAACAGAGATCAAGTTTCTTGGCATATTTTAATCCATCCTTTCCTTAATATCACACAGGGTTTTCATAGTATTAAAGAAGTTAATGAGTTGCCTGTTTATTGGATTATTTTTTTTTGTTGTTGTAGAATTTTAAAAACTTTTTATTAAATTTTACACATAAAATTTATATGCCCAGATATATCTCCCCACATTTTGTAGTAGTTGACAAACTGTATCCAAATGCTACAATTCAGAATGAAAATGCTACTGCATTTAGCAGCTCTGGCTGCACTAGAGTAAATATTTCCGTAGAGTAACAAAACACACCTCTTTGTTCAGTAACACAAGGGATACAGGTTTTAAAATGCACATTTCTATCTCGTATCCATACCTTTCTTTAATATATATATTTATATATAGCTCTAAACCAAATCTCTACTATTTTACAATTAAATTAAAACACATCCACAATTGGTCTAACTAGTGATTTTGGTCTCAATACTTTAAACATTAGTTGTTCCATAAAAATATACAATTCAACAACATGGTTGCATCGGTCACATGAGGCATTTTGAAAGAGCCCTATGACACAATCAACCATGCAATTCAGTGCTCAATGTCATCTAACTGATAAATATTTATACTGCATTTTCCAACTATCAGTATCTTTAAAATCCAAATTTCTCTTCGCAGGCTTAGCATGCTTACAAACATGCAGAAAGCAATCACATTTCTCACTTGCCTGTAGCAATCACTTTTTTTTTTTTTACTAGATCAACTGACAAAGCACAAACTTCATGCTGTCATTTTAGATCGCTAACCTTTTCCTTTCTTTCACATACTGAATTATTTCACAATGGATCATAGTGCTCCATGTGAAAAGACTAGGGATTAGCCACATAGTAAGAACTGCACTTTTCAGTTTAAGCCTCTAAGAATCAAATTACTAACAGTCAATTAGGATGCACTCATAGCTGCCATACGAGTGAGCAGACACCCAGTAGACAATCAAGTTAATTCTAGATATATAACAAAAGGTGAAGCTTTTTTACAAAAAAAAAAAAAAAAAAAAAAAAAAAAAGAAAAAAGAACCTGAAACCTAAACTACCCAAGTAGAGTCTCAAACCTGGTAGATTCCAAGAAGTGGACCTCTGTCCAGAAAGTTTCTTCAAGCACACAAAAACCGTGCCACCCTCAACTACACTTAAGATAAGACATTAATCTCTTATACCTGGAGATTTCCTTATTACCATCACAGCGCCGTTCCACATAAAGTTTTATAGCACTGGTGATGGAACACTTCCGTAGTATAAACAAGAATCCTCCAAGTCAGAAGCAGTCAGCAATAAAGCCCCAGACAAGTTCACATCAGGGTAACCTGGCACACAAGCCTCAGAACATTTTACTCTTATAAATGTAGTAATCAATAATTTAGGTACTAACTATTCGAAGACCACCAGTCTGTAGATAAGACTACAATAGAACATACTAAAAACATGAGAGGTATGACAATTAAGACGAATATTTCTTTTAAACAGCAGAAAGTCAGGGAAACATCTGGAATTCTTTTGCACTGCATTAATATATCTTCTGTTTTTTAATAAAAAAATACATCTAGAGAGTCAATCTAGAACTGCATACACAATTACATTTTTCCCCTTAACTGCTTCAAAATTAGTACAAAATAATATAAGTTACAGGAATGATTGTTTCAAATTTGTAAATGTCAGCTATTACAAAATCATTATATGAGAACACCAACTGTAAATTATTTACAGGTGAGGTAATATAATTTCCAGAGTAACGAATTACAATTTAGCAGAACTGTAAAAATCATGTACTCACCAAAACTTTACAAAATCTGGTATCATTATCAGCTACACAGTGGATCATGATTAGGTTTTGTAGTTGATATACAACATATTCTTAAGAAAAGTGCCAAAATACTGCTACATAAGAATCTTTTTTTCCAAGATCATTCAGAAAAAAACCCCTGCAGATTCTATGTTAAGTAATGCCAAAAGAAAACAGGAAAAAAGAGATGCCGATTGTACAAGTATGTCTTATTAAATGCCTTTGAAAAATCTGTCAATTCACTTTCATGCTTAAAGGTCTGACATGAAAGAGACTTATTTAAAAAAAAAAAATCAATAGAAATATCAACATATATGCTTTTTCAGGGTATCTTAGGCCATTTTAAAAGTACACATTCCTCTTAAACTGTGAAACGCACGGGGACTGAAAACATTCTAAAACTGGCAGAACTGCCGAGGGCTGTTGTGATCAGTGGCACAAAGTCCTGCTGGATGCCAGTCACTGCTGAGGCACCCCAGCCGTCGGTACTGGGGTCCATCCTCTAACATTTTCATTAATAACACAGGTGATGGGACAGAGCACACTCGCAGCGAGCCGTTCAAAGGGACCTCAGCAGGCTGGAGAAATGGGCAAAGAAGAATCTCAGGAAGTTCAGCGAAGGAAAAGTGCAAAGTCCTACACCTGGAGAGGAATAACCCCATGCACCAGTACAGGCTGTGGGGCCGACCAGCTGCAAAGCAGAGAACAATCCCAACCTGACTGTGAGCCACCGTGTGCCCTTGTGGCAAAGCAGCCCAGCAGTCTCCTGGTCTGCATTAGGAAGAGCATTGCCAGGAAGTTGAGGGAGGCAATTCTTCTCCTCTGCTCAGCCCTGGTGAGACACAACTCGGTGCTGGGTCCAGTTTTGGGCTCCCCAGTTCAATACAGACATAGGCATACAAGAGCCAGTCCAGTGAAGGGCCACAAAGGTCCTTAAGTGATTGGAGCACCTGACAGACAAGGAGAAGCTGAGAGAACTGGGATTGTCTAGCCTGGACAAGAGAAGGCTCAGGAGTGATCTTACCAACATGTGTAAATGCCTGATAGGGAGAAGTAAAAGAAGAGTCAGACTCTTCTCAGGAGCATCCAGTGACTGGACAAAAGGCAATGGGCCCAAACTGAAATACAGGAATCTCCATTTAAACGTAAGAATGGACCTTCGTAATATGAGGGAGATCAAAACACTAGAACAGGTTGCCCAGAGGTCTTCTGGAGTCTCCACCTTTGGAGATGCTTAAAACCCCAGCTTGTCACAGTCCTGAGCAACCTGCTCTAGCTAACCCTCCTCGGAGTAGGGGGGTCAGACTAGATGATCTCCAGGAGTCCCTCCAACATCAATCATTCTGTGATTCTATGAAAAGGACAGGGTCTTTTGTAGCCCAGACACTGGATCAACTGAGTCACAAAGCAAACTATAAAATGTAAATGGAATATATTTCTCTTTAAATTATTGCATACAATGTTAATTTTGCTGCCTGCGTTTTGCTGATCTCATTTTTTCAAATCTTGACTCCATTTCTTCCAGGACCTTTGGTGTGTATCGCACAACTAATTTAACCTTTCCTTGAGCTGCCTTCAGCAGTTCTACTGCTTTTTCATGGTGTTCACCTTCGACGCTCTGCAAAGCATAAATCATTTAAGTATAGTGTTAGTAAAGACGCACACTGAAAATAGATTTTTTTCATTCTTTGTACAACTTCTATATAATGAAATATTGAAGTATTCTAGTTTGAAGACTGCACAAGGATAACTTCACCGAAGTTGAGGATTTATTCTTCAGCAAATCAGTAAGAGGTGATGATAAATATACTAATTAGTATTAACAACAGAGTAGTGCAAAACTTTTGGGTAGGTTTATGCTGAACAATCAAATTCTGCTTTCACATACAGTAAGTAAAATAAAGATAACATTGGTAATTATGAAATTACACTCAAAAATCAACAACTTCATGAGGATGCTTATTTAAAATTCAAGATTGTTTTTCTTCTTTTGGCATGCATTTTAAATTCAGCTGTCACCCTCAATTTGCCTAATAAGTTGCCACAGACAACTGCAAGATAGCTGCCTTCTTGATGTTGTCCTGTGTTACGACAAGGCCAAACAGTGCATACTGGGCACCTGCAACACAGCGGCTAACATGCGGTGTTGCTTATCTCGGTGCTCCACACGTCTCTCAGTAAATGCAAGGTAGTCAAGTTCATTTCCTCTAAATTCCTGATCAAGAATAGCCTAAACCAGCTCAGTAAGAACAGAATAAAAATACTTTCCTAAAACATCTCTCAGAATTTACTAGGGTTATATTAGAGTCATCTAATTACAAATTTTAAGCAACAGTTGTCAACAGCTGCATCCAAATAAACATTCCTGGACAGTATACATTTTATCAGCAAAACTTATTTCTCCCAAACTTATTAAACACAATGATGGGACTACCCCAAGCCTACCTCCCACTGGTGCTATTAGAAGCTAGAAGGCAGGTGATGTACCTGTTGATTGGAGGGTTTCCCCGTTACTATAAAGTTACTTACAGAAAGAAAGACAACAGTTAAAAAAACCCAAGTTATTTCTCTTCTATCAGACTTAGACAACACATACATTTGAATATTTTCTTTTTTGTTATTCAAGTGGATGTGTAGGCTGTTCTGTTTATAACTGGTAATAAAAGGTTGTAACATTCTATGTTTAGTTACATCAAAACACCTAAAATTCTGGAGGACACTCAAAACCTCCCAGCTGAAAAAAACCCAACTTGTTTTAAGGCACATTCACTGCAGTCTTGGCAGTGGCAATTTTTTTTAAAAAAAATTCAATTAGAAATTACAATTACAAGAAAATGCCTGTCATATGTATTAAGATGACACGATTCCATCAGTAAACATCAGAAGAAGATGAATCTTCTGAGAGCGTATTAGTATTCTCAACAGTATTTTATGCACTCACTATATGCATATATAGCCATTCTTACAATGGCTATATATATTTATACACGTGCATGCACACACATGCAGTCATTGTTAGCTGTACCAACCGTCTGATAACCAGGTTCAGTTCTGGGTGGAGTGGTGGGTTTGTTTTCTTTAAGAGGGTCTGTGAGTGAGGAAGGCCTCATCTGAAAACAGTTCTACACCTGTCCCTCAACGCTTCAAAATGACAGGAAGGCTAGGCCAAGGACAGTCACGTCACTGTGGACTCCCAGGTAACAGTGGGAGATTTGGGCATACCAGAGATTTGTGTTAGCAGGGACTTCCCAGAGTACAGACACCCAGTGAGTCCTACTCCTTTCATGGGTCAAAACCAACCTGCTCGGGCTAAAGAGCACAGGATTTAGTTTGACCCTCAGTCTTAAAACAAAATTGGGTTTGCAGATGTAATGATGAAACCATTAATTTTAAGCTAGCATACAACTTCTCTGTAAATAAAAGCAATGGTTTGAGAGATATTTACATGCATCTGACTAGCAGCTGCCATAAGTCAAAGCCTGTCCATAGCCTCCTCTTTCCAGTCACCCTGTGTTTTGCTTTTTGTATTCTAACTCTTCAGAAGGGGATACTTAATAAAAGAAAATATCCACAACAGCACTTTAGACATATATTCCTTAAAATATCCTGGAAGGCCTCTGTTTTTGAAGCACAGTACACTTAAGTGAAAGGAAAAAAAAATACTGCACAACTGAAGATAACAACACCTTGTAGTTTCGTCTTATTTTCTTTCATTATGCAGTAGCATTTTTATTGGGATAATAAGTATCTGGTCAGTCTAACGCAACAGAGCATAATTAACTACTTACCTTAGAAGGTGCAGAAAACCATATTAATTAAAATTTGCATTGTGAAACTTGGATGAAAGAGGAAGCCATAGCGGCAGTTACTATTTCACAAACAATACCTTGACTAAATTTATACAACCCCTCAGTATCTGAAATACTGACATAAATAGTACAGTTCCCAGTTGAGATAAAGAAAGCATAATCCTGTAACTCTCAGTGCACACAACTCTATAGAAACCTAAGCAAGTTGCTCTTGCAAGGACAAAAAGAAACTATTGTGCCAAGATTAAAAGATGAAATCGAGCTTGTGCCATCTATATTCTCCGTATGCCCCCAAGTGGAAACAAGTAGTTACTGCTACATGAAGTGAAAACCGATTCCTACCACTCCGTTTACAGAAAGCAGCTGGTCTCCACGTTTCAGGCCTCCATGTCTATCAGCTATACCGCCAGGGATAATTCGAGAGATATAGATTGGAGAGTTTTGTTCTTTGCCTCCCATAATGTTGAATCCAAGACCTTCTTCGGTTTTGGGTAGTTCAACCACTCTGGGATGTGAATGACCTTCGCTAGCAGCAAATGCAGCAACAGTGGCCTGTAAGAAACAAGATTTTCCTATTTATAAGAAATTAAATATAGACCCCTTAGCTAGACACAGTGAGCAGGCTGAAAAAGTATTTTTAATTCCAACTCCTTAAATATTAAGACAAATGAGATTAATTCCCTAGATACCAACACTAGCATGAAAAATTTAGGACTCCCAGAATAAAATTAAAACAGAAGAAACTTAAAAATAACAAGTCTTTTGTTAGAGCTTTTAATAACCCATTAAGCTTATCCATTTTATCAGACATCTAGATAATTTCCTTCTGAATTTTAAATAATCTTCTTCTACTTTTAAAGTAACAAACTACTGTATTTTACACAAGTTTGGCTTTTACCTTTGCTGTTGCATTAGCTCTAACTTCTGGGCTACTGCTGATATCCACAGTTTCATATACATGTTCATACACCTTTAGAGACAAAACAGTTCAAGTATGAGGAAAACAGGTACTTTTCTGCTTAGATAATACAACAAAATATCAAGTACAACGCAAAAACGTGTAAACTAAAAAGTACAGACCTCTAATAAGAAGTTACTCCCTGATTCACCATAAGGTGTTAAGTGACAATTTACCATACTATGAAAAAACAACTCTCTTGGCATCTTTATTGCTCAGTTAACCCATGCATACCTAGGTCTCAACCTAAATCTTCCCTCCTTCCACAGCATTCAGACCTCACCATGAATTTAGAAAAGTTTATGGCTAGCCTAACACCCCTGACTGGAGACATGGATGACTACCTTCTCTTGTTTGATTCAAGCTGGAACTCTTCAATAAGGATGCTTGCAAAAATCAATTAAGGACAGCTCTTCAAATGTCTCCTGACACCCCATCCCTCCCCGCAAAACTCCAAATTTTCCTTCAACTGATGCAACTAATTGAATATCTTAAGGAAAAAAAAAAAAAGGTATTGAAAACACAGAGGCATTAAGAATACCAACGCTAAGGAGGCGCTTACTCTGAGGGCTAACCCACATCCTCACATCTACCTGCCAATCATTTTGACTTCCTATGCAATAAACACACTGTCCTCAACAGGATGAGAACATTAAAATGACACCTGTGCCTACAAAGAGATCTTTTGACTCATTCCAGGTGTTATCATCAGTGGTAGCACCAACAGCAATGGCAAGGCATATCCAATCACCTAAAAATCTCTGAAAGAGTATCTGGAACAAAGATGAGGTGTAGCCTTGCACAACCTCAACGTGGTGCGCAAGGTGATGTGGATTTGGCTTAAAAGAAAGAGAGGCAACTGGTACTTTGTCCATTCTTACATTCCAAGAGGATAACAGCCTGCTAGCTGCCAGTAAGGACAGACTCTCAAAATAACCTCTAAAAAATTATTTGCTCCTGAGCCATTATTTAATACACCTACGCTATCCCAAATTATTTTCTCTTGAACTTTTAAAGATAAGTCTTGTTCTATTAAGTTCTGTAAATGAAATTCAGCTTTTAGAAAGAAAATCAGATTATTGCACTGAGCACAAAAAGGAAAAAGTAAAACATACTGTTCTTTAATTCAAAGCAACTGCTTACGTCACATTAACTTACCTCCCTTACAGCATTACAGAATTCACTTTGAAGCACCCTTTGCAATGCCTGTAGCTTTTGTGGTGGCACTTCTCCACTTCTCTGCAATTTTTCCAGCAACTCGATTGCTCTGCAGATGTCTACAGAAAAATAAGGCGCTGTTAATGAGGAATGTCTGTGAAAAATCAAGTTTTGTCTTTTTTTTAAATTAAGTTAATGGAACAGTCTGTGTGCGCACTTGTACACACCTTAAAAGTATGTATTAGCTTCATTTCTCCCATAAAACTATGTATCTACAAAATGTTACAATAAAACACTGTACTTTCAGACTATTTAAGTCAACCATGGCAACCCAACCCTGTAAATCATCTGGAGGTATCACTGCCATATGTATATTACAAAGACAATCTGATTTTTCCTTGAAGTTTAAATAAGACTGAAATATTTCACTGATATATACGCTATCACATTTCATAGAATCATTCAGGTTGGAAAAGACCCTTGGGATCATCGAGTCTAACCATAAACACTACTCTACAAAGTTCTCCCCTACACCATATCCCCCAACACCACATCCAAACAACTCTTAAGCACATTCAGGGATGGTGACTCAACCACCTCCCTGGGCATCCTATTCCAGTGTCTGACCACTCTTTCTGTGAAGAATTGTTTCCTAATGTCCAGTCTAAACATACCCTGTTGCAGCTTGAAGCCATTCCCTCTTGTTCTATCGCTAATTACCTGTGAGAAGAGACCAGCACCAACCTCTCTACAATGTCCTTTCAAGTGGTTGTAGAGAGTGATGAGGTCTTCCCTCAGTCTCCTCTTCCTCGAACTAAACAGTCCCAGCTCCCTCAGTTGCTCTTCATAAGATTTATGCTCCAGGCCCTTCACCAGCTTCGTTGCCCTCCCTCCTCTGCTCCAGCACCTCGATATCTCTCTTGTATTGAGATGCCCAAAACTGGACACAATACTCGAGGTGTGGCCTCACCAGTGCTCAGTAGAGGGGGACAATCACCTCCCTACTTCTGCTGGTCACACTATTTCTAATACAAGCCAGGATGCCATTGGCTTTCCTGGCCACCTGGGCACACTGCTGGCTCATATTCAGCCGCCTGTCAATTAGAACCCCCAGATCCTTTTCTGCCAGGCAGCTCTCCAGCCACTCTTCCCCAAGCCTGTAGCAATGCATGGGGTTGTTGTGGCCCAAGCGCAGGACCTGGCACTTGGCCTTGTTGAAGCTCATATGATTACTTTATAATTTGTCTACTGCATAGCTAACATTTTGTTAAAACCACCTAGAATATTGTCAAATATGCTACCTAGCATTCCTTTTACTTTGAAAAGAGTAGTTCAAGAAGAGTACACTCAATACTTTCCCTACAACAGGGCTAAGAACTATCTGGGGTACTTTCTCTCTCCCCACAAAGTGCTCAGAAAAACAACCAAACTCCTTCTGATGTTCTCAGTTGAGAGAGAGTATCTCTGTAGTCTAGAATCCTCAACCCCAAACCTCTTTGTTCCAGTTCCTAGAAATTTGTTCCTAAGAATTCGCGTTGCGCATATAAATGCAGGTGCTGCTTTGTGAAACTGAACTCCCTGTGAAGGATTTGATTCCAGACCAGCACAACTCAAGACAAGCATCAAATGCTATGTGACATGTGCCTGGCAGCTCTACAAGAGTAAAATACATTCATATCCCTCACTTGTATTTCCAAAGCGATACATTAGTGATGACTCTGAATCACGCAAGTCCTGGAACAGAAGTAGAACAGTGTCTCAGAAAAGCAGATAGAAAGGATTACCTTCATTATCACAAAGGCAGAGAAGCAGTGATTAATTTACTGTATAAATAAGGCACAGTATTATTTTAGAAAAGGATGAAGTCTGGGACACTGCTGTATCCCAAATGCATTACTTCCTTTTTTCTGTAATTAACCTTTAGGCAATCATTTTTCATGTGAATGCATGTCTACTCAATGGCATCACGTCAGCACAGAAGATGTGAAATAGCCACAAACTTCTCCTAAAGACAAAGTGTAAGGAGAGAGAATTTATCTAACAGGATGAAAAGACCGTGGGGTGTATGTTCTGGAACTGAGATCAAGAGACAGGAGACAACCTACAGTGATGTTCTGCCCACTCCTGTGAATTATCAGTCAGACACATCTTACCGACTACTACATTGAGATCAGGGGGTGCAGTCAATTAAACAAGGTACGACTTAACTTCATGGACTGGTCACAAATCCTTCATGGAAAAACTTTCAACTATTATCGCTACAGCCACAAGACACAAATTATTTCAGATGAGAGTTAGTGTTTCTATGTGCCGTGAAAACTTGGTGGTTTCTGGCAAGCATTTCCAAGCTTTACAGGCATCAGTTATCTAATGCAAAGAAATATCAAAACCAAAATTTTAGCTATTACTAATCCCAAGTCTACAGAGAACTCCTTTCACACAGGCATGCATATTTGCTATTTCTACAATTACAAAATGAAAAAAAAAAAAAGCTTCTAAAGCTTTTAATTTCCTAACACAGATTTTGTATTTAACATACAAAATTGTTGGCAAAAATAAAGATTCTAGAAGTGACTGCTTATTAATCTTTCAATCTTTTTATGATGCACCATTCTTAGTAATGCTTGTGTTCAGCAACAGCAGTACAAATTATCCTAACTTCATGAAGTCCCGCACTGAACAGCTTGAAGTAGAATGATCAACAAATGGTAATAGCAGCACTTTCAATCCTGCAACACTCCATATATTCATGAAAAAAAAAGTCTAGTAAGTATGTAAATTACAATACAGATCTCATTTAAATACTTGCAGATGTTTGCAGACAAACGACCGTTTCATGCAGATAAACAGCACAGTTCTACGCAGCCGTTCTGCAGTCTGTGGTCCATGACCCTTGTTAAGCTGTACGGGGCATGAACTCGTTGTCTAACAGTTTGATTAGGATACTGCAAGAAATTTTGAAGGATGACAGCAATCTACTGATCCAAGAGTAGCTGCAGAAATCAAGACTCCAGAACTCCATTTGCTAATTTCTACTCTTTTTTTTTGACCTTCATGTCTCCTCAATAAACTAGATACATTTCCTACCTGCATCCCCTAACAAACTAAATGTTTAACCACATAGCATTTTATACCCTAAGGTAAAATTGGCTAGTTTGGGAACATGCTATGTCTTTCATAAAGTGCAGAGTAAGAGCACAGAATCAGCTTGTCAGAAAGTGACTGGGATACACTGAACTGGATTCCTTTTAGATTAAACTGAAGCAGAAGATGCACTTTAATAAAAAAGGGGTTTCGGATCAAGGGACCAAGCTGCTGCTGTAAAGTAAAAACCCAAAGCAGAGAAACAAAGCATGAAAGTTGGGTTCTCAGCACTCTACAGATACCCTTTTATCACAGCACTCGGGTAGGTAGAATCATACATAGAATGGTTTGGGTTGGAAGCGACCTTAAGGATCATCAAGTTCCCAACCCCCCTGCCGCGGGCAGGGACACCTCCCACTAGACCAGGTTGCTCAAAGCCCCATCCAGCCTGGCAGGGGATCCCATTTTCCCCCAGCAGTTATTTTGTTTTATCCTGTTGACAGAACCCCATTACACCAGCCTGAAAGTGAAATGAGCATAACTTTCTGTGATTGAACTGCATTAGGCAGTAGTAGTCAAAAGCCGAAGGTTCAATCTCTGTCAGCAATACTGCTCTGGAAAGGAAGTAGTTTGGCTGGGACCAAGTGGCAAAACACACCTTCTTTCATTTTCAAAAGGTTGTTGACTGCTCTGCTGATGTAGCTTGCTTCCTCCTGAACTACTGCTCAGGATATGATCAGCTGAAAGCTGTCTTCCACTATAGTTCGGCAAACTGTTCAGCACCAGAGACTGAAATGAACACTACAGAATTGTTTCAGCGATGGCTTTCAACAAGGATTGACGTAGAAATAACTCCAGAAATACGTGATTAAGAAAACCCCCCTAAAACTCATTGTAAAATGGAATCCACACATAACTAGGAAATAGATTTTCTTTTAACCTTTTCAGCCTTTTTTTATCAGTTGCCTGTTCCTCACAAATAATTTTTTGTGATCACAGGCTACTAGATTAAGTCCTGAAAAAAGAGATACATTGAAACTAAAAGAATGTGAAAAAAAAGCCAGCAAGATGCCATCACTCCAAGCATATGTGTGAACAAAACACAGAAAATGCAAGACTGCAGCATCCTCATAGATACTTCTGATTAACCACCTCCGCTGCTTATGTTCAAATAGTCTGGATTCCTAAGGTGTATGTAGAGTTATCACACATCGCCACCGAACCATAAGAATAACTTCAAAATGTTAAATGTTGTTTCCCTGCCCTCCAGTGAATTTGGGTGGTGATGTTTGCGCTGGAGCTTGAAGGAGAGGACAGACGGGGAGAATTTTCAATTGCCCTCATTGTAAGCATATGGTAATCATTTTAAATCAGCTCATTTTCTACACTATTCTCTCTTTTCTTAAGCTATATGCCAACATTAGCGATGTTCACTTTCAAGCTGATGATGATTCACAATAAGGTTATCTGCAGCCAACCCCATACAATTAACTGAGGTTATTTACTTCTGTAAATAAAGCTCTTGCTTTTGTAGGTCCATTATACTGTGCTCCCTTTTTCTTCTTTTCTTAAAAAGACCAATATATCAGAAGACTAAATAGCTCCTTTGTTCCACCGATCCCTAAGTAACTCTGCCGATTTGTTTGTTTTCATGGATAGAGCATAGTGGCAGGGTAATGAGGTGGAGGAGGATGCTGCCTGAGGTTTAACTCCGCAGACTTACCAAGAGCAACTAATCCACTGCCAAAGCAGCTGCCCTAATTAATAAGCTTGGAGTAGGGAGGGTAGATGAGCTGCGGAGTGGGAAGCCAAGTCCTTACATAAGTCACTATTTAGAAGCCTTCTCTCACACATTACAAGTGGTTCACTTGTGGAATGGGAAGGAGGGTTAGGCAAACTGAAAAAGTCAATTCTGTGGTAGGTAACATGTGATAGTACCAAACACAATAAAGTGGGTGTTTACAGTGTATTATACGTCCACAATAAAGCATCTAGCTCTGTGAGCAAAGGTAGTGGTCCCCACCTTTGGGGAATGGCAGTGGGGAACCAGTCGATTCATCCAATCACCTATACTCCACTTAATTGCCTACTAATAAACCAATCATATATATTGTTATACAAGCATGTGTTCACTGAGCTACTGTGCACTTGCACAGTTCTGAAGAACCACCCTGAAGGAAGGTTATCATTGTTTCTTAAAAGCCCTGGATAAAAGAAAGACACAAATGTACTCTAGAAAAAAAAAACCCACAAGTAAGTTTTGTATTTTATCTGTTTCTCTAGTAATCATAGTTACATACTGCACAGTATTAACAATACAAATTAAGGAGGTGACTGGTGACAGCCAACATGGCTTCACCAAGGGCAAGCCATGCCTGACAAATTTGGTGGCCTTCTACGATGTTGCTACAGCACTGGTAGACAAGGGGAGAACAAGAGATGTCATCTACCTGGACTTGAGCATTTGACACTGTCCTGCATGACATCCTGGTCTCTAAATTGGAAAGGCATGGAAAGATGGACCACTCGGTGGATAAGGAACTGGCTGGATGGCCGCACTCCAAGGGTTACAGTCAACGGCTCAATGTCCAAGTGGAAGCCAGTGATGAGTGGTGTTCCCCAGAGGTCAGTAGTGGGACCAGTGCTGTTCAACATCTTTGTCAGAAACATGGACAGTGGGACTGAGTGCACCCTCAGCAAGTTTGCCAATGACACCAAGCTATCTGGTGCAGCTGACACACTGGAGGGAAGGGATGCCATCCAGAGGGACCTGGACAGGCTCGAGAAGTGGCCCTGTGCAAACCTCATGAAGTTCAACCAGGCAAAGTGCAAGGTCTGCACCTGGGTCACAGCAATCCCAGGTACAAATAGAGGTTGGGCAGATAATGGATTGAGAGCAGCCCTGAGAAGCAGGACCTGGGGGTGTTAGTGGACGAGAAGCAAAACATGAGCCAGCAATGTGCGCTCACAGCCCAGAAAGCCAACTGCATCCTGGGCTGCATCAAAAGCAGTGTGGCCAGCGGGTCCAGGGAGATGATTCTACCCCTCTACTCCACTCTGGTGAGACCCCACCTAGAGTACTGTGTCCAGCTTTGGAGTCCTCAACACAGAAAAGACATGGACCTGTTGGAACAGGCCTAGAGGAGGGCCATGAAGATGATCAGAGGGCTGGAGCACCTCTCCTATGAAGATAGGCTGAGAGATTTGGGGCTGTTCAGCCTGGAGAAGAGAAAGCTCCAGGGAGACCTTAGAGCCCCTTCCAGTACCTAAAGTGGCCTACAGAAAAGATGGGGATGGACTCTTTATCAGGGAGTGGAGCGACAGGACAAGGCATAATGTTTTTAAACTGAAAGAGAGCAGGTTTAGATCAGATATTAGGAAGAAATTATTTACTGTGAGGGTGGTGAGACACTGGAACAGGTTGCCCAGAGAAGCTGCTGATGCCCCAGCCCTGGAGGTGTTCAAGGTCAGGCCGATTGGGGCTTTGAGCAACCTGGTCTAGTGGGAAGTGTCCCTGCCCTTTAAGGTCCCTTCTAACCCAAACCATTCTACGATTTTATAAAAAACATGTATATTATTATTGCTAAGACTCAGCCTAACAGACTGAACTTAAGGCTAAGAATTCAGCTGCGTTCAAGAGTAAGTTTTCCCAGAAGAGGAACAGAAACAAGGAGTTAGCAGGTTGAGTTTAAAGCTGGCCGAAGCGTTGACACCAGCACAGGAACAGCAGACGCATCTACAGAAGGGCCGGGGCGAGTGCATCCATGGAATCCCAGCCACAACCCGAAATGCGAGAAAAACCTTCGGGGGCCGCATGAAGAAAGGCCCAAGAACCAAGTCCCACCAACACAGAGAGAAGAACCAGAAGCGATGGAAAACTGTTTTCCTAGCAGCTACCGCACAGCTGCTCTCCGGCTGCCCGTGAGGGAAGGAGCCGCTCGGTGCCGGAGAGGGCCGGACCACCGCCACCGCCGCCTGCCCTCACCTCCTCCGCGGCCACGGCAGAGCAGGGCGCCGCTCCCCGAGGCCTCAAGCCCGGGTACGGGGAAGGCCGCCCCAGGGGCTCGGGCCCCGGCAACGCGCCCCAGGGCCAGGCTGGGGCAGCAGCTCCGCCGCCTCAGCGACAAAGAAGCAGCGAGGAGCGCCCGTCCCTCCGCCGCTGCCGTTGCGCTCACCTCGCTCCAGCCGCACCGGCTCGCTCAGCGCCGCCATCTTCTCCCCGCCGCGGCCCGCACGGGAAGTGACGCAGCGCTGCCGGAAGGGCCGCGCGGGAGGGAGGGGGAGAAGGCGGGGCTGACTTTGACAGGGGGCGAGATGGCGGCCGTGGCGGCGACGGCGGGTTTAGTCAGGGCAGCAGCCTGAGTTGTCTTCGCGAGTGGCGTGGGAGCCATTGCAGCGTTCACCTCGGGTGTGCGGAGGAGCAGGGATAGCGCAGAGCGGCAGCGGGTCCCTGCAGAGGCCGGCAGCGGCCTGCCCGCCCGCCGGTGCCGTGGGACCGTGTGTTCCCCAGAGGCCAGCCAAAATTATGGCAGGTTCGCTGAAAAATGTCCTCTCCTTTTTCTTTTTTTTTTCTTTTTTTTTTTTTTTTGTCCCCTCCCCTCCTTAGCACCCTTTACACTATAAAAGGACCACAAAGAGAGTGCATACCTGCTTGTGCGCCCCGAGTGCCTCTGGAGATGGAATACACCCATATGGATGTTCTGCCTGTGCGAGAGGCGAAGCATGTGCTTTATGTGGCTTGCTTGGCATCAGTTTAATCTGTGTGTGGGGCTAATGCATTGCATTTACCTGCTTTATTAAATAATCAACGTCAGTACGACATGCTCTTGAGTTTTTTTCTGGAAAAAAAATACCAGCATAAGTATTTATACACTCTTAATTTATTCTAAGGGTATAACCCTTGGTGTTTAGCTTTGATTTTGTCCGCATTTAGTGGTTTTTACTTTCAAAGAGAATAGTTCTCAACAGGGCTCAAAAGTGTCTGCTAATGTGACAGTGATATACTCTCTCCTTTCTGTGATTCATTTTAATGCCAGTTCCTCTCAGTTTGAAGGATGCCGCGTGCACGTTTCAATGAAAAGGTCATATGAATGGAATTTTGCAGGTGAACAAAATTAAATCCTCACAGACTAGTTTCTAGTGAGAGGAAGTGTTTTAGCAGCTGGAACCATAGAATGTTTCTGGAATGAAATCCAGATGTTTATATCGCAGCGGTGGAGGAACTGCCATTCTGTTAGAAGTGATTGAAATTTTAAATAGCCTTCTTTGACTTTGGACAGATGAGCCTATGGAGAAAAATGAGTGGTCAGCAATATTTCATAAATCTTAAGATTTTTCCAAAAGATGTGTGATAAGAATATATGTTTAAATGCAGCCTTAAAGCGGCATTATTCTGATTTCACTAAAGTCTAAAGATTCAGAAGTTAAAGCAGCTGCTTTAACTTTCCTGTAGACCCAGTGAACTGGACAATGACATTATAAGAATAAGAAAGTTACTTGAAATAAGAAATAAGAAAATGAGAAAGTATATTTGAATTAAAGAAATAGCCACTGTGTAAGTCAGAAGTCTAATCCTGTCCCACTAGAAAGGAATGAACTGCTCTAGCATGCTTTATTTTTCTCAAGAAGAATTCAAAGCAGAGGTGGATACTGACAGGTTCAGTATTAACATGGCAAACTGTTTGTGCCATCCTAGTCAGGAAATCCCTGTCCTGGTACACGTTTGGAGGAAAATGGGTCCCAGAAGTGATTCCCAAAGAGTGGGGGGTGCTTCTCCTGAATGACTAGGTAAATGTATTTCCACCGTAGTGGCTGAGAAGCATGAAAGATCTAAGCATTGAAGCTTCAAGTGATGTATTTTGCTAACTATAATGAAATTACTAGTTTAGACCCATTTGTCTGTGTCACTCAAGCTTGTGACATTTTTACCAGGGTTACTTTACTTCTGTCTTCATTGATGAATTAGCCTAGGTGTAACCAGCTGTGCTTTAATGCCACGTGAAATATTGGTGCTGTGCACTGTAGTGTATGTCGGTAGGACTTCTGGGAGCAAGCACATCCTGCAAGTTGTTATGTGCGCAATGACACTCGAGCCTTATTTTTGAAGGATTATCAATAGTCAAGTGATAAAACCTATGTCTTCATTGGAAAATAGTTGCATTACCAGTCCAAGGGAAAATGGAAATCAGTCTCTAGTGTGAGCAAACTTAAAATGAAAGGACAGTTTGTTTTAGGTGAGAGGTCTCAGTGTGTGAGAAGTTAATCCAGAACTGAGTAAGAGGATGAGCTTGCTTTTTAGATTAGTTAGTAAGGTCTTAATATTTTTATGACAGTGTCTTAACAGGTAGCTAAACACAGGGCTCTCTTATTCTAGACATTAGACACAGGTGGAGGGAATGCAAATATGACAGGATATACTCTATGATCAGCTGGGCAAAATGCGGGAAGAAGAGTGATTTAGGATACTTTTGTTCGCTTTCCTTTGGGCTACTGCTGGAGTGCAAGGTTTGGGCTCAAGCTTCACGAGAAAAAGAGACACTGTTTACAACTGTGCAAGCAGTCATTCTCATAAACCTCTCTCCCTGGGACTTTTCTTTTGTTTTACAAGAATAGCTTGTTTTGATTTAGCTTAAATACTTTGTTACTGGATGTGCTAAACTCTAAAACCCATCAGAAGAATAAGAAAACGCACATGAATTGTAGCTAGCTTTGTCTCCTTACAATTCTCTCAGTGTGTAAACTTAAAATTACTTTCCCTGTGTAAGGAACTATACGTGTGTTATAGGTGTGCTTGTGATAACAGGACCAGCCCACACTGGGCTTGTAGCTGGGTAGTATTTTCCTTCACGTCCAGCTGACATGAATTTAGTCACAAGGAGGGACTATAAGATTCTTTAGGTGTTACGGAAAACATTGGAACACAGTTTCCTAAAATTTCATAGTCCCAATAACATCTTTAGAAATGTAACAGTGCTATTAGTACATTATTTTAATGCACAGATACTACAAACCACACACCCACAGCGTTTATTTATGTATATGTTTTCACAGGCATAAATATATCAAATGGTCAAGAATGATCTCCAAGTGGTTTTAATGGCAAATGTTAAGCCCAAACTGAAAGGAATTTTAGTTAAATAATTAGTGGAAGTTATGTATGCGTCCAGTTACCTTTAAGGGGGAAATGGCAATCATGTAACACAGTACACCGATGTGGAAGAAAAAAAAAAAATTGGCTAGAAATGCATATTAGGACACGATATATGCTTATAAAAATTGCAGAGGAATCTCTGCTGTCCACAAAGAACAATGTCTGCCCTGGAAACCTGAAAGGCCAAATTAGCCATGATAGGACTTTTATTTATTTTTCAGGGCAGAGAAGAGTGCGCAAATTCAACTTTCAGGTTATTAAGACATCCCTTTGCCTCAGGACTACCATGTTGGTAGAATTTTATTACTTTAACACTGCTGAATTTAATCACTTTAAATCTTTGACAGTTGCATGAGTATTTGCAATTTCAGCAATACTTTGATTCATTGGCCTAGTCCAGAGCGAGTTTCATGGTCTGCCACACACTGTGATTGATTGCTATTGTCCCTGTCAAAGTCCAGGCATTTATGCTTGTTGAAGAACTTGGTACTTTTTTGGTGGTGCACATGCTAGCAATTTTTTCTGTCCTCATATGACAGAAGGGATTTTTGCTTTGTTACGTGTTACAGGATATGCATTTTGATTAAGCTCTCACACCCTGATTAGCATGTAGAAAGGGTCGAGCGTTTTGGTATGTGCCACCTAATGTCCATGCCAATTATTTTTTCCACATAAAATTTGACTATGTGAGTTGTCTCTGAAATTTTCTAGTCACTCCTAGTGAACGTGGGAGCATGTAGCAGGCCTGTTACTCAGGGTTTTTTTTGAAATCTTGTAACTATCATCCCCCTGGCCTTTTCTATAGATGAAAATGCTGTTTACTGATGACAAGGCAGAGAGAGGAAGCAAAGTCAAACTGGAGAGTCAGCAATGCATCTAAATGCTAATTATAATTAATACTCAGAAATAATTAAATGCATCTGCTTTTCTTCCAGAGGAAAACGCTTGATGTTGCCAGTGCTCCTGTTTAATGAAATGTACAATATCTGTGAAAGGCCTCATATAGATGACAGGGACTCACCTTACTGGCTGGTGTAGTAAGCATGCACTCAGTAGTACAGATTCACAGGAACCTCTTCACCATTGCGCTTTGAAGGACAGCAAACATCTGTTTACAAGATGGAATAGTATTATTAGATATTAATAGTCTAATTATATATTAGTAGTAATATATTATTATATATTAATAGTATTGTTATATAGCATAGTATTCTTAACAGACCCAAAACCTGAATGACAGAATTTGCCACTGCCCATATGCATGTGGTCATAATATACTAATTTACCTGGCACAGTTCTCACCTCTAAGCACATTTTCCTTGGTACACAAATCATTCAGGGAATGAAATTGTGTTAACTGGTGAATTTCAGAAGAAAAACAGGATGTTTATTTTCACCTGGAATGGGACAGGGATGTTTTTGAAAAGAATGCGATTAAGTTGTGTCTTTCTATACAGTTACAGAGATAAGGTTGCATTAGCAACATTTGCCTGCCTTTCAAGTGCTTTGCTTAATGTCCTTTGAAAGTAGCTTGCGAGAGAAAGTGGTGGGCAAACAGATGGCAACATTAAAAGAAAACCTCATTTTACTTAATGAAAAGTTATTTGACCCCTTAAAGGTTTGAGTTTACTTTAGAAAAGAACTAGTGCTGAACTAAAGGTACCCAAAATAGATTTGGCAGAACAGCTTTTTGGTAGAAGAATATAAACATGCTGAGTCTCCCTCTGCTTTCAACACTGGAAGCAACGTGTGGCCTCAGCCTCTGGGAAGGGTGGTCAGAAGAAGGAACTCTGCCTCTGCAGTACATCCTTCTTCCCACTTTATCTCAGCAGGGCTTTCTGAGTAGGAAATGGGCGGAAGTTGCAAATTCAGTGCGTGTCGGGCACAAATGCAGGCGTGAGTTAGCAGTGAATTCCAAAGACCAGCTTTTGTTGAATTTAGAGTGCACTATAAGGCAGTGATTGGTAAGGAGAGAATGTTTCCTCCTAAAATATAATACAAATATCCACAAAGCCTTTCATAAAGAGACAAGGAAAATTTCCAGATCTCGATTACTACATGCACACAAAAAAACCCACTTACAAAAATAATCATAGGAAAATATTTTTACTACATATTAGACAACCACTGGCTATATGTAATGATTTCAGTGTTTTATAACACAGAGC
This sequence comes from Numenius arquata, assembly GCF_964106895.1. Lineage (NCBI taxonomy): Eukaryota > Metazoa > Chordata > Aves > Charadriiformes > Scolopacidae > Numenius > Numenius arquata. The sequence continues at coordinate 27,225,831 of NC_133581.1, read as the reverse complement.
AGACTTTACATTAGCCAGACTTAGTATATTCTTTCTATGTATGAGAGACTTTCCTCTTTACAGAAGAAAACAACTGAGCAGGAACCAGAACTCAAGAGTTATATGAAATCTTACGTTGTACGTCTTCATCAGGCAACACAAAGTTTGCTCTGTCACATCTTTTGAGAATAGCTATCCTGTGCAGATGAGCTGTTACAATCAGCAAGGGTCACGCTACAGAATAAGCATCTGTGCTGCTCAGGACCTTGTGAGTGCTTGGACTGGAATTTAATTTCACCTTTTGGCTTTTTTCCCTGCATTGTGGTAATTTCTCTGCTGTCTCAGGCTGCATTTGAGTCTTTCACTGACTCCAGCGTTCCTTGGCTAGTCCTTCTGCAATGAACCATTTCTGTGTGTACCTTCAGATGAGCTATCTCAAAAGAAGTCTCACTGGGATCAGAAAAGTCTTGAGAAAGTGCTGGTTTGACTCCTAAAATCTGAAGTTATTCTGTCTAATGACTTAAGCAGATTAAATGTATGCTATTGACCTAAGTGGGAGTTGGACTAAACCCCAGAAGACCATTCTAGTTCGGTAAGGTGGCTCTTGCTCTCCTCTGGTCCAAGTGAGAAAATTTGAATACAATTAAGGTATATATTTAGGATTTACGACGGAAGAGCAGATGGACTTGGCTGTATGATGGGTAACACATTTCTGGCTTTGTAAAGAGACGTTTTTTTCTCCAGTGTTTTTGGCCAAAAATGATTTGTAAATACCATTTCTCAAAGGTCTGATTGTAACAAGACGGATACAAACTGCTAACATAACATTAAAGTGAAATTACTGTCAAACTGTTTATGCTTACAAAAATGCATCCGCTATTTAGGGTCCCCAGCAGATTCTCCATCTCCACATAATGAGGTCCCCTCGTACGTAAGGCAATGTAAGTTTCAAAGACATTGAGTTTTCAGTAATATCACTGAAGTTTAATGAGCTCCGGAAGTGTTCTGTTGCACACCCCTGCACTTTTAAAACTCGGAGAAAAGCATTTAAAGTGTATATGTGAAATTTCCTTTTTAAATGTTCGAGTAATAAAATAGTGTAGACTTGCGTAGGGCAAGATCACTCACTGATGCAGATGCACGCAGCCCTGCTGTCTCGAAGTCTCTGGCTCCCGGGTATCTTTTAGCTGGAATGACAACGTGGGCAGGGTTTGGTTCCTACAGCCCCGGGACTTTTGCTGTTAATTGCGATAGCGCTAGGGCTGGACCACTCTGCACAGCTAACAGTTAGGTATGCTACCTTTTTGTGTGTACCGTGCAGTATATACCATTAATACATTTCCTCCACATCAATAAGGATTTTCGGAGCTTACTTTCTCTATATTGAAAAATATATAGTGATTGTTTCCCAAAGTGGAGTCCTTAGCTAGACTTTCTTAGTCAAAGGTGGCAACCTGACAGTGCTAGAGGTAGATTAATTTTGTTTTGTTAAAATATCTGATCTTGTCATCTTTATGAAGCCTGTGAGTTTGACAAATATTGAATAGACTACGTTAGTGGTATCTAGCTGGTACAGCCTGTATGGATGCAATACAATCTCCTTCCATACCGTTTTATCACATTACTCTGGTTTCTAATCTTGCAAATATTCTCAAGAGGAATTACTCACATGCATAAAGTAACCTCATATTCTTTAATGTTCGCAGACTTGGGCCCCGGGTTACAATATAATTTATATTAAAATTGTTTAGGGGCTGCTAATTATTCCAGATTCTGCATTTAGGATTATGTTTTGAAGGGAGAAATACGTCTTATTTGTCTGATTTTATTTTTTTCCTGTTTCTTTCTGATCTGTTTCGTAGTTACACATATGGGAAGCATGATGCACATGGGAAAATATTTGGTAGTTTAGTGCTAAAAGTGTTCTTTGAGCTCAAAGAATAATGGATTGCAACTGATTTGACATTTTAATATTTTTTTGGCTAAAAAAATGGAAGAAGCAATTCAATTCATAATATGATTTGTCAAGCTACATTTTAGTGATCAGTACGGAATGAAATTTGAAACGCATTTATTTGCATTTGCACGTTTTAAAAACATGGGCGTTCAGTTTTCTTAAAGTGTGCTTCCATGTGTTTTACGTTTCAGCTGAAGGACTGAAATTAAATTTGTGTAGGAAGCCAATAAAAGGAGTTTATGAGTATATGTAACTGCTACTTATTTTCAGCCTATGACAAAATGAATTTCCAAGGCAGCTTGTAAATTTGTGAAATTTAGAACTTCATGTAATACCAAAATCAAATAAATGATGGAATAACCTAAGTGTGGGTGCAAGACACTGAGATTTGGTGTCTTGGGTACTTCTGAAACATTTTAACATGGGTTTATGCACCTTTGAGCAGAAATACTTTAATCAGAGCAGTGCATTAGTGTTTACAGGCTGGGATTGTGTTCCCTACGTCCTATCTGTTCTGTGGTTTCGGTGATGAACGTCCCATAGGTTTTAGCCTTGCAATTCAGTGAAAATATTTCTGCATGACATCCCTGGCCTGCTGAGGAACACCCATTTGAAGAGTCCTAGCACGAAAAAGCTTCACAATCAGATTCTAACAGCAGAAGTAGAGATGCAAGTTCCTGTAACAGCAAGGAAAATAGATTCCTCCAACCGTTGTAAAAAGAACCAAAACAAACCCTCTCTACTGTTTTGCTCCCATCAAACACATTAAAACCAGTGATTTGTAACAGATGGGGAGAAAGGCTGCTGGGATGATTAGGGGAAGGGAGAGCCAATTTACAAGGAGGGGTGAGAAGAACAGTGGATTACTTTCTTTAGGTATATTGGGGAATATATGCTGGGGGTGGAGGGAGGGCGACAGAGAGAGATGACAACAAATAGATGTAGATTAGCCAGTAGCAAAGTTAGGAATTATCAACAAGCTTCCGGCCATTAAAGAAACCTGATTCTGAAGAAGCTTTGCAACTGAAACAGGCAAAAAAAGACCCCAAACCTTGCCTCTAGAAGGAAGATTAGTTCATTTCTGAAAGGGGTTATGACATGGTTCCTGAAATACCAAGTGACAGGGTTTCCTGGCCCCGGTGCAAGACCTCTGTGCCTTTTTAAGGCAGCTGAGGTCTGCATCGTTTATTTGCCTCTCTTTAGCCCCTGCACGCAGCACAGTAGGACAGCCGTGCTCTCCAAAGCACCAGTCCCAATGTCACTGTCAGCAGCAAGCGACAGCCCTTCCCCTGCCTATCTGCAGAGCAGAAAGCAGCAGTAATGGCAAATCACGGGTTTCCATCTTTCTTCATCTTAAGCTCATTTCTGGCAAATCAAATTCAACTTACCACACTGTCTGCTCTTCTGTATTTTGTGTCCCTCTCCCCCAGGTGCTAGACGTGACTTGGGAGAAAAAATTCTCCCACGGTAAGGCAGGGATGTCCTTTAGCTCAGTGTAAGCACTTTCCAGAGCCCCGTCAAACTTCTGAAAGACAGCTTGTTGCAGGCTAACCCCTTGGCTTCTTACCCTCCTGACAAAAACCCCCAGAGCTAATACTTCCAAGGCTTGTAAACACCAGCCTTACTTCTGCTCACAGTTTCCCTTTCTCCTTGCAAGGTAACTGTCACATTGTTCTCCTCAGAAGACCTAAGTCCATGTTCTGCCTTGTACTGTTTATTTTCAATTGAACACACCTGCTTTTCAAGCTACATAAGCCTGGAACAGGTAGCTCATAAGACTTGAACAGGTAGCTCCTTGGGACTGGTGTCTGCATTTAAAGCCTACGTTTTATGATTTTAGAGCCTCTTATGCTGCCCTGACAACATTCAATCCCAGTGTTCTCCAGCAAGTTTCCATCGCATCCTTTGAGAAAGCTCTTCTAGCAGCTTTCTAACAACCAGGAATTATCTTCGTCCGCAAGTATTTCAGCTTGACTATATCAAACTCTATGGCAGAGCAGGAATGGAAACACCCATCAAGGCAGAGCTGTCTGCAAGGGAATGGACATGAGGTTGTTCAGTCTTACTCTTTTCACCAAATAGGAAGGATTTTACACCCTGTCGTACATTTACCTAATCCTAGCTGTAACACTCGACAGAGTACAGTGCAACCATCTATGGCAAATTATGTGGCTATTTAAATTGGCTATTAGTTTGACAATTCTTATTTCTCCATATGCTCTTATCAATAGAAACCAATATGATATAAATACCCTTTTAAAAGTAGTCTTTAATCTCTCTTTAAGTTGATCTCGAAACATGAGTACATTGGAATTAATATTTTATATTCTTCAGAAAGATCTATGTGGATTTATCTTTCAAGCTTGTGATGTTGTCTGGTTTTGGCTCACACAGAAAGTAAACTTTATGAAAATACCTGAAAAGTCTTTGTATACTGAGTATATACACTTAAAAGTCAGCAGGTAGTAAAATGCTTTCATTTAAAAACACAAAGAAAAATAAAAATGAAAAAAAAAAATAAATCAGCAGATTAACTGATCTGGAACCCTGAATGGATCTTGGACCTGAAGACGTCCCTAAGATTGCATTAGCACACACACATATAGAAAACTTGAATTTATGTGTAGAAACCCTGATGAGATTCAGGCTTTATCCCCTCTACTCAGGTGCTGTGACTTTTGTGGTGACAAGTCTGGGGCCCCTAATATAAAAATAAAATAAAATACAAGAGAACCATTTCTCAGCTTTGCAGGGAGGACTAGAAGTAGCTTTCATCTCTTTCCTGTGCTCCTAGTAATTTATGGTGGTTCAAAAGGAGTACAGCCAGCTCCCCTCCTCTGGAGCGCAAACACGCCGCCTCTTCTCCACGCCCTGCCATTTCTGCTTAGCAAGAAATAAAAAATGATTTTGCACTGAGCCACACAAGAAAACCAGAGAACACTAAAATCTGAGGCCAGCTAAGCTTATCCAATTGCTGCTGGTATTCCTCCACAGCTAAAGGAATGGCATCATTAAAGGTAATTCATGCTATTAAAGGGCCGAATAGATTTTAGAACACAAGGGTTTTTTAAATTACAGCATTCAATATGTATCCAGACTCATTCGCTTTGTCTTGTTTTATAATACAACCTAGTCACAACCTGGCCAGTGAACCATCTTGCCAAATCGGCCAGAATCTTTTAATTCAGACATATTTTATTTATCCATTGAGTTTTCCTCTATTTTCCAGGTGGAAATCCCAGAAAGACAAAAGCTTGCTTCCTGTTTATGTTGTGCTTGTCAGAAAGTGCCTCGGAGCTCACAGGGACTCCAGTGGAGTGGATGTGAGAAGTCCTGCTTTTCTGCAGGTTGCTTGCGGTGCCCAGAGAGACCTCTCTCAAAAGCATTTCTCCTCCCGAGGAGAACTCCTCGGAAGGAGAAGTTTAATAAAAGAGATTTCAGTAGTGTTGTACTTTGGATTTTGGCATAGGTATCTTGATGCTGTGGAAATTCTGGCTTAAGAAAAAAAGGAAAAGGCGAGTTAGTTGGAAGAGGAAAGAAATTTTAATAATTAGCGTAATCATAATGGTGAGATTGATTGTCTTATCAATGTTCTCATAGTGAGAACACACTTTTTAAAGTGAGCACATACTTTTATTGTTAAAACTTACAGAAAGCTTTAACACGCTGATATGTCCCATCTCTGCAAGTGTAATGACCCTCAAAATCATCATCCTAAGAAGGTTATTCTGTGATGTCCTCAGAGTGAAAGGTTATTCATATGCATATATTATGGGGTGGATGATGGATAAATCTGGAAGGCGTAAGTGTCCATCAGTGGCTGGATTTACCAGCCCTCCGGCATGCAATAAGGCAGAATGTAGCCTGGCTCAGCTCCAAAATACTCAGTGATAGACTTTATCTTGTTTTGTGTCCTTTTGTTCCCAAAACAACCAGGACAAATCCCTTCTGCTCAGAGAACGGCGAAGAACACCCTACCGGAGCCTAGAGTCTGAGCTACACTTCCTCACTTATAAAATGGGCTGGTAGCTGAGAGCCACGAGAAGTCCCAGTCCAAGCTACCACGCACAAGTCCGGGCAGTATTATGTGGATTTCTACTAGCCATGCTTTTATTAAAAATTACATAAGACGTTTCAAACATCAAGAGAAGGATTAAAAGGTTTGTGGTACTTCAAGTGTAAAGGATTTTCTAGAAGAGGAAAAACCAGAAAAACCAGACTCTGGCACTGCAGCAAGAGCCTGATGCGTTTAGAAGTGTTGGAGAAATTGGTATTTAATTTAAATAAAAACAAACAAACAAAAGCTTGCCACTTGATTTCATTTGCATCAAGATGAAACCAAGATGCTTAAAATTTTTAATGATAAGCCAGAATGAAAGAAAGAGACTCCAGAATATCCAGGAATTTTGTGGCTAGGAGATGCGAATGCAAATCAGGGAGTCAAACTCACGTGTGCCACATCTGAAGTCAGCGCTAGCCACGGGGCTAGTGTAGTTTCTAAGGATTTTCTACCATCCATTGCCTTTTTGTAATTTTCCCCCACCCCCTTAAATGCTTGCTTTTGTTGCAGCGCAGATCAAAATCAACTGAGAGAATCACAGGTTGATTTCTCTTTTTTTGGGGGGGGGGAGGGAAATAACTGAGCAATTTTCAGTCTTTGGCTCAATGTACATTGATGTATGTATGCAAAATGAAATAGCTCCATTCAGAGAAAGAGTATATAGTCAGTTACAGAAATCCTATAAATATCTACAGCCCCTACCCAGTTCTGGTTCCAAATTGGGATCCCAAGCTACATCTTTGCAGGTGAATAAAGTAATCAGGAGGATATTGCATGTTCTGGAACTGCTCCATCATTTCCCCTCTTTCTCCTATCTCTTGTTTTGACTAGAAATTCTTGCTGGAGCCCGGCAACTTATTCAGTGGTAAACACATTTCTAAGGAGCCTAGTCCAAATTTGGTCAATAGCACGCTTGTTCTTTTCTTATTTACATGAAAAGGTTGATCTACCATTTCTGGCTAGACCCAAGAGGCACACCTACCAAAGTGTTTTCCAAACTATTTCTCTTTTAAAGGAAAAATAAATTCAGTAAGTCAAAGAGTTAAAATAGACCAGCTGTGTGTGAAAGTATAAACCCAAAACAGAGAAAGAACTTGAGTTATGTATGGGGTACTGGTAAAAAGCCAATGGGTTAAATTGTGGCAAAAAGACCAAGCCATTCTGAGAAAGTGTCAGGTGTTCATTGCTGTGGGCTTTAAAAAAGGGATTTTTTTTTTTTTACAGGTAAGGAAGGAGCAGTACGCTGAGCTTGCCGAGAAGCTTGTTCAGCTTGCTATGCTGAGCCCTCTTCCCTCCCGCCACACGCCGGTTGGTTGGGCAGGGGAGGCAGTGACCCCTTGGTCATTATGGCATCACTTCTCATTGCTATTTACGCAGACCAGAGCCTGTGTGAGGTTGAAGAGGTTTGACCTAAAATTGTCTCAGATTTATTTTCAGAAGCCTTCTCGGTCCTTTTCTCCACGTAAGCCTGACAGTTAGCAAGTCTGACACTTGCAGTTTCTCAGAATGTGCTTTTTTTTTCCCCCAAGTCTCTTTGCTGCCTGGCTTCTGTGGCAACTAAAGACTCTCTTTTGTTTCTAGCATCTATAACGTTATGCTATTCCAAAACCACAGGTAAGAAATATTAGCTAAAACTTTGACTAATTCTGTCCACAGGAGTAAAAAGTCAGGATCTGGTGATGCATATTTATGTCATGAAATAAACTTTGAAGTAATTCTGGCTGCTATAATTTTAGTTTTATGCAACAGCTTCATAGGAGGTTCTTTAAGCACAAGTTAATTACCACATACCTTTAGCATTTAATGTTTTCTGATGAAGACATCCTCTGTTCATGCCTGAATATATTAATATTTCAGAAGGGAATTTAAAAAAATAAAATATGTAGCTGAAGGTATACTTCTTGGTTGGACTCGATGATCTCAAAGGTCCCATCCAACCAAAAATATTCTGTGATTCTGTGAAAATATTCTGTAAAGATTATGTTTAAATACCTGAGCTGAAATTTAGCAATAAAGCATCCATTATCAGGTTTAAAAAAAAAAACCCAACAAATGATGTCCACATTGGTGGAAATCAGGGTGATATTAATTTTTTTTACTCAAGAAAAGACATATGTCTTTAAGGAAGCACAGTAAAAAATAAAATCAAAACAGGAATTACTGGAATAGCCAACTGCATTTCTAGCTCTGTGTTAAGATATTTCTAGTCTTTTCCCGTTGCCTTCCCCAGGTGAGCATCAAGACCCTGCTGAGGTGCGTTCAGACAGTTTGGCTTTGAGGAACTCTCCTTTCTTGCCTCCCAGCCCTGGGCCGGAGCGTGGCTGGGGTGGCAGATGCCTGCGCGTGTCAGGCGAGGGCTCCCTCTTGCCTCCAAATGGCTACTTGACGTGGCATCCCCAAAGAGTCTGTAATCCTTGTTTGTCTGGCGTTGCTTAATACCCAGTGACTAAGCACCATCCCCTGGCATATTTTCTCTGTTATTTCATACATTGTGAAACCTCCACTGATTTCATTCCGTGAGGTGAGGAACGAGCCTGCCCCGCGTCGTTATCCAGTCCAGCACGTTACGCAGGATCTTATCAGGGAACTCTCACAGCCCCGGGAAAAGTTTAGGTCTCATACCTGGCATTTGGGTAAAGGCTCAGGTTTGGGAAAAGATGGTTGGGCTGCTGTGCTCCTTCCGCCTCGGCTCTCACCATCCTCAAACAGCTTCCCAGCGATAAAACCTCATCAGAAACCTTCCATGCGGGTGGAGGGGGGCACACCAGTTACACGGGGGAGATGCAGAAATTGCCCCGGCTATCCACGTAATGAAAGTAACATTTGTGTGAGCAATCATACAGGATCCGGGAAATGGAGATAATTGGAGGGAAAGCACTGAGGAATAGTTACTGGGCGCGTAACGAGCAGATGCTCGATGAGAGGCGTTGACTGAAGAAGTGGTGGAGCCATGCCGGAGCGGGCTGGGAGCCTCTTCGGGGCCAGACGGCCGAGGCAGGTGCTGGTGTATTCCCGCTCCGTGGGATGAAGAGAACCAGATGATACACCCTCAGCACTGCGCCTTGACAGCCCTGTGCTTCAAGGCTGCTTTTCAGAGCTGGAGTACGGTTTGAATAGTCATTAACATGAAGCAGGCATCCATCTTGTACTGGCAAAGAGACAGACCACTCTGATTTATGGCTCTACAGGACGTGGCCGTACTAACTCTGGGTTTAAAATAAGCAGATTGAATTGCTTAAAAGGAAAGAGCATAAACACTTATTGGATTTTCCTGAGGTGGTTAAGGTTTTTAGCTTGGAAGTTGTCTCTGTTTATTTTTCCTGTTACGTTCCACCAGCCAAGGGCTTCACCTGTATTTTATGCAAGGCACAGCTGTAGGATTTGCACCTCAGAGGTTGCTTCACAGAGAGCATCAGTACAGTGTAATAAATGCCATTTAACCTAGCAGCCATCAGAAGCAACAAATTTCTTCCAGTACCAAAGATGCCGTGCCGTGGCCAGAAAAGGGAGAATTGCCTATGAAAATGAGTCTGTGAGCAGAGTGACCTGCCTCCTGCGTGGCCATGGGTCACAGCATGCCCTGGCTGAGCGTGGAGGGCCAATAAACACTTAAACTCTAAAATCTGTAGGAAGTTGACTGGCCTGGAGGAAGCCCTGAGCTAGCGGAGTAGATGGTGGTGGTGAAGGGCTTACCCCATGGGACAAGAACACGGTACAAACCTGCCTTGCCATGGTGAATGTGGACCTAAGGTAGCAAACCACAGACACCAGGAAATGATGGCTATTTCTCATGTGGTGCAAATCTTAATAATAAGTTAATTATTTTCTATTAAATTAACTGATCAAGCCCCACCCCTGACACCCTCTGACCATCTCTCATCACAGGTAGAATTCAGTTGCCTCACGGACAGGTTCAAGAGGACTACTGGAGGAACAGCAGCTGCACCTCAACCACAAGGCAGAAGATTTTGGGTACTAGAAGTATGAAATGCAAGTATGTTCAGAAAAGGCAACTTTGGGTTTCGCTCATGGGTATAAAAAGTTTAATGTCACCTTTTGAGAAGATCGCCATAGCTAAAACTGATGTTACTGCCGTTAGAAAAACAGCGCTTGACATATCTGCAAGAAAAGATCCTCAGAAACAAAGCTGCAAATTGTACACACTTTATAAGCACTTCCATGACTGCAGACACACTTACCTTCTAAGGATTTGGCCATCTAGCGGAACGAAAACCAGAGCTGCATTCAACCTACCAGCCTGACTAAAGGCAACAGATTAAGAAGTTTTGGCACAGGAAGAAACACTACTTAGACATTATATATGTGGCACACATACAGGACAAGTCAAGTCAAACAGGAAAACCCATATCCAAAGAGGAAAAAACTGGTCTCTGGAGCAAAATAGGAATATATTTCTTCGCAATGAGTTTTTCCAAGGTACATCCTCATTCCCCTAAGACAGCCTCACCAGAGGATAAAATAGATAAATGAGTGATTGCGTCTCTCAGAGCTATTGCATTTCTCATGTAATAGTGTCACACAGTAGGGCCCACTGGTGGTAATAAATATAACAGCTGAAGTAACTCGGATCAAATCCATACCACAACCGCAGCTGAAGGATTCATCACCACCACACAAAGTGAAACTAGATGTTTTGGGAAAGGCTTCCAGGCCCACATGACACGAAGGAGCTCAGGGGCTTAATTAGTTCAGTTTAAGCATTTCTTATATTTGTTTGAAATTTTGTATCAATTAATAGTTGAGTACTAAAGGTTTCTGTTTGATTAAAAGAGGGTAAACTGTACCTATAGGACAGTTGCTTGAGGCAAAGGTATCGTGATTAGTAGAGAGAACCTTGGCTTTAGTGATTTGTCTTGAACTGTCCCGGTAGGATTTCTTCATCCTAAGCAGTAGGTAGAAGAGCCTGTTTCACATGCCTTAGCCAAACTATAGCTAAGAGGGGACATGCAAAATACCTGTAAGCCAAAGAAAAACCCATAACAAAAAAAAACCAAGAGATGTAATCTGAGTATGAATTAAGTTAGACCAAAAATGAAGGAAAAAAAATAAAATGTTTCTAACCCAAAAAGTGGGACAAAGATGTGAGAAAGCTCCTTAACAGGAATGGGGATGAAGAGCAGGAAAATGGGAGCAGAAAATCCTTTTTATTTTAAGAAGGAGCCCAGTGGGTGGATGGGCAGGACTACACGTTATGATTACTTCTTGGCACTGGGGGGCTGTACACAGCTCCAGCTGCTGCTTCTGATTTTGTGTCTGGTGTCTCCACTTTACGAAGAACAGGAAGTGAAAAATCATGTTTTATCTCAGTTCTGAGGTCAATGTTGCTTCTATAAGCTTACTCTGTTAGTATGGATTGGATGTGCTCAGTATTTATGCAGCTCTGGTCTCAAGCAGCTATAGCAGAACTGGGGAAAAAAAAAAAGTCAAAAAGGGGCAACAAGTATGACCATATACCAAAAACTTCCCTCTGAGGAACAAGTTGGTAGGGTAAGACTCTTCCATCTGGATAGATGGTAACTGAGGAGATAAACCAGAGGCTCCTGGTCACAGGAGCAGAGCTGGGTCAAGTGTTCACAGCATAGCTTCCACTACAAGCACTGGGAAGAAATGAAGGGATCCAGGAGGAACCAGAGTTGAAAAAGGCACACAGACATCATTCCTCACAGAATGCCCTGCCCAGCAATGCAAGGTCTGTGGGGCCAACAGGATCCTCAGCACGTATCAGCTCAAGAAGTTCCCTCATCTGCAAAAAGTCATTTTCAGGGAAACCTTTAGGGGAAGGATAATATTTACTTGCTGTGTTCTTATATCTCCGTAGCCTGCTCATGCCATGGCTGAAGATGGGCTATTGGGCTGCAGGGACCTTCAGCCTGGCTGCCCTTATGTTGCCTTACAAATTTGTTTATCAGATCGTGGAGGATGAATCAAAAGCAGCTTCTGGAATGAAGTAAGATGGATGGAGAAAAAACATGGATAGATTTGTTTTCCTTGGAGGGCAGCCATATGTAAGTAGTATAATTAGTTCTGGAAATGAGGAGTGTGACTTAGCTATGCTCCCAACCACCTTCTCTTTGGTTCAGTCTTTGACACCTTTCCAGGGAAACAGCCTGAAGTCATGGGAAATTTTCCGATTCTTCACTTTCTGCAGAGAATCACTGACAGCAGTCTGCTTGGTCTAAGTGCACTTCAGATTCTCTTGAAATAGTTCATTTGTAATTACCTTTTTTTGGCAGGGAATCAGGACAGATCTGTTGATAGTCAGAAGCGGTCATAAGGCTTTTAAATTTCAGGCTGGATTGGAACAGTTCAGAGACATACTGCATAAAAACTGAACTCCTGACAGTAATTGCACGTTCTAGGCAAGATGTAGACCACCACAGTACGGTAAATATGACAGTAGACAACACAAGAAAGAGAAGAAAGGATCTGTATGTCTTTTCCTCCTCATACCTTCCCATGAATTCATAATTAAAGACAACTGCATCATTCTGCAGAGAAAAAATTTTACATCATCTGCCTTATTTCCTTACCCCAAATCTATTAAAACTTCATAAAAATCTGGCACAAGGAACGTGTGACAGGAGTACAACATCTTAAGTTTGATCATTTCTTACCCAACACATAGGGTAGGCTGTTACCCAATATTCAAAATTAATCCTATAAATAATTCCAGTGATGCGTTACTAAGAAAAGTAAGATTTTAATTGCTTTCCGGCAGTTTTAGGTTACACTTCACCCTGCGCTGCATCTGTGCTCTGCAGATGTTTAAGCCCAGAGCTCTCTTCCAGCGGCTAACAGTTTGGCAGCATTTTGCAGAACAGTCGGGGTGTTAAAACTCAGAACATGTTTATAAGAGGCTGGTACTAGAGGGGTATGATATTTTTCCTATTAGGTAAGGACATATATGACAGTAATCACAGCGTCTTTTCAGCAACCTATTTTTAAGGATCAAAACCTACTTCTGTCACCCATTCTCATCCTAGGTCTGCTGCGATGTTGAAATCTATGAATAATCCACTACTAGCAGCATCAGGTTTTATTGGTTGAGGGGAGGAAAAGCAACGGGTCTATACTCTCCTTCCTTCAGTTCTTCTCAAGCAGATCTCCATGGCATAGTGGTCATAACCAAGTAGGGATTTGGCTCAAAGGTTAATGCTCCATTTGCTTTGTTTCACGTGATTTTGAAGAATTGCCTCTATTTTTTGCAAAGGCAGCTGAGCACATAAGATGTATGAAACTGCTAGGAAGCCGAGAGACAAGTAGGACTGGCAAGATTTGTGCTGAGGATTTAATTCTTTGTTTGAGTAGTTTTTGATGGTATATTCAGCTGTATAACTTTCTACCATTGTTTTGAAATAAATTAAAACATTTGTAGAATTATCTATCTTACCAACACTTGCGTATTGACATGGCTCTCTGCTATAGCCATTACGATTTTCCCCTGGGAGGAGCTAGCTTGATAGCTTGCTAGTTTGAGTTAAATGACTTAAATGATAAGTGGCATTTTGTTCTCATTACACTAAGAAAAGTCAATCAATATAAAGCACATCAATGCATTAATGTAAAAGCAGAAACCAAAGAAAACTGATATTAAATGGAAATTTAGAATCCATTATATTGAACACTACAACTCAATTTCCTGAACTAGAGTTGACAAACCACCAGTAAATGTCCAGCAGGGAATAGTTCTGCACTGATTATACTGACTAGATGATTTAATAGGTCTTTTTCCTCTCTAATACCTATGAACGTATGAAAATCAATGGCAGCCCACTTAGTGAAAGTACCTTCCCCCTTTCACTCCAGATGCACAGTTTGAGCTACCTACGTGAAGTGATGCTAACAGAGACGCCAGGTGCGCATTCCCTCCGGGGGCGTAAGTCCCATACAGAATTCCTAGGCCAAAATCCTGAAGCATTTCACTTTCAACTCTGGCAAAACCTCTCCTCCTTTCCCGCAGAGGATCTTTGGTCAAAGCCTTGCTCTGGGAGAGAAGGGTGCCAGTCCCCAGATGTAGGACAACGTGGGGACCATCCAGCAGAAGTGGGGGAGCAGCAGGGGGGCTGTGCCAGCATCCCTTCCTCTCCCATGGATGCTTTTGGGACACTGGTCCCTGCAAAGCTGTGGAGAGAGGATGGGGTAGCTGGGACCAGGCACTGACTTGTCCACTGTGAGGGCTTCGGAACCTCGATAAAAACTGAGGAATACGCCGGACAGCCTGACTATGTGGATTTATCCAGGTTGGTCTTCTCTAATCACATTGTCCCGTGGGCTGCAGAAAGTTTGCATCTGAGGAGTGGAAGCAGCCACTTCCTCTGTATTGCCAAGGTTTTATTGTACTTTTTATTTCTGAGCTGTCATTTCATTTAATTTCCAGTAGATGCTACTCTACTCTAGATGCTTGCTGGAGCCAGTAATCACCCCTTCCCTGAACGCCAGACCTTTAGAGCAACGTTTCTTTGTGTACTTTCAGAATACAAGAAAACAGTCTTTAGCCATCAGAATTTGATCAATGGTATGAAACTGATTAATTAACAAGTGGAAAGGAAGGAGCAGGGCTATGAACCATACCCGTGCCATGCCTACCCAATGAAGCCCATGGTAAAAGGCTAATACAGGACCGGATTCAACAATTTAAAGACATTTTGGTAAACAGCGGCAAGAATATGTGAAATCACTTTGTACCTCAGCAGTGCTGGTAAAAAGCATGCATGGGTATATGAGAAGCAATAAAATCTTGCTGTTCAGCTGTGAAATAAGGGAAAACGGAATAAAACATCCTTTCTGAAAGAATCTTTACGAATATAAATATACAAATTTGACCACGAATTTTTTCATGTTCCCATTTTTTACAATATTGAATGTTATTTGCACAGCTTATTTTTGACCAATTTTGACATATTCCTCTTCTTTTCTCAGAACAAACATGTGGTGGAATCTGTTTCTTTGAAGAAAGAATCATAGGTACCCTTACAAAGTCTTTTGGGGCAAAGGACATGGTTTAGCGAAAAAAAAAAAATCCCATAAATACATATACGTTATTTCTCAGTCGTTTTAACCCATATGTCCCCTGCATGCTCTATACTGTGGACACAAAAGCCTGCCAGCCATTAGAAAGCATGGAAAAAAAACTTCTCCTAAACTCAGCTGGGCTGTGATGGAAAGAAAAAGTAAGTTCCTTTCCCAAATTTGTATTCGTATTATTTGTAGTCAGGCTTTTTACATGCTTGCGCTGGAAGTACTGGGAGGATAAAACCTGATGCCAGGTGTCCCACATAAAGCAATTTTTCCATGTGAAAGGAGGGAGGATGCTTAATTCCCACAAGAGCCTTGTATCGATACCAACCCCCTGGTAGGATAAAGACCAAGAGCACCTGCTTGCAGACAACCCCTCGTCCTCTTCACTGCCTCCGAGCACTATGTGCTCTAAAACTCTTTCTCCTGCCCCTGCTTTCAAGAAGAGAGACCCACGCATGCTGACTAATGAAATGACTCCAGAAATTCCATGAAATGACCAAAAAGGTAAAAAAGAAAATGAGGAAGTGTTGCTTGAGGCAATAATTAGTGAAAACTACTATGAATATTAATGAATGACTCCAAGCAAAGTTTTACCAACATTGCGTATTTCTACGGCGACTCATCTACTAAAGTCTTCACCTCTTCCTCCCCCCCCCCAATACTTTCAGTAAATTTTAAAAGAAGTGGCAGCATTAACTTAATCTTTTATTTAACTAATAGGAAAAGGTTGCATTAGAGCTTTCCTGGAATAAATGTAAGTGTACTTTAAACTGAGCGCATAATGGCAATTCCTCATTCAGCTGGGAGCTACACTAAATACGGCTTTGTCAAATCTTGAGCTTTTATTGTATGTGTCACATTATCTGACCTTTTTCTTAAAGCTCTAGTTACCAGAATCATGTTATTATGTGAAAATCTCAGCTTTTATTAGTGGAATAAAGGTTTCCAGCCCTGATGGCTAGAGAGAAAATGTCATTTCCAAAGGCTCCTACAGCAAATGAGAGGTACCTGAGCACCTACTGGTAAAAAATAAAATAAAATAATAGAGCTTCAGCTCTGCACTTTGGGCATCTATAACCACGAGCATTACAGACAGTGCAGCTGTGTGGGAAAACACACTGCTGTACACAGAGTGGGGGAAAACAGTTCAGTCATCCCTTCGTTATCTGAGCAGCCACTCTTTGGGATGTCCGTCTCCAGGTGTCATTATATAGCTAGACTTTAACACCATTTAATAGCGCGGAAGAGATTAAACCCTATTGAGCTAGGATTAATTTAACTGCAACAGTCTTATTTGTGCATCCCATAGCCTTTTAATCCCAATGTCTTAGGCAAAGCTGTAAGCTTGCTAGAAGATGCTGGCTTCCCTCCTCGCCCTCATCACTGCCTTGCTGAGCCCTGGTCTTCCCCCACCCCATCCCCAAGAGAGTTTGTTTCTCATTTGAACTTCAGCTGCTTGAGAGGTAATGTCAACAGCAACCGCGGCGGAGGCAAGCTTTGCAAATAGGATAGCGTTGCTTTGCATAAAAGATAATCTTTGTTGAACATTTTGCGTGGGAACCTTAATTCGGCATCGGGAGAAAGATGACTACAAAAGCATCCCCGGCAGTAGAGCGTACGCACGTTGGGCACCACGTGTCACACTCGCCATGGTCCTGTGCGGTCCCTCTGGCACCCCAAGGCTGCCTGCTCCTCCGGGGCCACGGGGACTTCAAACAGGGCAAATACAAGGAGAGTGGGAGGAAGGAAGGTGGATGGCTACTGGCAGCCCCTGGGGTTCTGGCCGATCTCCAGGCAGTGCTACCCTTGCCCTCTCCCCCCAGTGGTGGCCCCAGAGGGCTCAGCCCCAGCCAGGCTGCCTGCACTGCCTTCACCTCTTGCCGACCACCACGCCAAGTGCATCCACACCCAAAACCAGGCCCTTCCCTTGAAAATTCTATGTTTCCTCATTGCAATGCGGAGAAGGGAGATGCAAGGGTTTCCTCATTTTCTTTCAAATGAAAGATGATGGGCCAATTTGGAGAAGAAAGGGGATGTGGTGATTCTGCCATTACTTTGCTGTGAGATCTTGAGCGAATCCCTTAAACACTCCGTGCCGAGTTTACCCGACCATAAAACACCCGCAGACGTCGCAGTGGTATTCTGAAAATAACTGCAATTTAAGATTCTCTGGGGTAGATTGCTCAAACAAGGAAGAGCATTGTGATTTATCGATCATTTCTTCGGCATTCAGCGTTTTCCACAGGCTGTGGTTCAGCCAGGAAAGACGGAGGATGCTGTGGTTGCGATCTTTTTCCCTTCCATGCAAATGGTAACCTAGGCGATATGCAAACACATCTGCTTAAATCAAAGCAGAATTTTACTCCTCACCCTGCTCAGGCATAAATAATGACAGCAATTAGGGAGGTTCAGAAATACCATTCAAACGCAGAGAGCGAAATATGAAAAGCACACAACTGCATATTTAAATAAGATAAGATTAGTAAAGAAAAGTAATCTCTTTTAAAAGGCCAGCTAATCCATTAGGAAAAACAAACAAGCACTTATTATTTGTTTCATTTTCATAAAAACGTTTTTAGCACCGAAGCAATACTTACTCTTTCACCCTCTGTGGTGTCTGTGCAAGACGTTAATTCTCAGGTGATAAATGAGAAACTGAACAAGACTTTTCCAGAAAAAGGGAAGATACCAGACTTTTGCCTCAGGTAGGCTATAATTAAGCCATCAATTACAGTATGCACTATCTAAAACCCACAGGGTTGGTTTTTTTGCTTTACAGCTGGACGTGGCATAAACAACGTCCCTTGTACAACATCTCTGCCAGTGGTTTTAATTGATTACTGCATTTACTAGGTGCATGAAGATGGCTGGGGCTTTTCCTCTGAAAAGTTTTTGATATCCCAGTGCAGCGCTCATGACAGCAGCAAGCGCTCGTGGCTTACACGAGTAACATTTCAATGGTTACTCACAGAATCTTCATTGTTGGAAGGGGCCTTTGAGATCGAGTCCAACCACACAAAAAAAACCCCAACAAACCACCACCAAAAAAACCACCCCACCAAAAAAACCCACAAACAGACACAAACCAACAATCTCGGGGGCACTAGAGCATGCCCTGAAGTGCCACGTCTACACGTTTCTTAAATACCTCCAGGGATGGCGACTCCGCCACCTCCCTGGGCAGGCTGTTCCAGTGCCTGACCACTCTCTCAGTAAAGTCATTCTTCCTAACATCTAATCTAAACCTCCCCTGCTGCAACTTCAGACCATTTCCTCTGGTCCTGTCATTATTCCCTCGGGAGAAGAGGCCAACACCCACCTCTCTACACCCTCCTTTCAGGGAGTTGTAGAGGGCAATGAGGTCCCCCCTCAGCCTCCTCTTCTCCAAACTAAACATGCCCAGTTCCCTCAGCCTCTCCTCATATGACTTGTTCTCTAGACCCCTCACCAGCTTGGTGGCTCTCCTCTGGACACGCTCCAGCACTCCACGCTACCCCGATGGTTTTTCACACCCTCAGCATCCCCATCACTGAGCTGGCTGCCCTGTGATGCCGAGCAGCAGGTCAATTTGGAGGAGATGGACGGGACCGCAGCTCCGGTACCCCGTGTGTCCTGTTCTCAGTGCGGGTGCGGGCTGGGGTGACCCAGCTAAGCAGCTCCAGAGCCAGGTAAGAAGAAACTACAAAGCCAGCAGCGCAGGTGGCTGGCTCATTGGAACCCCCAAATTCAGGTTTCTGGGTAAGGCAGATTATCGAGTGAAGATCAGAAACGTCAAGTCATTTATGGCCGTAGCAGGATTATTTTCCTTTTTAAAGCTCGGGTTTCTGTACATAACCTGGGCTGTCAGAAGTGGCGTGAAGCGAATGCTGTTGCACAACTGTGTATTCCGGCTTGCATTCAAAGCCGGAGCGTGGGTGGGGAGGGGCTGGTTACACATCTCTAGCAGGAACCCTAAAGGATGTCGTAACAACCACACAGAGAAAACATCTGCTCATTAGCGAAGCTGCTCCGTTTCAGGCACCGAAAGCGCGCAAGCACGAACAAGCCCTGAGCGGAGGCCGCTCACGTCCCAATCCCCACGTCGAGCTCGTGGCCTCTGCGTTTGGCCTCCCGGTCCCCCTGTTCCCTCCAGCCTCTCCCTAACCCGCTGCACTCAGCGGCGTTCCCCGGCCTGCAGCTCAATGCCAAATTTCGAGGGTTGTTTTTTCCCCCCCCTCCGCCTGGCTGCATCACCCCTGTTTCTATTTCTCCTTCCTGCAAACGCATTCACCCAGCTACCAGCTTGTACCCCGGGGTTTGGTTTCTCTGACTTTTCTTTCCAGTTGCTCCATCTAGTCACCTCCGCATGTCGCATCTCAGTCTCTTCTCCCCAAGGCTGTGAGAAGCCAGGAAGGTGACTTCCCATCTACTTCCCAGGCTGCAGAAATCCCTCAAGCTACTCCTTCCTGGGACAAATCCTGTCCTCTCTGCCAGAAATGGCTTTATCTTGTTTTTTCCTTCCCGGGAAGCTGTTAACAGGTCTTACCCCCTTGGTGAAGCACAGACCTACACAGCCACCCACCTGGAATGTCCTGTGAGTTGTCCCACTGCTGCTTTGTCCATGGGGATGGGCTCTCCAGAAATCTCTCAGTGCGGGGAGAGCAGCTTTGCCTGGAGATGGCCCATCCCTGCGGCCAGGTTTGCACGGTGGCCTTCGTCATGAAGGAAGCCTGTCCTCACCCTGGGCTCTCCTCCAAATGAGGAGTTTGAGAAACAACAGGAGGGAAGTGGGGCCGAGGGAACGAGACCAACGATGGTACGATCACAAAGCAGCCCTAGTTAATTATCCACTAGTATTAAAAAGGACAGGTATTTTTCCCAGTCCCTGATTACCCAGGCTCAGTAGGAAGTGCTGGATCCCAGCTGAGCTGGACCCAGCCAAACACCAAGCACAGGAGCTGGTTTGCGGTGCCCAGCTCCGTGCAGGGATGGGCTAGATCCAGGGACCTCACCAGGACATGTCACAACATTTATTTGCCAGGCCAAAAAAAAAAAAAGTCTGGAGCCCCTATTTTTCATCATTTCAAGCCTGAAGTGTACTTCTGGAGTCTGAAGTCTTTGACAGATTTTTATACTTGCAGAGGGGGATTTTATTTTGAACATCCTTTAAATACTCTGTGGGTAGGAGTATTTCCAGTTTTGGAGCGGTGCGTGTATTCTGATAAATAAAATCAGCCTACAAAGTGAACCTTTGCATCGGCAATCGATACAGCATATATCTGCACTAGTGACTCACGCAGTCAGTCATGGGTTTTGTTTAGTTATTTAGTATAGAGTTATATTTATATTACAAAATATTTATATTGTAGATATTTTAACATCAATGAATAGATATTTCACAATACATATTTATAGAAAGATAGGGCTTTGTGTCCAGTGACGTGCTGAAGTCTTTGTAAATGTTTTTTAAAACTAAAACAGGTTTTGGCATTATGTATTGCTTATCTCAAAAGAAAGACAACTGTAGGTCAAAAATATGGCGGTAGTAGTTGGTACCAGTTGAAAGGAACACTTTTTCTAATCGCATCTATGTTTAGTCAACCCTGTAATACTTCCTGACCCGAACGGTGTCACTGGCCCAAATTCTTCTCCCAGGTACACCTGTTATGTCTATAATAGATCTATTAACACCAGGAATAACACGAGGTTTGCTGCCCTGTAGACCAAGCTGGCCCCTGAAGAGGGATTAGTGTGCCTGCCGAGTGAGGAGAGGAGGCAGGGTTTTATCTCTGCCAGCTCAAATGCTGTATTTTGAATATAAATTCTTGCAACTCCGTAGTTACTACTCACAGCAGTCACAGCTTTGGCAGAAAGGCTTTTCTCTCTCGCTCGCTTATTTTTTTTTTTTTTTTTTTAAATATACATGTTCAACAGAGTCCATTTCCATCTACACAGGCAGACATGGCAGCACCAGTTATCTGAACTCGTAGGAGTCTCTCCCTGCAGGGAAGCCAAGCCGCAAATGGCTTTGAAACATTTGGTAGCCACTAGAAAGGAAAGAGTTTCCAAAATATCATTCTGATTTCTTCCCCCCCCCGCCCCCCGCCCCGAGACTTCAGAAGGATGGACGACTAAAACTTCCCTGATGCCAAAACCCCGACACAGAGATTCGCCAGCCTATGCAGCGCTTCATGGGAAATACGACTTCCCGCTGGCGGCTCCCCGTGCCTCCAAGTGATGTTATTTTTCAGTCCTCATCCTTTGAACTGCAATTAGCGCCTAGCCTTTTGGATCGGATGCCAAACCTCTCCCACAGCCATTTGGCTCGCAGGTGCCGAAGCCCCTCTTCCCTGCCACCCTCCTGCCCGGCTGCCTCCCCATGAGCCCCAGCGCCACGCGGGGCTGTTCAACGGGCCTTTGGTCCCAAGAGCTGAGCAAGGGGATGAATTTGTGCTGGCAAAGCCAGGCGTACAGTAGCCACCTCATCCTGCAGCACCAGGTCTGCTGTGCTGCTGAGGATGCAGCACGTTGGGGTACTTGCCTCTCCGTGCCTAAAGATGGAATTGGAGGCAGAAAGTTCAAAATCTGAGGTGGGATGCCCATCTGTGGGGGTCATGGCATTTGGGGCAGGCTGGGATAAGGCTCGGAAGGGTCCAACAGGACACCCACGCCAGCCTGACACACGCGGATGCCACCCCATCACCCAGCTGTGGGACGCTGGTGGAGGCCAGCATCCATATGGCTAGCAGAGGCATCCCTTGCACACTTTCTGGGCTTGGGATAGCTTGTCTGGGTTTCATGATATAGGATTTAAAAAAAAAAAAAAAGTCAGTATAAAAAAATCTCTCCTCATGAAGGCAGATCTGCAGTAGCTGTTGAGCAGCATGGACTCCAAGGGGAAAAGGGCCCCTGTGGGGTTTGGCACGGTGCGGCGCCCGCCTGGCACAGCCAGCCTGGATGGGACCTCTCGCCTGCCACAGCAGGTATGGGTGACCCGTCCTCCTCCTCTTCCCCCGGGAGCCAGGCTGTGGCTCTCCTCCAGCCCAAAACCATGCTTGTTTTCAGTAATTGTCAGGCTCTCCAAGCTGTGGGTTGGGAGAACACAGCAGGGCGCTGCCTGAGTGGTGGTGGTGTGCCCGTAGCGTGGGTACATGCCATGCACTGCCTTTCCATCACGGTGCTGCCGGGCAAAGGCAGCACCCAACAGGATTTTAACTGCACTTGCATGCCAGATGCTGAAAAAACACCAGCCTTTCCTACTGCAAAGCAAACAGTGCACCAGCTTAGAAATAATTATACTGTTCTAATGCTGACACACCACAAAACACTGCAGGACCCCAAAGGCAAGCCCTCAAGTGAGCTTGAGAGCCCTCAGGCTCTGGGGCCCCCAACATACAACAGACATGGATCTGTTGGAGCAGGTCCAGAGGCGGCCACAAGGATCATGAGAGGGCTGGAACACCTCTGCTACGAGGACAGGCTGAGAGAGTTGGGGTTATTCAGCCTGGAGAAGAGAAGGCTCCAGGGAGACCTTATAGCCCCTTCCAGTACCTGAAGGAGAGATGGGGAGGGACTTGTTATCAGGGAGTGGAGAAATAGGACAAGGGGTAATGGTTTTAAACTGAAAGAGGGGAGATTCAGATTAGATATCAGAAAGAAATTCTTTACTGTGAGGGTGGTGAGGCACTGGAACAGGTTGCCCAGAGAAGTTGTGGATGCCCCATCCCTGGAGGTGTTCAAGGCCAGGCTGGATGGGGCTTTGAGCAACCTGCTCTAGCGGAAGGTGTCCCCGCCCATGGCAGGGGGGCTGGAACTAGGTGATCTTTAAGGTCCCTTCCAACCTAAACCATTCTATGATTTTATGGTCCTAAGTGGGACCCAACAATGCTTAGGAACAGACACAGCAAAAACCCCCTCCTGGGTAACGGCCGAAATCTCTGGGTATGATCTGTAGCACATGAAGAGGCAGAAATAGATGGCAGCCACAGCCCTGAACCAGAGCAGAGGGGCTGCGCTCTGCCTGGTGGGGAATTGAAACTGCTGGGTGGAACAAGCTCATTTGCTTCAAAGCAATTCCTGGCCAGCCGCACAGCTGCAGGACATCTGCCCGCACCCAGGCACGGGGCTCTGTGGCTAGCAACCTGCTAAATAAAATATAATCAACAACATCCAGACCAACAACAGCAACAAAAAGGGACAAAACTCTATGGGAAAGCAGAGCCGGGGAGCTCTGGTGTGCCTGAGGCCATATGTCAAGTCTGTGGCACCACTGAGACACAACGGGTTTCTTATCCTTGCTCGATCCCCTAGGCTAGCTGTATCTCAAACACACATATGTAAATCTGAAACAGACCGCTGGCCTGACTTTAATTTACCAGAAAGCCGAACTCACACAATTTAGGAGCATAAAGACCAAAGTAGCAGGAAGAAGTTACACATATGGTTGTTTTCAGGCCGCAGGAGAAGACTCTACCCCCTCGTGCCCTCAGAGCAGCCTCCCAGACCAGGCAAGGTCCCACTCACTCCTCCCCCCGGGTCAGAAGCCACGCAGGCACATGCTGCGGTGGGATCTGGGTCCTCGTGCCAGTGCCCCCTTACCCACATTCCTCTGCAAATGCAGAGATGCATTTCTGAGAAAGCCCATGCCAAATGAGACCACCGGTCTGGCCACTCTCATGTTTGACCTCCAGCGGTGGCCAACAGCCAATGCCTGGGATAGGGGTAGAAATGGGATAATTTCATAGCTCGTCTCCCAGAATACTCCTCCAATAATCTTCATCCCAGGGACCTCCTGAGCTAAAACTGATTCTGTGCAGAATGGCTTTTGCTAGGTTTATTCTCTATTGATTTATTGAGTTGCTCTTCAACCCTCCCTCTAAATTCAGTAGACACTGTCCTTTTCAACAGCAGAATTAGGCTCTGTGATTAAAGAGAAATTGTCCTATTTAAAGGAGAGAAAAATGAAAGCTCCACGAAGGAAGATTTGCAGAGCTTTCCGAGCTTACAGCTTTGTTCTGAAATGCTCCAACACATCACTGCGTAGGTGGTCATTTCAGTAGTCTGGCACCAAACTGTAAATTATACCATAGTTATAGCCCTGCATAATACCTGACACATACTTTATTAGAGATGTTGCACCAATTCTTAGAAACTGTAGATATCCACTGTGTGATGTTGCACCAGTTCTTAGAAACTGTAGGTATCCACTGCGTTATGAAGCACGTAACAGAGTATTGTGGTCCTAAAGGGGAATTTACGATGTGACCATTGAGTAGGTAATGGATTGCAGGCGCCTAAAAACCGTCTCAGGCTACAGCAACGCTTTATTTCAGAATCTCTCCATACTAACTTCCTGCCTTGAAAGTTCAAGCAAGGCTTTAGATCGTCAGCCCATCCACTGTATTATTTTCAGTGACAGGCAGGGCTAATTAGCTTGTATAGCTATTGTTTGCGCTGTTTTATCCTCATTATTTCTTTGACTCGCTATGCGGGCAACAATTATAAAGCCGTAAGGACATGCAGAGTTATGCCTGGAATCTCTGGTTTAATTTAGAGGAGGCACAGACAAGAAGAGCGTTGCTACTGCTAACCGCGGATGCCTACCTGACAGATTTATGAAGAGATTTCATTTGCTCGTCTGCCTTTCCCCGCATCCCACACTGTGCAGGCTGAATTTAACGGCTGGCAAATAGGGTCCTGCCATCCCTGCGCTCGCTAGGCTTCCCGTGGTAAAACACCCAACTATCTAGGCCTCAATTCATACAGTCACAGGAAGATTTTCGGTTTATTGGGAAGCTGAAGGTACTGCGTATTCTAAGGGCACATTTAACCAGTAGCCTCTTCTGAGGGTTTGCCCTAGTTTCTCCTCGGGAAATAAAAGCTGCTGTTTAGCACTTCAGGTGACAAATTTCCATTTCACCAGACAGCTCGTTTGCAATGAGACTTCTGAAAACAGGAATGTGTCTTATTCCTCCTGAAGTGCTAAGGGGAGACTACCAGTTGTCAGAATTTAAGCACAGGGTCATCTACAAGGTGACCTAACACAGACTCTGGTTTATGCTGGCTACATCTCTGCTCAAACATTGTGTAGCAAGGTGAGGAGAGGCAGCTGCAGGCTGCTGTACCCTGGTTCTCAAGCCAAGGGTCCCTTTTGGTTTCCCAAGCTGCATCCCCGCAGTCCCTCTCCTGCCGTGACAGCTCTTCGGCAGAGCCCTGCGCGGCTCGGAGGTATGTACCAGCAGCCATTAGCGAGACCGGATGAGCATGTCTGAACTTATACCCCCTGAAAGGGGGAGGCGAGTGCTCCACACCAACATAGCTGGCAGCAAGGAGGGGAAATTTTAAAGGAAGAAAAGCGTAAGATAATATGGCTGCTGCGAATAGTTAAGCTGAAGCTGAGCGAGGCTTTCCTGTGTACCCTTCAGAAATAAGCAGCCAGACTATGGCATGTCCAAGATGAGTCCAAGGGAATAGTGGCCAAGAGATGTAACCGGCTAGGAGGTGATTTGATGTCAGATGAAACAAGCAGAAGACACCTCGTTGCTTCAACCCAGCTCTGGCAGGCACCTTCTGTCAGCAGAAATCTGCACCTACATCAGCCCAACATCCATTTGACCGTACACTCTGGAGCAGTAGCTCTGACAAAGCAGAAAGGTTATTCATTTATAAGCTGATGTAGTGATTTTGTTTATTTTTAAATAAATGTACCTCTGTTGTTGTTGCCAAGACAAGTGTTGCTGCTCTCCTGCTCTCCAGGTGGGCTGCGCCACAAAGGGACACCAAGGATGGGGATTTTTCTTGTCCTAAGAGCAAAGCAGGCCAGATGAATACCACACCACCCCCCCCCAAAAAAAAATAAAAATAAAAAGGTGCTGCACAGTTGTGCTGTTTGTTCAAGTAAATGTACCTGAACAAGACTCTAAACGTGCATTTATTGTCGTTTATTCCTGCTCCAGAGGAGAGCTGACTAGCAGGGATGTCCACCCTGCTACAAAAAGAGGCAGTAGCAGCACGTAAGATGCCACTGTCCCGCAATCACATCCCCTGTACTTTGCTTTCAACAAAGCTCGCTAGATTTGCCCTTTTTATGTTTCCCAAAGCTCTTTTGCTTATGTCCTTCCATTTAATTTTACGGCTGAACCAATCTGTGCATGTATTATATGTGTTCAAGTAAGAGCGGAACATAGAGCTGGGAGTGAAATGGCCTCATTGGGCTGTTTGATGGATGTAAATGATGAAGTTGGCAGCGCTAACCATTTTTGTAACACAAACATGGTTGCACATACTTCATAGGTCTTTAAAAAACAGATTCCCAAGCCTGGAGTCCAAATATAGTGAAACTTCTATGAAGGACCATCCTGGGGTTAGAGCAAAAATGAGTCTCCCAGCAGCATGGTCTTTAGTTAAAGGTCAGAAAAAATTATAATTGGAAACCTTATTAGGATAATTTAAAATCCTCAGCGTAGATGCCAGTTGATGGAATATTTAGTGCAGCAAGTACTTATGCTCTTATTTAGAGTCTGAGTAGTTTTAAAGGCTATTATAAACAATATAACACAGTAGGAGAAGATAGCTTGGTTTTATGTACATGAACTGCAGCTTTAACATGGAAATTCCAGTACTTTAGAGACTTAAGCCAGACCAGATTGTTTGCTCGGGGTCTTTTTTTAATAAGGGGGAGGAGAGGATGGTATAAGGAAAGGATTATTTTAGCAAGGGGAAATATTTTCAGAGCGTGGAGACACGAGATGCCATTCTGAAAGCGCAAAACTCCGCACTCCTGGTAGGATATATTCCATCCTAGTAACCCATCCCTTTGCATATCACCCGAGAGTTTACTCCAATTAAATAAATCAAAAGTTTCTGGAGTTCCTCCTCTGGCATTCTTTCCCATGATACAAAGGGATTTTAGTCAGGCTCAGAGGAAGCTAAGGAAGATCATTATTTCACCTTGTGCCAAGGGATAAGAGCAACACCTGGACCAGGAACTCATGTTTCTGCTCGCTGGTATCAGCACATACAACTTTCTTCTCCAAACATCTCCGCTCGGTTTTCCCAAGCCCATTTTATTCTAGGCATCTGCCAGCCCTTAGCAGAATGGCCTCCAAGCCGTCACGGCCCTCTCCAATTGCAAGGTGCTCCCAGTACCAGGGCGGTGGGCAGGCCATCCCACCACAGCATCCCCTAGCCAGGTTGGGGGTTAAAGGCAGCTCCCTGCCTCTTCCCGCTGCCACACGGGTGCTTTGCCCAGCTGGTAGAAGCAGAAAGGAGGGATTTAGACGAGAAGCCTTGCAGCTCTGTGCCAAACCCTCCTCCTCATCTCCTCAAATCCCTGCGTGAGCAAACTGGCAATGGTTGTGCTGATGAGATCAGCGGTGTCTGTTGCAAGCCGACGCGGCTGAAGGCTCCCAGCAGCAGGGAAACCCTCACTTCCTGCGTGGCCCTGCCGGGGAATAGGGAATTACCGGGAATTGCCCCACCTCCATTCCCTACAGAGCAGGGAGCTGCAGCACCAGGTGAGGTGGCTGCAACCCTACACGGAGTCAACAACACAGCACTAGCCTGATGACCAGAGTCCAACCAGCAGTAGCAGTAGCTATTTTACACCTAGATAAATACATATACATATTTGTGACTTCAGTGTGGAACCCTGAGAGAACTGAGCAGGTTTTAGAGACTCACCCTCCTTGCACAGCGAAGCAAAAATCAGCAGCTACATGCCGTTTCCCTCAACGGAGGGTTGGTGTAGCAAAGAACAACTCACCTCTGAGTGCTTTCTGCCACCATCTAACGGGATGAGATTTATAAGGCTTGATTTCCAGAAGCATCTCAAGTTCCACAGGTGAATCCACATCTTGCCTGGAAAAGCTGGACCCACTTGTGCCATCTCCAAGCCTTCTTCTCCCACAGGCATCAAAAAAAGGTATCAGTTTAACTCCATTGATTTATATCAACACCACAGTCTTTGACTACCCAAAAAGGTAGCAAGTGGTTAAAAAAAAGTTAAAAAAATCCCCACTCAAAAAAAAAAAAAGATTCAGAAACATCTTAATCTCTTCTAAAACACCCCCGCTACAGAACCTTCCTAACTTTAAAATTGCTTCATAAGGTGAGACCTTGGTGCTCTTTGTATCTACTCCAAACAAGTGCATCCATTCCTTTTTAATTGTCCTGCCAGAAGGTGCCTTCTCAATGAGATCTTAATTAGAAGTAGCCTGTGGAAGCACTGTATTGGATCCACCTGAGACAAATTGAAATAAACGTCTGCCCTCTCTCATTGCACTTCAATGTAGCCTTGATATTCTCTTCAAAAATCTTCTTTCACTGCTTGCTATTGTTTTCTGGCTGAGTAATTTAAAAGTCTAGCTATATAACTTTATTTTTGCCCCAAGTGATAAAAGCTATAGAAATATCTTTCTTTTCCCCTACAGAGCTAGGATTCAGTAGAACGTATGGATGGATGGTAAGGTCAGGTATCTTCCTCTGTAGTTCAAATATGTATTTCCAGGGTGCCCATTTCATTCCCTAGGTACCTATGCCATATATTTAACAGCAAAATAAGCTAAAGCAACCTCACCCCTCTCTGTCCCCTCTCTGGGGAGGAGGCAGGGTCCCAGCGGAGCCAGGAGCAGGCACGTGGCGTGGTAATAACGCGGCCCCATCCTTCCATATGCCGATGGTTTGAGTATCTGTTATGGCTTCTGTTAGCTTATTTTAAGACAACAATAAAGCAAGCAACGTGCACACATGTGTGTTTAATATAAATGATAATCTGCAGAAGCACCACTTCCTCAGTTCTTGTGGAGACATTGCTGGCACTGGGCTCTTGGGAAATTTGCAGCAATGGAATTTTTTTAAGAGTTTGGGTTTGTGCTTTTTTTCCCCCTTTAAGCTATATGAAAGTTTTCTATTCATCATGAAGATTTATTGATTGTTCTAGGGCTATGGGATAATTAAATATACAAAGGCTTGGCAGTTGTAGTAGAGAATATTCTTTTAGAAATGCTAACATTATGTTAAATCTAAGGAATTCCACTCCTAGTACTCCATGGGGTCATAAATAAGGTCAGCTCAAGGGACATAAATAGATATGACACCATTTAAAAATCAGATACATGACTGGACTATAGCTATTGAGTTTATGTCTCACTTACCCTTTAGTTACTAAGGTTAGTAACCCCTCCCCCTCACTTCCATTACGCTCATTATTTTACAGCTGAATAAAATCATATATAGATGTGCCATTCGTGGGTTTTTAGTCTCATGAGAACTTACGTGCTAGAATTAAATGGAAATACATCATTCTGCAAGTATCCCCAACTTTTATGGAAAGTAAATTCTTGCCACCCCTCCCATCCCAGTGCTAACTGTCCGGCTATGAAACGGGGCTGTCTGCCCTCCGAGTGAGATTTTATTGCTAAAATAAAGTAAAAATTGTTTTAAAACAAAGAACACACATCTTTATAGTAAAACTCAAGTTTGTTTTACAATTAGAGAAAAGAGTCACATGGTCCCCCAAAAAAACCCAAGTTTTATATATATATATTTTGAAAATATATTTAAAAACATAAAAAACTCTATAGTTAAACATATATTATGTTAATCAGTACACTTAAATATAGCTTAATTATATTTACAATATGACGCAGTTGCTTTTAAATTTTAATGCCAATTTCAGTTTTTCCCCAAAAACATAAAATTATATAAATATACAATAAATATTTATGTTACACAAGGTGAATAATAGAGAACAAGGCCACAGACATTAACTTACAGTTGCAAGAGTCTTTACTTGAACACAGCACTAGGCCTGCTGACATGCATGATATACCTTTGTCACAAACAGACCACAGCAAGAGCTTAATTAAGCGACATGAAAGAAAACGAGCCCCTCCCTCCTCCCACCGCCCCCCCCCTCCAGTCTCTGTCTTAATTGACACCGCCAAGCCTGTGCTCCTGGCTGGACGAGGTGAGGTGGGTGAGAGCCGTGGGACTGCAGTTTAATTGCCAGTTCCACGTTGTATCGATAGGCACAGAACTGGCCTATTACGGGGAACATCCCTCGGATGCAGCTACAGGACACGGTTCCTCCGCTGGGTCTCAGCTCCATCCCTTCGTCCCCCACCCACACAGGCTGCCCTTTACCCCTCTGACCCTGCCATCCCTCCCCCTGGTTTAATGCCACCGCATCGGTGGCACCCTGACCTACGCCAGGTGAGGATTTCCGAGTGAAGAAAATAGCCAGCGTTAACTTTGGAAAATGAGGAACTTTATTTCTAGCACAATTTATGCATTAACACTCCTCTTTTGGAAATTAAATTTATTTGAACTGGGAATTATTTTATTCCTCTATCTGAATTAGATTACTGTCGTGTCCTAGCTATCTTTTTTTTTTTTTTCTTTCCAGTCTAGATGAGAGATCTGTTTGTTATTCACTCACTGGCATAATCCTTTCCCCTTCCTAAACAACCAGCCCTGGTTTTGAGGGGAGCCGCCTTCACACCACCTCCCTGCTGTAGTTTCGGAATATTGCTGAGAATAGCTCCTGAGCCAAGTTTGGGTTATTAAATGTAAAGAATTATAATACACGTACAGCTACTGGCCACAGTGGAATGACATTCTCTATTACACCAACATTTAATTTGCACGAAGAACACTTCAGTTGAAGATTTGAGACATTTCAGTAAGTTGGGTTTTTTTTTTTTTTTTCATTTCTGATTTCTACGCGGGAGCCCGAATATCTGCAGTTTATTTGGAAGGCAGAAGCTTGAAGTTCTCTCTTCTGCGCATGTGGCCAACACAGAAGGATCTCATTGTACAGCTGGGAAGGTTCTCCTTTGACAGTCCGTTATCCTAGGGAAGGGGAAGCCCTTCTACCCTAAGTAGAAGTAACCACTGATTTTGAAAGTGGCTCTGTTCGCTTCCACCATACGTTTCTACTAGTAATGACATAAACTCAGCGTTAAATATGCTCTTCAAAGAGAATTATCATGGGGGATAAGGGTTCAGACAAGCTTTGCCCAGTCCAGGTTTTCAATTAACTTGAACAGCAAGGCAGACTAATGCAGATTCTGCAGCACTCAGAAATAGTTCTATTTTGCAGGATTTCCCTCTTCATTCAGCTACTTTTCTTCATCTGAAGGAATTACAAATATAGCATCTGCCTTCAGTGAGCTCGCTAACGAGCTATTTCTGCCTCCCTGCCCACTGTGGTCAGTGGAAACGCTACGCACAGCGCTCAGCTTACAACCTGCCTTCTCAGAAATACTTCTGTCAGGGGAGCTAAGGGCTAAATCCATCCCTCGGAACCTAAGCAACGTTAAGCCAACTACTCCAGCACTTGCTCTTCTCGTACTTCGAGAGTAGTTTTTATGCCAGTATTTGCTTCATAAAATAAGGCTGACGGCAGAGGGAGAGCCACACGAATGTAGATGCTAGCTGCTTTCAGCTAGAGGCAGGGCATCCTTCCGCCTCGTTCCCCAGGGATGTCCCAGGGCTCCTGCGGGCAGGGATGCCACTGCAGCTTGCCCACCACGCTTTGCGGGCCTGGGGCTGCTAGACGTGCTCTGGAGGGCAAGGGCATCAGCGCAGAAGGCAAAGCTCTCGCTCTCTCTCATGATGCACAGGACCACATTTCAGTGCCAACTACCTCAGTCAACCCAAAACACTCTTATTTTTCCCTGAACTGGCTGAGCTACCCACTCCCATGACCAACCTGATTTCAGACCCACCATCACCTTTCTAGGCCCTTTTTCTAGTGACATTCTTGTTGTGCTTCACCAAGACATTTGTTCCAAGCACGGTGTCTTTTATTACATGAAAATCATTGCTCTCAGCACTCTATAGAATATTTTCTATACCACCAGCTCCAGTTGTATGTTAAGTGTTAAGAAACACTTTAAAGATCACACCCAACATCCTTCCAGAGGGAGGAAAGGGAAAATAAAACCCCAAACACAAACAAACATAGTATAAGCAAATGCAGGTCTCAAAAGACAGCAAATAAAAAAATAAAAAAAAAAAAAAAGAAAATAACCCAAAAAAGCATGTTGCCATACAGTTAAATAAGTGCTGTCCTTAAGCCTGAAGTTCAACAATGTGAAGTGGAACATCACCATTCTTTTCAGTTGCCTCTTTTTTTTTTATTATTTTTTTGTCAGTAGTTGGATTGCTATTGCAAACACCTTCACAACATACAAAAAAAAAACAAATTTGTTTTTAATCCAGAATAAGATAATGATTTTTTTTTTTCTTTTTCAATCTGATGGGAGTTCAAAACTAAAATAGAAACAGTAAAACTATGACAACAGCACCTTGACATTGTTTTAATTCCAACGCTATCAGAAGTTAAAAGCAGTAAACAGATATAATACTAACAGGAATAAAGATACTTACTGTCTAAAATGTAAACGGAATGTTTTGGTTCAATTTATTTTTCTGAAAGAGGACAGTTTATCATCAATTCACAATTGAAGCAGCATGCAATTTCTTTTTTTTTTTTTAACTTTTTATATTTTCAATTCTTGGCAACGGCGACAAACCACAATGTTATCGAGGAATGTAATGCAGACTTTTTTGTTTGCTTGTTTTTCTTTTTTTTTTTTTTTTTTTTTTAAACTTGTGCGCAAATGACTTTTGTTCCCCTTCAGGTCATGGATATGTTCAATAAATAGATTGTGGAACCACTGTACTGTATAAACTTCAGTTATACATGCAGTCCATAAAATTATTTTTTACTGAATAATTTACCCTGTTATGTATATATACAAATAGATAATTTTGTCTCAATATAATCTATACAACACGAATCCACTATCTTCCCCTTTTAATGGTTAATGTACATACACAGGAAGTGTCTATTCTTATAAAGCGCCAGCCAACTCTCTTTTTATTATCCATGGTGAGAGCTCTCACGTAAGACTGGGTAGTTCGGCACTGGGAGTTCCAGTGCCTCTTGTCTATGCCCCTGCAGCCCTCCTTTGTGTACCCCTTGGGGTTGCATTTGGTCTCATAGAAGTATTGCTTCAGTTGGCCTTTGGGTACCGGGACTTTTTCCAGGACTGTTACAGTCGCCCCAGACATGTCCACTGCAGTCTTTTTCTCTGCCGCCGTCACCCACTCGCTCGTGCTGTCACAAACGCTCAGTTCCCCGCGGCGAGCTGGGTCGGAGTGGCGCCGGACCCTCATGGACATGTTTGCAGCATCCAAGTAGTTTTTGTACTCCTCGAGGAGAAAGAGCAGTGGGGGTTCCAAAGGCACTTGACTGCTTAGCATGACTCGGGATGTGTACAAGTCTGCATCCTTGTTTTCCTCGCTGGGCTGGATGTCCTGGTCCTCATCTAGAAGCTCCTCTATGACATGTTCAAAAGTGTCCGCCAGTGACGTCAGTCCTCTTGAACCAGCATTGGGCCCGTTTAGGCTCTCAAGAGTCCCATGGGTCCGAAGACCTGGGTAAGCCAAGCTGCCTTGTCCTCTTACACTAG
The DNA here is from genome assembly GCF_964106895.1 of Numenius arquata. Lineage (NCBI taxonomy): Eukaryota > Metazoa > Chordata > Aves > Charadriiformes > Scolopacidae > Numenius > Numenius arquata. The sequence goes on along the minus strand of NC_133581.1, from coordinate 27,192,335 downwards.
CTTCTTTCATCGGGGCAGCTTTCATGCAACTGAAGTATGAGATAACCATAGTAAGGAAAAGGATGGTCATCACTCTTCTCACTTGGTGGAACTGTTAAGGACAAGAACAAGAAAAAAAAAAAAACTTAAAAGGGATGTAGTAATAAAAGTTCACCTGAGTTGTCATGAGACATTATGCACTTTCAGCAGAGATCTGCTGCATGCTGCCGCAACCCATTGCCAGTGATAAAGCATACTCTTGTACAAGGGAGTTCTTTGATTTAGAGTTTCAGATAAAGCATATGCCAAAGCTTAGGCAACATTGACACCAGCAAGTCCGAGTTCTTACATGCCAAAGTCTTTCCGTAGTATTAGATTAGATACTGTATGGACCCCTTATTTATTCACTTATTACCTATTTCAAGTAACAGCAAAAGCAAAACTGCTGTTTAGCAATGCAACATGCAGCAATAAAAGACAGCTTTGCAAGCGGGAAAGGCAAGACTTTCATTTCAAGTGCAAATGCAAATATTTTATTTTTAAGATCTCTCTATGCCAAAAATATTTCATCCTTCTATGCTCAAAAAGACTGAGCAGCACCAGGATAAATCGCATCTGTTTTTTTGAAAGCAACCTTCAAAACACAGGAAGAGGCCATACAAATTCTGAGGCCTCAGCAGGTCACTTCCTCACCTAAAAGTAGAAGATATGTACACATAAATATAGAATGAGAAAATGGTCCAGGCCAGCGTACTAAATTTGAGCTGAACAGATTGCTTGCATCATGCGAATGCCACGGAAGGGACCTGCTGGATTACAGAGCTGGTAAGAGCTACACTGAGATGACAGTACCAGAACCACTGTACTGTACTTTCCCAGAGCCCCATACTTCCTGTTCTCACGTGGGCAAAGCATCTATTTAAACCCACTTAGAGCCCAGAACCCAGCGTGAAAAGCAGCAACACAACCAGCTCTACTGCCAACCTGAAACTTAGCATTTTGCCTGTTTCTCTCACATTCTGCCCTGAGTTCTTGCATATGTTACGGGCCATGCTTGGAGGCTTATATGCATGCTTGGCTCTGCCCTCATTGAGCATGGAGGGGCAGTACCAGGAAAGGGTGCTGGTAAGAAAACTCCTCACCAGGCTTGGAATCAGCACAACTCACTCCTATCAGCACTCCCAACAGCTTGGGCTTGTATGGCTGCTCCTTCCCAAGCACTTTGCTGAGTCTCCATAGACTGTATGTTCCTCAGGTTGGAAACTGTTTCCTCCTCAAGTGCAGAGAACACACTTTAGGTACTATTACAAAAAACCCCCAAATCCTGCTGTGACAGAGAGCTATGCTTTCTGTCTGATCCCAAGTGCTACTACAACATCCATCACATCCAGTTGTTATTTTTCCTTCTTCCGATCCCTGCTCTCACCAGTTCTACTTGCTAGAAAGCAATGGCATTGTTCACATTTTTGAAGAAGCAGCTAATGCTTGTTTCAGAGCTTTTGAAGTTCATTCGGAAGTACCTCATACTTGGCAGCGCTCATTGGAGTAAATGCTATTTCTGTTTGCCAACAGGGTGCTATGTAAAAAGCCTTACTTCATCTCCTGCAAATACGCTGTGGGAAACTAGTACTCTTAAGACTTGAACATGGAAAGACAATCTATCATAAAACATACAAAGAAAGTGAAATATGTACTAGAAAGGCAGTGCCCAAAATGTAGGTCTCAAAGTTTACTTAATGAAGTCGAGGGGTGGGAAGTGTTTGGGTTTGCGTTCGTGCCCCCCCACTAAACAAGATTCCGGCTAAGAATCCTCTCTACACCAGCACCACTCTTCCTTCATCCCTCCATCTCTCTTCCTGTTTAAAAGTGTTATTGTGGCATAGATTTATTAAGATTAAACAAATCTGACATCTGTGACTCACAGGAACACAGTGTTTGCTCTAACCATGCAGAACATTAATATTTTGGAGTTTTTTTTCATCCTAGGATTTTTAAAACATTCTACAGGGAGTAATACCAGATTTCTTCCTCAAAGGGGAGGAAGAGAGATACTACAGAGATGATTTACAACACAAGGAAGAAGGTTATCAGTCTTCCTTTATCAAACAAGGAGAGACAAGACAAGAGGGAGAAGAAGTGGTTCAGCTAGCATACAAATGCAGAGCCAGTGGAACAGGCAACAAAATTATTAATATTCATACACTCCCTCTTCTGAGAATTGTTTTATATGAAACTTAAAAGGAAAAAAACCCAAACACCCACATCACAGTTTGTGACCACCAGAGCAGTGAACAGAACGCAGATCTTCTGGCTCCTAATCAAGTTCCTGTTATTTTTATTAGAGTAGTGCCCAGAGGTCCCAGCCAATATCTTGACTCTGGAGGACAAACTCTGTCTGAGCACGTAGTACCCCAAAAGGATTTCCAGGGCAAAAGAGAGCGGACAACACAAAAGGCACCAAGACAAGCACAAAACAGAGAAGGAGAAGCTGGAACCCATCAGCTAAGCGCACCAGTTGGAGGCTGAACATTTGCTTTTCAGGTTAGGTAGGTGAACAAAGGATAGAAGGATTCCTGGACCAGGCCACATCCTTCACTATTGTCTTTGGGCTGCTTACTTCATAAGGCAGCAATGAACCTGGAGGGATGGGAAATGAACAGAATAGTGGCTGTGCAACTTGGTTTTCATGGAGATTTTTCTTACAAGAAGAATGACAGAGGACAGAGATGCAGAGAAACCTCACCAATTGACTTCAATAACCCCTCAGCATCCTCCACCAATGGCTGGTTGGTCACCAAATCTAACACTACTTTATATCTCATGTTAACTTAATCCTTCCTTAATCAATTTTGCCTTCCATTTCAGAAGGAAACTGCTGTCAGCCTTTATCAGTTTACATCCCACCTGATGACACACAACTGCCACTATTTTCTGGGGTAGCAAGAAACAGTGTACAACAAGGCTGTGAAAACCACCAACTTTAAGACAGCCATTATCCACATAACATACTGATAATACACAAAAAATGTGTCCCCCTAAAAGCCACCCCTCTTCTTCATGCTTATAACAGTAGAGTATGTCAAATTAAGCCTTAGCAGCACGGACACGTGAAATATTGCTAGCAAGCACAGATCAAACATCTACTTTTTTGTAAATGAGTCCCAGACTAAGCCGAATAGTGCAAGCAGGACGTGAAGAGATTCTTCTATCTTGACAGTGACTTGAGCAATATACACAGGCCTTGTCTTCGGCAGCAAAATGATAGCAAGTGATTTAATATGAGGAAGTAATATTTTAACACCTAAGAAATATCTTCATTTTAGAGGCCATAGCAATTTCTAGTAGCAGCTGCTCAAAATCTACCAGTTTAACACGGTACAGCAGAATAGTTTAAATCTCACTCCGCTGGTAGAAACACACAACCTTTCAGCTACTTTTGAACTGATTCATGAATGCATGGTTCATCTCTTACTTAGTGAGGCAGAATTAATATCCCAACACAGCACTAAAAAGGTCACTGGAAACACTTTGGATGGCAGGTTCCAGTCCTTTTCCTCTGCTCCCCAACTCTCATACCTTCATTATACTGCAAAGATTAAAGATACCACCTGCCCTGCTACAATAAGTGCCTTGTAATCCCCAAACACTAACAGATTACACACAACCTTCCAATTATGAGGAAGTCACCGTGTCACCCTGCATGGAAGCGGAACCGGGGTGGGAACATAGGAGAAAGCTGCATTTTCCTGTTTTCCCAGTATGCTACTACTGAGCAAGGTACTGCTCCTTTCCATGCTGGGCTCCTTCACCCTTACAAGGCTTTGCATGGAGATGGCTCAGCACTCCTGTGTACACCCATGCCTGATGCTACCCTAGCAGACTGAGCAATTATTTCCCATGGAGGCTCACCAGTGCTGAGTATTTCTTAACTGGAGCAACCTGACTGACACCACACGTTCCGAGGGCATAAATACAACTGAATGCCAGACAGAACAGAATATCCACAGCCGCTTTTAGATAGACATGCAGCTAGAAAAATACAAATAAAATCACTAACGATACAGCCTCAATCTGTAGTCCTATCACACATCCATTCCCTCCCTTCTCAGCTGTAGGAGGTTTAGGTCTCCACTCCCCACCTTCCAGGAATGACAACCAAAGGCTGCAGCTTTTGCAGTCCTCCTGTTCAGCTATGTCACTAGGCATAAAAGATCAAAGACTTCTCTAGATGAGGGAATCTTCATTCAGTTGCTGTCCCACAGACTGTTGTATACACCTACTAACTTGTATAAAATAGATGTAAGCTATTTAAAATAGATGTATGCTAGCCTCCTTGAGACCTAGCCTTAAACTACTCCCTCAGGTTGGACAAGATGTCTCTGTCAGAAATAACATTTGAGACTCATTTCCTGAATGACATCCATTCTCATGGCTGCAAGACCATCCTTCCTTCTCCCATGCAGCATAGCAAAGCTGAAGCAATGAAAAGAGGTCACCCACCATGGACCAGATCTCAGGAAGACGTGACCTAGTTTGTACTTCAATAAAGTCCATACAATTACAGCTAGAATAAGGGCACATAATTGTGGCAGTCGTCTCCACTAATGGGAAGGAGGCTCATTAAATGAAGGTCATGTCAATTATCTACAGCTAGTTTACATATGCAGTCAATTACCTAGCTGTAATATTTATTTCAGTATTTGTATTTAATGAGGATTCACCAGTTAATTGTTTTATTTCATTATTTTAAGCACAAACGTAGCAGCTTAACAGGTTGTATTTCCAGCAGAGAGACCCGAGGAACAGCTGTGAACATGTACTTGCTTTTCTGCATCCTGATATGTGCTATGAAAGTTGAAATAACTTTTAGTAGTGAATAGATTTATAATGCTTTAATCTCCAGAAAGGAGTGTGTGGTGGAAGATAAAATTAGCAGCAAGACGACATTCATTTTCTGCCTTGCCATTTTCTAAGACCTTTATACAAAAGTTCAATTTACTAAATAGTACTGAATGGCACAGGCATGAGTTCCTGCTCTACGCATCATTACTGGAGTGTGTGAACAGATACCAAAATGGGATGCATGTCAGCACATGATTTGCAAAGACTAAATGTACTGAGAACAAATAGTATTAACCTTTAACACATGCATAACTGGATGTCTGACGCACTCTGGTTATCCTTGCGGCTATTTATGCAAACTATATAATTACTTTTTATTACTGAAAATAAAGCGCCCTCCCCCCCAATACATACACATGCACACCCACACCCAATTTGTATTCTTGTAAGTTGGTTCTTCATGTCAGGAAGAAGAAACCCATTTTATTTTTATTCTCTCATGTTGGTTTTCCCTGAGGTAATAAAATCTACTTAGCCATAATGCCAGAGATGGCAGAGACGAAGAACCGTTTTGAAGACTAAGATAAATTGCAAGCAAATTTACAAGCAGTTTGTAAACTACAACTTTTAACATAAGAAATTTTCTTTCATCTTATGTTGCTAAATATTGCCTATGGTACAGCTTCCGACAGCGAAGAAACTCCAGCAATGCCTACATTGGCTCTGGAGAAGTATGCATCCGTTTAAAACACTACAAGGAGTTTCTGTGGGGTTCCAAGGTTTTAATCAGACTCTCTCCAACGCATACAAAAATCACAACTTCTGTCAACCAAAGGTGGGAAAGAACTCAAAGAAAATAATGGCAAAATAATAATGCCATGACATTACATCCCCAATCTTTCACAGAGTTAAGAATCAGAGTTCCCTGTAAACTTTCATCGTACCTTTCTGGACACTCAAACAGCCCTGCAAAGGGCACACTTGCTTCAAAGCTCTGAGAAAGAGAATTCAGCTGTTCTAATGGGCACAGACCATACAGTCTCCTCATTACAAGCATTCCTCTACTTAAATTGGCCAAGTTCAGGACTATGAGGAGTTCCCAGTAGGATTTCTGTCGGATGGATCTCGGACCCATTCTACCCATACCAGGAAACAGGCAGGATGAGTTTTGGCAGTACGCGTCAGTGAAGGATTAGCAGGCCAGATTCACAGATGGTATCAGAGCTTTCAGAGAGAAAACACCCATGGAAAAGATGTGCACTATTTTTATACTTTTACAATGGGAACCAATTGTTGAGTGAGCGACACACATACTGCCTTTCCAGCTGTTTGCACAGCACCCTGCACACGGGGCAATCAAGCTGCACAGGGCTTTGTCATCCCTGCTGTAAACAAAGAAAATCGGTTCAAAACTGAGCGGCAGTGCATGCCATTATACATATCAAACACAGTATGTTTTACCAAAACAATTTTTTTTGCCAAAATTTCATGTTGAAATACCAAGGTATGCAGTGAAAGTCCCTCTCAAAGGAAAGCACTACCAGCCGGTTTATTTTTGCTCCTTAGAAGTATCACGGGTAGGGTAACACGCCGTACTCCTGTTGGCATGCCAGAAATACTGTACAGTAGGGACATGACTTCCAAGCCTAAAACCTAAGCGTTAGCAAATTCCAATTTCAAAACTGACGTCAGGTTTAGAAAACTGAATTAATCTGTTTTAGAGTGTTTGTCAAGATACCTTCACGCCATTAGCGTGTTCATTCAGAAGTAACATTATGCAACCTCTGTGAAAGAGAAGTTCACCTATAGAACAGGCTATCTAATCCCTCCCCTGCCCCCCCCAACCCAAGAAAAAACAACCACAAAACCATTCCATGAAATAATTACTCTGTACCAAGATACTATCTGGTTCCTCCATAGGAGCAGATAATTACAGTTCTCCAAAATAATTTGCTTCGATAGCCACTAGAGCTTTATATAATGCTAATTCAACCTGTGTGCAGAAGAACGCTAGGGCAGAACCTCAGACCTCTGAGCAGCGTCTGTGGTTTGTCTTCTATTTCACTACAGTTCTTTGGTATGAAATACTGTGCTGAATCGTCACAGCACTAAGCTATCCTGCCAAGTACACACATGAAGCTCCCACTGAAGTCAAGGATAATTGGCACCCGAAAGGAGGAACAGAACGGAGCACGTTGCGTGCAAACTAGTGTGAGTTGGATCCCTTGTACTGTGACATGTGTCCAGCAGCCCTGGAACAACCCAGAAGCTGCTGTACCAGTTGAGCTTGGATCTTATGAGTGCCTATAAACTATTGAACAGCATGTAAAACATCCCACGCACCCATCGGTTCTGCTGCAAGTGGCAAGCTTCCTAGGACCTATAGAACATTATGCACTCAACAGGAACATAAGTGAAGCTTAGCCAAGGAAAATCAATGGTTAAAAAGCATAAGCATCAGATGGAGCAGTTACCCATGGTTTGGGCAGGCAGTGCTTTCTCCAGGGTAAGGGAGGAGAGCAAGGGCTATATCCATTTGTTGTAAGACTCTTACCTTTCCTGAGACCCTGACTGTGTGTGGCATTGCTGTAAGAGAATACCTTGCTTTTAGCCATAGTCAGTCCTTGAAATGAAGCAGATCAGTACGTTGTGATGTGCGTGAACCAGAAACTGGAAATGCCTGTTGTCAGAGCCCTGACAGGTATTAACAATATGCCTGCATCTGCCAGTGGTGTTATCAGTCATCTTTTGGCTGCCCGCCCTCGTGTGCAGATTTCTCTCAACACATGCTCAGTCCAGTTGTTAGCACGGCATTTCCATGGAAATACTTTCCACACATAGGGCAAGGGATAAAAGCTTACACTGAGGTACCAGAGCAGCTTCTGAGTGTATTCAAGTCCAGTGTTACATGGGAACAGCCGGAGCAGAAGTTTGTAAGTTTGCAAAGCCACCTACATTAATGGAATAATGAGGAATTTGTATTTAACAAGGATGTACTCATTAGGAATCTAACCCATCTCACTGGGCAGCCAGCCCTGCATGCGTCCTGCTGTGACAATGGCGTTATCTTTGGAGATAACACTGTTGGAAAACTATGTTAATATGTTAAGATAACTGTATTGAAAACACTTTGGCTAGAAGTGCTCTTTCACTGCTGATATTTTACTATGACAATGGAGCATATCACAGATTTCAAAGCATTATAGTTTTTAGCTATTTTTCCCCCCACCTTCTAAGTGGTTTCATGTTGAAAAAAGACTTTTGCAATCACTATGCCTAGTTCTCTATCTTAAAAATTTGGGGGCTAACTTCAACCAAATTCAATTGAGGGATACAAGTTTCACAGACAACATTATTGCAGTGGTCATGTGTTGTAACTGGCATACACATAACCAAGAGCCACCCAAATAAGCTCCCCTCCCCTCCGTCCTTAGTCAGGCAAAAAACAGTGTATGGGCTTACCCACTTAACAACACTGTGTATTGTTGCTTTCATTTCGTAAGCTCCATAGATGAAGAGGGTTTGGAGTTATCAGAAGGGGTGAGGAGGTACGTCTGGCAAAGATACAAGTGTCTGAAAACATTCTTCATTAGTTGTACTACTCAAGGTACAAACATTTAATGGAACAAAGAAAAACTTGCAGCCCTGCAGGAAAAATTAATTTTCAGGCTCCTGCCTTCTCCTAGTTGTATAATGGTGTAATTTCTTTCACCGAGGAGCATTACACTGCGATTTCTGTGAATTACATGGGCATCGGGTCCTTCCCCTCCCCAATTAAAAATGTAGTTTACCTGGTTCATGACTTTTCATACTTGCCACCAGATATAACTATAGATTGTGGCATCATGGGAAATTATTTCCACAAATACTGTTAAGGTTCATTGAAGCAGTACCTTCCAGTGGACCCAATTCTGGTGGACAGTCACTGCCTGGTGTAAAACCATAATGCTCTGTTCATAGATTTATACCAGCTGTGAAGGTGGCCCAGTACTTATGAGGTCATAAAATCAGTTGGGGCAAACACCTAAACTGTAGCTAATAGCTGCATCAGAACGAAATGTGGCAGATTTCAGCACAACAGCTTCCTCACGCTCAGGACTCCTGAGTGATATTTGGCAATAATTACACTTTAAAAAGGAAGGGGGGGAAAAAAAAAAAAAAAGCTTTCTAGGTGTGCAGACTAGCTCCTCCCTTCCCCCATCGATATAAGCACATGAATAGCCCAGACATGCCTATAAACAGAAGTATGCAAAATCCAGCCCAACACCACCTAACTTTCCTCCGCTCTGCACTTGCGTGTCTTGTTTCATGCACACACACCCCAGCTGAAGGAGGCAGCTTTGCTGCCAGCGTACTGCTCTCACTGGGAGAGCCCTTCCGCTCCAAAGGGTAGGTTTGTATATGGGATCTTAGTCATTAAACACCTCTCTAGAAAAACTTCAATACCTATCCCTTCACATAAGCGGATCCTACTGCCCTGCAGGGAAGGAGAGCCTCTTTCTCTTCAGATAGCTGGGGGTGGGGGGAAGAAAGAGAAAGTTAAAGCAAGAAATGTTAAACTACCCAATTAGTCTGTCGAAAACAACCGAGTGTTCTCCCTCTCCCAAATCTCTGCACAACACGATATATTATCTAGAAGTCACCATCCTATTCAGAATCAAATGTAGAGCTGTCTTGTCAGAGATAATTAGTAGTTCTAGAGAGGAAAAAACCCACTCAGAAGTTGTGAGGCAGAAGCCTGGTACTTACGCTGCTGTGACTCCGTTTGTACAACATTTCTTGGAGAACACACTACCAAAGTCCGCAAAGTGCTTTGCAAACATTGAATCTCAACATCCTTAGGTGACAAGGAACCACATCAGAAATCCTATTTTCCTTCTGGGTAGGCCAAAGCCCATGAAGACATTTAAACCATTTACCCGACATTGCCCAGCAAGTCGCTGCTGAGCCAGAGGAGACGACAGGAGTCCCCGCTCCCCACCCCTCGCTTCAGCCACTACACAAAGCTGCCTTAACCATGGCTATCATTGACATATTTTGCAAATCTCCCTATGGTAACTTAGATGCCTAACCCAGAAAGAGGCAGGGCAGCTGATTAAAACCTTAGGGGTATTATTTTGAATACATATGCTAGCTCACTTCCATCTGTGTCGTTAATTAGTTCCTGACTGTAGGTTAAATGTAGGGCATGTTGTCACGAGCCTAAGGTGAGGTGGCAGGACCTCCTGCTATTGCCATATGGCTTTCTGTTTCTTCCTTCATCTTCAGCTTTTAGCCTCATGCTTCTAATTTGTGGGCTCAACCATTATATAACAAAGAACAACAAGAAAAGCAAAACTTAGTGTTAAAATAGAAACATTCTCCACCATTAAAACCTCTAGGAGGTTTGATCTGAAACACAACTTCCTGTCTCATCCAGAGGCTGCTTTTACCCACAGCAAATCTGCTATGAAATTTGGGAAAGACCTGTTCCCATGGAGTACTACTACTGCACAAGTAGGTATTTACCAGCCCTATAAACACAAACCAGGCAGCTTGCCAGGGACCAAAGGTCAGCCTTAATTTGTATAAAACTGAGAACAAGGCTATGCCTACTCATAATATGAATGCTCAGGCCTTACAGGGGATGCAGCCAGCGTAGCAGCATCACCCCTATCAAAACAATGAAAGAAAGAGATGAGTGAGTTCTGGTCGATTTTTCCCCCAATGCATCTCCGCAGATGCATCTTTTTGTTAAAAATACAAATGGCTCAGCACTGTCTTCAACAAAACTACAGATCACGTTTTGAAGTATGCCTGAACATGACTAATTACAAGACATGCAGACTATCAGAAGTTCCCCTGCAGTCATTTTCTAGTGAGTACAACTTGAATACTAACAGGTCTGGTGGCGCTTTGCAACTGAAGACTTGCTCCAAAGCATTCAATTTAGAGTAGACATGGAAGTTATTTATTGCGTTTTCTAGCTCTCGTTGCATAGCTGTCCTCCCATTAGCTAGAGGCAGGGGAAATGATTTCTGGTATTTCTAAGCATAAGATTCTATAATTTTCATAACAGTTACAGGAATCAGAGCACAGAAAAAATATACAGTTTTGGTGTTGAACAAAACTGATTAAGAACTAGGTGATATGACTTCATGCCTGAGGATTATGGAATTCAAGATGTTGCATCTAGGTTTGTCAAACCGGGAGACAGACTTCTTTGGAGGCATAGACATCTGAGTAGCTGCTTAGATCTTGTTTCTGCTGGGATTTTTTGTTTGGTTGTTTGGTTTTTGTTTTGTTGTTTGTTTTTTTTTCCCTTTTGTTTTTTTTTTTCTTGTAATGGAAGAATGTGGAATTGACTCACTCATCCTTTGCAACACCCTTGTTAATTGTGCTACTTTTACAGTTACAATGGCAGAAAAGTTTTGCACGGGGGGCAGCAGATATGAATCACTAGGGCAAAACAGAGAGAGAAAAGGACTTAAAATGAGTCTTCCATGGCAGGCAGGTTTGTTCTTTATTTTAAATTCAGATACAAATAATTAGCTTAAGGGGAAAACTCATTTTCAGACATTCTTTCGCTAGTCATTACACAAAATTCATATTTCTGCATGAAAATGTAAAGCAGCACTTGCTTATCCTCTCTTTGCACCATTTAATTGGCAGCAACTTGCCAACGCCATAGCAGTAAGTACCCTGCTGTTGTAATGAGACATGAAACATCCTTCTTTGCCTCCCATAAAATAAAAACAATCCTTCTTCACCAGTCTGCAGACATTAGCTGCCAATAAAAAAAAAAACCCAAAACCAAAACCCATGACATTGACATAAACTGTAATGTTTATATCTGGAAGAGCAAAAAGGAGAACTTCAGATGTGTTTATTTCTAGTTTTGGTTCAACCCATTATAAAGATAAAGGGCGGTCATGATGTTCAGCAGCAAATTCATAGATCACCACAGTTTCCTGGCACTGGCTCTGGTTAAGTTACCCTTGCCAGCTTGAACTTGTTAGTGGATTTGCTTCCCCCCTTGGACTCACACTGGCTTTCAGTACAAATTCTATCAAATAGCATTTCTGTCTTGGCATTTACAGCTCAGTCAAACTGGATTATCAACTCAAAAGGAATGTAAATAGCAAGTGAAGATCCAAGTCTTAATGCAGGCAGCCAGCAGGCACAATTATCTAGAAATACCACAAAACAAGTCCTGTCGCTCATCCCAAGAGTGTCCATACACTTCTGTAGTACGGTGACAGCTATGACTAAGGGGAGGTTGGTTTACTTACTAATCCAGCCCTTGAATAAAGTTTAGATTTCACTTCTTTTCATCTCAGTATATCAAGTATTAAACGCTCACCGAGAGCGCCATGGCCAGTGTAAAGAAGGGTAAACTAAACCATATGGATGCTAAATGTTGAACCAAGCTTCGAAAGTAAATGGCATAACAGACTAAGGAATCCAGAGATCATAACCTTTAATTCTTTGATCTAGAAAAAGCTGCATTTCTCCAGGAGCTGTTATGTTTAAAGAAAGCAGTGTTTTGATCACATTAGATAAGGCACAACATGCACTAGAACTGGCATAAGATTAACACTCTTTTATAAGATAAGTACTACAGGATTCTGGGGAAAGGGGAAGGAAAAAAAAAAAAAAAAGATTTAGTCCCGTTCTTACTGTTACGGCCTTAACTGCAGCAACATGCTCCAAGTCTTTTGCACGTTGAGTTAATAAAGAGCATGTAACAGCATTTTGCTCAAGACTTCACCAAGTTCAATCCTTTTCCATAGTCCTCCTGCTATGCTACATGCACTCAAGGGACTACAAGCCTACCTGTAGCCCGCTTCGCGTACTGCAAAGGCTGAGGTTAGATGTGGAACTCCAGGTGAGCCAAGGGTAGTTTTTCAAACACCAGTTTGGTACAACAGCTCTCTCATACACCCTATGGTATAACCAGTCTGCGGTTGCCTCCTGACTTGAACAGCAAATGCTCCAGTATCACAGCTCCTCAGTTTCCCCCTGAAAAACTAGTCCCTCAGAAGCTGTACATCAAGCACTTACCCTGATATCCTTTGCACTGACAGATTTAAATATTTTAAGAAATTATCAAAACCATAACCTGGAAAGATACGCAGTACACGCCATCGACTAGCGGCTTGCATTTTCAAGGTTCTGTGAGATGGAAGTTCCTAACTCTCACTGAGGTTTAGTTGTGTTGGGCTTCTTATTCCACTGGGCATTTGATAGCCATAAACTAGTAGTTATTATAAAAGCCCCCAAAATGTACTGTGTCTGTAAGAGTCAAACAGAAGTTATTGTACATGTGATTATGAGTTCAGTGGGTAAAAAAGGCACATTGTTTCTCTTTATAAGTGGTTCCTCACAAATTAAATAGACAACAGTGCTTATTCTTTTCTCGCAAAAGCAGAGCAAGAACCTGCTATTGGCAAAGACTGATGTACAAAACAAAAATCAAAAGCTATGAGCTCAAAACAAATCAGGAAACTACATCCTAAGAACCAAGGAGCAGATATAAACACACCCAGTTTAACTTCAATACTTAATTTTGAAATTGGGAAAATCCTGTATCTAGTGAAACCAAGTTAAAGGCTACTGAGTCGATACATTAAGAAAGTCAGATTTTTTTTTTTTTCTATTCCATTAAATACCTACTAAAGGACACCCCCTACCAAGCAGACTTCAATGCCAGGGTTGGGGCACACCCCCACACCCCCCCCCCAACCCAACTCAAATCCCTAAGGGACTAGTTCTACATTGCACTTTTTTTGGTGCAAGCTTTGGACACACTATCAAGTCTCACTGACAGCTGTAACAAACCAGTATAAATTTGACTTGCAAATATTTCTTTAGGTGTAGTTTAAAGTTCAGTCAGCAAATGATTTACTGAAAGTGATCCTTCTTATTTATCTGAGCCACACAAGGAAGACTGTTTAAAGATTAGTTACCTGCATTGCTAGAACAGAATTTGCAGGTACCACCTCAGTTACAGGGTTAAATAAAGCCCGCATGCATACACTAAATTTACTGCTCCAGAGTAAGAACGATTGGGATTAGCAGCCTCACTCATTTTAATTGTCCGGTCTCACTTGCAAGGGCCAGCCATAGCAACGTGTTTGGTTCGTGCATCTCTAGGTGGCGGTAGCTGCTCAGATTTTGATATACCAAGAGATGCGTATCTCAAATTTAGCAACCAGTATTCCTCCCATCCTCCTAGAATTGCCTTTCCTAATTTGAAATGTGACCCCCTCCCCCATTTCTTCATAATTTATAGTAGTCTGAAGCTGAGTCACAAGGATTTCTGCATTTTCCTAACCAAGTACACAAGAAAAGAAATGAACTGCCAAAGTATTGAGGTAATTTATAGCGTAAAGCATCGAGAGCTTCTAGTCGATCAAAGGACTCGGAGAAACAAACATAAGAACAATCATGCCTTCTGTTCTGTACAAATGCCATGGCCAGAAATAACTGTCCTAATTAACTGGTTTCAAAAACTGACTTCTCTGAAAGATACAATATTCTTACCCAGGAAAGTATACAACTGCTACAGTCTTATGGCAGCTGTCATTGGGGCATGAAAATTCACTAAATGAAGTTTCCTTTTGCTTCCTCTGGTTGTCCATGGCACTCATCTTCAGACAGCTGTAGCCATTTGTGATGCCTAAATTATGCTGTAATGGGACATTCTGCTACCACTAGCATCAGTTTTACTGAAGGATTACAATCACATCAAATCAGCATCATCCCAGCCAACCCTCTGTTCACAATTTATAAAGGGTAGAAATCTACTATTATGTCTGGGATAAGGCTGGCTTTTTTTGATAAGACTGTTGCCTATTCAGTCAAGTCCATAGCATCTTCGGCATTCCAGACTGCTCCATATTGATTTTTACTGTTGGGCGTGACAGTTGAACCCCACCAGTCTATAATAGTTGCCTGATCATTAGGTCCCGAATGTTGAAAAGGAGAAAAATATGAGCCTGACCCTGACAGATCACCTATCCTTTATGCACGTGACTGTTTGTCCTGTTGTGCAAGGACAACTCCTGCAAACAGCACTCCTCATTGGACTGCTCAGAGCCTGGAATTGTAAGCGACATGGCCATTGTAAGATTGTATCAGAGGACATGGGCCACAGTATAATGGTTACCCTATTAACTCCCACGTGTATCTCCAAGATTAAAGCATTTTATTCTTCTGTTATTGTATATTCCAGTGCTTCCAAATCAAGCAGCATAAGGATTTATGTTGATAACAAGTAAGTTTAAGGCACCATGGCCAAGTTCCCTGTATACACTGCATAGCAAAATCTGTTATTTATTGTCTGTATTACAAGAGCACTGAGAAGTCCTTGTCAGGTACCAAGAATAGAAGACAGGCAAGATGATCTCTGCCCCAAACAACTTACAGTCAAAGATAAGACTGAATAACAGGTATGGATAAGGAAGGGAAACAGTAAGATTTGTGAACTGACCGACAGTGGGCACAGCCTAGCAGCCCCATCCCAGCTTGTGCATCAAGCAGCTCGCTCAGTATACACCTGTACAGCTTGCTCATGGTGTACTACAGGGAACAAAAGAGTTGTTACGCACAGCGCCTTCCTAGCTGGAACCTAAGACAGTTGTCTTTGTGGTGATGAAGAGGAGTTACCACTTCATTTCAGCAATACACAAAAATAGCTTAGCTTCAGTGCTTTTAAAAGGTTCCTTTTAAAAGGTGTTTACAGCTAAGCACTACCAAGAATGCCAGTGTATGAACTGATCTCAGAAATGATTGAGAGTTTCCTAATTAGGCAGCATTTTAGCTATTTAGCAGGAACCAAGCACTCGCAACATATGCTTGGAAACAGGTCATGACAAGTCAGCAATTAGCCTATCAAAAGCATATATCCTCTTCTAGTGAAGCCTCCTCCAATTCACACAATGCCTAACATCAGATTGCTAATGTAGGCACAGGGCACATTCTCAGAACAACATTTCAGCCTTTTATACAAACCAGGAAGGCAGATATGGGAAATACTATTTTTTTTTTTTTTTTTTTAACTAAGACCACACTTACTACACAATTCATTCAGAGTGAATTGTTTCTCCTCTTCGTGCAGGCTTACCCATCGAAGGGATGAGTGGGTCACCTACTCATGAGTTCCTTGTGACCTGCTTTTATACCTACACTCTGGCAGAGAGCTATCACCCGAGCTAGACATGCAGCTTCTTGTGTTTTCCTCCCTGTAACCGCTGAGTAACAGTTGCAGAAAGCGCTACAGGTACTGCATGGACTTTGAACTACAGCTCAGCATTGTCACTATAAGCAAAGCTTTTAAGCAAAAAGCACAGATCCTTATTTTCCGCTATATTCTTTCACACTTTAATGAGTCTTTAAAATCTTTTGCATGTGCGCACTACGTTTCGTAGTATTGCAGCATATTGTAGTACTCCTGTAGCACTACACTACAACATAATGCCTTCGCGTTCAAAAGCATGCTGCCTGAAATTAAACTTTCTTCAGTTTAGCCTCACTCCCTCCAGGATAAAAGTCCTTTCCCATTTTCCTCCACTGTTATATCTGGATTATTCAGATAAAGTGTTCTTGATCCTTCTGACCCGGTTTACTCCGATTTCACAGCCATATAACAACAGGATCTACCCTGCAGCTCTGGAAAGCAGAAAGCACTGGCGATGTGAACAGAAGGCACACTACTTACAAATGGGTTTTCCCAGCCGAGGCTCAGTGAAGCTGAACATTAAGTGATAGTACTACAGCAGAAAATTGTTGCAAATTACAGAGCCCTGTAGAAAGGCTCCTGTATCTGGTAAATAGCTGAAACACATCTACTAGTTCCTTCAAGGTATTTTAGAGTTGAAATAGAGCTGTTGCTTTTCCCCAAGACCCAGGTGAGGGACGGCACCGTTCTTGGAGCGGGCAGAAGAACGATGCAGTTTGCCTTCTCCCTTTCCCTCGCCCTGGGTTTGTTTACACAGCCAGAGCCCTGCTGCTCCACACACAGGGAGCCATAGCATCCCCCTGACAGCTGCTACCTCCTCTCACCTGCCGAACCCCAGGATTCGCAGCCCAGACAGAGCCAAGAGCATCCTCTCTGCTTACGTTCTTCCGTACCTAGACCAACTCTGCGCCATCACGAGGATTGAGTTTTCACCCAAGCGCTGGCAGGCAGCCCTCCTCCTCTGCCAGCAGAGCCATTGATTTGCACCAAGGCACTACCTGACACAAACGAGCGGGACGACAGGGCAACCTTCTCCCTTGAAGACAGCCCACCACGCGCAGGAAGGAACCCTTCACTTCTGCCCAACAGGCACTCAAACTTAGTGACGCCAAAGCTGCTGCCACCTGCGAGCAGGCAGCTCGTTGCCTGGCCCTTTGTTCCTATTTAAAGACAACCAAGGAAATTTGTTTTATGTACTTATCACACCATGAATTAAAGATTGCAGAAATACTTGCTGAGGAAAGAAAAAAAAAAAAAAAAGGAAAAAAAGTATCGCTGGGACAGAATCTTTGCATTCATTAGAACCGTGTTACTAGAAACATAAATAAGTAATGACTATTGATCTGGCAATAGTCATAACCTCAGAACATCAAACTACAATAAACTGAAAAGAAAAGTACATATTTTAACCGTAATGTGCAAACCAAGATACCAATAGCACCTCTTAAAAATAAACAAGCAAAGCAAGCGTGGCCCACAGTTGTAACACCTTATGCTTTTAGTCCTATGAAAGGAAGAACAAAAACAAAACAAAACCAAACCAAAATAAAAGTCAGTGGGATCGTGCAAGGCTCCGAAATAATTAATTAAACCTTTGCCAACCAAATCTACTGTCTAAGGCTAATTCCCTCCTGGCTAGAGGCTGTTTTCCACACCAAGGTGAGACCAAACCCCGAGGGCAGGACCCAACCTCCCCCCTCACCCACCGCCGCAGACACCCGACCGAGCGCCGCTCCCACCGCCCGGCTCAAGGCGGGAGCACAAACCCCTCACGGCACCGGAATCCCGCTGAGGGTGCCCGGGCGTCCCTCGCATTCCATCGACGCCAGCCCTCCAACAAGTGCATCGCTCCCCTGCGCCGGGCCGGCCCCGTCCCTCCCCGCTCCCCTCAGCTCGCCCTCAGGGAGGGGGCCGGGGCCGCCGCCCCGCCGCGCGCCCACCGCCAGGGGGCGCCGCGCGCCGCCCAACGGCCGCGCAGGGCGCCGCCACGCGGGCAGCGCGCCCCGCGCACCGGCCCCGCCTCGCCCCGCACCGCCGCCGTCGGGGGAACCGCCGCCGCCGGAGCACAGCGGCCGCCCGGGCCCCGCGTTCCCCTTCACGCCTCCCGCCGAGCGCTCCTGCCGCCGCCGCCGCCCCCCCCAACAAAAGCTCCCGCAGGGCCGCCCGCCCCGGCGGGCACCGGCTGGACCGACAGGTGCGGGAACAAAGGGGCGCGGGGGGCTGCCCCGGCCCTCCCCGCCCCGCCGCCGCTCCCCTTCCCGCTCCCCGCCCGGCCCCTCAAGTTTCCCGGCGGGGCGCCGCGTACCTCGTCGTCCACACAAAGCCTGTCCGGGTCCCCTCCGGGAAGTCACATCCTCTCCCGGGCTCCCAGTCCCACCGGCCACCTCCCGCCGCCCCGGCAACACAGGCGGCGGCTCAAGTGTCTCATCAAAGCTTTATGAGGGGCGGGAGGGCAGCGGAGACGGATCCCCCCACCCCACCCCCGCCGCCCAACGGGAGCCTCCCGGCCCGGCCCGGCCGCCTCCCCGCGGAGCCGCTTCGCCCCCCGCCCGGGCGCCTCCGGCCAGCGGCAGCGGCGGCCGCAGGCACCGCGCCGCCCCGCGCTGCCCCGCTTAAAGCCTCCGCGCCGCCTCCCCGGACCCGCCGCCGCCCCCGCCCCGCCCGCCCGGCCCGGCCCCCGCTCCCCCGGCGCCCCCCGAGCGGCGGGCAGGGCGCGGAGGGGCCGGGCCGGGCGGGGAGCGGAGGGAAGGGGGGGGGGGGGGAGGGTGTCGGTCCGCCCGCCGCGGGATATTGGTTTACTCCGCCGGGTATTAAGCAAGCCCGATCCATTTAAATATCGCTCCCGCGCTGACCTCTCCGTAGTTTGCCTATTAAGAATGCAATCAAGATAATAACAGGCATTGCTTATTAATGAAGCGCCCTCAGGTAACGTTACACCGGTGACTTTCTGGAGGCGGGCAGCGGGGCGCGGGTGCTCAATCCAGGCGGCCCGGAGGCGGCTCTGGCCAGCCGGGGACCGGGACCGGCGGCCGGAGCCGCCCGTCGCGCCAGCGCCCGCCGGCGGAGCCCCGGGGCGGCCGCGGTGTCCGCGGGGATCCCGGGCAAAACTCCCCGCTCGGCTTCTCGCCCGGCTGCCCGCGGGGTGGTCTTTCCCTCCCGCCTGTCAAAAATCTGCCTGCCCGTTTCCCCCTTCCGCCTGTGCAGCAAATACAGTAAATTATTGATAGTGGAAATTGCATGGTGGAGGCAATAATGGCATCCCCTGATTGAGTAGCTCCATTTGATCTTGGTAAAGACAGGGAGATGGCACGCTCCCCGGTCGGGGCTGGCTGTGGCGAGCGGGAGTGCATGTGTGTGCTGGTGGGGCACGGCACCCCACGCCATGTCCCACGGCGAGGGCCAGCCATGGGAGAGGCACTCACTTCGTCCCCAAGCCTAGCATGGGCCATCATGGCCTCATCTCTGCCCTCCCCTGCCCCCTCACTTTAGGTAAAATTGGAGGCGGTCGATTTTCAGAAGAAGATGTCTCCATCTCTTTTATGAATCGGTTAAAACAAGTATCTTTCTACACCTTAAAGCCTGGCTGCTATCTAATTGCAATTAACGCCAAAGGCCCATCAGCTTCGGTGCGCTTGTGGCGGTTTATTTATACTAGGAGAAATGTGTGCAACTCATTGCTGCCTTCAGACAGTCTGATTGCCTGTGTGTTTTTGCTATGAAACACCTGCATTTATTAGATCAGTAAAGTAATAAAATATCCCAGGCGTTTGAAATTTGAGTACACCTAAGGCCTTTCATATAAAAAAGCTTTTAATATATATTAAGGGAAACAATCCTGGTGGTTAATATCCTTTGCAGCTTTAAGAACTTCTTTAAAAATCATGTTCCAGTACCACATTACCATTCTTCTTGCACTTGGGGGTTTGGTTTTGCGTGTTTGAACTAAAAGTGTCACTGAGCTGTGAAGACAGTTCCACTTCTTTTGTCCCAGCGATTTCCAGTCCAAATGTACTCAATTTTCAAGAAAGGAGATGGTTTTTCAAAGTCCTCGCTAACGGCCTGGGCTTGAGGAATCATACCCAGCTCTTGCTGTCTGATACATACTTGCTAATAAAGGTAGCTCTTCAGGCCAAGTCCTGCTCAGCTATTTCTCTAATATTCAAATTCTGCCATTAAGAATACACCAGCCATTTCTTTTCCCACTCTGATATACCAGTATAACCTTGTATCTCGCAGCAGTACTGGCAGGTGGGTGTCCGAGTGCAATTTCAAACACAGGGATCGTAACCAGAACTTGCGAAGTTAACGTGTGCATTTTATTTTACCATTTTGGTAATGGACCATTTTGATCATGGACTTTTCTCCGTGATCCCATTCAGCTCTCCGGGTACGGGTGCCTGATTTCACCGGGGCAGCATGTTTTCAGCAGCCTTTTTGCACAATGATAAGACAGCACAGTTTTAATATTCTGTGTTCATAAGATGATGCCTGCAAATATTTGGATGATCTATGAGTCAAGTTTAACAGCAGCAGCAGAGGCTACTTTAATTAGCTGTAATGTAATACATAACACACATGTTATTCCTGGAGGAAGGACTCTTCTGGTACACTAGACATGCAGATGAGCAGCAGCGAGTATCATGCTTTAGAGACACTGAAGCATCTGCTGGCTTTTTCTCAGGAGTGAAGGAGAAGGCGCATATTCTGAAAAAGTCTGCTTGCAATCAGAACAAGTCTTTTAATTTTGGAAAGGAAGCATGTTAAGGACCGCCTGACAAGTCCTCGCTCTGTGGGATGCGCTTCCGGCTCGTCTCTGCTAAGAATGTGAGAACCATCAATTCCAGGCAACCATGTGCTGAAATTCCCATTTTGCTGTGGTAGAAACACATTGCCTTTTGCCCCTGTGTAGAGGTTTTCCCGGGGAAGAGGTGTGGTCAGACAGCTGCTGTATCTTGCCAGTATAATCAGCCCTTTGGGGATTATTACCAGCCAGTGCTTGATTACTGGGAAAGTGAAAAAATAGTCTAAATAATGATCTATTTGGATTTTTAATGCACATACATGCTGGGTTCCCTATTTTTCAGTCAGAGCCTGACTTCAAGGAGAATTTTGTATGAATGAGCCCCAAAAGATTGGGCCCACAAGGTATTAGTTTGTGAAGCAACCAATAGTCATCACGTGGAGAAATTGCCCTGGTCAGAGCCCTGCTCCTTTGTCCGCAAGATGGACTGTAAGCTTGGAGGTATACATATTGCCCTCGCCTTCGAAATTTGTGGGATACGTAGGATGCAATGATCAGACATCTTGATGTTTCCCACGGATTCCCAGGTGAACCCAGGAAGAGTTGTCTCTTGTCATCTCTGAAAAATGACATCTCCCAGCCTGTCTCAGTTGCGGCTCTCTTTTCCCCATTTGGGTTGCACAGGCGTCAGAACTGAGTGGCACTCAAAAGGAAAGCTACACCGCAGGCTGCAGGGGGAAGAACTGGGCAGGCAGGCCCCTCGCTGGTGATTTCGGCTTGGTTAATTCAGCGTATCGAGCCTCTCAGTGTCATTGTCATGGCATGCCCGCCTTACAGCATTTACCTTGAAATCGAGTATTTTTTTCCTACACCTAGCTAGGTAAAATTCTTTTTTGCATACACAAATTATACTTCACCCTTTTCCATGCAGCAACAGGGAATGAGTAAGAAAGAATACGAGTTGTCAATCAACATAACGTTAATTTATCCCTGCAGCAATATCAGATTGCTTGCAGGGGGGTAAGACCATTGCTTTTTGCTGAATTCAATTTAAACTGTAGCACAGGCACTAATGATGCTGTGGATACTATAAAGAAGAAAGCAGAAGCACGCACATCTGGTTTCTGTCTCGGTGGAGGTTATGCATTATAGTGATTGATGTACGAGGTCCAAATTTACTGATAAACTAATAATATGATAAAGTAGTTTGTGGGGCTCTTAAATTCCCCCCATTGCAATTGTAAGAGAAGCAATAAAAAAAGTCAAGATTTGAAAAGGTAACATTCTTAAAAGGTCCATAATTAGTCAATACATAACTGGCCGTTCAGTCTTGCCCCACAAATGTGTCTTTACACTCTTCATTTTATTCACATAGTATCTCGACCTGGTTTTGAATGAGAAAAAGGTCAAGAAGCTACAATTTGGACTGCCTCTCACCCGGTTGTCAGGAAATATAAACTAATCCTGGTTACACAAATGAGAATGCTGTTGATGTACTCGGGTTTTGACACTAGAGTATTTTTCTATTAATAATTTTAATTGGCTGAGGTCAGTTCTTATAACACTACATTTTATGTTTAATTATGTTTATTCATGTTTCCTAGTTACCTATCTTTGCTATTTTTTCACATTAAAGGGCTGGAAAGTTCATGGAAATAAACTTTTCCAACTCAATGCTAAAAATTCCAATGGATTATAAACACCATTGGAGGTTGCAGGCATGTCGCGTTTGTAAGAAGATGACTGGGCTGTGACGCTGCTCTCTGGTGATTCAGCGATCACAGCACACACAGCGGAGCCATTGATGCTCCATACAAACATCAGGGGGACTAGAAAACCCTCAGCATCTTTGAGAACCGAACCCAAATTCTGTTTAACTACGTAAAGTCTTTGTAATCAGCCACGCTGTGACTGAGCGAGGGATGAAGTGAAAAGGAAGGTGGCAAGCTCTTCCCTAGCCCACCCCTTGTACCCAGGGGTCAGCCAAACCATGGCCACAGCCTCTCCCGGGCGTCTGTGTTGCGTGTCAATGCCCTGGGGTTGGTGGCACTTGGATCTCACAGCCTCAAGGTTTACCTTGCATCCAGCCCGCAAAGAGTTGCTGTGCTCTGGTCTGCCAGAAGCTTGCTGGGTGGCCAGAATACACCCGGTGTCTTAAAAATAGCACAGGGTAGTTGCTCTTAATATCAAGGATAATTTCGCCTTCAGTGAACAACGTCTGCCGAGAGGCCTTTCGGCCTCATTTTAACAGGGAAAGTATTATATGAAACAGCAAAGATGGGAATACAAACCCGAAGATCTTTCATTAGACATAGTTTGTAGACTGCACGTGGAGAGGCACCAAAACCACAACATTTCTGCTGAAGAAAATACCACCTAATAGCTGAGAATTGTCACTTTGCACCTACAGTGAAAGCGAATTTAAAACTCCAACAAACAATTTAAATAATTGGTCTCTTCTCGTGCCTGCTAGAGGTATGCCAACTTTCTGTCACACGGCGGGGATCTGTACCCTGGATCTTGTCCCATGCCTTCTAGTCAGGGATTCCAGCACAATTTGTGTGCATAAAACTGCTTCTATAACAGAGCTCTGTGGTAGGTGCAGATTAGTCTTTTGCAAACGAGGAAATGCATGTGTCTATTATATATAAATTTATTAAGCTGCTCATGAACGTACTTGTTCAGTGAGCATGCCCCTTCTGTGTTTGTTCCTTGCCACTGCTCATGTAGTTGTCTCTACTGGCATCAACTGTCATAGAAATGGAATATGAGTCATACATGACAGTTACCACATACATCGAGTGATGACCACACACACACACTCCTCCCCATCCAAATGTGTGTGCGCACTTACCCAAGCGATGTCACCCTATGTGACAAGCTAACTGACACCGCCACATGCTGGCGGAAGACACGGCTGATGAACGTGGGGCGAGGTACGGGTGGGAGGTGGCTGCAGCCAGCACCGGGATGCACGTGCTGGCCCTGCGAGGGCTGCTGCAAAGGGACCGAACTCCCAGGTAACTGCAGGTAGGGAGTTAGAATCATAGAATAGTTTGGGTTGGAAGGGACTTTTAAAGGTGATCTAGTCAACCCCGCCTGCAATGACCAGGACAGATCAGGTTGCTTAGAGCCCTGTCTAACCTGACCTTGAATGTTTGCAGTGATGGGACATCTACCACCTCTTTGAGCAACCTGTGCCAGTGTTTCACCACCTTCATCATAAAAAAACTCTTCCTTATATCTAGTCTGAATCAACCCTCTTTTAGTTGAAAACCATTACCCCTTGTCCTGTTGCAGCAGGCTCCGCTAAGAAGTCCATCCCCATCTTTCTCGTAAACTTCCTTTAAGAACTGAATGGCTGCTATAAGGTCTCCCTGCAGCCTTCTCTTCTCCAGGCTGAACAACCCCAACTCTCTCAGCCTGTCCTCGTAGGAGAGGTGCTCCAGTCCTCTGATCATCTTTGTGGCCCTCCTCTGGACCCACTCCAACAGGTCCATGTCTTTCCTGTGCTGAGGGCTACAGACTTACGGGGTTTGGCCCTGGCTGGTGCAAGGCAGGGTTTGACAGCCTCCCTGGGCTGCCTCTCCAAATTTCTAAGCTTCTCTTTTGGGGCTTTGCAGAAGCTCCATGTGCTGCTCAGACAGTGAGACTCCTAAACCAGGCACGAAATCCTGCTTCCCCGTGCAGAAGGGCTGGGGGTAGCTGGGAGGATAACTCAACCTTTGTCCTGACCTTGCAGGGTTCCACAGCTGGTGTGGAGCTGCGCCAGGCCCACCCTACGCTGCGGGGTGGAGGCCAAAAAGGTGAAAACCAGAAAAAAGTAAGGAGAGAATGAATCTGACTCAGCAGAAAAATTAAGAGTTGACTTTACTGTTCCCTGATGCTCCAACACTCACTAAACTTGGGAATTAATCTCACAAAGGTCTCTGCCTTACTGCTGTCATTTTGGAGGCATTAAACACCCCGGCACCTGAGCAAAGGGCAAAGTATCTGGGTTGTGCTTGAGAGTATCCAGTGTATCGGGTGTCTGGCGTTCGGTGCCCAAGCCCTTCCCCGCTCGCCCCTGACCTCCCCACTAACAGCCCGGCCACTACTCTGTCACAGTGGACAGGAAAGAAGTCATGAAATGACAAAAAAAAAAAAGCAGGCTCTGAGTGAGTCACAGATGTGGGAAGGGAAAAGAAAATCCCCTCTTCCCCAAAGAGGTTGTGCGTGATTCTGTGGGACGGGGGAAACCCGAGCTGCGTGTGGAGAGATTAGATGGCTGGAGATGCACTCCTGTGACGAATCCGGCCATTGGAGCTCTATGATTAAAGAAGATCAGAAAACTCTTGGTGCACTTGTGGGTGAAAGGTGTTGGGATTGACTCATCTCTTCTTTCCTCTAAGTATTCAGTGGGTTTCAATTAGATGCAATACAGTGGATTATTTTTAATATTTAAAGGGATCAGATTCCAGGGGTTTAATAAACTTAGCCAGGCATCTTCTCCGAGCCTGACAGTAGGTACATGCCTTACCAAATCCTTCTCAGTGCATAACTGTAGAGAGATTATTTTGAGTATGTCCTAAAAATAAGCAAGCCCCTCAAAACCCCAGGTTCGCAGCCCCACGAGTGCTCCTTTGTAGTTTATTTCTATTTAAGCAACTAAAGTCTCCTCTGACATCAAGCTCAAGCGCTCTGTTTGCCAGGTGCGGGCCGCTCAGCAATATTGCCCAGAGGGTGATGGGCGATAAGAGATCTAAAGCAAACAGTCAGGGAGGGGAGATGGAGGATGGGTACTTGGCGCCGGGGGCCAGGGTGCTGGGGTGCCCACCACCCACAGGGCCCTGCTCTGGCCCAGCGCTGGCAAGAGGGATCCTCCCCGGGTACGCGAAGATCCTTGGGAATGAAAAGCATGCGTAAACATTAAATAGTTCTTCTAGCTCTCCTGCCCTCTGCTACTTTCATATTAAGACATTTTATGCTACACTTAGATAGATGTCTTCATCTTCACAAAGAGGTTAAGGTGCTTTGGCTCTGTCCCTCTTTGAAGCCACGTCAATACTTTTAATGAGCTGATGTGTTTAAAGATAAATTCAAGAGATTTTTTTATTTTTTTTTAAATAGGGTATCAAGCTATTTTACCTAAGAAGCAACTCTAGAGTTCAAAATATTTTTCATGTTAACCGCCTAAGGCATTAAAGAGAGAAGTATCTGAGGAACAGTAGATATTTTTGTTAATTGCAAAGTAAAATTATCAGTGTGGCAATAAAAATTAAATAGAGTCCTCAAAATGAAAGCCAGACCACATTATGTTCTCCTCCTCCAGTTACTTTGACTTGTGGCTCAAGAAACAAGTACTGGATTAGTTGCATTAAAGCCAAAATTTCCCTTGACTAACACGTTTCATTTGTTTGCTGTCTCTTCTGTTTATTGAACACTTGGGATTGTTAATCTTCCACTAATTTAATGACTGGAACCATGTTGTGTATAAACGTTGCTACATTCCACTTTGGAGATTAATAGGCAGCCATGTGTCAGTCCGGCAGTTTACACTTGTCTGGATAAAAGGGATCGTCTGCTTATCCATGGCAGAGGAGAACCTGGGCAGCACGCGAGCACCAACAGCAGCAAAACAGTCAAGTTCTGGGCCACCACCAAGTCATGGGCTTGCCCATTCCCTGGGGAGTGTTAATGCACAGCAAAAAATGCCAACAAAGAGGGTGCCGTCCCTGCTCCCTCTTCCCTTCCACCCTAGCCCCCAGCCCCAGGGAATGGGATTTGCACAGGAACCTTTATTTCTCTGCATTGGCTAGATGAAATGGTTTAATTGACCTGCACTGCAGAATTGCTTTAAATAGTAATTAGTACAGGTAGTAGTTGTCGTACTCCTGTCAAAATATTGTTTTCCTCCTCGCAAGTACGGTACGGGAGTAATTGGATGCGCAGCCAGTTCTGTCTCTGCAGCACGTGATGTGCTCAGACTATCATTTATAGACACAGAGAGATGGGAATGAAACACAGGACGGATGTATGGCTACTCTGGAATTCAAAAATCCTGAAACATTGATTCAGAAAATCAATACAAATTTTAAGATATTTTAAAATAACTTTCCTCAAGTTCTACACCATTGCTCAAACGGGAAAACATATTGATTTCTCTGTCTCAGGAAGAAGCCGTCCTGTGCAAGGATGGGGTGGCTCTGAAGGGGTGGGGGCAGGCAGGAGCATCTGCCAGCGGGGACACAGCCACCACCACAAAACCCATGCGCCCAGAAGAGCAAGCAGGAGGAAAGCAATTGTGCACATATGATATGTGTTCCCACAGTGCGGCAGCCCACTCCCACCATCCAACATCTCCCAAATGGGCTGACCTGCAGAGTCTTAGCTGGCTTCTCTCCTATCTTTTCTTTCTATTTGATGTGTCCAAAGCTCCTCTATTTTTAGGGTTGGATGTGACTCAAAGGCTATTCAAGTAAAATCCACCCCTGGCTTTGGTGAGACATTTCGTGGGGCCTCCTCTTCATGGTTCAGGACTCGTGCCATTGGAGTATAAATTCATAGACAGCATTATCTACATTTATTTCCTGGACACTGTTTATTTTTCATGTAGTTTATACAGCTGAAATGTAAATGCTTACAAGGGAGTGGTGGCTTTAAACACCTCTCTGTATTTCATTAGTTATCCTATTTAATCCAGTATAATTTATTGCAACCCACAGTGGTAGCATATGGCCTTATAGTGCCTTTACTTATTTGAATATAAACACCACTGAAGACAACAGGAATGCAAAGTATTTAAATCAGAAGAGAGCCAAGTGCTGGATTTTAAGCGAGGACTCTGCAGCAAAGCATTTAAACCATTATTTTAGACTTTCGTTACGTTTCGTTTGATGCTTTACCCTGATACGTGCTCCGGGCAGAATCCCTTTCCCTTCCAGGCATGTGTAGCTTCTTCTCCTTTGGTTTCTTAATTTAGGTTAGATCCCATAATATGAAAAATATACTCTGATATTGCACCTAGAGCACATTGATGAGGCCTAAAGAGCTCTCCTGTGATGGGAATTAAGATCAAAAAGGATAAAGAATTTAAATATTCAACATTTCTTCTCGGATATGAAACAGAAAAATTGTTTTGATGCAAAAGTCATTGCAACAGAATATGTTACTTAGACTGTGGGACTGTATTAGGGTAAAGTGGCTTTTTAGATAGGAATTGCACTGAGAGAAACTCCTTCATATGGAAATTATGACATTTTGTCTATTGCCTCTTACTAGAAATGTTTAAAAGATCCGTTAAAAATATTCTTTTAAGAAGTCGTATCAAGATAAAAGAAAGTAAATAAGAACAAGTATAATTTAGAGGATTATTTCTGATTAGTTTCTTAATTTAGACCCTGTTAACTGCCAGAACATTACACCAGTTACCAGAGTTGGGGAAGCGTAACTGATAATATAGTTAATTTTGCAGTTTGGGGATTGCTGTGCTTTTGTCAGGACCTCTCCCTCACAGTGAATTAACGTTGTGTTAATTCCATGTACTGACGGGCTTAGAGAGACTCAGGAAAGAAGGCTGAGCCCAAGCACTAACACAAATGAAAGACAAGTGTAGGAAAAACACGTTCTTGCTGTCTGACAAAAACACATCTCGCTGTTTGACAAACTGGTTCTAGACCTCCATCTGAATTTAGCCGATTGATTTTTAGCTAACCATTGATCTTTACTAACATCCCACAAAAAGCATGGACACAGAAAAAGGTGGACAGCTTCCCCCATCAAGGTTCCTGATACAGCCAGGTAGGACACACTCGCAGATGGCCGAGGAATTGCTAAGCTGGCTTGCTGGGAAGATGGAGCTTTCATCCCATGTTCCCCCATACTGGGCAAAATGCACCACTATTTCTTTTCCATCCAAGCACTGCTCCCCCAGCGTGGGCCAGCCTGGGGCCACTGAGGCTCCAGCACTCTCCATCATTTCTGCTTGCCCATCATCTCCTGGTGCTCCAACACCTCCTCACTGGCAGGGGGTCCGTGGTGGTCCCAGGCACATCCTTTTTGTACAAGCTTGAACGATGCAACCCTATAATTTTCCTGCCCTATGGCTTGCCTATCTATGTTACCATATCTCCATGTAGTCTCTGCCTTGTCAAGCAGTGACAGTGCCCATGAGAACACGTGAAGGAAAATTAACTCGGCCACAGCCCAGGTGCCTTGTCTCCAAGGGTACACTCAGACTGTCACTGTGGGAGCAGTAACTGGGGGGCTCGTGGTCACAGCTCCACCTCACCACAGCGGTGGTGCTGTGTCCTGGCCCAAAGTCTCTGAGTACCTGTGTCTGAGCAACTACATTGCCTTTTCCTAGGAGTCAAAGGTGGGGTTGCACAAGGCTTGAGAAGAGGTTGACAAAACTCATAGCAATGCTGAACATTCAGGCTGAGCACCCACAGCATGCCAGGAACCTGCCTGAATTTCTTCCCCCAGAGACCCCTCCACGGCGCTCCTTCCTCCACGCCACACAACCCACCTCCGCATCCAGGAGCTCTCCATGTCTTCCCCACCCTTTCCTCATGGTTGCTCGGATCAGGGGCTCTGTGCCCTCTGAACCACCTCCTTGCACAATCCCTCATCCCTCTTATCTCCGGTTCTCTGGCTGTGGGAAGAGCGTGTGGCTTGTTACCACTTACAGGTGTCCAATGAGAGCAAGTGGGAGGCTACTGCTATGCAGGGAGGTATTAATGTCCACCTGCAATTAGCTCTGCGAGCTGAAGGCAATTCTCGGCTTTGTGGGGACAGTCTCGGGGGTTACCCCAGCCTGCAAGTCACATTGGAAACCCAGACTGAGAGAGATAAAAAGACAAACTGATCCAAGCAAGACTCAGCTTCGTGGCTGCATCATCCCCAGTATGTCCTGGGGGACCACGTGCTGAAGTCTGCCCAACTCTCCGTTTCTGAGAGGGAACTGGCATAATGCACATCATCATCATGCTTAAAGCCCTGGCAGAGGCGAGACAAGAGGTTCTGCTGCTAATCAGAGCCCCAGGCAGCTGTCACACACAGCTGTCACACACAGGCTGAAATGGCCTCCGGTGGTCAAGGAGGCAAGTCAGTACATTGCCTTGGTCTTGCCCTATTGCCCTTGGACAGGCTGACTTGCCAGTGGACAGTATGGGCCCAAAAGAAAACAATTTTGAAAGGTCTATCATCTTTGGCTTTCCTTCTGCCCTGAAGTGTATGCCTCGCTTTAGTCTGAATTTCCTCCCCACTTTGTCTGGAAAATCCCTATGGATAAATGAATATGAAATTCTGGCCAGCTCAAATTAACTTTCTAGCTTTGCTTTAGAAAGGGCTTAGTCTTCTTGCCAGATATTTTGGTTTCCTCAAAATTTGGGAAATGCTGCAGGAAATCTTTGATGGGAAACTAGACGATAAAAATAACTATTTGGTGCGAAAGGTGGTAGACTGGGGATTAAAAGCCCCTCTGAAGTCGGACACGTTCGGGTCTTTGAAAGAGCTCAGAAAAAGAGACAAGAAAAGCAGTGGGTATCCTGGGCTACGACCATGGTTGGGCAGCTGATGACTGAGTCTAGGTGAAGGATTTGGGAAGAGGAAAACAACAGGTGGTGGGCGGAAAAAAGCACGAGAACCAGATCTGCCTGGGGAATAGGTAGTGGATAGAGTGACCGACTGCTGATGTAGGAGCGAGTACCATGGAGAAAGAGGAGAATGAGGTGAATCTATGATTAAACTCTTGCCTCTTGCGCCACCAAGGCCTTTGTGAAAGACACATTCACAATAAAAAAAACAAAACAAAACAAAAACCTGAGGAAAACCCCTAGACTTAAGTGCTTGTTCCCTTGGAAGAGAATGAGAGCAAAACACGTGACAGGTATTAGTCACGTCACTTAGAAAGGTGTTCAAATACCATGATGAATGATGAGTGTGCTATAAGGACTTAGAATAACTTAGTCAATAAGCCAAATCTGGGACACAGAAAGAGATTCATATGGGAAATACCGTGAGATTCACATCTTGTGTGGATGACTCTATAACCAATAGATACATTATTCTTTTTTTGTTGTTTTTTTTTTTTCTCTGATGCAATGAATTTTCAGCAATAGAATAAGGGGTATCCCACTTCAGGCTGCAGCAAGTGACATGTACAGAAGCAAAAGACATTAGAGATGTATCATCATCCACTGGAAAATTCCAAACCCAGAAAATAGCCTGGCTTAAAAACTGCTACGGCATTTTGTTTTCCTGGCCAATACTATTTTATCAGGTATCTGTTTACAAAATTCAGCCAAATAGCCTCTCAGATGGTTTTATAAACTTTCGGCAGATGTGAATGAACATGTATTTGACAGACCCAATTAGGTGCCTAAGCATCTCCAGTCTCTTGACCCCTGCTTGTGATTCTGATGACATCCCATTCTCAGTAGGGTTGGTCAGGTTTCAAAAGGTACTCGCTGTCAGAAATCAGCTGACCTTTTTTTTCCTTTTTCTTCTGGTAACCACCTGTTTCCCTGAAATCCAACAATATATCAATATTTTGGTTTGAATCTGGATAATTTATCGAGTGTCGTTGTCAGAGTTTTGATGATAGCTTTAGAGGGAAATACCAAAAGCCTCTTTGAACACTGTAAAACAATATAGAAGTGACTTTGTATTGAAAATATTGGAAAAAAGGTAATTTTGAAATGTCAAATACTTTTGCAAGTCTGTCTACATTGTCAACATATGGCCTTTTCTAATTCCTAGGGGAAAATCTGAATGGGAGCTGTGATAAATATAGAATGACCACTGGGCCACCATACAACCTTCTTCCATTGCTGTTCTTTTAAGGAGTAAAACATGTAAAAGAACAAATAAACCTGAATGCAGGATCAGACCTGAAGTTGATACTTTGACATTTCCATAGCTGGACTGGTTTAGTGTCTCTGATATTAGAGTAACACACTGCAAGAGTGAACACATTAAGCTATACTGTTATATCTTATCTTAGGCATGGGCAGTCCTCATCTAGATAGCCTCCGTTATTCTCTTACCGTTCACAAGTGTTCCTTAAAAATACTTATAAAGAAGTTTGAACATTGTTTTTTATAAATGTTTTTTATAAATATACTAAGGTATTGTTCACCTTAGTCAGTGCTCAGGGCGGGGGACGGGGGTGTGTGTGTAGGGGGTGGGGGAAGGAGTTTGGTAACACCTCTGTATTGTTGATGAACAAACAGAGGCAAAAAGATCTGTCATACAACACACAAGCTGTATCAGAACTAGACTTTGCTCTCTGTGGGTTATTAATGGAAGCAGCCTTGCTGGTCTTCCCTCCACTCTGTCTTTAAAGAGGATGTATGACCACGCATACAAAGCAAACCCCTTGGATGCTGCCCATGTTCTTCTGCTCTTGCTAAACAGATGAAGGAAGGGTTAATCCTGAAGCATTCCCACTGCTGGGGTCCCTTTCTCCTCAGCATGCCTCAACATTTTTTTTAAACTGCTTCGGCTTGTATTATACCATTCGTTATAATAATGCCGTCTAGTCAGAAGCTTGTGGCCCCATAAACTTGAGACATAATTTTAACTGTGTCAGCTTTAAAAAGTCAGTATCTGCCTCATCAAAGGGCAATCATGTCCAATGTGGGTGTCTGTGCCAATTGTGTTTTGAACTGCAGCAATAATCCAACCAAACCATGTGAAGAGCTTTTCTACACCCACATTTCTTAATTATCATCATGAGACTGAGGTAGCTGAGACCAGATCTATAATGTTTTCTGGATGTCAAAATGCCCACACACCTTCTGTAATCCTTGTGCTACCAGCCCCCTTTCATATTGCTTTTAGCTGGTCCATCTAATTATCTATTATCATGACTGTTTACTGCATTATTCCCAAGTCCCACAAAAGCTTGTCAGGAGGAAGGGGTTCTGTTTAAGAAAAAGGAAACAACTTGTCAGATGAGACCTCCTTAGCTGCACAACCCTATAAATATTTTAGTGGATGATAAACCCCTCCTCACCCCTTTCAGAAATGAACCATTACTTTTTTACAACCAGGTGAGACCTTGGGCTTTAAAAGTCTCTAAGTCTCTGCATACATTGCATCCATAAACAACGTGTTTTCTTGGGAGGTTTGGGGTCTACTGCACATTTGGAGAATAAATAAGTTCATTATTTTCGCATGTGCTACAGTCAATAAGGATTTGAAATGGGAAAGTAGTGAAAATGTTATGACTTAATGAACATGTTGCGTAATCATTCTTGCCAAATGTCAAAATAAATTGGAGGCCAGAGTGTATGGTTTACGCTTGTTAAATTGGGGTTTTGTGTGCTATTTTGGGAAGGAAAAAAAAAAAAAAAAAAGAAAAAAAAAAGACAGACCAGACCACAAAAAAGTAGGGAGAAGAGAAAGTATACATTTGGCCATTATGGCAAGACCTTGGTCCATTACAGTCCCACTGCTAATATTCCCCACGGGAGACTGTACAGCATCCTGGGACTGTGGAGAAACCACTTACCGACAGCAGAGTTGGCTCTATGGCAAATGCCCCAGCCCCGAGGCTCTCCGCTAGCCAAGGAGGAGCAGGGGCCAATCCCCCGCAGCCCAGTTTATGCCAGCCACCGGACCCAGCTAATCCCTGCCTCCCCGGGAAGCATGGAGCTGCGGCAGGGGTGAGAATCAGTCACAGCCATTAGCGACTTCAAAAGACACTTTTCATCGGGAAACTACGAGAGTTTGCGCTCTGCCATGAAGTTCAAATGACAATGGGAATAAAGAGACTGGAGCCAGATTTGGCTTTTGCTGGAGGCTGTTGTGAGATGTCTGTTCACTTCTGCAGGTATCCCATCAAATCCCATTTTGGCCTACCCATACTGAGAAAGGCAGGTTTTGCCTATGTTATGCAAGGAGTTTTCTATTTGTCCAAGCAATGAGTACCTTGAAAACTCCAGGAATATCTTCACAGCTGAGGACCTGATCCTTTGAACGCTGAAGAGTGTCATGACTATTTTCCCTTTGAGATTGCCTCAGGAAAAGACCAATTAAGATCACGTGAGAAGCAAAACTACCCCCATACTTACGCGATTAGGAAAATAGGTCTCTCAAACCGCATGTTCGAAAGGAGATCAAAGCAATGTTGTTCTTCTGCAGTTAGATTTTGACTTATTTATGTTTTGCCCCATTGAGTACATGTTCTAGCAGCACCAGGAGGCCACAGGCACGTGCTTCTTACTCCACCTCTACTTCTAGTAATGGAAGCGCAGCAAAGGTGCCTGCATTTCTTGCTGCCCGCATGAAATGCGTGGATACATATCTGTGGCTTTCGTTTATTTTGTTTCATGGCACAGGGAGGGGGGAAAAATCCTTTTCATACACCTACATCTATCACATAGCAACTAAGAATAGAAGCAATATTGAGACAGATGGAAATGTTAACGGTGACAGCTCACAAGCACGAATCACACATTTGTGAAATAATGAAATGGGTGGGCAGTTGTTATATGAACTCCATGTCAGTCGGTATGTTTTCCTGGCTATACTTTTGCAAGAGTATGTCTCAGAGATATTTTCAGTTAATGGGTGAAGTCGGTGCCCTGCCCTGCCCTGCACCTTGCTGGCGTGTGGGTGTAGGGATTCACTGAAGTTGGCAAGCAGTTTGCACGTAGAACTGCTCATCATGCGCCCCAGGCACTGCGGGACGTCCCCTGACATTTCCCTGCCAGGGCATTTTAGTATTCCTAACAATGTGGTGGGAGAGACACAAAAAGGAGGCGTAAAAACGTTTGGAAACCCAAACACAAGGGAAACATGGGATACTTGTTTCAAACTCCTACTTCCAGGCATACAAGTATTACCTTTTTCTTACGTATCATCTGCCCATATTCTGTAGTCCCTCTTACTAGCAGGACTCGCCAACTACAAATGAAAATGAGGATTACAAAACGAGTCCTGCGTTTCTCAGTTCTTTCTTTCTAGTTCTTCGTGCCCCAAAAGCCATCGTCTCCATTTTAAGGACCACTTTGACAAGCTTGTTTTTGCTAGCCCCAGTTTCTTAGCCCCAATCTAATGTTAGCTCAAAGGGGAGGGAGCTGTGAAAGTGTCTACCCATATGTATTTTACCTTGTGCTACCTGTTTCTTTCCCAGGTCTGAGGAACCTCCTGATTTTCAACAACTTTCAGCGGTACTGTTTCTTACAGATGCTGTTTACAGCACTTGACATGACTATTTTTTGCTAGACGAATGAACTAGATCTCCCGAAATCTTATGGATGCGCTCTTTGTTTGCATGTCTGATTAAAAAAATTCTAGCAGCTACATCTTCGAGTGCTCAGTGGTGATTTACTACCGTGATTCATGGTAAGACTTTCAGCTCTGAGGAAAATTTGTCCCTCAGGATTCATCCGCCTTTCCAGAATTTCTCATGGCAGGGCAATCATACGCCATTGTGTTTGGGAAGCAGTGTATGGTTACTAAATGGCAGCCAGTCTGCATTTTCTTTGGGCATTTTGGAGAGCTCAACAATATCTGTGTGATAAAGAAATGAAATAAAGGACTTGCTGTACA
The DNA here is from genome assembly GCF_964106895.1 of Numenius arquata. Classification (NCBI taxonomy): domain Eukaryota; kingdom Metazoa; phylum Chordata; class Aves; order Charadriiformes; family Scolopacidae; genus Numenius; species Numenius arquata. Next base: position 27,157,011 of record NC_133581.1, on the reverse strand, counting down.
AATGCAAATGTGTGCATCCAGCCACCTCAGATTAATGAAATGCTAGACATAATCCTCCAGCATACATGCCTGTGAATGGTGGCCACTAAAAATAAATAGTGACAACTATCAGACCATTTGAAACAGAAAATTATGGAACAATGCTGAAAATCAAGCAGTTATCCAAATGGAGAGGTGCTGAGAATGACAAACTTGGAGAGAGACCACGCCAACGTCAAATACCACATTAAAAAAACATCTCATTCTGGACACAGACACCTGACAGCCACCAAACCACTGACAACAACACTCGTGGTACCAGGTAAAATAAAAGGAAGACTATAAAAAAGGAGCAAGAAAGACTGCCACATCAAAATTTTGCAGGATGAAGAGATAGTCGAAGGAGATCGGACATTTTACAGTTTCATAACCATAAGAGATGAAAGGTGGTGACGAACTACCACCAAAGCGGTGACAGCTCTTGGAGAAATAGTAGGTACTAAAATCAATAAAGCTACTTGCAGATTAAGGTATGAGTCACCGTGAGCAAATGTGACCAAATAAGGCCCAGTGTCATTTGTTAGCAGCCGCCCATCCCATGCGTCTCTGCAGAGAACGATTAGAATTCAACACAAACACGGCAACAGAGGCAGAAAGGGAAATACCGGAACCAAGAAGTTTTTAAGAGCTGGTAAGAAAGTAATGGGTGTAAAATTAAAATATATGAAGATATACAAAATTATGCATGGAGTGGAAAATTCATATAATTAGAAGCTCCTTGGCAACCTCGTATACCAGAACCATTTATTTGGGGAAGCGGATGGGTTTTAGTAAGGCTCATCACCACTAGATCACAGTAGATGTATTCAAATATTAGCTCTACCACCTGACTTTTCCCTAAGTGAAGAAAGGTCAGAGGACTTTTCACGATGAATTTAATGAAACTGATACTGCAAACTAGGTGCGTTTGAGTTTTATCCAGCCTGCCGATGGTGGATGCTTCTGAGACCCATCTCTTCTCGGGCTACTTTCTCCTCGCCTTAGAGCTCCCGAGAAATGCTTCTCATCGCACCCAGACAGGTATCCCCAGCAAACGCAAGTTCTCCAAGTGGAAATGGAAAAATACACGGGGGGATCCTGCTTGGCCCCTTCCCCGGGCTCCCGCCCCGCGGCGCGGCCGGGTCCGGGGGCGGGAGGGTCCCGGCGCGGAGCCCAGGCCGCGGCGTCTCCAGGAGAGGAGAACGGTTGTTTTTCTTTAATGATAAAAAACCCCAAACCCAGCTCCCTCCTCCTCCCCCCACCAAATAGATACTAACGCAGAAGGGACGCCAGGTGACCGACTTTCGTGGGAGCTCCGCGCCGGCACCCCCCCGGTGCCGTCCTGCAGCACCTCCATTTTGGCTGTGCGCGCCGGTGCCCGGCCCGGCTCCGGTGCTGCGAGCGGCACCGTCCGGGGGCTGCTGACGACGCGCCTCTCCCGGGGGAAGGACGACTTAGAGGGGGTGGAAGAGGGACGGCATCCCCGGCCCCCCATCTCCGCAGGACGGTGACCCCCCCGGGGGAAAGGCGGTCGCCGTAGTAACCGCGGCGGGGGTGACACTGGCAGGGTCCGGTCCGGGGTGCGCAGTGCCCTGCGGGGCGGCTCCGCGCTAGGGATGCCGCCGCCGCCCCCCCTCCCCCGCGGCGGGCGGCCCCGGCGGTGCCAGCCCCCCGCCTGCCGGGGGGTTTCCCTCCTCGCCGGCGCTACGTGCGAGCCGGAGCGGGAGCCTGGCGGGAGGCGGGGGCGGCGGGGCCGCGGGATCCTCCTTCCCTCCCTCGCCTTCTCCCTGCCCGGAACCGCAGCGGGGCCGGTCGCCGGCTCTGCCGCAGGGAGCGCCCGCCGCCCCCGCGCCGTGGGGTGGGGGGGCTCCGGAGCCGCCCGGCCGCCCCTCAGTTCCCTCGGGGCGGGGAGGAGGGGTGGCTCCCGGCGGCCGGGATCCCCCCTCCGCCTTCCCCGGCGGGGAGGCGCACGCTGGCTGGAGCAGGGCGGCGGAGGCAGCGCGGCTCCGTGCGGACCCCTCCTCCGCGGGAGCGCATCCCTCCCCGGCAGCGCGGGTGGGCGGGGAGGGCGGGGGGGGGAATAGATGCACAGTCTCCGTGCAGAGCCGGAGACCCCCAGAGCTTCTCTACCTGCGAGCACTGCTGCTACCGCCGCTGCTCCGCCAAACTGCTGACTTTCCAGAGCTTATTTTTAGCCCGGAGACTAAATATTATTAGCTACATTTCTACGTAGGAAGAATCGGAAGGGAGGGAGGTGAGGGAGGCACCAGAGAGAGGGAGATGAGCTTATCCGAATGATCTCCAGGTGGGGGGGCTGCGTTTGTGTTTCAGGCTTATCAAACACCTCCTCCCCCCCCTCTTCTCCTCCTCCCCCCCCCCCCCCCCCCCTTTAATTATAGCAAAGTAGATGCGGATACTGGATCACCAGCAATACATGTACGACCTTTCAGTCGTAGGTTGCGTACACAGAGGGGCCATCAGTGATCCCTCAAGCTGGGGACCGGCTCATCTCCATGTAGGTAAAGATCAGCTGCGTCTCTATCTCTGTAAGATCAGTTGTGCACAGTGCCAGTTAGAGCTCAGCTGCATCTCTTTAGCTATGCAAAAATCAACTTGCATCCTTAGCTAAGGAAAAAAAAAACATATCCGTCGCATCTGCTTATCTAGGTAAAGATCAGTTGCATCTCTGCCCAAAGCATGCACACGCACATAGAGACGAGATTCCCAGATTAAATCAGGCACAACTTAACTCAACTCGTAGTGCAATCTCATCAAGCTTCTCCTACCTTTTCTAGCCTCCACACATCGAGCAACCAGCAAGGTAACAAAACTAAGCAAAGAGCAGGCACCCATCCCCGCGCCACAGGGAGAGAGGCAGAAGCCGGGGGGGAGCCGCCGGGGGGGGTGGGGGGGTCACCCCTCCGCTTACCTTAGTCACAGCTAACACCACGAGCAGTGGCTAGATCTCGGAGATAAACACTGGCATTTCCCAAAGTTGACACCGTCAAACCAACCCCCGGAGCTTGCAAGACTCTTTTTTTTTTTTTTTCCTTTTTTTTTTTTTTTTTTCCTCCTTTTCCTATTCCAGCCCGCACCGCTAGGAATTCAACTTCGCCCAGCTCCAGCGGGGCGAGAGGGCGGCGGGCGGGGAGGGGAGGGGAAGGACCGGGGGGGGGGGGGGGCGGCGGAGTGAGGCGGGGGGGGGAGTCGGTACCAAGTGCCAGCGGCTCCCGGAGCCCGCAGGGGCGCGGAGCGGGGCGCGGAGCGAGGCCGCCCCCCCCGGCCCCGCACCGCCGCCTCTGTCCAGGGTCCTGCCGCCGCCGCTCCGCCGCCGCGCCCCGCTGCGCGCCCGGGCCGCTCCTCGCCCCCGTCTCCGTGCGTTGTCACGTGCCGCCGCCGCTCCACTCCGCACCCCCCACCTCCCCTCCCCGCCACAATGCCCGGCCCTCGCTCCGCGGCGGGGCGCGGAGCTGCCCCCCTCCCTCCCTCCTCCCTTTCCCCCCCACCCCCCCCGACCGTCCGCCGCCGTCCGTGCCCGCTTAGGGAGAAGGCAGGAGGGAGCCGGGCGGAGCGAGCCCGGCAGCTCCAAGTTTCTCTAACGCCGTGTTTCCACCGACAGCCTTAAATCAAAGAGCGTTGCAATTAAAGTTACACTGTCTAAAGCACAATTCTCCCGGCCTCCGCGGGTTACATGCTTTGGTATATTAAGTACTAGAAAGCCGAGCCCGTGATATTAGATACTGTCGTTAAGCAACATCTCAAGCTTTTTTGCTGTTGTTGCTGGTTTTTTTTCTCTCCAGTTATAAAAATAGGCTTTTTTATTGGTACTCACCATTGTTTCTTTGCTGTCCTGGAGACAGAAGTGTCTTAAAATCCAGTCTCTCCAACAGATGCTGGAAGGTAATGTGTCTTGTTTGAAGTCATCATGTGAGAACTTCTGCTTTGCTCAGTGGATCGCCCACCACTTGGTGTGACTTATGAATCTAATAACCCTTTGCAATATCCGCAAGCTTAAACTCTCCACCACCTTGGTGCCTACAGAAGACAGAAAGCAACTGGCAGGGAGTTTTAAAAACCTATAGATTTACGCAAACGCCTTAGCTCAGAGTCACGTTTCCCTTTGAGTTCTTACGTGATCTTAATGAATGAGAGGGGTTACCAACTAACACGGTATAAAACGTGATCGCAGCCGCCTCCCAGGAAACCGGAGCGGGACAGAAAGTTCCCGAGGAAAGTCCTTCCCGGCCGGGCGCGCTGTATAATGAGCCCTGACTCCCGGCCGCCCTCCTTCCACCTCCCGGCTCGCACCTGGGGCCGTGCAAGACGAGCTGGCTCTGGAGATTTGCATTGATGACAGGTAAGTAAACATTTGGCTTTTTTTTTTTTTTTTCTTTTTTTTTTTAAATGTCACGTTCACTCTCGCTCACACGGGAGGTGCTCCAGGGACTTGTTGCATACTAGCTCCTGCCACAAGAGGAACATGGCACAGTTGCCAAGACGAGCTCCCTCGGAAACCCCTGCCTTTCCCGAGCCGCAACTTCCCAGCCCACTTTAACACCCCCTCCCCTCTCTGTCCTCGCCGGGAGGCGCAGCCCCGGGGGCGGGCTGCCCTGCACCAAGCCCCCGCCGACAGGGAGGAAGAGGAGGAGGAGGGAAGGGGGACGCATCCCGCGGAGCTGCCGTCCCTTTCTCCCGGCTCCGCCGCTAGCCCTGACCACCCGCCGCCTCCCCCGGGGACCCGCTCAGCGCCCGCGACGCCGGGCACCTCTGTCCCTCCCAGGCGTTATTTCTATCGCTTGGCCCCGCTTACGGGGTAAAAACACCCTCCTGGGCGCAACTGCGGTCTCTTTCCCCAAGAGAGGCGGTCGAGCCCCGCTATTATTCCTGCCAAGTCTCACAAAGTCCTCGTCCCCCATTTTGCCTCCGTATCTCGACTTTATTTATCAGTAGCCGCCCCCCGGCTCTGACACCACCAGCGCGAAGAGTGTGTGTGGGGCGGGGAGGGCGTGACGACGGGACAGGTTTCTTCGCCTTTGGAGGCGAACTGCAGCCAACTGAACCCGGACACTCCAAACTTTGTGGGTGCTGCTTCTGACAACAGGAAAAAGCAAGACCAAGACCCAGAAGCTCCTTGCCCGCTCCCCTTGTCTCCTCATTGACTGTTACAATGGCATTTACGGGTCGTTTCTCTCCAGAGCGTCTCTGTTCCCCCCGCCCCCCCCGAGTCCCAGGAACCTCTGCCTGGGAGCCAAAGCAAGCAGCCTCTTCCATGACAACCATTTATGTTGATCCATGCAATAACCAGCAGATGCTGCCCTAAGACTGGTACAGCTGGTACTTTCCTGCCTCGGCTGTCCTGGGGGCAAGGTGTTAGAAGAAAAGTCAAGTGGTGTCCAGCAGAGCTGCCCTGAAGAGAACTGCTGAATCCCTTCACGGGCATTACGTACTGGCTGTATGACTTGCAACGGGCAGAGCCGTTCAGAAAAGCTGTGGTTGACGTAAGGCTGCACCCAACAGATCACCCTATCAATTGTCACCTGAGCCCCATCCTTAAGTATTGATCTTCAGTCAGGAAGCTGAAGTTTTCTTCCAGCAGTTGGAAGTACTTATAGTTAGTGTTAATACTAGTCGGGAATGTCACTTTTAAAAATTACATTCAAGCAAAAAAAAAAAAAAAAGAAAATCACAAACGTTTCAACAAGTGGGCTTGCGGCGAGTTCTGCTTTCTCCCAGCCCTCTAAGCAAATAGCTCCTGCCTCCCCCTCAGGGGAGTAAAATAATAATGGTAATATCTACTTTGGGTAGTAAGTCACACAACTCATATTTTGACCACACAAATTTGTATCTAAGTTTTAAAAGTTTCTGACTTCGTGGAGTCCTCAGTGGTTTTGGATAGAGAGAACTTCATAAAGATGCATTATCAGTTAAAAAAAAAAAAATTCTACATACTTATTTCATAGCTTAACAAACATACTCTTCTGTTGGGAAAGTAATTCCAGCTAAATCACTTGTAAGAAAGTATCTACAAACACTGTTTCTCCCCTACTTCTCATCTCATTAACTTCTAGATATTTTAATTTTCTGATGAGGGTCTCTGTCATTTCAGATGTCCAGAAGAACCCTTTGCCAGGTCACAGTATTATATTGATGTTATGTTGTTAAACTTGCAAAAAATGCTTCCATGGAAGCTTCCTAGGCAATCCACAGCAGGAACTGGACATGCTGCCATTTCAGTCCTGTCCAGCTGCATTTTCCAGAGCAAATCAATGGGGTTTGGCAGTAATACTAAGGCAGGGTCATTGCTGACAGAACCCCAAGTAAAGATACTCCTCCAGAGAGCTAAACAGAAGAGCTCCTGGTGAAGTCTTCTGCTTAAGATAACACAACACGACTCCGCCCACTTCACAGGGGATAGACAACAGCTGATTACCCATTTTATCCTCGTTAGACCAAATTAAGCATGTGTTTGCTTTACATTGCTTCAATCTTATCAGTCTGAAGTAATTAATGAAAACAACAGGCACAGTAACCAAGAGAATGGCACCAAAGTGTATGGGAGAACAAAAGGTCATTGGTAGGGTAACACAGGATGCTGTAGAGCATGGGAATTATCTGGCAGAAGAGAAGGAGGTAATCTAAAGCAATTACAGTCTTTCCCTTGTTCTGCCATTCACTGGTGAGAGAATGGTCATTCTGATGGACCACAGCTGACGATGGGGCATCAGTCAATGCACAAAAATGATGGTGGAGAGTCACTGACAGACAGCTGAGAGGGATTCCTACAAGAAAGGCATTAGAAAGTGGACAGAGTAGAATTAAACCCAGATGTCTGTTGAGTTTCCAGCCATTTCCTTTCTCTGCATCTTTTTTCCGACTATGGTTTTTACCTCTAGAGGGGTTGATCCCTGGGCCATGGGAGACCCAGCCACAAAAAATCTCTTGATGTGAGTAGGTGCGGAAGATTAGTTTTCCATATTATCGTAGAGGAGCACAATTGATTCAAAGTTACTCCTTTGACAAGTTACACACTTCAGTAAAAGTCAGGACTAGTGAGTACAGTTTGGTCCACCGTTTAAAACTAATAATCAGGTGATCCATTTACAGAGTGTTGAAAGAGGATAGCTGGTAGCTTTTGCCAGAACGACGCAGCACAGCATTTGCTATATTCAGGTAGTTCATACATATAAGGCAATGTACATCTCTTGTTCCAAGTCTGTTTATCTTGGATTTACATTGTTACCAGATGAAGTATACAGCTGTAGGACTCGACTTCAGTGAGACTACTCATATGTAAATAGTGACATAACTGTTTAGCAGATGAGGCCTAATTAAGCAGGAATCAGTCATACATTTCCCCCTCTCTTCGACAAAAGAATGTGAAGAATATTGCTGGAGCTTTGCTAGAAAGTCACAGTGCCTTGAACCAGCCTGCGAAACACCCCAAAATCCTAAGTGAGTCGCAAACATTCATTCCCTCCTTAAAACATCATTGAAAACAATGAGCTATTACTGACTGGCTTTTTCAAATACTTGAAAGGCTACCAAAATGTGCAGATGACTGCTAAGCACATGCTAAAAGACACCTTACATCCATTATGCACGGGCTCCTTAAGAGATCACTGAAAACCCACCTCAAACACCAGCACTAGCAATCTGACCAGAATCAGATGATAACAGTAGCTGTCAACTTTATGGAGATGCTTCTGAAATAATAGCTATATTGCATCATTGCTGGTGTGAAACAGGGTTGCCAGCTTCTCTCCATGCCAGCAATCTAATGCTATGTTTGAAAGAAAGGTCCCCTGGGGTCATTGTGTGCTAGTTTGGCTGGTAACCTCCTGCTTCTTCAACAGACGGATTTGGCACCTGCCCTGCTACTGCCCAGAGGGTAAATACCATCCTCCCAGTACATATTTAGGGTAGCCTCCCATCAAGTGTTGATTTTCTGTGCCTGATCCCCTCCTCCTGGAGATTATCCCACTCTGATATCTTCATCTTCCCCGCCCCCCCGCCCTGATCTTCATGCTGCAAGCATTAGCAGTCTTTCACTTTGCCTCCTCCCTCCCTGGAAGAGGTTTCCTTTCTTTCTGAGCCTACTCATCTTCAAACCGCTCCCAACTGCGTATATTCCATGCTGGTAACATGCAGATGAACATCGTAGTCATGATCCCACTCAGATACTAAACAAGCCTCCCACCAATGCCTAGTCCTCCTTTAAAGTGCTAGAACATTTCAGCTTGCTTTCAGTCTCCTCAAAGCACCAGGAAATCCTCTGGAGTAGGCAGCAGCAGAAAATGTGCTTGCTGTGTTTGTATCTCAGAGAACAGCTCGGTACAGACTCGCCTCCAAGCACACGTTTTGAGGGAAGAGACAGTAAGAGACCCCAAGGTGGGGTGGTGGGTCCATAGCCAGAGCAGAGCTTTGGCTCCTGCCCACCTCCTCTCAGCATCCCAGCTGAAGGGCTTTGGCACCAGCATTGACAGGAGGCATTTTGCATGTTGACTTCTTTTAAAATCACAAGTTGTGCTAAGTTCATGTTCATGCTTGGTAAAACCAGGAGACCCTGCAGGGGAGCCTCAAGGAAACCCACACCTGATAAGTCAGGATAACATCATGGTTTCCACCATCCAAGGTGTTTGGAGGAAACACCTTGAGATAGGTGCCTTGGCCAGTGTTCCTCACTGTAGAAGCAACAGTGCAGGCTAGTGGGGGAGGAAACGTGGCAGAGGTAAGAGTGGGTCTGCCAGCATTGTGTCAGCCACCGATTCGCTCACGCTGGGGAAAACCTTTGCTCAGTGCTTTTGGCTGGCTCTAGGTCCCCCTGCATTTTCCTCGCAGCACAGCAAGAACAGGTCCAAGAGTTTTGCATTAAGTATCTATTTGCCATCAACTATTGTAAAAAACATTGCTTAAATTACTTTTGTTAGTTATGGAAAAGGTGTGTTTCAGGAAAACTTCTAGAATTCAGGTTTTGTTTTTCTCCAACTACCACTGATGCAAATGTAGTTCAGACTATATCTTACCTCCTTGGGTGGCACTCATTTAGATTAGCTGAAAAAGACAGGAGATGAGATAAATGTAATGGAAACTATTGGCCCATGTCAGTTCTCCTGGATGACCTGAGCAAAATGAGCCACCGGGTATCTCTTACTAGAAGAAAACCAGAGATAGGGAGAGAAATCAGAACCTGGAGAAAAAAGAAACATGACAGCCGTAATCTGTTACTATTGCAACCTGATTACAGGATTCGTTGACATGGAGGGGACCCTTTCTTTTGGCAATAAAGACTATGTTTTGCTTCATGTAACCACAGGGAAAGTATTTCCAGACACATCAACCTTTGAAACCATTTCTTTCTTCAATTTCCTTTAAAAAGATCAAACGTACAACATGACTGTGAACAAAATCAGCTACACCACCACCTCATCACATTTTTAAATGCTGTTCTGTACAGTCCTGAGTTAGGAAAGAACTCCAGCATTTCCAGTACAGAAATACCCTTATAAAACTAAAGGGGATTAGCCTTAATTGTACTTATGAGTGAAAAGTAAACACATACTTTAGTTCCTTTCTAAGTTAATGTTTAAAAGGAAACTATCTCCCAAATCATATTAATCTACTTCTCAACAGTCAAATACCCTATCAGCTTCCATGGGATTTCTCAGTAACAGCTGCGTACTTGAACCTCATTGAGCATGATGGAAACATGTTATTGTTAAGAACAAAATATCTGTTGGAGAAATTATACACTGAGTTAGCAGAGAGCAGGAGGAACCGGGTGCATATCGTGTAAGGATTATTAAGGGATGCTGGCAAGCTCTGAGATAGGAGCGACCCTTGACTTTGTCTCAACATTTATATGATGAACTCATTCAAATATATCTGCGCTCTCTTCAAGTCCCCTGTGCAAAAAAGGAAGAAGGTGAGATGGCCACAGAGGAAGAGGGGAGCAGGGAAATAGTTACGTAGGAGAAAAACACTAAAGGAAAGTAGAAATACGGAGAAACTCTTATGAGGCTACCACCAAACTAAGGGCCTTTAGGCAAATAATATCCTCCATCCAGGCTCTTGCATTGAGTTAACTGAAACAACCCCCATACCAGCTATGTTTGCAACTGTCCGCTGTATTTTTATCCTGTCATTTTCTGACTAAAATGGCAAACAAATTCTCCCCTGAGAATGTATTCACAACAGCCAGGAAATAGTGCTAATGTTGACCTAAATAAATAAAGCTTCTCCTGCATAAGAATTCCTGCAAGGATCCTTTAACACAAGGTACTTTGAAAACATTTACTGCAAAATGCATATGAAACCCTGAGGGACAAACAACCTGCTAGACACTATGGTCTCACTATCCCAATTTGGCAAGCGAGGCTGAGAGATTTATAAATACACTGCTGAAGAAAACAACGATACTCAGGGCAAGACTTCTGATGCCAAACCTGAAGGTCCCGGATCCTACCGGTGGACCTTTCAGTTAGAGCATAGATGAATTTTCATAGAAAAAAAATATTATCTTATTGAGTTGTATACATGGATTTGGGCTAAGGGGTGTTAGCTTTAACTACCTGTGTTGTCTTATGATTATTTTCAGGATATTTTCTGCCACAGGTGATGCTATTACTCCTGCTTAACTTCTTGACAGGGTCATTCATTGCTGTTAATGAGAGCAGTTACACACTTAAAATAGATCTCTTTAGATGCACTGTTTATTGAGGTGAATTAGATCTGTTGTTCTTAACCAGTCTGAAGTGGTAGAGCTGAGACCCCTTCCCAAAATCACACTGTCCAAAGATAGGGGCAAGTCTAGAGGAAGATTTTGTGGAGGCTTATTTAGGATTTGATTGCAAACGCATCTAACTCAGCAGTGCTAGAGGTTGTTGGTAAAAATATTATTGCTACTCCTACTTTAGATTTGTATCATAGATTTGAAGTTGGTTTTGTTCCATTTACAGCCCACGTACTGCTGCAGCATCCTTCCTTTTGCTCTACCTGCTAACCCGTCAAAAAGGTGGGCCGTTAGCAGAACCTCCACTGAGCAGCAATTAGCAAGTCTCCTCTTCCAGCAGAGATGACGAAACTGGCTTTTGTTTTTCCAGGACTTGGAGCTAGAATGGCAAAGAAGGGCCATTATTTTCATTTAGTGCCTGCTGTAACGCTGCCCACTTCTCTTAAAAATGTTCTTTTGCATGGGCTCTATGAGTCAGTACCTTCCTCACGTGCAACATATATATGAAGCCTTTAGGTGTGTAGATGTCATTGTGAATTAATTCACTTCAGCCACGTAAGTCCTTTCTGCCTTTCATCACCTCTACTGGAGTCGAACTAAATATAATCTACGCATTTTCCCTTCTACTTTCTTTTTTTGATGCACTCTCCTATTCTAATTGCTCCTCATAGGAGCCAAACTAACTTTTGTTTGTGACCCAGGGAACTTTATTGAATAAGTATATCTAGAAGTGTTTCTAACACTGAACAGCACACAAACTGCATGATTACTTTTAGTGTCTCTTATTGAACAGAAAGTATTTTAATAACCTGAAAGATTCTCCAGTGAACAGTGCTGGATCTGCGCAATTTATAGCATATTTAAATATTTTTACATTGGTACGCGAGATTGAATTCCAATATTTCTCTTTTGTATCTCTGAGCATTTTAATACACTTCTGGGAACACTTACCTTTTATGATGAAAACAATATTTTCTAACATAAAGTGGTGATTTCAGTTTAAGTGCAACCATATGTATCTTAGGGCAAGGGCTTTTGGTTCTAAAAAACGGTTTAATGTTAAGGATCTTTCACAATGGAAATGTCACAAACTACCATATACCAGCTTTCTTAGAGAAACAAAGATAAAATGCAGAACAGTATAGCTTCTGTACTTAAGGATAAATACTTTGAGGCACAACTGTAAATTGAGATTTTTTTCAATTAAAATTGTAAAACTAGAGAGATATAGGAAAAATTCAAAACAAATCTACTTGATTTAATGAGCCTGTCTCTCATGGTATGGGTTAGATCACATCCTATTTTAGTTTACCAGTCTGATTACTGGTGGGTAATAACATTGCTAGACCTAATTCCACAAAACTATGCAAATAACTTATCCCTGGGTCTATACAGCATATACCCCCTCATCAGTAGAAACATCACATTCAATAATTTTGTTTCAGGCAAAGATCTCAAATCTTTCAGAAACCTGAATTAAATTTTACGGCTTTGAGACATTTTGGTATCCATTTTACAAAAAGAAAAACTGAGGCAGACAGCATTTAAACTGCCAGTAAATGACTCTGATATTGCAGCTCAGTCCCTAAGCTGTTTGCCCACAATAATAATGCCGGTCAAGATTTGGCAGTCCCAACACTTTTTTCTAAGAAGTCTATAATGACTCTTCTCCTTTGCCCACTGAGTATATTACTTTGACACTGGGAAAAGATCCATGTAAAAATATTTGTATCATAATATCAAGGATATGCACTTATTTATATCATCTAATGGCAAAACACTGGCGAGGAACAATTATAAATTTGGGGGTAGAATGACTTTAGTTGTTCAAGTTGTACATAAATCAGAAGAAAAAGCAGAGAACTTGAGCAAACAGTGAGAACACAGCAATTAGATTTTCCAGTTCTTAAACATTCTCAGACTTGCACCGTCTACCCTAAAGGTTAATATTCACCTGTGGGTCACAACATGTTTATTGTGCATTCACTCTGCAGCCTGCACCCTGGGGTAGTGAATTTGGAAGAGCTGTGCAATTATAGAATCATTTAGATTGCAAAAGATTCTTAAGATCATTGAGTCCTGCTGTAAACCTGATGCTACCAAGTCCACCATAAACCATGTCCCCAAGTGCCGCATCTACATATCTTTTAAATACCTCCAGGGATGGTGACTCAACCACTGCCTTGAGCAGCCTGTTCCAATGTTTGACAACCCTTTCTGTGAAGAAATTTTTCCTAATATCCAATCTAAACCTCCCCTGGTGCTACTTGAGGCTGTTTCCTCTTGTCCTATCACTTGTTACTTGAGAGAAGAGACCAGCTCCCCCCTCCCTACAGCCTCCTTTCAGGTATTTGTAGAAGGCAATAAGTTTTCCCCTCAGCTTCCTTTTCTCCAGGCTGAACAACCCCAGCTCCCTCAGCCACTCCTCGTAACACTTGTTCTCCAGACCCCTCACCAGCTCCGTTGCCCTTCTCTGGACCCGCTCCAGCACCTCAATGTCTTTTTTGTGGTAACGGGCCCAAAACTGGACACAGCACTCGAGGTGGGGCCTCACCAGTGCCCAGTACAGGGGGACGATCACCTCCCGACTCCTACTCACCACGCTGTTCCTGATCCAGGCCAGGATGCTGGTGGCCTTCTTGGCCACCTGGGCACACTGCTGGCTCGTGTTCAGCCCACAGTCGACCAACACCCCCAGGTCCTTTTCTGCCGGGCAGCTCCAGCCACTCTGCCCCAAGCCTGTAGCGCTGCCTGGGGTTGGTGTGACCCAAGGGCAGGACCCGGCACTTGCCCTTGTTGAACCTCATACCATAGGCCTCGGCCCATCCATCCAGCCTGTCCAGACCCCTCTGCAAAGCCTTCCTACCCTCCAGCAGGTCGACACTCCCACCCAACTTGGTGTCCTCTGCGAACTGACTGAGGGTGCGCTCGATCCCCTCGTCCAGGTCCTTGATAAAAATATTAAACAGAAGAGACTTTAGTGCTGAGCCCTGGGGGACACCACTTGTGACCAGCCATCAATCGTATTTAACTCCATTCACCACCACTCTTTGGGCCTGGCCCTCCAGCCACTTTTTTTTTACCCAGCAAAGAGTAGACATATCCAAGCCACGAGCAGCCAGTTTCTTGAGGAGAATGTTGTGGGAAACAGTGTCAAAGACCTTACTAAAGTCTAGGTAAACAGCTTCCTCAGCCATTCTTTCATCCACTCCGTGGGCCATCTTGTCATGGAAGGAGATGAGGTTTGTTAAATGCTCTGGGGACACCCAGCCATGCAGGCAGGGGATGTTGCTGCCTGTGAGCCTACAGTGGTTGTGCTCCTCACATGGTGCCTGCTTCCCGTTCGTGGCCAGGTACCCTTCTGAGCCCTACCTTGCCTCAGAGCTACAGAAGCTGGGTAGCAAGATAAGCGCATGGCTCGTCCCCCAAGCCCCCGTGGTGCTGGGGTGTGCCGTGCTGGAGGGGCTGGAAACATGCTTGCCCGGGCGGGTGCTGATGATGAGCCTTCACCTGTGAGCCCCACGATGCCGGGGGCCCTCTGTGCCGCAGCAGCCATCCCATGCCATGCTGTGCCGCCAGCCTTCCCTCTTTAATCAGGCTTTTAATCAATCAGCACTTGGGACAAAGCACAGGCCTGAAGAGCAGATGATGTATGCCAATATTTTCCGATCTTTTATTGGTGACTCATTTTTTGTGCAGCCTGTTTTCCATGAGGAGAAGAAGGCAACCCAGATACTACCAGGGAAAGGAGGTGTGAAGATTCAGATAACTACAATAAAGATAATTCCAAATTATTTGTCAGGAAAACTCAAGATGACTATCATTATTAATAATTTCATCTCTGAGGCTTGCACGGTTACGTGAGACTGAAATGAAACTTGGCCTAAGGTTTCCCTGCCTTTCAGTGGGTTTGATTGTTGGCTTAAAGATGCAGTTGCTGTGAAGATGCTGTCTCTCATAATCTCACATTTATCTTTTTCTCAGGTTTCTCACAAATCTTTTGACATTCCTTGCTTGGGAGTAATCCCCACTAAATCTAAAGTACGTGGCAGTACTCCGAAGGAGAAAATCTGGGAGTAAAATCTAGAAGAAAAGCCATAGGCTGAAAAACAAATGATTAATCTCAAGTAAGTAGGTAAGAAGAAAGTCGTAGAATACCAGTACTTCTCAATTATTTAAACCTAATCAGCAGCATATAAATCACTGTATCTTAACATGACACCTTCCTGTGTCACTAAGACTCTCTCAAAAAATGTACTGTGGATATTGGCCTAAAGAGTGTTCTCAGAGTAGAGCAACACAAACAAAAACAATGGTAAGATGAAATGATTCAGACAAAAGTTATATAGTTAAACAAACATAAAGCTACCTAAAAAGCCTTGAATTCAATTTGAGAAGTGCAAGCTGGATTCTTATCTGCTTAAATTGACATAGTTCCATGGCTTTGTGGAGCTGAGCCACCTTGCACCAGAGTAGAATCTGTGTCTTGGGCCTCTTGGAGAAACAGCAAAGAAGAAAAACAAACAAAACCCGTTCAAATCACTCTAATGATTGCTTGTCTATATTGATAACTAAATTAAGCTAATTAAAAACTTTTTTCCCCACCTAATTCTTTATTATGATAAAGGGTTTTTTTTGTTGTGCAAATTCATTAGTAGAGCTTATTCTCTGTCATTTACATTTACTAATATAAATAGCCAGAAAGCACTGATGAATAACCCACTGGCTCTGAAATCCAGCAGTAGGGAAAGGTCTATGCTTGTAGCTACGTGAAGTAAATAAACACAATATGCTGTTCTCTGTTGCTAACGTTCCCCATCTTTATATATGTCATTTTATACATTTAATGTCTTAAGTTATTCTTCCCATTGCAGCTAAGTAAGCACCACCAAGAGCAAGAAGCACCTGAGATAATTGTGCCCTCATGTTGGGGTGCACACTAAACCCTGGGAGGTTGTGCTGTCTTTTATGAAGGGAGGTAGGAAGCCGGCTCTTCTTGGGCCAGCCAGAGGAGCCAGCGGGAGCACCTGGGCTCTCTCTAGCAGCTTCTCCAGAGGAAACAAGGTAGGGGTGGAGCACATGGAACTAGGAGGGTTTAGATGCAGGTGGCACCCACTCTGCAGGTTTCTGGTGGCTGGAAGGCAGGAATTGCTAATAGGTGAGGACATGTTTGTTGGGGTACAGCAGCAGAGAGGACAGCGATGGGGCCCAGGAGAGATGATAATGAGAAGGCTCCCATAGGAAGTGCCATGTCAGTACAGTACAGCAGCACCTGGGGCATGAGAGCTCAAGTATCTCAGGTGCATCTGGACTGCAGGCAAGAGGAGGCATCTCCAGGTGTTGCCTCCAGTGCAGATCAAAATTCTTAGGAAGAGATTAAAATCGGAGCCTCTCACTTGGATCTCAGCCCTTGCAACCTGCTTCTCCTCCCAAAATAGTCAAGGCTGGGGTTCAGACAAGACTTTCCAAGTTTACCTTATGGAGACACGGCTGGTGGTCATGCACCATGCTCTGGCAAGTCCTACAAGCCCACTCGTGGGAGGGCAGGCAGACAGAGCACGGCCACTGTTCACCACTGCACATCCCCATCAGTGCCAGGGATGCCGGGCAGAGGAGAGGATGGCCTAACATCTGCAGAGATGGCAGAAAAGCTCTGGTAAGCAAAAAGGCTTTTATTGATCTGAGGGCCATGGCTAGGCAAAGCAGGATTGTCATGTCTCGGAGTGAAAGGTTGGGCATCTTATTGGCCTATTGCTTCCCAACCTTTCCATATGCATATATTAGTAACACACATTTACATGCACCTGTATGCATTTACATGCACAAAAAGACTGACCATAAACCAGAATGGAAATATGGTGATTTAGAGAATAAAAAACCTAAAGGTTAGAGGATGACTGAGAGCAACAGTAAAAGATATAGTTTTTCTGAACTCCTGATGCCCTGTGAGTTGGAACAAGCTGTCTGAAGCCTTATTCCTAGGGGTACACTGAAGGAGGGGTGGTGCCAGCAGGACTGCTACAGTGAGAACATGGCTGGGAAGATTATTTGTATGAGATAAGGTGAAAAAAAGTCAGGGGGACTTCATGCCTCTGCCACGGTCTCCTGCGGATGCAAGCCTTTCATGTGCATGGCTCTTGTAATTTTTCAGGAGTAAGCAAGACTGCGAGAGCAGGATCTGAAATACGTGGGCAGTGTTTTTCCTCAGTCTTATCAAAAGCAAAGCAACATCAAAATATCGAAGTTGACAGAAACGATTTTAATACGTAATCATTATTTCCCACAATAATTTATGGCTAGATTGGCAAGAACGTTCCTTCTTAACCACTCTCGTGGACAATACATGGTTCAATAGCCAAGAACCAAGAAGTTACAATGATTGTCCCAATAAACTTAGAGCAGTGCAGGGTGTAAAGGCCGTTGTAGCTATTTGCAAATCTCAGATTCCCTCGCCTTCGCCTCCTACACACGCATGGTCTATGGGGGACACAGGTACCAATGTGATAAGCGGGAGCATGCAACATGAGCCTGGACACCCTGGGAGAACTCTAAACCCAACCTACTTCACAGGTCCCCATGCCCTCCCAAACGAGCCACCCACCACCCGATCCCATCTTGGAGAAGACACGAAGAACCACATGAGCTCCTTACCTCCTGGAGATATTGGGAGGATGCAATCCTCCGTTCGCCGGGCAACACGGGTCCTGACGCCGTGGGGATTCACTGGGCAGAAGCACTGGAGCAAACACTCCTGCGAGTGAACAGACCAACAAATTTGTACAGATGTAAGGTAGCGGTTGTGTAACAGCCCCGGTGATTTACATTTGCTATCTGCAGATAGGGATGAACCGCAGGTTGCCTGCAGTGTGCTTGCACGCTCGTACACGCACGCCCCGGAGGGAGAGTAAAGCAGAGCCCTTGGATCTCAGTCAAGGTGGTGATTCAGAGGCAGAGCAGCGCGCGCGGGATGGGTAGCTGCTAGCCAGCTACTTGTTGGGTGGGCTTGGGCTAATTAAGCTGTCTGATTGGAGGAAGAAATCAAGGATTCAGGAGCGAGAAGAGCACAAAAGTGCAAGTCAAACTTCAGTGTCTGTTAGCTTGACGTGTCATTTCATGACAGTTTACAGACCTGTACGGGAGGACAAAGTGGAAAGCATCTATTTTTATGTTGGGGAGGGACGCTGAGCTGAAGACAAGACTTAGTGTGTGAAAAATGGAGTTTGGCTGCTTTTTAGTCTAAAGCCACCTCCTGCTACACACTCCTCTGTTCAAAACAGCACGCATCTTCATAGCATCACTTGCATGCAGGGTAGCCTTGTTTTGTTACAGGACCAGGATCGGGGAGGAAATTGGTTTCTGATGCTCTGAATAGCTTTGTAAATGAATGATGAATGAAGACGCAGGCAAACCAGGAGATACAGGGAAGAAATTGATAAATAGAAGAGAACGCTGTGGAAAAAAACCAAGGGGATCTAAATTACTTACACAAAATCCAGTAGTAATTTGCATGCTTGGTATTAGGTATTAATGGCATCTGTCTCCCTGCTGCACTGAAACATGTTTTATATGCACAAATAAAGGAAACTGCCAACCATCCCAGTGTTTGTGTTAGTTTTAAAGAACCCCCACATTTAATTTCCAAGCTTAGAAGGAAATAAGAAACCTGGAGCTCTGGAGATCATTGCTGTTTCCTTCCAGAGCAATTCCGCATGTTTGACATCTTATCTATTGTTTATGTCAGGCAAACAGTGCCTGGACAACACACAGAGTGGGCTGCAGCGGTAACACGGTGAGCGAATACCTATGAGTCTAGGTGATTCATTGCTCCAAAGAGCTCTTGCTTTAATCACAGAGGACTGGCAGATGAGGAAGACCATGAGAATTTATGGCTTTGGGGCAGAGTGACAGCTGTCCCAGGTATTCCAACCTAAGTCTACAAATCAATGCTTCTATTAGAAAGTGACAGCATTAATGGTGAAGGGTTGAGGAACCAACTGCCCCCCAGAAGAAAATTGCCATGTGAGAGAGCAACCCTGCTTCACCCACAGAAAAATCAATCAGAAATGAAAGCTTTTAGATGGCCGAGGGATCCATCTGTAAGCTCGTCTCTAGCTAAGGTAATCTTGCCTTCCTGCGTGTTGGGCTGCCTGTTTTATCACAGAGGTGAAGCAGGGTAGAGTTTAGTGCAGGACCCTGTAGGCAGCGATTAGCCATGGAGCATCCCCCAGTCCTGCCAGCATCCCTGTGTGGACACCGCGTCTCACTGCTCCACCTGCACAGGGACCTTTTTACACCCACTCTGCTGTTTTAGATGAGCAGTTTAGCGTCCACATCATGCTTTATGCAACAGACCGATGCTCCCTCCAAACCCACACTTGGCCTCTACCCCAGACAGCTGGGTCCTGTCTGAAAGCAGCAATCCCTACAGGTCATGGAAAGATGAGAGCTTCCCTTCAGAACTTGCGGCTGGAGCAGATAACTAGAAATTTAGAGACCTGAGCTCTATCATCCCTTACAACGCTCACAGGTGCAGGTGAATAGTTTCCTTATCTGCGTGACTCAGTTTCTCCATCAGAAAAAGCTGCCTCTCTGGGGTGTTTATTCACCAAAAGGGATTTGAGGCTTTCAGCCGGGTGGAGATACGGAAGTGCAAAGCACTAGTATGGGCAGCAGCTGTGGCCTGCTTACACCCAGAAATAGAGAGAAAGAACTAAAAAAGGGACACACCAAACACTTTCATATCACCTACCACACAACCCTCTGCACAAACCAAGAAATGTGCTTTATTTTAGAGGGGGGACCTGCCCTGTGGCTGCTGCTGCCTGGTGGGGAGGTACGAGGGACCCTAATGCAGAGCCCGCTCCCAGACTGAACTGCTCAAACAAAGGCGATACCTGCCTTCTAGCCTCAAAGAAGCTTTCACAGAAACCACGGCCCTTTTCCAGCCCTATTTGAATCACCTAAAGCTGTGAGCCTTTCCAGCCCACAAACACCTGATTAAGCGAGATGTGTCAACCCATGCCTGCTCCAAGGACTGAGACACACAGCTGCTAAGGTGGCCATTACAGTGTCCCATCAGGGCAGCTTAGGGCTGGTTGGTTTGTCTGTTGGGTTTCAGCATTCAGTAGCTATAAAAACAGCACAAATAATCAAATGGGAAAAAAAGAAAGAAAAAAAGAAAAAGAGCTCAAATACTTGCTTTCAGACTGCACGTCTTGCAGTTCTTTGCAGAAAGCAAAGTCAAAAGCAAGGTTGCATTCACAAGCTGATGCTGATATTGTCATTGCAGACCATATGGGCAACACATATAATTTGGAGATACTACTTGTGGAGCTGAGTGCTGATACATGGTAAAGGTCATATAGTGCTGCAAAGGCAACACCAAGAGGTTGTTTGTTTTGTTGTTGTTGGTTTTTTTGGGTTTTTTTTGTTGTTGGGTTTTTTTTTTTTCTCTCTCCATAGGAGAGGACACAAAATCCTACCTGAAGTCCGTGACGCTACCACGGTATCTGTGTGACTCTCTCTGAGGAATGCTTGGGAAGAGGAGGGTCACCGCTCCCAGATCTGCTGCAGGCTGCCACTTCTCACTCAATGATAAGTGACAGGGCTACCATTAATGGGCAGGAGACCAAGCAACGAGCCCACCTTCTTCTGAGAAAGGGCAACCAGTTCAGAGCTTTAGGGTCATTTCTAGTAACACCCTCCTACTTGTCTCCATTTGCTTTCAAGGGTGATCAGAAATGTAGCATTTGGGGGGGGAGGGGAAAGAGAGAGAGACTTTTGAGGGACCGATCAAGCACTTGAGATTTTGTTGAATCCTTATGACATACTTTTACCATTTAATTAAAGAAAAAAAAAAAACAAACAGCAGTACTTCCTAAGTTTAAATCTTTTGGGGAGGCAGCATCAGCAGCCAGGATCACCACTGAAGTTTCTGCATGGAAGCATCCTCGCGGAGAAGAGTCCCAGACATGAGCATTACTGAAACTTAAGGTGTTGGCGTAACATTTTACTGCTTCTACTTTTACTTCTGCAGTGGGTCATTTCTACCCACCATGTACACAAGACCAAGTGTTACTTCTGAGGATGTTAACCCAGGAATGCTTTTTTTTTTTCCCCCATTGTTGATGGAAGAGACAAGAACTATCTTCCAAGTCATTATTGTGGTTATAGTCAGTTATGAGAGAAAAACATTAAAAATATTTTGGTGCTTATATAAAATAGAACAGTATCAAACAAATGCTTAGAAATTAGGAAAAAGTAAAAATAACAAGCCCACAGTATCTTTGAAGTTCCTACAGTAATGTGAAGCATTATTCTATTGTTCTCTTTGGAAAATAATTTCCTATATTGTTGCCTCTATACATGCAAGATGACTGTTTAGGCAGCTAGTTCCTAAGCTCTATACATTTCCAGCTGAAAGATCAGAAAAAATGGAGAAGTTAGAAAATGTCACCTCAGTTGTGATTCTTGATCACAGAAGACTCAGTAATGACAATAATTCCCGGGATAAGATGACTGAGTGTTTGAGAGAGAGAAAAAAAAAATAATTGATATTGTCAAGTTATTGCCTAGTGACTTCTTGGCTTGAGGACAGTTTTGCAAAGATATGAGGATGCCGGTGTTGCTGTGGGTTGTGATACTCCAAACCATCTATCAGCTTAGTACTTCCATCCTGGAGAATTTCTGAATTTTCACTTATTTTCCTGCTTTTCCAGAAGGGGACAAGTAAGCAGCTATGGAAAACAGCAGATTCCAAGACCTGCCATAAGAGCATTTCTAATATTTTAATGACCTGGGAGCCAGACATTTTTTTGGTTTTGGTTAGTACTTCCATAACATGCCTCAGATGTTTTGCTTCACTTTTTAACCTCAAACACAGCACAGCATAGCCAGACGCTTGCAAAACGCAGCGTCATGGACAGGCACCAAGAGAGTGCTGCGTATACAATGGAAAAAATGCAGTAGTGACACATACGCATCTATAGCTATATATACACACACGCTGCCATTCAGGTGAGCACAGGCAGCCTGGATTTTCCAGGCTGACATGTTATTTACTCTTCTCCTAGCCTTGGAAGATTTTCCCTGGAGCTCAAAATCTGCCCTCCTCTGACAGGGCTCGGTCTCTGGAACCCACCCACTGGGAGGGTCTTTCAACAGAACCAGCTCACCTCCCTTACCAGCTGACTTCACATAAACATTGGCTTTTAACCCCTAGGGTATTACACTTGACCTTTGCACCCACTGCAAATATCTTCATAAAAAAATGCTTGAGTAATGAGGAAGGAGGGGATGAAAGGATTCAGGGCAGAAATAGCATATGCAAAATTCGATTGAGCTTCCTGGTCACTACATCCTGATACAAAGGTGATTGGGGAGGTGTGATGGATGACATGTCATTCACAAGAGCTCTGTCTGTAGTTGCCAGCATAGAAAGAAGTCCTTAAAATTCCAGCAGCTGAAGCCCTGACATCCATCAGGGAGAGGAACACAGCCATCCACCCACCCACTTGGCCAGCGCAGGAGGCCAAACGATGAGCATAAGTCACAATCATTTTGTTTGTGCGAAACTCTCGGCCATGGAGTAGCAGCTGGTGCCTGGCTTACTGTGGCACTCCTATTTGTACTGACAAGTGCAAACACATCTGTATACAGTGGCTCCCGAACTTCTGGTGTGCAGGGGTTTTCCTACCTGGCAGCAATCTGGTTAGAGGGGTAGATGCTGCTGTTTACGGGGAGATTATTTAGTTGCTGGAGTACAGCACATTCCTACCTGCGAGAATGATTGATTTTGTAAAATAGCTCGGAAATGAGGTCAGTGTTGTTTAGGCTTCCATTTGTTGGCATTCAAATACTATTGTAACCCAATTCATCTTTTTTTTTTTTTTTCCCTTTTGACTGTCACCCATCACCTAGGGTGCAAAGTAGAAATGGTTTTCGTCTGCCTTTGTATGGATCTTAGCAGCGTTAATTTTTAATTGAAAGCCATGCTCTAACACCAAGAAGCCAGATGGGTTTGATTCAAACTTCACTCAAGCATCCTTTGACTGAGCTTCGAGTACTTTCTATTAGTTTAGACTGAAATAAAAAAGTGCTTTCTGCCATGCTCTCCCCATTCAGAGTGTCTGAGAAACTTTGCAGATAAGATCCCCAGCTTTTCCCCTTGCAGCTCTTGGTTACTCGGTCTGGTTCCCACACTGCTCACATTGGCTAAACACAGACCAGTCCCTAGCAAAATAAATAGTGTTTCTTAGTCAGTACAAAAGTGCGTGGCTTCTTTGCCGGAATTACAAATTCTCCACAAGTTACACCTGTGGCCAATAGGGCCTGAGGGATGAAACAATATGAAAGCAGGTCATTATTTGAGTAAACACGAGATGATGCCATGAGGAAGTATTTGACTCACCAGGTGGCAGAGAGGAACAGCAGCGTTATTCTGTTTTTCTCTGTTTCTTCGTCGAGGCGGGCACCACCAGCCATTTTTCACATCACATAACTGTCCTCCCCTATCCCCTACGGGTGAAGTGGTGGCTTAGGGAATGACGTACTCAGAGCAGGAATTTGGGCTAGACAGCTTTTTCCCCATCGGTTTGAGGCACCAGCTGGGGAACACCTGCAATTAACGGGACCAGCATTTTGATGTAGAAAACACAGGGCAGTTGGCAGGGACGGTACATCTCATCATCCCTAATTTGCACGGGGGAAACCGAGGCATAAATGTGCAAATCAAGGCACGTGTATTGCCACGGCTCGGAGTTACTATAATTTAATCTTGAGGTTTTTTTCTGAGGTGAAGGGGAGCTACGGAGGGAGAGGCTATGGAGTTGGTCCCCAGTTCCCCTCCCGCAGCCGGCCCCCGGGGCTGGCAGGATCTGCTTGCTTGACCTTTCCAGGAACGGGGCTGCGTGTCTGAGTGAAGACTCACTCAGGATCAACCCCCGTGACTCTGGATAAATGAAACACTTTGCCGTCTGGCATATCACTCCATTTCCCACGAATGGCACAAATAGTCACCGCGGCATGTACAAACACAAGGAATCTATTATTGGCACCTCTCCTTGGCTCGCCGTTGTGACGTCCAACCTGGAGGCAAGTGTTAATGCCCTTATAAGGCTCCTCGCACACATTTAAATGTGTTATCCTTTGGCCGATTATACAAACTGCTATCTCAGTAGCATACGGCATGGGGAGGTGGGAGATTTTCTTGGCTCTGTGGTGAGAGAGAAATTAAAAAGGAGCCTACAATGCTGAGTCACTGTGACAAATAACTTACTATGGAATACATTCAGGCTTTAGCAAGGAGGCAGCTGATAGTGAGTCAGTGACTGACTAGTGCCTCCTAGATTTTCCTCCTTGGGAAAGATTCAATATAATGGGATAAAGTGCCAGCAAAAAGTTGTTCTCAGTGTTACCAAGTCAATATCACTAATTATACACATATAATGTAACTTAACAGTTTTAACTATGTCGCGTAATATGTGCATTTTGTTTGGTGCATAGCATCTCCCTGTTATGAAGTTGTTCAGTACATCCCATTAAAAACACTGGTTTTCAGATGCTGGAAATTTTGCCAAACTTCAACTGTTTGGCCATGTTAATTCAGGCATCTCCTTTCTTTTGGTTGCTCAACTTTACAGGCTTATGAATGTCCTATTTAGTGTTCTGGTTTAACACTCCATAGCACAACTTAAATCAAAATAGATAATTTTGTGTTAAAAAAAAAAAACAACAAACCTCTTCGAAGTACAAAATGGGTACAGTTTTGAGGCAGAAGGTAGAAATGATCATAATTCACCCAAAAATTTAGTACCAGTGAAGTCAAATTTGCATGTGCTCAATCATGGCAAATTTGTGTATGTGTGGGTTTTTTTCCCCCCCCTCCAGTCTGACAGACCCATACTCGGGCAGGGAAACAACATCTCACCCTGAGAAGTGGCTCACTCAGGAGGGAAGCAGAAAGCTGGTCTGAGCAACTTTGTTCTGGCCCTCTTCTCCTGGACCCCAGGCCACGTACCTGCCAGTGAAACAGCAGAAACATCAAGAAACAAAGCCTCCCAATGGCTTAAAAACAGCAGCCGAACCCCTTTCCTAGTGCAAACAGAAAGGGGGTTGTGCGAGTGTCTGGCACAGCTGCCGATTAAATTCTCAAATATTCACACGATCTCCTACTGCCACTGCTCCCTTTAAGAAACAACTTGCTGTCTTGCTGAACATAAATAACATGGAGAAAGTTAAAATGCAATTGTGTCACCCGTGAACCATGAGTTGAAGCCTTTTCAGCCAGTCCACCCTTGGCCATGGCAGCCGGGGATCAAAGGGCCTGAGCAATGTGATACCTCCTCTGTTCCCACCAGGCTGCCCCAGCTGATGTCCCTTTCATCTTTGCCTGTGCTCTTGCCTCCAGAGACACCCAATAGCCTCAACCCTGAAATTCCTAAGATACCATGCTAACCATTACATTATGGGGAAGATTATAACTATTCCCAAGCAGACCACAACCAGGTGGAAAGAATTTTCCACCTGCACTCTGGGAGGAGACATGAGGTTCAGGCTGGCAAGGAGAACATTTTTCCTCAAGTAATTCCAGCTGAGACACTGCAGTCAGGGCACCCTTTCTAACCACAAGTATCATGAAAGCATTGAAAAACCCACTGTTCACTTGAACTGTTAATTAAGGGATTATACTAATGCTGTTCTTGTCTAAAGACCGGCTGCTAAAGAAGTGTAATTACTTATTCACATCTGTTGTCCAACTCATATGAACAACAGTGGTCCAGTTGCTAGTGAATGGGGTCCATAAAGCTGGTCAAATATTTTTGCACGATGCTTTTGTTTGTTTCTTGAACAAAACTGGCTTTTTCCCCCCCCTAAAACAAAGCTTTTCTTGAGAAATGGTGGTATCGTCAACAATTTCACTGTCTTTTTTTAGCCGAGTGCATCCCTTTCCAGCCCGTGAGACAAAGGGCTTCTTTATTTCCACCATGGCTCTGATACATCGCATTACAAACCCCACTATTAAAGCATACTTGATAGGGGCAGCCAAGGGCTTTTCCACGCCAGGGAAGAGACAAGTCCATAGGGCTGCAGGGAACTACATGTTCCACCGATGCCAGCATTATCTGGTCTGTGGTTGCTGAAGGACTTTAGAGCCAGGTTCTTATTGGCCCTGAGGCAATGAAGTGGCCTTAAAGTGGATGTGAGAATATAGTTATGATCAAAAGACTCTTAAGGAAGAATTGTTTGAAAAATTACACACAGACCCTTCTTTTAAAGGGCTGCAAATTCATATAATTTTAAAGAAAAAAAAATACATGTGTTTTTCTTTGTGCACTTGTGAAGAGAGGCTCTCAGATTTGACCTTTCCAAAACGCTTGTCAATGACCAGCTATAAAACAAGCGATCTCAGTAATATTTTTCTAATGCAGAGTGAAAAGCAGCCAACTTCCCATAGAAAAGGAGGAGGATTTTCTCAAACTAATTTTATTTCCTTATCTTTAGTCATCTGTTGAAAAGAAAACACTAAATATATTCCTCAGTCTACTCCTTCCAGTGATAGCTCGAAGGAGTAAAGAACCATATGCTCCTTCAGCTGATCTATACTGTCTCCATGACAATGCACATTTACAAAGTTTGCTTCTAACAACTTTGTAGTATGAGCTCCAATTGCTTGTAATTAAGGGTACGAGGCAGCCTTTCAGGAGGGAAGGGCTGCTCATTGCTGTGGCCACATGGGTTGAGCTCCCCTTCCTGCTTCTGCTGGAGAGGGCTGCCCTTCCGTATGGGGCTCTAGGTGAGGCCATGACACTCCTGCACAGAAACCACCCAGGCTTTCAGCTGGTGGAAATCAGTTTAGCTCCAGCCACATCTCAGAAATCTAGCACCAGCCAAGAAGCTGATACTCTTAGTCCCTTCAAGTTCCATACCACTTTTAACACATAAGACACCTTAAAAGGGATTTTAGTAATCAAAAAAATCTTAGATTTACACACAACATCCTTCTGGTTAAAGGATGCTTTGCTCACACCGTGAGCAATTTTTCACTTAATTCAGTGAAAACAGTTTCCCAAAGGTTCCTCTTCCTGAAGGAGAGCAAGGTCTTGAAGCCATGACCTCCTTGAGCAGGACAGAAGGGTGCAGGAACAGAAGCTGGGCATGGGCAAGTGAGGTAAGAGGGAATAGTTGGCTAGTGGGCAAGGGAAACAATATGCCAGAAAATAGAGGGGCTCAAATTACAAACAAGGAGGCTTAAGCGTCAGCAGTAAAAGCAAAAAGTAGTAACTCTAAGATGGGAAGGTGCACTGTTTGTCTCAACAAAGGCAAATCATAGATTTTGACAGCATTGCTTTTTAATGTCTTAAAAAAGTAATTCTAGACATACACACATTTTATACTTTTTTTTAAAAAAAAACCTAACAAAGAAATTACTTGTTTGATCATCTTCCCAGTACTTGAGGCAGACTGAAGGTTGGAAAGTCCCACGTTTAAGGCTTTTACTCCTCCCTCTGGGCCAGCTCACCTCCCTGCAGCGGGGTGGACTGGCGTTCCTTCCTAGGCTCAGTGGGTACATCAGGAGGGGTGTCCCCAAACCAGGGGAAGGAGAGGGGTCCCTGGCAGAGGCGGCCCATCCACGCCACTCTCTCTGTTGCCTGTGGCGATGCCTTGCAGGGACCATGTGCTGCAAACACCCTTTGTGGTCCTGGCACGACCTGCCCAGGACCTAGACCCCAGTTGGGCAGGCCGTGTCCTGAGCGCTGTGGCACTACAAACTCACCCCAACAGGGATCTATTTGGCTTATTGACACTTACTGGTATGTCTGTGGTTTGTATGCTGTATGATGCATGCAGCCATCTCCAAAGGGAGAGGGAACAGCCCAGCAGAGCACTCAGGCTGGGACACCTCTAAAATTTAGGGATCTCTACTAAAATAGCATTTGGAAAGGCCAAGATCAAGAAGTCACTTTACAGCTCCAGGGGCATTGTACCAGGGATACCCAGTCAGTAAATACAGTCACCTTCTTGGGCTTTTACCCTCTGCAAAACACTAGACAATATCTGTTCTGGGACTTCTGGGAGCTATCAGCATCCAGGAAAAGCATCAGCCAACAAAAAGGCAGATGCTACCACCTCTCCTGCTGCCCAGGTAGGCCAGGGCAATGCCAGGGAGGGACCATGCTCTCCCTGGGAGAGGAGAGGATGCAGTAGCAGATTTTACACATTAGCCCTTCAGATCTGTTGGATCTTTCTTAAAAAGAGTTAAGAAAGGGTCAGAAATGCTGGCAGGTGGGCACCAGCACAAGAGTGGGACAGATGCCATCTCAGTGGATTCGAACAAGTAGATCACAAGTAGATCAGAGTGACCACCACTCCTGGAGGTGCAGGTGACAAGCCATCATGGCTGAGGCAAGGTCTCACCACCCACAGAGGTGTGGCACATGTCTCCTTTATACTCCTTTAAATCTTATACATTCCTTTGTTCTCCAGATTGCTTGGGTTTTCCTTTATAAGAAAAAAACTTAATGCATAATATCTTTTTTATATTTTCCTTCTGTTTTAAGAGGTTTTTTTAACTGCAACTACAAGAATAACTTCCATTTGAAAACACCATTTGCCAGAAAATGTTGACACATACCAGTGCTTACAGAAGCTGCATTACATACTAAGAAGTATACAGAAGTTTGGATTTACTTCTAACCAACCAAGCCAGGCTACCCAACTTACTGACTACTTTAACAGATAAAAATATCTTATACTACTATATAATAGCAGAAAAACGTTCAGGAACAGGCTGTGTCTGGGCTACAGGCTGTCGATTGGCAACCTCCACCTAAACGAGTGCAGAAAGACGTTATATTGTTATTTTCAGAGCCCGTTTGTTTCACTATTCCCCAATCGGTACAATAGCTGTCAGCACTCCTGTTTTGAATTTCACACATTTGCTTAATCAGAAACCAACAGAAATACACAACCAGCTGAAGTGGCGCATGAGACTCAAATTCTTTCTTTATCAAGGAGTGACCCAAGATATGGGTTACAGATCAGGTTAACCCCACATAACCAGTTTTAAATGGACCTATAGCACATATTTCAGCTCGATAATAAACACCTCAGCTGGCTGAAATGTGATTGTATTTAAAAAAAGAAAAGGTATAAAAGAACAAGGATACATTTATGTTAAAATAAACGTGACACATTTATTTTGAATTGTCAGGATGAAACATTTAGAGATTTATTTTCCACCCTGCCCCTAGTTCACAACCCTGTAAACGCACCCAGGCAACAAAATGCCAATGAATTTTGATATTTTGATTTTTGCTAGACTGGCATTTTTCATTAAGAAACCTCTATCGTTAACATTTTCACCCAGCTGCAATCCTCACTGCTCATAGATCCCGAGAGGGATCATTTAAACACAAACAGGACTCCCAAGAGCTGGCAAACACAGACTCCTGTTGAGCAGCTCTGTTCATCCCAGCCCTCGCCCTCCTAGCAGTCAGGCCCAGGACGCTGCTCACAAGCTGTCTCAATGTCCATTTGACGCCTGCAAATATATGTCAAGTTCTAATTATGCTTGACAGTCCTCTAGAAATTCAGACTTCTTTCCCCTCCTTCTCCCCGCCCCCCGCCCTGAAAATGCCAGATTCCTCCTGAAGTCTGTTTAGAGGGAATGAAGCTAAGTCTTCTCTAATTAGAGCTGAGTCTCCAGTTATCCCTTCGCCCTGCATACCAGAGAAAAGACGAATTCCGCCAGAGAGGAGTCACATCTAGACTAGTCTACCAGCATTACACAATGAAAGGAGGTGTGCTGTGCAAGAAGGAGTTTCTGCTGGGAAGAGAGACAGCTCAGACTCACAGCTTCCTCTTCAAGCCTTCTGAAACTCACGGATTCAAAAAGATTTGGTTTCCCCACTACAAAACACCCCTCTTTCGGGGAGTAAAACCCAGCCCTGTTTGGGCTTTGCTAATCTCTCCATTTAGCAGGGAAGCCCATGAGACCTAGCATGCCAGGAGCTTAGGAGGTACCACTCAAAGTTATTTGGGGCCTCCAAGAGCTCCCTGGTGAATGACAACGTAAAGGATTCAATGCGTGCGCTCAAGTGTTGAGCAAACACTGCCTATTAAAGAGTTTAAGGGGAGGAAATGCTTTCCTGACACACAAGCCTTCTCTAAGGGAATTGCTACTCCGTAGGATGTCAGACACGTAATGCCGATGCCATAAATGTCACCATACAGCACTTTTCATTCAGAAAATAGATGACTGATGTCAAGAAAACCCAAAGAAATATATATCCCTTTTAATTCCTCTTACCCCTGCCCCTTTCTCTGGGGCTTTGGGAAACAGGCTTCAGGAGAGGTTTTGAACAGTCATGCAAAATCAATCACTTCCAGCTTTCAGAGGGTGGGAAAAAGCTAAAAAATTACCACATCTTTTGGGAGGTAGAGGAAGGGGTGCAACCCTGGCAGATAGCTCCCGTGCAGCTCTGGTGCCTTGGCAGCCGGGTTTCCCTGCCCACCGCACCTCGCAGTGCTGCTAGTACGGCCCACCCTTGGGGATGAGCAGCTGGTGGGTCCCAGGGACATACAAGACATTTTTAATAGGAAGGATTTCAGCCCAGAAGCCTGGTGGAAAAAAACCCAACACACTAATGCAGGTAGAAGAGTTTCTTGCTTCCTGCAAGATTATTGTACTCCAATTAAAAAAAAAAAAAAAAGTAATTTTGGAGCATACACACAACGAAGAGCAGATGGAGCCAGAGGCACCTTACAAGACTGTGATCAGACAAACAATAATGAATAGGTATGCACAGATGGCAGCGAGCCCTGAGCCCACGTGGTCAGCAGCGTCTCTTTGCTCCCATAACACTGAGCTGGGACTGGGCTGCACCTCCTCACCTCCCCCAGGCCCAGGAACCTTGTAAGTAGTCCCCTTTCCCACATCTAGGAAAACTAGTCTGTTTTTCTTATTCTTTTTTCCTATTTACTTTGTTCTTTTTTACGTTTCCCTAGGCCAAAAACTCCACAATGTTTATTAATTTTGATCCTAGAGGATGCTCAGGGTAAGCGGCCATGGTTATGCTGCCACGGCACTGAGACACTCGGGCTTGCTGGGGACTGCATCATGTTAGACTCCTACAGACACAGAGTGAGGGACAGCAACAACCCAAAGAGCTCATAGCCTGGGGAGACAAGCCAGGCAAAGAAAACATTAATGTCCTCATTACATAGGTAGATTAAGATCCTGGTTAATTTTATTTAATTGCCTCCAGCTCCTTTTGGTCAATAGGGAAAGATACCCCCTGGGGTGGATCTAAACCAAGATGGACAGAATGCCCTGGAGATGAGCCTATATAACTCCTTAGATGATATAGGGAATTTATAGCAATAGCCCTCCTGGCTTAGATGGGTTGGTTAAGTGAAGTAATCCAGGCTTGAGTTACTGGCTCAGGACTGCATCCAGGGTTGGGTTCAAGCTGAAAGCCTGTGGCTGGACAAGGAGTTGTGCCTGCATCCTTGGAAACCCAGATCAAGACCTGGACTGAACTGCCACTCAGTCCCCCTAGTTTTTGCTGTATTACTGTTGCATTTTATGGCCACCAAGAAGGCTTTCTTTCCCACCCCCACCTCCTTGATATGTGACTCCCCGGAGTGGGCTGTTTGTCCCCCCAGCAGAAAATAAAGAGTCACACCAGCAGCAGAGGGTGTGGAGGCAGACGCTTTTTGGGCATCAGAACTGGCAGTTTTTAGTGCCTCCAAATGAGTAGGCGACTGTGCTGAGGCTCTTTCTCCCACCACAAATCACGAAGCCAAATATCTCAGCTGCACTGCATGTCTGCAAGGAGCTCCTCCTCCGGTGCTGGCTAGTGTGGGAAGGGCTCTGCTGGCACGCAGCTCACCCGAGCACTTGTGTGCTTGTGGTCAAAATTAAGGCGAACCCCAGTGCACGTGTTTGAAATACACACACTGGCAAAGCCCTTCTGCCTCTTAGAAGCTGTCGGGCTTCACAGGAACAACCCAGAACACACCAAGCATCAGGACCACGTGTAACCGGCCAAACCCTCTGGGGATGTTGGCACTTGGATAGCAGGGAGAGGGGCAGAAGATGTGGGCATAAGGACACCAGAAAGCAGAGGTCTTCTCTGCTTCTTCTTAGTGAAGGGAGGGAAACAAATTAGCTAAAGGTAGTAGAAACAGATGTACTTGCGTATCTTGTACCCTATAAAAGAAAGGCCTTTCCAGTGAAACAGATGGGTTTAAGTGCCATTTAAAGCAACTCCTGCTTTACCCAAGAAAGCCTCTCACAAGCTTTGCGTGTTGATTACGCAAGCAGTTTATACAAGAAAGAGTCTGGCCACACATCTCTAACATCACAGGAAGCCTTCTTCATCAAAGCTGAGCCAGAGGAGTCAAGAAAAACAGCCCCTATGCCCTTGAACCTCAAGCAGTGCTATTGACTTAAACTACCTGTGGCTGGGAGCTGAGCTTAACTCTGTAACTGCTGCTTCTCCTTCCCTTTTCTGCTCGCGTCCTTTCATAGTCCAGTCTCAGGGAGACATTTTTTAAGAACGTGTAACAGCATGGCTTCATTGTTTCTTGTGAATTGTAAAGACCATTACAAAAGCGCATAGGTAAAAGGTGGAGA
This sequence comes from Numenius arquata, assembly GCF_964106895.1. NCBI lineage: Eukaryota > Metazoa > Chordata > Aves > Charadriiformes > Scolopacidae > Numenius > Numenius arquata. The sequence continues at coordinate 27,124,624 of NC_133581.1, read as the reverse complement.
TTTCACAAACATTCACAGAAGCAGAAGTTGTCATTATAGACATCGTGCCTCTAAACTCTTCAGAGCTGAGCTACCAATTTATCACGTACTGCCTCAACCACTTTGCACCTTCCTCTACATTAGTTTTCTTCAGGGACCAGAGCAATAAGAGCTAAGCAATAGGCTGCAGAGATTTCCTTTTTCTGCCTTCTTTCTTTTGCAGGCTTGTACTGCATACTAGAGTCATAACCAATACGTGTTTTAGACCTGTGAATGGAGAAGACTGTGGAAGACTGGACCTTAGTTTCTCATTGTGTTCAGTGAAAAGGTGCTAAACAGAAAAAGGTGGGGTTATTTGTTTGTTCCCTTCCAATCAAAGCACTACTTAACAACTAAAACCTCATAAAACAAAGCAGTAAAAATGATAGGACAATCAGATTTTGTTAGAATAATCAATGTGAATAAAAGAAAGATCAGCTTGAATGAAGTTTAGAAAGAAAAACATCCTCACATCCTTCCTCCATGCAGGCTAGTCCAACCACTCAGCGCCCGCTGCTGCTGCTGCCATTTCAGAAGTGACAGCTTTCAAAAGAGCCAGGGCTGGTTTGCAATGCTAAGCTGAGGGAAGCAAACGTAAGCAACAGCTGAACACAGAAAGGCAGAGGAAACTAAAGTGTTGGGGTTTTTTTGTTTGTTTGTTTGTTTTAAAAAAAAAAAGATTATCCCAAGGATATTGTCCTGGTTTGAGGTAAAACAGAACCACAACAGATATAGAGTGAAGTCAACGCAAAAGGCTGCCAGCAGCAAAAGGAAAGTTGCAGTTTTTGGCTCATTGCTTAGACCAGTGCTTAAGAAAGAAAGTCTACCACTGACAAAGATGAAGAGGTAGGGAAACACTCCACATACCTGCTGGTGACTGCGCTAAAAGCCTGAAGGTTCATCTCCTGCAGAAAAAAGCATTCCTGGTAGAGTAGTGCTCCATCTGCTTACACCCATGAATGCTCCCACCACCAGCACTCATCTACTCTTGTCAACAGCCCACACTTGAGCCTTTTCCCTGCAAACACTTACACCTGCTTCCTGCACAGCTGGTGGCTGTGCTCACACACTTCTCCTATTGTCAGGCAGGTTAGAGATCAGCTGGCCCTACATGAGCCATACCCAGGAGTAGTCCTTGTGTCCTCAGTACCTCACCTGTTACGCTTCAGACGTCACTCCTACCAGCCAGTGCCCTTCTAACAGTGTGAGAGGCAAATGAGTAGCACGTTAACACCATCACCTTACTCTTGTTTCCACCTCTTCAGGGTCAGCTGCCCGCTCCAGGCTCCAGCCTCACAGTTCCTAACAAGGTTGGAGTCACACAACCCCTTACGTTCTTCATTAAAAATAAAAATAAAATTCTTTTTTGGCTGAGAGTGCAGAGAAGAAAATTGATTGTAACTGTGAGTCCAAATAAGCTTGTCTGCTCTTTGCTAGATATTGCAGGAGAAGTGGGGTAGATGAATGCAAAGCTCGGGGATAAGTACCAACAAGTCGACAAAACAATGAAGCAAACTTTTCTCACACATTTGAGAGCAGGAGAACAGATTTGTCCAAATTTTCAGTCTTCATATTGCACATGTTTCTCAGGCCAGATTTTTGGTGGCTCTTCTTTGGAGGGTGCATTTCCAGAGCTGCTGTTGGCCTATAGAGTGAATCCTTCTGCCTGCAGCGGCAGAACAGAGTGAAATACTGCCAAATACAGAATTTGTACAGGTATAACTCTTCTCATCTCAGCGTGGCCACTCCTGATGGTGTGATGGTGAAACCTGAACTGGGACTGGATCTTCGTTACTGTTTACTGGCTTTGATCAGTGCTTTGGGCAAGGCTCTGGACAGCACTGTCTCTTTTGGTGAGTGCAAGCTTAAAGTAAATATTTGAACAACAGACTGGAATTTAACCAACTCAGTGTTTTATTCAAAAGGAAGGACATGAGGGACAGCTGAAGCTGGCATCGGGGTCATATAGAACATTCCAAAGGAAAGGAGAGAAAATAAACAAACAAGGTTACTCAAAATGGAAAGAGGGAGCTATGAACCACCTGAAGCTCAGAGAAAAATCAGTTTCAGGTATGTGGGAAACAGATCTCTGTCTTGAGAAGAGATGTGGTTATAATAATACGATGACTCCATAAGGAGGGTTTGGGCAATGCCAGAGAAAGACTGGAATTAAGGCACGAGGAAGGAAGAATGGCTGTTAAGCCACAATCAGATATCACTTAAGCTTGATGTTGGTCTTCAGGCCAAAAGTAATAACAAATCTCCCAATTGAGTATGCGTGAAGCATAAAAATATTTGAAAAATGTTTAGGAAATCAAAAGCTATAGGAAGGAAAAAAAAGAACTTCATTACAAGTTAAATCCATATTTTTCCCAAGCTACCCACTGGCTTCAGTGGAGTGGGCATTTTGATTATTTGTCTTCGCCTGAGACTTCATGTTGGAAGCAGTACTTGGGTTTCATGTCAGGGTGCGATGAATGGGGAATCTCTCCCTAGAGCTAATTTAGCCCACCTGTTCTAGGGAGTCAGAAAGAACAAAGATGGCCTTCCTCTTGGTTGAATCAGAAAAAAAAAAAAGTGCCGGTTTTACGCTACCGCAATGGTACTGTTTTGTATGCTTGTTCTGCCTTATTCGAGAAATACTGGGGAAGCTTGATGTCATTTGGTTTCTGGAGGCGTTCCTCGTGAGACGTAGAGGGATGGAACTTGCAGCCTTTGACGAGGAAGACAAACAGAACTGCATCTTTAAAAAGAGAAGGAAACCCTCATAGGTTTTTTTTTTTCTTCCAGATGTTCATTCAAACATTTGAGTTAGCATAAAAAAAAAAAAAAGCTTAAAACAGTCTAACCAAAATCACTCTTAATCAGGTTTTGTTTCCATGGCACCTTTGATGTCATAAGCTTAATAGCTCTCTAGTGATCCATAGAGTCTTCCAGGAAAAAAAAAAAAAAAAAAGGCTAGACAACCTGAATGCCAAATGTTGGATACACCCTTAAAAATATCCTTTCTGAAAAGTTTTCAGGCCTCCCTTCTCTTTTAAGAAGCAAGGGAAACCAAAAATCAAACCAGGAATTTCCCCCTCCCACACACACCCCCACCCAGCATTTCACCAGAAATCTTTGCATAGCAGTTGGAATATATGGAGACCTACAAATACATTATTAAACTGCAAAGGAAATGCATAAAAAAGACTGTTATAAAAATAGCTGTAAACCACTTTTTTTTCATTCTACAGATGCAAACTCTCAAGAAACATCTTTCTGTCAAAACTGAAACAGATTGCGGTGTTCAGCAGCACATTTCTTTGCTAGGGAAACATTCTTGGTAGAGTATTTTTGCTCTTTGGCTTATGTTTTTTTCCAAGGATTTTCTAACTAATCACAGTGCTGATGGATGATAGCAGTCATGCTATGGCTGCTACTAACACACACAAGTCTTGCCAGAGGTAAAGTAGGTGTAATTTGCTTTTATTTAAAAGCTTTTGCTGGCGCTTGTGGTCAAGCAACATTCCCAGTCCCAATGCCCTTCAAGGTCCTTACCTGATTTCATATGAAGAAAAAGGGGCAAATCTTTGGTTTGCTGCTCTTCTGGTTATCACTGGACACTGCCACTGTTTCAGAAGCCACACTGCATCGCCCTGCCTGGTGGTTTTGATATATTTAGGAGGGGGAATAAAGCTTCAGATGACAAGACTTATGGAAACTTGCTGCTGGAGAAATTAAATACCATGAACTGTACTAAAAAAAATCAAAACCCTAATACTGATTAGAAGCTTTATTTCTTTGAAGGTAGAGTGTAATGATTTTGATGTGCTGATAGTAAAATACACAGCAAACATTTATTTACTTTGATGGAAGGAACCGCTTAAATATTCCATTTTTTTTTAAAAATAGAAGTTGCCAATCATACTTATCAAACAAGGTACCTATGAAACACGATATGAACAAAATAAAATAGTTCTTCAAAACAAAAGCCACTAATCAAATTAATTTATGATTTACTCCTGCTAGAACAGAAAAATGAAACAATGTTTTATCCTTCACATGTCCAGGCATGAACTCGGAGATACATGTAGACTAAATCTAAATGCTGTCAAAGGAGTCAACGTAATAGCCAATGACAATTTATAACCCATTTATGAAAATAAATAAGCTTGTCATATTGAAGTAATTATCATATTTTAAAAGGATAATATCTAAGAGAATTTTAAGCATAACTTAAAAAGTGAATGTTAACTCTATACATGAAAGGGTTTGAACTAAAATCACTATACTGGTGAATTACTTTAGGCTTTTGATGATCTAACAGAGATCATAATAGAGCTTACTGTACTTTAAATCACTGGTGTACACCCCAGAACTTGATCCTGTTACACTTACTCTGATACGAAATGTAGTGGCTGGTCTATTTTCATCTAGAATAGGAAGATAATAAATAAAACCACAGATTTTCAATTTTTTTTTTAAAGTATAGACATTCAGGTTCAGTAATTACATATTTGTTTTCTTTTTTGGGCTACTGGCTTGTTTGTGTCTCTAACCTTGTTATGCAAAAGATAAGTAAAGTAATACAGTGTATTAAAACCCAGAAAAAACACTTATCATGTTTTGATAATACTTGTTTCCTAGTTATGTTGTGTGGCTTGTATTTTGCATAATGGGACAGATGTTTTTAGATAGATATTTACATATTCATATATCTATATGCTATTATTCCAAATTAAGTTCCATAACAAACACGAGCAATTTTATTACAGGGAATTTTAGCAGGTAAAGTTTTCCAACAAACCTTTCAGCCATTCATATACAGACCCACGTTCAAGTTTTAATGTGCTTCTATTTATCCTGCTTAAAAACAAACATCTCCAGACAGAAGAGACTGACGGGCACATGAAAGACCACTTTAATCTCCTTCCCCAATCAGTGCGGATATATGAAGTGTGGTATAAACTGGAGCACGCTTAACTCAGATGGTGGAAAGCCTTGGAAAGGTGCTTTCCAGAATATTGCTATGTATGAGAACATTCCTTATAAATGACTTTATAAGAGAAGGGTGATGAAAAATAATATTAATCTCTGTAGCTGGTATTGGGAACAACTGATAGTTGAGCTTGGTGGAAACTGGTTGCTGATATGACTACAAGCTGTGTTAGGTACAGCACTTACAAGACAAAACCAAGCAAAACGTGCCTGCCTATTAAGTTAATATGAAAAGCATATACTATAAATCTTGTGAAGTTATGCATATTTGTCTTCTGTTTGAAAAGTGAATCACTGATTAAAGACAGGGGCCAGGGCCTGTATGGATCCAGATCCATGACTGGAGCAAGTGGAAACCACCAATAATTCAGGATTTTTAAGACCATGCTGTTATCATCACTGTACACACCCACATATGCACACGCTGACTTTTACTAACTTTTTTTTTTCCATAATTGGAAATCAAGTAGAATCTTTTAAAAGAAAATAAATCTCTTACTGAAAGCTGTTAACTTCTCCATCTTGAAAATATTCTCCTCTTTTTCTTCTTCTTAGTCATTTCTCCTTCCTCAGACTTGTCTTAGCCACCCTCTCCCTCCCGCTTTCTTTCTCTCTTGGTGACTAACGGGTTTCAGGAATGAGCTTCAGAGGAGTCTGAAAGGAAAAATATCTCTTCCAGATTGGCTATTTTTCGATTAACTCCTACAAATACATATTGCGGGCAGTTCAGAAGACTGGCCATAAAACACATACTCTTTCATCTCCGTGTTACCCTTTTAGCTGCAGTTCCAGGTAGTAATAACCAGAAGCTATCAGTGAACTTCAGGCAGCACTGCTTTCTTGAGGATCCTTACTCAGAACTGATTTTTCAGCACAAGTTCACCCTTGCCGAAAGGAGACGTTCTTAACAAGTGCACCACTTTCTTCTGTTCTTCCATTGCTTATTGTTGGTTTTTTCCTTAATAACATATTAGCTTCCTTCTTGATTCAAAGTCTCTCTTAAACTGACCTGAGTCACCCATCCTCTGTTTTCATAGCCAATAGTGGATTCCAGCATCTTTTCTCTGTGTATCATCCACGTAACAGCTCTTTTTTTTTTTCACCCGTAGCATATTCTTTTGAAGAGCCCAACTCAGTCTGCAGCAGTAGTTTACCTTTAAAAATACCTCTTTTTCTCCTCTTACCCATTCTCCGCCCCTTCTTCCCCTCCATCCAATCAGCAGAGTAACTCCGGTATTAAAGATAAGCATTTTTTCAAACTCACTCAGCATTTCTGTCCATGTTAGACAAAGAATCTGGGTTTTCTATTCCCATTTTTAAGTTTTATCTTTGCACTACTATTTCACCACCTTTTTACTTTACCTGTTCTGGGAACCCAATTTCTCTCATGTTTAATGTTCTTCTGTCCTAACGTTCAGTATAAGATCGAATATTCAAAGGTACCAAGTAGCTTCCAATTATTCCACATTTATATCACAGTAATAGAGAAAAATCTGGACTCGAAGCCCCAGAGCGATGTCTGTGCCGCTGATTTTACTGTTATTTGCATGTCCTATAGTGTCTCTCATTTACACGATGGCCTCTAACCTCAGAGTTAGCTTTTTCTTCCACAGACCCATAAAATGAACAAAAGCAGAAAATAAGGGCCAAGGCTAACAGAAAAACGAGCTGAACTACAGCAGATTTAGACCCAAGAGTTTCTGATTATTCCACTTTTGTGGGAGATCAGTGACCAAGTGAGAGGCAGGACCCTCTGGCAGCACTGCGGCCCAGCCAGGGGCTCAGGAGTCATGGAGCTTCACGCACCAGAGGGAACTCAAAAGACGTCCACAGTTTTTTGCTTATTTTGAAATTAAACCCAAGAGAGCAGAAAATACTCAGCTTCATACACCTCAGATCAAATACTTCTTCATCATTCTGCACGTATACCACATACAGGACTGATCCCACCACAGCACTTTACCTTCAGAAGAACTTGGTTACAGCAAGGAAGGAGGAGGATCTTTGATCCCTGGGTTATGGTCCTAGCTCTTTTTGAAATTTCTCCACAAAAAAATTAAACCAGAAAAAAGTTTGGGGGTCTTGCCAGCATGACTCCTGGAGCATGGTGTGACTTACACGTACTAGCTCTCTGGCTAAGCCTCAACTTCTCCTGATTCGCAAGCCCTGTTTTATTTACTTTCTTAATAAGAAGAATCTCTGTTTGTGCTTCTTTGCCTAAACTTGCTGGTTTGACCAAAATGGGGACGGAGACCACAAACTCCTGTGGGCGAGAGGGGCCAGCCTGTGTTTCTAGCAATGTTTATCAGGATGGAGAACTGGATGCTACATCCCACAGGAAGCTTCCTTTTATCATGGAGCTTGAGCACAGTGACAGAATTCTTTTGAGTGAGACATCTACACAGGTACTCAAAACTAACCGTTAATAATGAACTATATTAAATTGAAACATGGACTGTTTTACTGCTACTAGCTTCATGCTCCCAACGCTTTTACAAAAACCAGAATTCAAATAAATACTCTTTATCTGACTCACGATGGCTTCAGATCAATCCCAACAGCCATTATAATATTTGAATGCTCTATAATTTCATTAGTCTGGCTTTTTTCATAGATGTTTAATTTGAAGTATTTTTGCTGCGTTCTGATGATACTGGAGTAAATTGTGCAGCATTGCACTGGCTTTTTGGTGATGACCATCCATCCAGCAGGCTGATAAAAAAAAAAAAAGAAAGAAAAATCACAAGGTAACAAGCTATGGTTGCTGCTTTTTAAAGTTTTTCTATACACAGGATTTCAGCCACATAACTTCTACCCATTTTAATGGCCTTATGTAACAAACCCCCTTTTCACATGTTTGGGCTAGTACTTAAAGCATTGTAATGTATTTGTGGCCCTGTTTGTCCATGTAACAAATATTCCCTAAAATATGCTTAGGGGTCGGAATGACAAGAGGGAATGAATTATCTTGTGATGCTTTTTGTGGCTACTGCCTTCAGTTGTCCTTCAAGCACCTCTCTACCGAGATGCCTCAGCTATGCACAACGTAGCCACTGAGTCACCAGTTTGCATTTTGGTGTATGAAAGAAGCCTGTACTCGCTACAGGTTTACCCCAGTGTAAACCTCAGACTGTCAGCAGCTCCCACATGGAAAGATGAGACACCACCCTAGCACGGGTGGGAAGGAGGGCAGCATGGACCTCTGCCTGAGAAATCACTATTCATCATAGATTAAGTCAACCCTGCTTATCAGTCACAGCCCTTTGGGTCTTCATTGTCATTTAAAATAACATCCTTTCATGCAGCCCCAGCCATATCCAGAGTTTTTCAGGTAGCTACAAATAGAAATTATGGCTATTATAAAGCCTCTTTACTTTGTGAGAGAGGTGAAATGAGGTTTACTCTGAATAAACATTCAGGTGAAAGCTTTCCAAAAGGCAAGTCTTCGGGATTTCTTTACAATAGATATAATTTAAAAGTAGTTGTGGTTTGGGTTTGTTTTGGTTTTGTTTTGTTTTTTAAAATACATTGTTTTCTTCTGTGTGCAAGTGGCATGCAAAACATGAGTAGGTCAGTGAATAATGGTAGATTTGGTGGTATTTTCTTCTTTGGATTGGTGCCTAAGTAGTCTAAATCATGTATACACATGCTGGCATCACTGGATATGAGATTACAGAAATGGAGAATTACATATGCCTTTTTAGTAATTAAAATTTCTATTGTACTTGGTGTCTCTATTAGGAGTCCCTGAGCCCTTTTAATTCCCAATGTTAGAATCCCTGTTGCCTATTTTTAATATTCTTGCAATGTAAATACATTTTTCACGTTGCTTTAAGGACCTTATGTGAATAATACCCAAATAAACACAAAACAGTGAATCATATTATTTCTGGATACTTCATACGCAAGTAGCATGAATTCGGGTCATGGACCACAGTGAATTCATGAGGATGCTATACTGGTTTGTAGGACTAATTAAACAAAAAAGTAAAGTAGATTGCTTTAGCTGTTTTGAAAAACAAAACAAAACAAAACAAAACTTTGAATATTTCATTTGCATTTTGTTTACCAGGAGCTCCTAGCGAGTTTCAGTCAGATGCATGTTCTCACAAACTGGTCCCCCCCATTTGCATTTTAGCAGTGCCATATTGCTGCGGCTGTGACAAGCAGAAGGAAGAGGCCATTCATTTAAAAAGGGGCAAAATTCAGTATTGCCGAAGAGATGGCAATGGGCTGACCCTGGCACCTGCTCCGCTGCTAAGTGGTACCTGCAAGCAGCAACTATCCCAACTTCTGAAAGCTGGATAAGGTCATAAGTGAAATGACTAATTGAAGAGATGAATAATGTAAATACCGATGTATTTGGTAGGTGGTTCTTACATCCTCCTACCTTGCTAAGCTGTTGATGCACCGAACTGTCCATGCAATCCAAGAGCAAGGCTGCAGTGCAGTTTTGCTCCTAATTCTCCTGTGACCAAATGATGCCTTAGGTAAGAGCCCTGATGTTCATGGCTCAGAGGTAACTACACTGGATGCTATATTTAATAATAATTCTGGATTTCAAACTTATATAACAACAAAACTTCATAATGTTACTGAAAATAGGATATTTGAATAGGCAAGAAAGGAGGAGGAACAAAAAGTTCATATACACATATCCAGCTATACTTAACACCAAGTTTAAAACCAATATGATTGTTAATTAGCACAATGGAATTTCCTATAAGATGAGGCAGGGTCAACACTTTTTCTCAGCTTCAACATATTACAAACATTTTGTCACAATGAGTAGGACATACCTGCAAACAAAGCTGTAACAACTTCATACTTTGTTCTTTCAGAAAGGTCCCATTCTCCAAGTTCAACAATAAATCCTGAAGCCTGACGTATTCCTGTGAAAGAAAACGGTCTTCCCTCATTTACAGATTCCCCAAAATATGCTGGATATCTGCCTCAACAATGAGCACAAAACTTCAGTTACCTGGAGAACAGGTCAGAAAACTGGATGAAAACAAAGAGATCAAGATTTCCTGAAGAAAGAATCTGGTGATATTTTCTTGTTTTGATCCAAACCAAAGTATTTTGATGAATGGTATTTTAAATAACATAGAGATTTTAGTTAGTAACTGATTTTTTCCCCCAACATGCAAAACTTTTTTCTCCCCCCAAACAGTTGCATTTCTTTTTGCATTGGCTTGCTTTCCCAAAGAGCTAGAAGCGATACCAAAGAGTGTGTGTGCGTTGAACACATTTTTCTGGGTGCCTACAGGCACAGCATCATCTTGCAAAGAGTTTTGCTGGAGAGGTTTCAACACTGTATGTTTCTGCAACATTTTCAATGACAGCATCTGGATATGGACCACATGGCCACCTACCACACCCTTCTAAGAAAAGCTGGGTGACATTTCTGGTTAAAACTTCTATCAGTGAAAACTGCAGAGCTGTGTTCCCAAAATGTTCACAGATGACACTCACTTTTGCCAGATTTGTCATCCAAGTTCAAGAGAAACCATTCCAGGGTCAGAGAATTTTATTTGTAGAGGCTTTAAAAAGCTCAAAACCAAAATGAAAAGTTTCCTGTTGTCCAGTCTGAAACATATGAACTTTGGAGTCCTTTGATTCTTAATCTTTTTATGTATTTATTTATTTTTTTTAGAGCCAGCAACTCCAGAATCAACCTCCTCAAGGAAAAACCTGTCTTTTCCAAGAGTCTGTGCAAGGCAGAGAAGATGTAAAGCAAGCGTTCCCAGATTGTCTAAGTCACCTAAAAGCAATATTATTTTTCTTTACCTCAGGCAAAAATACACACCAGAACACCTGCATACATCCTTTGCATACCACACAAATGTTTTGGGGTCAGGTGAAGGTTCTGAAGATGGACACCAAAACGATTTCCCTAAGCGTGTCTTCTCTTTGACACAGACTTGTTGAACCTGGAGTCCTCTTGGGCAACGCGTTCTCTGATCAATTTTAGGAGATACGTTGTCATGTCCCACCAGTCTTCAAGTACAAGGGGAAAAATTAGTTTTTTATTCCATAGATTTTCATATAATAGAAGATTGTCAAGCCTTAGTTTCTCCCTTTTCATTAACATTACAGTTCAGCACAGGAATAACAGCACAGGAGAGAAGCCCCCAGCCCACGTGGTTTCCGTTCCCACCTCCCACGGATAAGCTGCCCAGAGGTGGAGTGCCTGTTCATCCCGCAGCACCAGCAGTAGCACCAGAAAAGACAGAGACAAGAATAGCGTTGACACAGAGCTGTCATTAAAGAAAAGAAACCATGCTGTCCCAGGTCATTAGATGACTAGGCCATTAAGATGAATGGAAATAAGTGTATTTCTTACAAATTGCTTCTTACCAAGTTTCGGCAGCGGCTTTCCATGCTGTAACCAAATGGGACGTGTCAGAGCTCAAAGGAGCATCTCCCAAACCATGGGGAAGGAGAAAGCCTTCTCTCTGCTGCAGTTTCAAGACAACAGCACATTTGCCTCCTTCTGCCTCCTTTTCTCTCTTCACTTTCTGTATTTACTTCCTTGCAAATGTTGTGGAAGTGAGGCTGTGTATTAAGCAAATGCACATCTCCTTGGATGCTCTGCACACCAGACTTCCACTTCTTCAAATTTTACCCCAAAGTAGTTCCATTATTTTCAGATTTTTATCCCTTACCTATCACCATGACATCTGACGAGATAATCTATTGGGCAAACCTGATCAAAGTACAGGTTTTCCCCTTCCCCCAACATGGGGGCATAAGAACACATAACTGCGTTCCAGCTAATTTAACAACATAAAAGCAAAACATTTTACATGTAGGATCCGGCACCATCATTTTCTAATGTCAAAGGTCACATGAAATACCTCTTATGTTGTCTCAGCCTATTTCCTGGCATAGAGTTGTAATCTCCGAGAACACATAAATGTTTCAGTATTAGTACTAAGAAGCCACATGAGGGAGCATTTGCAGAATTGAAATGCTTTCCTTGTATCAGTGTAAATAAGGGAGGGAATCAAACTTGATCCCTCTGGGATATATAGAATTCAGACAAATCTAGATGTTATTATCCATTTCCCCACTCATCAGGGATGGAGAATTTGTGATTTCCACTGAAGACAGAGTTTCTAAAAGAAAGCCCATTAGTGGTCTCAACCAGGCAATTTCTTACTCTTGCCAAGGTACGCTGTGACAGGTGTACCTGAAAGGGAGCGCAGATAAGTGGGTTTACGTTTCAGCTAAATGAAAATATAAGATACTCTGTACATGTTATTCCGCGCTGAGCGTGGCAGCTGTGCCGCCTTTCTCAGGTTATCAGCAGCCTTGGATGACAGTGGCAGGCACTGGTAAGGTCCCAGTTCCTGCAATCTTTTGACGAGGTAAATAGCTCAGCCTACACTCTTCTAAATAACTTTTACATCTTATGCTTTTATATCTTAGGGTTACTAAAGGAAATAAACCCCACAGGTACATAAAGTGAAACCAATCTCAATATTTTTATAAGCTGACTCACAATTTTTTGAATGTTTGAGGTTGGCAATACTGAAGCTAACCAAAATGGGAAATAAAAAAGTGTCAGTATGAACTGTAATGGGAAATGGGTATACATTTCTGCTCTGTATCGTTATCTCAGCAAAAAATCAGCTGCAGCTTGGGCTATCCTCATTGACAGAGTCATCTTAGTCAAAGAACAATATCAAATGACTGTACTGAAAACATTTTTGCTAGTGGTGATAAACAGGTGTTGAATGAATAAAAAAATTAGCACTCTACCTCCAAAAGTCAACATCCATAGTAATTGTTGTCAATCAAACTCATTTTGAAACCAGTTGAAAAGCACTTAACCAAGATCCTATTTTTTCCTCATTATTTACACCTAAAATTGACTAAAGAGCAAGTAATTAATGAACCGCGTGAAAATCAAGTTGCAGCTATGATATTATGAGCGCACATTGCTGCGTACGTTTGACTAAGAAATTTGCAACTGATTTTAACAGGCAGAAGCTCCAGCAGCCCCTTCTTTGCTTCTGCCCAAACCCCATCACCAACTCCAACCATGGCAGAAAGGTGGAAGGGAAAGAGTGAGAAGAAAGATTGACCCAAACTTTTAAACTGGGTATATTTGCTTGGGCTTGATGGAGGAGGTTCAGGATGCTCCTCGCTGCGGTACTCGTGGTGGGAGCAGTGGATGTTCGCTGAGCGACATCAGGTCCAGGGCACCTGGTGGCCACCTCCAAGCTGCAGTGGGGCTTGGCCTGCTGTCTGCAGGGTGGCCCTGCAAATCACAGCATGCAACTTATCTGCATTGGAAATAATCCCTGTTTTCCTAAGGATTAAACTTAACCCAGATCGCTCCAGTGAGCCGGTTTACGGCTCAGTCCCCCACGCAGTTGTGTCATGGCAGCCAAGGGGGGAGTAAACCCTGTCACGGGAGTGTCCGAGGGCAGGACCTCCACAAACCTCCTCGGCACCGACACACGCAGCCTGATGGAGAAGGAGAGGTTGGCACTCATCCTCTCTAATTTTTACTGTTTTCACTGCTTACTGGTTTTCTTTGCATGAAATCACCTGATCATTTTTATTAAGACAAAGAAGGTCTGAAAGTCTGGTGTTTGCCGTTATCCTCATCTCCAGAGAACAATTCTTTGCAGCTCCAGTAAATAGGACTTAAAAGGTAAATGGTATTATAGTGTTAATTTCAAAGTGAATTATTCAAAAAGTGCTCTATATGTCAGCAAGCATCATTTTGTGGAACTATATTAATGTCTTCCTTAAATACAGTTCTCCCTTTCTAAAAGCTGTTTTATAGATCCAGGAAATATGTCTGGTATGAAGAAGTGCTTATTGTAAAGGATGTTTTAGCAGTTGTGTTCAATTAATGAGGAAGGCAGGATGTAGCCCTATATAAGAAATAGCATAATAGCAACAATTCCTTGGGGCTTGGGAATCTTCACACTTCCAGGTACTGAGCCGTTATCCATTCATTCAAGATACCAGGTCAGTTTTATTTTGTATTTGGTGTTTTACATCAAAAAAAAGGTAATACCTCCTTTCGACAGGACTCTCTGTAAAGAACTGAGAAGCTAAAAATAACAAGAAACTGTTGCTTTTCAGCAGAGATGCCTGAAACTAAATCACTCAGAAAGGACCCCAAAGCTGCCAGATCAGCTGAAGCAAATAGAAAACTCCGAATCTGACAGCAACGGCCATTCGATAAGGAAAGGATCAGACTGCAAAATTCTGCTTTATCCTACTGACTCAGCCATCATCTCCCTTTCTGCCATTTCTCAAATTCGAAGGATGGCAAGAAGATATATAAGTAGCATAAGACCTCCCTAGATTTCTCCATATTGATGTGTTATTGGACGCTGCTAAGCAAACAAACGGTAGCCTTGATTTAAGACAGAACGTATGTGCTTTGAAATCGTAAAGGAATAGGGAAGCGCTTAGGAATCCGAGTGGTAAATCTGGTTTTCTGGGTTTCTCCCCTTCAGTTGAAAGGACCAAAACTCCCTGTCTTTTACGTTCCACATCCATTTCGTGAACTCTCTGGCACTGAGGATTAAAAACAAATAAATGCAAATATTAAGAGGATTTAAAATGTCTGTGAGGTGGCTGTGCTCCTGTTATCTTTTGTAAATAATGGCTGCATCTATTTTTATTACCAAATTGCTTAGAAGCTCAGCCAGGCTTGGGATCCTACAGTGAGGGCCAGTACAGATAGAGACACAGAGGTGACAGCAGGCAAGGATTGTTCTCGTCCCTATTGTACAAGGGATAATTGCAGCGTGGGGAGATTACACCAAACTGAGCACCAGTTGCAGTTGGTACTGGTGGAAGTAATAGTGAGAGGGACATGACAGAAAACTGGAACTGTCACCTCTGCGTCTAAGCGGGACCATAGCTAGAGCAGTAAAAATCAATGGCTGCCCCTCACAAAACAACCTGCCTGGTTTAACTCATGACAACACTCTCTGAGCCTCTTCAAGTGCATTTTATTATGCCCACAAAAGAAAAGTGCTATTTACTGGTAACTGGGATTTCAGTGCTTTAACTCAGGCTTACTTGGAAGGCTGGATCTAAGGTCCAGAGCTTGGTCTTGGCTCTCCATCTCCTACTATGCAGGTGAAAAATCTAGCCAGGCTTTATTTATATTTTATGTATGACTATATTTCTATCAAATCCTTGCAAATGATAGCAACATATTACAGAACAAGTGTTATTATTCTGGTCTTTTTCTGGTACTCACTTTCAAATTTTCCTCTCCTGCAATGGTGCACTGATATACACTATTATAGGTAAAATATAGAGCAGAGAATATCTGTGATGACACTTTTCAAATCAATTAGAAGCCCTGTAATATTTGGCTGTCTTGCAAACTGCACACTTCCCCGTAACCACAAACTCCTGCAAATTGCACTAGCTGTTAGTGAGGGAAAACAAAAGAATAAGATCTCTTCTATTCAGTGATTTTTCAGGCTTTTTTATAGTGAGTGTGACCTCATGCATTTGAACTGACCGCAGTGTTGACTTTTCATGTTGACAGTTAATATAAATAAGATATTAGTGTCATATTTAGTTATTGGTGATTACTTTTGACTTTAATTCCTCAGGCGTATTAAAAAAATTAGTCCCAGTCAAAAGTTTAGTAAAGGTAATAAATCTTAAGCTGCTCTTCTCTGTGTAAAACATCCACTGGCATATTCAACTACCTTACAAAAACCACCTGCATGGTAAGTGGCCAGAAAGAAACAAAAAATTAGGGTATTTTCTTGTTAGAATTAGAGGATGAGACCTCAAAATCCAAAACCTATCTCATTCTACCTGCAGCAAGTCAAATTGGCTCAGGCAAGGACTTGTACCACGCGTTCACCACAGGTTTACGATACCCATGGTCTCCCGATGGTGTTTCAGCTGTCATACTGGCAAAGCCTAGCTAAAAATTGTTGTTATTATTATTATTACTACTACTACTACTACTACTACTACTACTACTACTACTACTACTACTACTACTACTATATAGTAGCCCACAAACCAGGTTCAGACACTGCTGTGGGAAGGGCAGTACAGGATGCATAAAAGGTGACCACAACTACCTCATTCTGAACCTACAACAGGAGAAGCACCAGGAGGAGAAGAACTTGATAGTGGTGTATTGCCCAGCAGCCAGAAGGGATACCCAGAGGAGAGCCCACCCCAGCCCCTCCTGCCTGGGGCTGACAGGCGCTGCGGAGAACTTTGCCACCGCTCACACACGTTACTGAGTGCAGGCAAACAGATTTTTTTTTTTTTTCTTCCTGGGATTTACAAGTTGGCCAAGTTTCAGCAGATTTTCATGAGGATGGCTAAAAGCACATCGCCAACATCAGGCTGACAGACCTGCTTACTTCACGCAAATAACGCTTAGCCAATTTTTGAATTCCTGTTCTCAAGCATGAAGACAACATAAATGAAACAAGTTTTCCGAGAACAAAAATAAAGTACTGAAACAATATCTTTCCTGCTCGCTTTACTCCACAGGTTGTACTGTTTCTTTCACACACATACACAAATCGGCTTGGTGTGGTCTTCAGCAGGAAAAATGCCATTCCCAGTAATGAAACTCTGCCAAAGTTAAAAACCAGATAGAGATGGTCTTTACTGGGCCATGCCAGGCATCTGTCTTGGTGCTGCTCCAAGCTGAACCAAAAATATTTGGACATTTAAACAGTGTAAGAGAGACAACTAGCAGGAGAAGAGTATCTGAGACAAGTCTGGAGGTGAGATTTGAACAAGAAAAGATTGCAAAGAGCTTTGGCTCTGAAAAGTAAGGTGTGAGGTGAATGATGTTTAGTATAATCATACCTTTCTTTTCTTTCTTTCTTTTAATCCACATATGCTTCTTCTTATGAGTTAACTTCTCTGGAATGAATGCAGTTTAAAGCATCACTCTGGGAGTCTTTTGTGATACAGGTATTCGTAAGCGGCTACCATGCCGACGCTGCCCACCTCGTCTAACTGAAAATGGGTGACTGCTTTGTAGGCAAACTATTTATGTTCCTAACCAAGATCTACTGAAGTGCCATACACAGTAATTTCAGCTAATTTGTACAAAGACAGTAGCAACGTTAAGGTCTGGAGGATTATTATATAAGAAAGATACAATTTCAGAAGTCCAATCCATGTGCTATGAATGCTTTGGTTCGGGAGCAACAGAAACCCGTGGGCTTTGACGACAGATTCAGCATCAGTACACATGCTGCAGTGAAGCACAATGGCAAGGAACTTGCTCGTAAAAACAAATTTCATTGAAAAACCAACCTATGTGACATTTACCTGCAGTCGAACCACAAAGGCACATCTTTCCCCCAGCTGTGTCGACTGAAGGCGAGAAGAGGTTTGCCGTCATCACAAGCTCACTCTTGACGTCAGCAGTGATGCGATTCCTGCTCGGTCACCAGAGCCACACCTACATTTAGTGGTAAACGAGGCCATTAGGGGATGCTAAGAGAAAATGGCAGGGTGCAGTTTGCACCTACACCCCAAGGCACTAACTCATACCCCAGAAGAGAGGGCCCAACCATACTGCCAGTCAGAGGTGGCCTTTGGCTCTCGCTGTCCCTCCAAACCATGTCCTGGCACATCTGGGAAGGACACCAGAAGGGACACTAGAAGGTGAGTTTACGACAGAAGGTTGCGTGTGGCACAGCGTGCAGGAGAACCAGCTGGTGTGGGGAGAGACTCGGCCACGGGCTTTCACAAGCGCCTCCAGTTCACTCAGAAGCAGGCAATTAGTCACTCTTTAACGATTGCATAGGCTGGGTTTGAAATTCAATAGAGAGACTATTTGATTGTCTTCTCTCTTTATGCCTCCTTTCATGGAAGGATTAGAAAGTGTCTATAAGGAGAGATTTACCCAATCTTTTTCCTCAGTTTCCTTGGCCCCTCCCGCTATCAGAGATGTTTGGAGTCTGCTTTATATCTGCTGGGCACCATCCCTGAGGGTGTTTGCTCCCACACATGCTTTTATTCTCCCAGATCTCCACCTATACCCGTGGCTAGGAGTGACTGGCACAGCAGCCAGCCTGGGCTTTTTTGGCAGCTCCTCCCTGAGCAGGTCTTGGCTGGTGACTTATAGCCACAGCTTGGCCCTGTTGCACTGCCCGTCAAGGGTCCAACTCAACAACTTCACTCCCCATTAAATGCATCAATTCCCATGAAATTTTTCTATAAGGAAAAGTTGTTTTTCTCAGTATAACTTGCAGTCTCTCCACCAAAATCATAATATGTAAGCCTAGCATCAGCCCCTCCACCATCACTAAATAAAAGCTGTACTGGCCCTGTTAATCTGTGTCAGAGGCTACATCAATTACTCCCACGACAAACTCTTTTGAATTACAGGAGAAAACAGATAAAAGCAAAGCAGGGAAAAGGAAAACATGTGCCGCCGTCTTTAGTTTCCATGATCCCTCTCTCCCTCCCTAACGAAATAAATGAGTTGCTGTGTGGTCTGTTCAGCAGATGGGTCAGCAGAGGCACTTTCTGCCGTGGATGTTCTGCATAAAATGAGTTTAACATTTATTGCATGTGGATGTGAACCTACATTTTTAAGCGGATTCACAAACCAGTGCACTTACAGTACTAAAACTAGCAGCAGTAAGTAAACTTCTGTCACAGCAGACTGAATACCAGTGTCAAAGCCATCACTGCAGTTATATTTTCAATTGCCAATAGCCAGCAGATTGAGACTTTTGTAAATCCTGCAAGTGTCATCCATGTACAGAGCCAAGGCCTGGTCTTCAGTGATTTTCGAAGTATCACAGATAGCTTGCTCGCAGGCCGGCGTGCTTAACTGGAATTTGTCTACTAGCTGCTTAAAGGTGGTAACGAAGCAACCAAAGAGCACAATGGCAGCTGATGGAAAAAGTGCCAGCTGATGACATTGTTCTCCACTTTATTACAAATATATAAACCTGGATGGGCTGACTAGGATTAAAATCTAGAAACCCATACACCACTTTTTCACGGATAGTGCAGATGGAGCCTATTTTGTTTGTCTGTGCCCTGTTTATCTGCCAATGTGTATGCTCTGGAAGGGCACATTTCCCTCATGTCATTTTTTCCTCTAATTTTCCAGCTTCTAATCCATGAAAAGGTGGTAAGAAATTTATTACATATTTTTTTGTTAGTCGCCTCTTCTTCTCTTCCAACTTAAGAACAGTATACCACCAAGATAGCCCAGTGCTGCGCCAATTGCCTTTCTAAATGCATTACGAAGTACCCACAGCTGTTGCTATGTCACCTCTAGATTAATTTGTTTCTGTGTGAAAGTCCATCATTTTCCTCCTTTATCCCTAAATCACTTCTACCTCGGCTGTCTCCTTTCACGTTTGGTGACAAGGAATAAAAATGGCAGTTTCAAAAAAAGGGAATGACTAATTTCTAAAATAGAAACATATATTTATACTTTTCCCCCACATGATTTATACCCACTATTTTTCTCATCCCTTTTGGTTGCTATTCAATACCTAACAGAATTTCACTGAACTGAGACTGCGCTGATATGTGAATTGACACATGAGTCTTCCTTTGGAGTAGTGGTGACTCATTAAGAAACCACTTCCTGTGCACAGTGATGTGCGCTTACCAACGACACCTTCCCACCCCTTTTTTCTACCCAATACCTGGGAATTTG
Source organism: Numenius arquata (assembly GCF_964106895.1). NCBI lineage: Eukaryota > Metazoa > Chordata > Aves > Charadriiformes > Scolopacidae > Numenius > Numenius arquata. Next base: position 27,104,955 of record NC_133581.1, on the reverse strand, counting down.
TTGGTTCTGCGGGAAGTCTGTCTTGGCCATGTGAGCCAAAGGCCCTTGCATGATAAGGAAATAAAGCCTCTCCATGGAAATAAAGTCCTCAATTGTAAGCGTATCTGGCTGGAAGGGTCAATGGGGAAAGTATACCGGGAGTTGAAGACACCATGGATCTTGCCCTCCCAGGGAAGCTGTGCCTGTGCTGGCTTGCTCAGAAAGGCTGGACACTGCCAGGAACCCCCCCCCAGATCTCACCGTCAATCAATTCAAGGGTCATCCCACTGCTGACACCTTGCCAGGTTTAGATTTAGAGCTGCTTGTATTTTCTGGCCACTAACTTCCTTAAACTTAATAGCACTTTACCTTTCATTTCATACTTTCTCTACTTCCTTAACAGTCATTTGTGAATACAAAACCCCCAAGAGATTAAAGAGGCACATACATCTTTCCTTCAGAGAGAGGCTGGTTTTCCTTTTTCAGTTCATGTCCACTGCCAAGCATTTTGAACATCCACTTATAATGATTGTTTTTACAGGTTTTCCTAGAAGTAATGAACACTAACTTGTACTTTTTTGGGATCATCATTCCTTTTAGAGGATACTGAAAAACACCACTTAAATTTCCATTACAAATGTCCCTACTATAGGCACTGTATGTAGTACATATAGGCTACTTACATGGGAATGTTTTAAAGCTTTATACGTAAGCTTCTCTAGAGTCAAAACCCAATCCCTCAGCTTTTTCATCGTCTAGCTTCGGTGTCCTGTTATCCCTCAGCTGATTTACTTCTTGCAAACTGTATTAAAACAGCACCTCAGTCCCAGTCTGTGCCGTCTTTGTTGCTTGAGGAAAACTGGGGTCTCCGAGCAGCCTCCCCAGAGAAGACTGACAGGATTACATCTGTGAGCTCCTCAGCAGTATTGCTTAATTACCTCTTGCCTTTATTTTCTGGTAACCCTCTTGTCACACTATAACCTTTATTTTTCTCCTCCAAGGTGCTTAAAGAGTTTCTTGCTTGTTTTCACACTTTGGCCTCCTACTTTCCACATTTTCCCTTATCAGTCAGAGTTTGGACTCCTTTTTTTTTGACTCCACAGTCTGGCTGAAGTACCTTTGTGATTTAACCACTGGGAAGCTTTTCTTCCTTTCTTTTTTATGTATGTGCTCAAATACTTTTGAGGGTCAATTAGTGGGTAAAACTTTGTGTTGGCCACTCTGCTTTACTCTCCCAACTTTTCTGATGGTTTTTCATCTTTCCCGTTCTTTCTGACCCTATTTCTGACATCTTCAGCTTATTCCAAGACTGGAATTCCTGGTTCATACCCAAAAATGGAAAACTTGACCTGTTTTTACCTGTTCCAATACTCTCTTTCTTCTCACACTGATTCTTCTCTTCCCATTTTCCAAAGGTACTCAACATCCGACATATATCAGGTAGTTCAAACCCTTCCACATCTGCTGTCTTAGAGATTCAAGTTTCAGATCCACAGATAAAAATCTTGAAAGGGAGATTAACCCCAAATAACAAACTCTGAGGAGCAGACCAGTCCCAGTCTTTGATCCCTCCCCCCTCCATAGTAATGAAATCTTTAAAGTGATGCTAACCTTACACATTAGGAGTTAAAAATGAGGGAAAGATAACATTGTTTATGGCTTAGTTGAGTGGATTTCTGAACAAAGAGTAGACATATGGGGTATATTACACTAAAATCAAAATCACTGAGGTTTTCCCATTCATCTTCAAAAAACACAAGCAAGCACTAAGCTCATCCAGAGTTCCCTCAAGGTGAAGTAAAACTATCTGTGATTCTGAACATAATCAAGATTGATATGACTTCCAAAGAATTAGGGAGTTCTCAAAATACGTTTCAGGCATAATGGATATTCAATTCTATTCGATGTACATCATAAACAAAAGAAATTAATGCCTCAAGTTACATATAGACAGAAATGCTGTTGGTTTCCTAAGTGTTTTTAACATACAGGGTTTATAGAAAGTGTTCGTATTAGACTCAGTAAGAGAGGCCCCAGAATTTAAGATGTGTTGCGAAGGAGTGAGACAGTCCAAAATCTGAAAGTTTGTTTTGTCATCAGGCCAACCAAAAAACAGTGGAATAGTTTTAATGCTTTGGTAATTTTTCCTGACATAATTTGATCCATAGGAACTTTCGCAGAGTAAATTGCATGGGAAAATGAGTAAATTATTGTCTAAATTAAGAGAGACAGGGACATGAATTATGTTTGCTGTAGTGTGTATCATCGTGCCGTGTACAGCACCTAAAGCACCTACAGCTACCAATAGGTGGCAGAATATTAAAAAAGAAAAAAACAACTGAACTCACCTTTTAGCAGAGATTCAAATGTAAGCATCTTTGCCACATCTCCCCCACATCTGCATGGAATTAGATACAAAGAGAAAAATATTTGTGAAGGTGACGGATTACTTGCTAGGATTTCCCTTATTTTTTAATAATTTCAGCAATTTCCCTAGAGCGTGTGAAAGCCCACAGTGCAAATTATTTGATCCTTGTCACTGTTTATATAATAAGCCATAAATGCCTCTGACCTATTTGAGGATTTAGTTCATTCCGGGCTCTGAGGACCGTGTTCTTTTACTGTGTGCTCCCAAACAACACTCTTTCATATTTCCAGAGGTGAACAAAGCCTGTAAACTGTGAGCTGTTAACTAAAGAGAATTACTCTGAAATAGGACGATCAGTTGACCAGCTGAGTTCTTGAAGAAATAGATTCCTACTGTTTCTGAAGAAGGAAGACTTAAAGGATTTGAAAATTAGCAAGCTTTTAGCTTTATACCTAAAATAACACATTGGAAGCACTGCCAAAAAACCCCCAAAGTTTCAGTCATGGTAGCCTACTATGAACTTTAAAATGCTGATTATACCATCAACTAGTACAACTTACCAGGGGTACCTGTTTTAGACAACATATCAGTACAGTGGCTTCACAGACTTCTACCTTCTTAGGTTAGCCAAGAGATCAAGAAATTTTTTAAAAAGGAAGAATCTGTGGTTAATAAAACTTAGTTCCATCAGTATTTATGATTTATTTGTTTCCAAAAAAGTAATTACAATCACCACATTCTTAATTTCATTAGAGGTATGTCAAAGAAACCTACTAAAGCTCATATGTCGCTGTTACATTTGTACAAAAGAAACGAAGCCAGATGTGCTGGTGAGACAGGTCTGGGATATCTGGTTGCAGGTAAAATAGCTAATGCAACATTTTTAGCAGCAAAAAGTATTCATAACAGTTCTTTGCGCATGTGTCTGTTCCCTTCCCAATCAAATGGACAAACGTTGAAAAACAAAGGGATTAAGCTAATAGAGTTAAATATTCAAATAGTCAGTGAGACCAGCATCATCTAGAAAAGTAATGAAAACATTTACACCCACAAATGTAGGTTACCTTTTTTTTTTTTTTTTTTTCCAAAGAAAACAAGGCTATTCTGAAATTTCCAGTACATTCTATTTCTGGGCAGAAATCAATTATGTATCTGCATCAGCCAATGGAAATCAGAATACAGATCCATAATCTAACACTTGAATGAGAATTGGTCTGGACAAAGTACTTAATACCTTATGCACTTAGTGTCCAGGATATGAACAAGACTTTATATGCACTTGGAGCTAATTTGGGGAATTTCTACACTAAGCCATATTGGGCCAAATAGATGTTCCTCAGGAGAGCCCAGAGTCAAGTATTTCAAGCATTTGTAATGTGCATATTCACTAATGTCCGTGGAAAACTTACCTTTGAAAGAGCTCAAAACCCACTGTATTCATTACAGAACCCCTGTAACATTGCAGGTTGAGGAAAAACTTTGTGTTACACCATTGTAGTAAATTCTTATAATCCTTGTGGATTAGCTGCAAACGGAAAAATGCGACACACCCAGACAGCAGAGAGGAAGTAAAAGAAAAACTTTAATGTTACAGAATTTCAAATGTTATTTCTTTTCATTCTCAAAATGGTGAAAGACCCTCGTGGTTTTGCTAGGTGCTTCTGTTCCTGAGGAATTGGCTATTTCTACTTACTACCTAATTACTTAGCAGCTGATGTAGGAGACATGACAACTGGTAAATGAACAACATTTTCAACCTGCTTCTAAAATTGTTGGGGCTCTTTTGTGGTGGTGGGTTTTGTTGCTTTTTTTTTTTTTTTTAATTTTAAAAAAATATTTAACATAGTTTTCTTGCCAGGACTGTTTTTCTAAACCCTTGCTGCTCTATTACTCACATGAAAAAGAAAATAAATAATATAATCTATAACATCACCACGTCTATGGTGAAATCATGCCAAAAGATTTTTCCCTGCTTGGCTTCATGTTCATTCAAAGACCTGAAGCCAAGTAAATGTCAGACAGTTAGAACTAAATAACCCCTTAGGAGCAGAGGGGATGACAGATATGCAAACACCATCCAAAAGCCTCCAGTAAGCATGGAAAGAAGGTAGTTAAGAAGACGACCACTTTTCAGCTCCAAATATCTCCTTGTAAGCCCAAGCACGGAGATGCCTAGTGGTTTTGAAGCAGAGCATTGGCACCCTCCACCCAACACACATGCACGTACACCCAGCCAGTGGCTACCTCTTCTCCTTCCCTTTCCCACCAAAGTCATGGGATGCCACAGAGGTGACCTGAGCCCACGACAGGGTGTCAGGGCTCAGACTTGCATTTATAAGGCTTGGCTACAAAGCTGAGCCAAAAACTGGTGGCGACCCTCTGGCAGTGCCCCCTACCTGCGTCCTCTTTTACCCTCTGAGCTGGTTCTGTCTGCCCTGGACACCGAGCAAGCTTTCACAAACAGCGTGGGGTGGGGATAAACATCTTGGGAACAGTTGGAGGTGACTGATGTCAGCACAGACAACACTCACTAAAATGCAGGGGTAGGTGATACTCTGTTAGTCAGATTCTGACATTTAAAAAAATTTCTCTTAAGGTCAGCAGGTTAAAGTAGTACTCATTTCTGAAAGAATATATCAAAATTTAACTCTAGAATCTATAGTTCCCACCCCCCCTTCAGTTTTCCAAGCCATTCAGGGTTATTGGGCTACATTTAATTTCTTTGGATATGCTCAATTGTTTAATCTAATTTACCAGATTGAGGCATTAGGCATTTATTCTTCATTATTGTCTGGTTAGAGAGGTCTGGAGGATGCTCTCAACTGGGGGGAAACAGCAGCTGCAATCTGCTACTCTAGTAATAGTAATATTCCCAGGCAGACACGGAGGGAAAGTGCAGATGGAAAACACAGTTCTGACGGGAATGAGCGATGAAGGGTGCCACAAATCAGCCACTAATGGCTCTCCACACACTTACAATATTAAATTTCAAGAACCAAATACTATCTTTTTGAGATGCTGTTTTAACTGACAAATCTTTAAACGTAACCAAATTGGATAGAAACAACGTAGTGTAGGTTTTTAGCCCCATTAATAGGCAGTTTGGTTTCAGGTTATTATAATTTTAGAGAATAAGGTTAAAGCTGCCACAGGTGACAATGAGAGGCTGGAAAAAGCTAATAGGTCTGCTTGATAAAACAACAGTGTACCTGGAGGAAGGACATTAATATACTGCCAGTAACTTTTTTTTTAAGTGTCTAAAGTTCTACCCCCCAGCTTCCATTGTTCTCATCTAATTTCCAAGTCATGCTCCTAAGGCCTTCACATCCTTTTGCAAATGCCAATGTCAGATCATCTCTCTGCAGAGCAGAAAGGCACTGGAACTCCTTTTACCTACACATATTGTTTTCTATTTCTATTGGGAATTCAAAGGTAACACACTGCATTTGGTTGGTACCATTGAAGTACACACTTCATCCATTGCAGAAAATGTTAATTTATGGTACCTACAGCACCAAATATACATACAGCTTATAGTACCAAAGAGAGGTTTTGCATTTTCTCAAAGGCAAATCTCAAGGCAAAACAAGGTATGAAGGCAAGAGCTCTACAACCAGGATTTTTTATAGTATTCTGTATAATCACCATAGTTATGTGGGTTTGGCATAAGCAGCCTCTTGTCTGTACAAAAAAGTTCCAAGATTCTTATCCCCTCACAGAAATTACTATGCCAAGAGAAGCTTCTGTCTCACATGTAGCTGTTATGTAGAATAAGACACTCGTGGTACGTAACTAGTAACTGCAGAAAATCAACAACGGTGTGTATCCTCCTCTCTATCTAATCACAACATTAAGCATCCGAGTCTGCTCAGAGAATACTTTTCCCTATATTAGTCAAAAGCAATGAACGGTAACAAGCATTATATTTCTTTACAAGGCATAGAGAGGTCTCAGAGTCAGCTTCTGTGTCTGTTTCTGCAAGCTTACACAACAGTGTCCCAGCTAGATAATAAAAATAAACATTTTAGGAATAAATTTCTGAAGGTAAATTAATTCCCCTATAAACCAAAGAAAGTATACCCAAACGTTATCTCACTTTATAACGGACCAACAAGAAGACGCTCTCTGCAGCGTCTTCTTCCGTTTTGGCTACTAGAATTCCAAATAATGATTTTACTCTGTTGTAATGTGGGGCTCTTTTCTTGTTATCCTCCATTTCCATCTGACTTACTGCTGTGTATTTAGATCTTAGAGGGGGGAATCATAGAATCATAGAACGGTTAGAGTTGGAAGGGGCCTTAAAGATCATCAAGTTTCAACCCCCCTGCCATGGGCAGGGACACCTCCCACTAGAGCAGGTTGCTCAAAGCCCCATCCAGGTTGGCCTTGAACGCCTCCAGGGATGGGGCAGCCACAGCTTCTCTGGGCAACCTCTTCCAGTGTCTCACCACCCTCACAGTAAAGAATTTCTTCCTGATACCTAACCTAAATCTCCCCTCTTCCAATTTAAAACCATTACCCCTTGTCCTGTCACTACATTTCCTGACAAAGAGTCCCTCTCCGGCTCTCCTGTATGCTCCCTTCAGATATTGCAAGGCTGCTATGAGGTGTCCCCGGAGCCTTCTCTTCTCCAGGCTGAACAACTCCAGCTCTCTCAGCCTGTCTTCATAGGAGAGGTGCTCCAGCCCTCTGATCATCTTCGTGGCCCTCCGGTGGACCCATTCCAACAGGTTCACGTCCTTCCTGTGTTGAGGACTCCAAAGCTGGACACAGGACTCCAAATGTAAAAAGGATGTAAAATGTAAAAGGATCTAGAATGTAATACACTGGACCTTTGCCCTTGAATATCATAGTCTGTCTGTATCGGACAAAGAAATAGCTAGAGGTTTTTTGGTTTGGTTTGTTCCTTTCATTGGGTTTTGGTTTTTATGCTTAAACATTGTTTTCCTTGTTTCTACAATTTGCTTTCAAGTTTGGCAGTTTGATTCAAGAGCAAAGCTGAGGAGAGGGGGCTCTTGCTGTGCTGGTGTGATAGTCACCCAAAGAATCATAGTCATAGAATCACCTAAGGTTGGAAAAGAACTTTAAGTTCATCAAGTCCAACCATAAACGGAAACCTGCCGAGTCCACCACTAAACCATGTCCCTAAATTCCACACCTACACATCTTTTAAATACCTCCAGGGTATTTAACTGTTTCATTTGTTGGTCACAAACCAGCTGTGTTGTGTTTGGGTTTCTTTTCTAATGACAGGTCAGAAGGCTGAGAGATAAGACAAAGGCATTTCACCCCTGCCTTCAGCCAGGTCATTATGTTTTCTAAAGATGGGTTATTTTACCTGAAGCCTCTAGGACAGATGAATAGCAGCACATCTAGAGGAGCAAGAAACAAACCCAAAGACCATAGCAGCGCTGTCAGGAAAAAATAATTTGGAACATTTAAGTCCATTTTTTTTTTTGATTAGTGAAATTGATAACATTCAACCCAAAATAATTTATGCTTAGCTCTTTTAAGTTCCTTGAGTAATCAAGAAAATTAGTCACATTGTATGTTGAACTGTCAATTTAATCTGCAAGTAGGCTAAAAAAATAAAGAACAGGAAAGTCATTAAATAACATTTTTTCATAATGTATAAATCTCCTTTCCACACAATCCCCCTATACAAAGCTGTTTAGCAAGTATCATTTATTATTTATATTATGTTACCAGCTCATGGGCTCACTTCAACCAGTCCAACCTTTACTGTGCAGGGCACTGCACAAATATATATAAATGACATTTCCTGGAGCTGCATGTGGCAGAGACCATCAGTCACAGTGTACACATGGATGTGGAATTACAGCCCCACTGAAAGCACAGGGGCTTTGTCATTGATTTCAATAGAGGTGGTATTTCACTCACGTAAATTAATCCACAAAAAATTAGTTGACTTGTTTCCTTGAGGTCAGATAGGAAGAGTCTTTCAAAGTGCAGTGTGGGGCATTTAATTTTCATTGCTTAAATGGAATTCAATGAACCATGGATCAGACTAAGCATTTAGTTTTATATATTCCCATTTCTTGTTCAAAGCCTAAAATTATCCATGTAGGATAATTTTGCACTCAGAAATACAGGACTGTCTTATATCACCTAGGAAGTTGAAAACATTTTGTGTGTTCACCTTCATTCCACATGTATAAACAAATATATACAAAATGCAGTTTATAAATGGAACCAACTATTTTTGATGATGAATATATTTATTATGTATTTGATGGTTGCTAATGAATATATTCATGTTGCCCCTTTGGGATAGCTTTGAAATTCTGACCACTTGTTAATTACATGAAATATAAGTGTGTCACATGTTATACCCTGCATAGCAGTCCAATGAACCACATAGTCTAATACTACATGAGACCAATAAATCAGTTTTTAACATTCGGAAGATCATTTGTCTTTTTTTGCTAATGTGTCTATTTTCCAACCCTGTAGCTTTACAGTATCTCACAATTGGAGGAAATTAGATTAAGGTAGGTCTTATAGTATTTTAGGCTTACCTTCTGCTCTGCTGGGCTGCAACCCACAGAAGATGAGCTGTATGGGACACCCATACACCCCACATATTGATTATATAAAGTTAATAAAATGATTAACACATGTGGCAAAAAACCACAGGCCTTACATAAAAAAACCCAAACCATAACTGAAAATATTTTTTAAGCGTTTTGTTGTGGCATAATGGTTTGAAAAAGTGAGATTCAGTTTTGACGGTTTTGTTTTGTGCTGGCATTGGTTCAAAAGAAAAGTCGTTTTTCTCCCCCAGCTGCCTTTACAAAGCAAAGCCAAAACAAACAAACAAATGAAAAATAAACAAAAAGCCACTTAGACCTCCCAGTCAGCTACCTTTGCAGGGAGATTGTCTTTTAAATCAGGCCTCACTGGGTGACTAAAAATACAGCAAGAGTGGCACTCAGCACATAGCTCTCTGCACGGCTCGGTGATGCTCGGAGAAGCTCAGCCCGTGTTCTCAGCGGTATGAAGGCATGCACAGGCTAAAGATCCGAGGGTCGGATCCCTTCCAGGGGATGTTCCTAGGCAATTAGGCCTGTGGCAGAGGGATCTTAGCATGTCACTCTGAGTCAGGAAATACAGAAAGCGTACACGTAGGAGATCATCGCCATGCAACTGGTTAAGTACGTTTTGCATCCAGCGCTGGGATGAAGCAGCCTCACAGAAGGGATATTGCCAAGGTCCCATTTCTGGAGATCGCAAAAGTTCAATCTGGGATTCACCTGTGATTGTCACAGGGAGGAAAAGTGTTATGCTATGAATATTTCATTATGAAAGTGAGAAAACGCTTTCCCCTCGAGCAGATTTTGTTAGTTAGCACTTTTCATCTCGAGCCTTCGCAGCAAAATCCCAGGTTGAGTTTCATGCTCCCTGAAATATGTTGGAGGAATTCCCCTCTGCTCGCCACAAAGGCACTTCCTGTGGCATAGTATGGAAGGAAGGACGGGAAAAGAAAAATCAAAGATAATTAGAACAAGAAAAATGAATAAAATATCACTAAGAAAAGTCCTGCTGTGGTGCATCAGGGAAATCAAGGAGAAAATCAGTACCTCAAAGACCTCTTTTTCAGCCTAGATTTTTCCTTATGCAGCAATTATATATGCAGTAACCAGTGGATTAGAAGTAAATGACTTTTGGTAAAAAATGTAAATATAAAAATAATATTTAGTTACCCCAAGATTCATACCTGAACACTTCAAAACACTTTCCTATGTTTTCTCTCTCTCTTCCAGTTTCACAAACGCAATATGTAATATTAAGTATTCATGCACCATTGCCAGCAGATTGACTGAAGAGAATATTTAGCCAGTTGTACACTTGCCTGCCTATTTCAAACACAATTATCTTATCCGTATGAGCATTATTAGTGCATATATGTCCCAGAACATTTTAAAGTGCAGTGTGAAGAATTTTAAAGGGAATTTCTTGAATAGACCAGACTTAAATTTTCCGTATAGTTTCCTTTCTGAGACAGTCTTGGATACACCAGCTTTGCTGTAATCACTAAAGGGTACAAAAAATTTGCTTATTTTAGATATCTAAACCATGAATTCCTCATATCAAACTTTTTTTCCCATGAGAGAAAGGCTTTTTCAATAATCATAAGACAATAATTTTTTGAAGTTTCATTTGGCTTCTTATATGTAGATCTCAGAAAATCTTTGTATAAATTTGAAAAATAAAATTACTGTATCAGATGTGGAGGGAACAATCCTGAAAGCATCTTCTAATTAGAAGAAATTAAAGGATCTTTTACCTAGAAGAAATATGCACCGAGTTAAATCTTACAGTGCATAGGTAATGTAATCATCTATTGTTTTGTAATTTAAAGTTCAGTGCCTGCCATTTGAATTTTTTTTTTTATTTAAATCCCCTTTTAAGCCTTAACATTGAACGTTAACAATCAAGAAGGTCAAACTGAGCAGAGAAGGTGCATTTGAAAAAATAAAAATGAGGACAGCTATTACCATGAAAGAAATTTCAAGGAAAAAACCATCCAGAAAGAAGGTGTGGCCTCCTCTGGAAATGTCCGTATTTAGCTTTCTGTATGCATCATGCACAGGAGAAACGGGAACTCAGAGCTCTTCCTCTTCTAATTTGCAGGTGATTATAAGGCTACGGGGAGCTGTCAATTGTTGGAACATCCCTTGTATAATTACATTAACCTCATCTGGTGAAATCTGAGTGTAAATTACTTCTTCACTTAATAAGAAGATTTAATTGAAGTAGTTCTCAGTCAGCGTGTGACAGATTTCTTAGGGAAGGTTTGATATATATATTTTAATGGTGGATAGGTTAAAAAAAAAAAAACTATTGAAAAGGAATTTTACATCTCAGTGACTTTTAAGAATAGACTTCAAAAAAAGCAGGAAAAATAAGTATTCTTGTCCTCACTGCTGTCTATAAATGGCTGGGATCTTTTGCCATGGTAAATGAGAACAGGCACACGGATTTATGAATTAAGGTATCAGCCAGCCAATTAGCTGTAGAAATAACATCCTTCCCCTCAGGATGGAGTCATCTCTTCCCAGTTATAGCAGCTCAAATGTCAAATATGTAGTAAATGTTGTGAATGAGAAAGAATCAACACCTCTTTGCCTTATTTTAAACAAAAACAGTTAGGTTTGGTTTTTGTTTTTTTTTTTTTTTAGAGTAATTACGTTATTTGATCACCCAGTGCAATTTCCTGCCTCCTCCAAAACTGACAGAGGTGGCAACAGGGTAGGGGGCCAAACTATTTTTCAAAATGGTTAGAGAACACTATAGTGATTGGCTACTAATTTTTTTCCCCTGTCATTGAATTCTTATATGCCTTTATATAATCCTTTATTGCCGAATACGTTTAGTGGTATTTATTTCCTTCAATAAACCTTACGGTGATGAAAGACAAGAGAGACAACTACAACAGAAGTTTCTCTAGCTCAACGCTTTTAGCCTGACAGCAAATATATCACATTTTTGATTTATTTTTGAGCTGATCAACACTCTTCATAACATTTGTGCAATTTTTTTTCTCAATAAACTTAATGTTCTTTATATACTTAAATGTTCTTTATATAACATTGAAAAAAAAGGAAGACTTGTAAGAATAAATAAAGTCTCTTAAACTGAATGATATACAGAAACATTGTTGGCCCTCCTGACGTCTTGGGGAATGCTTACAAGTCCAATTTTTTTATCCCCCCCCCCCCCCCCGAATCTGTATCAGTCAGTCTAATAAGACATATGACCATACCCTACAATCCTTGTCTTATACCTTTGGAACACCAAAGCTGAAGCATTACAACTATTTTTAAAAATACAATAATTTTAAAATGCTTTAACAAATCCAAAATGCTTCCTTATTGTAAAAAGAAACATGCTGAATGGGAAAAAAAGTGTTCAGGTGGAAAGATTGGAGAAGTTATCATTAAAATCTTACTGAAAAAATGAAAGCTTGTTTAATTTCAAACCCTCTAAAATAAAAACAGCTTTTTGAGAAAACAACACAAGGGTAATAAGCTATAACTGGAATCTGACGCTAGACGCTTTTGAGCTAGAAATAAGATGCAAATGTTTAACAGTAAGAGTAATTAACCAATGGAGTAAGTGACATTAAGATGAAGACAGGATGTTTCCTAAGAGGTATCTTTTAGCTTAGCCATATTTATGGAACTGGAAGCAGGAATTAATTCAGGGAAGTGCATCCACTAGATGCCATGAATGAGTCAGCAGCATCTCAGAGACGGCAGCATCAATCTTCGCATGAAACTATCATGTAGCACTTTGTCTATTACAAGCAGATCATTGACCACAGGCATTAATATCTACCTTGCTCTGTATTGTAAAATGGCCTGAAACTAAGCTGATAACGACCTAAGAAATTCAGCCGAGGTCTGAATCACAACACCTTCGCCATCATTTTTCCTAGCTAGGAACACTTATAAAAAACAGGATCTTGACAGGCTTGTTAGCATCAGATGATGGCTATATTAACAAATCTCTCCTATTTAAGGATAGCTGGCTGCTTGTCCTCCCAGAATGAGGCATGAGTAATACCTTAGCAAGAAACAAACAAACAAGCAAAAACAAACAAAAAAGGGGGAAACGGAGAAAAAAACAATCCTTCCCACCTCAAACTGGGACCTCACCCCATGTTACACTGTCACAAGCATAAGTCAAAAGTTTGTGCCAATACTGTTTAATGTTAAATTTGGGGGCACCATTAATGTTTATTTACCCTTTGTGTACCAGAGCAGAGGCAGAGTTACATCTTGAGTGCAGCAACAAGAAAAGGAGTTTTCCAGGGAGTTTGTTGTGGGATGTGCCATTATTCCCCTCCTGAGCTCTCCCTGTAAAGTCAACCTGTCAAGGCGTCTGTGGCCAACCTGAAATACTGTGAATCTTTATTGACCCACAGTGGCAGCTAACAGATTTTTAAAAGCAACACATACATACAATATCACAGATGCAACTGATAGGAGTTGAACCCAGTGAACCTTTGAATACAGGCACCCTTCTCTGTTCTTCATCCTCACTGGCACTCCTGGAGGTTTCCTACGACATACTACATTGTCAGGTTTACTGTAAAGAAATCACAAACTTCTTCAAACTAGCGACATGCAGCAAATGACACAATAAATTAGCCTGCTAGTCTCAATCTACCCAGATTCCTTTAAAATTATACTTTAGTTCAGAGCAAGACCTTCCTATCTCAATCAGAGAAACCTGGATCCATAAATAAGCTTAAGAAATTATTATTTTGTAAATCAGGACTAAGATGTTTTGGTCAAATGTAGTTTGCTTAAGCTACTAGTTAACAAAAGCTTGCAAAACAAACCATATTATTAATTGCTTTCAGTTCTTTTTCCCCAACATAAACTTCTACGTATCTGTGCAGAAACACAGGGTGAAATGAATGCCAGTCAAAATGAACAATATAGAACCGATTGTGACCCCTTTTCCACACACCTTTGCTCAAGACTAGTGTCTTCCCTCTAACAATAGAGGTTAAGGTGCTGGAGAAAACATGATGCAGGCTGGTATTCCCAACCCTGAATCTGAGAGTTCAGCTGAGTCAGGGGCTGCCCATTGACTTACCGTGAGTGGTAATCATCCTGTAGTACATGCCACTGCTTTTGGTGGCCATTGGCATGGAAGTCTGCAATGCAAGGCTCCAGTTTTTGGACCCAAATGAGAAGTGGCAAAATCATCAGTCTAATAAGAGTATTTTTACTTTTATTTTCATTTTTTAAGAATGTAAAAGGCATTCAGATACAAAAAGTCTGATGCATTACCATCAGATTCCTTCTGTTCGCTGCAGAGGAATTATTTTGATAAAGGACGTACATGCTCAATATATGCAGGTAGATCAGCAATGTTGTTAATTTGGGTATAAAATGACTTTCAGACTTCAGTAGCAGTATTGATGCTTCCTTTTCTTTCTTGTAATCAGACAACTGAGTTCCGACTGCAACAATATGTGCAACCAAATAAGATTATGTTTGTCATGTCTGATATTATCGATGAGTGTCTGAGTTCCCTTTAGTATGATACTTATAACTTCTATTCGCATTATTTCATTACCTGTAATGGAGGATAATAAGAAACAGGAACAAATAGTAGATTTTAGGTTTTTTTTCCTTTTTGAAAAAGACTTTATCATGACAGTCGCTTTATTTTAACATCATCTTTTGACATGAGATCATTGTGCTGAACATTACTGAGAAGTGCCTAGTGAAGGAGCAATTACCCAGACTAAATGGATTTCTAAGCAGATTCAAAGAGAAAGATAACAACAAGCAGCAAAATGTACATTAGCGAAATAAAGCTAAATCAAATAAGGATTAGAAGGAGCTGAATGATCCTCAAATAATGCAGTATTCTAACTGCTTAATTAAAAAATGGTTCTCGTGCCCAAGAGATTGCGTTGCATTATAGCTCAGCCATAGGAAGCGCGAGGTTGGCTAATGGGGCTCCTCTATGCCTGATTCCTCCAGGTGCTACTGTAACACAAACAACCAAAGGAGAGGGAATTATATCCCATGTGCTGTCACGCCGAGGATGGATCGGGAGAGAAGTGGGGACCCTCGTCTCGCAGCAGCCCTGGGAGGGGGGTGTCGGGGCACAGACGGGGCTCCGCACCGTCCTGACTGCAGCAAGGCTGGTTGGTTGCAGCATCAGCATGGAGCACCAGGGACCAACCATCAATGCCCTCCAGCAAGGAAGGTCTGTGCTGGGATACAAGACCTGCTGAGTTTAACTCATTTTTTTCTTCTGATGAAATGAAATGCCCGATATTATCAACATCAATGGATAGCGAAAGTTTCACAGCCTTGAAACTTGATCGCATGAATTGTAGTAGTTAACCAGTATTTATTAAAATGCCAAACAGCTGAAGAAAGGGCTGGAAAGTTTCTTTCAGGTGGTCTAGGAACAGCTTTTCACTGCACAAGCCATTTCACTTGTTCCCCTAGAAATTTGTCTTATTACTGATGGAGGAAACCTTACTTTTGACACTATCCCATTTATCAGTATACGTATTAACGAAATATTCATTTCTTTAAAGAGGTAAAGGAAAAATAGGAGCTTGTAAATCCTTTTTATGAATTTTCATCAGAGTAGCCTAAGGTGCATAATCCATTTATAATGATCATAAACTCAACGGCAAATCCTGCTTCCCTCCATCATATGAGAAGCCACACTGTCTGAAATGAGAGGAGCTTGGCCACCACACATACCAGCTTAGCTTGATAAGGGAATGATGCTTTTGCAGGCTAGTGGCTGAAACGCAGCAAGGATGAAATACTGATATTAAAGCTCATTACAGGAGTCCTGTCTCTGCTTCCCTCACGCCTGCCCTTCCCCAAGACAGAAAGGCAGAGACGTAGCCTCTGTTTGCACTTTCGCGAAAGGGAGGGATGAGTGGCTAGCCTGAGAAAGATCTGCATAGAAACCAGGTCTTATAGCACAGTAAGACTTTACAGAGCGAAGGAAGCAGAGCCTGGGACAACAGCCTGCTCTTACCCCATTTTTTACACTTACTTTGATTGTGAGACTTTTGGCTGCCTGGCACGTCAGGGGTTTAGTCATGTTAGCCTTCTACCCAGAGCAGCTAAACCTCCTGAAACAAAATGTCTGGGTGGCGAGTAGGCAGTTGTGAATTTAAGCTCCAAGATCAGGTAATTAATAACACTGTAACTTATCTGATTTTGTTTTGACTTGCCAGCTACTGTAAAAGAGGAAGGCTCCCCAGCCAACTCTGTCATGAGCTTTTTTTAGGAGATTTTCTTGAAAGACCGTTGGATTTCACTGATGTTGCAAGAAATTCGCAGACCACGTAATGTCTGTGTGACCTTGGCCCAGGCTTAGCAAAGAAGAAAATGTCAAGAGGCCCTGCATAGCCACCGACCTCACTGCAAGATTAAAACCTAATTTGTTATTGGAATTGATGGGAATGAAAGTCATGCTGTATCCTGAAGGAGAGGCGAGAAATTCCCAAACCAAAGAAACTCAAGAGATTTATGCAGCTGACTTAAACCAGTGCTAGACTTTTACACTTGCTGTTAATTTACACAAAACAGCTGTTCTATAGTCATAATCAGGAAGTGTTAGGACGCACTTATAAAATTAGGCTTTGGAATACACTGCAAAACCTCAGACGCGAACACTCAAAACACTAATTATTCAATCACTATGAAATCATGTTCACTTCCAACAGAGAACATTTTGTTTGACATGCCAGCTCAAGGCTTCTGTGTACTTGGCTACGCCGATCCTTACGAAATTACATACATCGGAGGTCTGAATAACATACAACAGATTAGGCAGGAATCGGAAAGCATTGTTTGAAAATGAATTTCTGACTATAAAAGGCTGAGCTGCGTTGGCAGGCATCCTTGAATTTGACAACTGATGCACAGAGGGCAGAAGCAAAACACTATTTTTTTCCTGGGGGAAATTCTCTCAGGGAGTTCTCTAAGAGAGTGTTACAAAAAGTACAATAGCGACAAAGAAGTGACTACATCTCATTATCAGTGTGAAAGCCAGAAGAGAATTAATTAGAGTCTGCTCTTGTTGTTGTTTATGTTACAGTGGCTTATAGACACCCTTATCAATGCACAGCCACAATGTGCACCCACTGTAGGGACCCAATGTTCTGCATGGCTGCGGAGAGGAAAAGAGAAGAAAGTTTGCTCAGGACCTCCTCAGCATCTTGCAAGATTGGCTCAAGTTATTTACCCGAAAGTGTTGTATTAAAAAAAGTGTGATGCTCTTTGCATGTCTAAGCACTAATACCAAAATCAGGTTCTAAAATACTTTCACTTGTCTAATCAAAATGAAGTTCCCATATTTAAATCAGATTTCTACAGCTGTCATATGTGCTAAAAGAGGCTGGGTGAGAGAGAAGGAGGAAAGGATGATGGAGAAAAGGAATTTATTTTTGTTTACCTTTTTCCAGGGTTATTACAAACTTCTTCCTCTGCAAACCTTATTCCTTCACTTAACCCCCCATATTATCAGTCGAAGCAACCGTTCCCCTGAGAAAGGAGGATGACTCATTTCCTTCTGTAACATATTTTAAGGGATATCTTCGAAACCTACAGAACCTTTTAATGTCCAAAATTCCATGAAAAAGCTCTGATCTCCTGAAAGATATTTTCCTCCCTTATTGATCTTCTCAGGAACCATAGCATGAATATGAGTTTAAACTCTATTTTAAATTTAACAAATTGTTGAGTCTACAGCATTCTAAATTCTTAGCTACTTAAAGTCTGTACCTAAAACTTTTTTTTTTTCCAATCCAGTTCCAGGGAATCTTCTTAAATTCACCCCTACGTATGGCTTGACATCTCTCCATTTAACTTCTCTGGCACTCACATGCATGGGCAGTAAATCATCTTCACACCTCATTCCACTACAAAATTTATTCAACCACTATATAAGAATTCTTAAACAGATTAATTCAATACACTGCTTCTAATAAGTCATACGAAAAGGTTTCAATATATTCAAGCAGAAACCTTATCTGAAGACCAAAAGATGAAAGAAATTAATACTTTAACATTGATAATAAGGCATTACTAGATATTTGTTACTTTGAAATATTTTACATATGCACATACATTATATGAATTGGTAATCTATAATCTTTAGTAAGCTTTAGTACCCAAGGAAAAATAGTTCTCTAGGACAATTCATTGCCCTATGTCTAATCCATACACAAAGAGTAAGTTCAGTCATAATGCCAAGGGGTGATAATTGAAATAAAAAAGAAAAGAGCTTTACTTGGACGTCTTAGTCCTACTTAAGGATCATTGCAGTTGCTAAACCAAAGATGAAAAATCTCAAAAGTCTCATTTCTTCCTGTCAGTCCTTGTCCCTTAAGCTTTCGTCCTTCTAACTCATTTGTGACACACAGCTCCACTTCTGCCTTTCCCCAGAACCTCTTCTGTCTACAGCCGAGCAGCACCAGCCGAGGAAGAGATGGGTGGGGGACCTGCCATCCTTTCCTACAAATCCCTATGCCTAGAGCAATCATTGGATGGGGTGGGAGTGTGTGGGAGATTTCAATATATGAATTCTGCGTTCTAGGCACCATGCAGCAGCCTCCCTCCTTCTCCTGAAAGAGGCATCCACCCTCCAGCCCTTTCGCTGGAACTTTCTCTTAAATGACGAAGATTACCTGGAAAACAAGGGGTACATGGAGCAAAAACCGATGTGGTGTCACATCTCCAGCCACGTCAGAGGGAGAAGTTCATGGCTTTCTTTCGAAACATGGCTTTGGTCAGTCAAGGGTTGTTTACTATGAAATAGAGGAGGGCTGCTGGGACTTTCAAGTAGACTCCAGGCTCCCTGGCCCCAGGCACGCACCCACACTGTTGAACTCTACACGTCATTTTCTCAAAGATCAGATTCTAAAGAACACCAAAATAGATCTGATGTTGGCATTTTTCATAATGCAAATCATCAACCGCAGTATTTCTTTTCAAGTATCCAGTCCCTGTCGTTCCTTTTGGAAGTGGTGACTAATAGGCAGTAGCCATCAACATGAATTAACTTGATATTCAAGCAGCTCTCAAGTGGGGCTCCAGAAGTGTTTGTTACAGATACAGCAATATTAAGACATTAAGGCAAGTCATCCATTGGTTTAAAGCAATGTGACATCCTATTCAGTCTGCTTATTACGTCACCTTGTGTTGTTTCAATATAAAAATCTAAGTGAAACGTTAAAAAAAAAAAAAAAGGAAAAGGAATAAATGTTATTTTTAACACTAATTTCTCTGTGCTTTAGAATTTATCTTGAAGACCTTTCTCACATAGTGAGATATTGATTCGCGGCATCAAGATCACTTATGCTGTCAGATAGAAAACTTGGGACAAGTTCCTGCTCTTTGAGTAGAGACCATTCCAGCAGTTTGGATTGTAGGTATTACATCTCCAAGGTTCTCTGTATGTTCTCATATTGCACTCTGGTACGTTTTACAGTGATACTGAGCTTTTTGAGTGAAGTATCATTTGTTTGAGTCAAAAATGTAAATAGAACTGTTTCAGAGAAGTTTACATTCACGTCATATGCTGCAACCAAAAAAAATAAGGTTTTATGATACTTTGATATTTTATATCATAGACAGGGTTATATTGTCATCAGCACAGCATCTACAGTTGGGGTTAAATTCTCAAAATAACTCAGTTCTTCCTTTGGGTCCATAGGTTACTCTTTCTTTTTTACCCTCCCTCCTTTTTCAGAAAGGTTTTAAAATCCTGGCCCTTGGTATTGGCTTTTTGGTATATATTTGGGATACGGAATACTCAAGAGCATAACGCCCAGTAATAAATAATTTTGGACCTAAGTACTATGAAAAAAATAAAGTTGGAGCAACAACAGAGTTAATAAAGTTGTGTTTAGCTAATTATTTATAAGTAGGAAATACTATTATTTATAAGTAGGAAATAATAACCTTAAGACTGAAATTGACTATGTAAAAATGGGGCAAGAGACAAAATGAAGTCTGAGACCTACAAGCACAGGGATTTTTATGACACATGAAATAAAAAAATTATAGGTCTTTGGAGAGTGGAGAAACATAAGAGATATGACAGAATGACTTAAGATATGCAAAGATCATTTTTTTTTTTCCCTAGAAAAAAAATGACATTTCAAAATCAGTTATGTGTCTAAATGGCATAATTTATTTCTTATGAAGTGACCAAAGGATTGAAATGAGAGTATAGTCAGAAAAAATTGTTCTGTAATTATCTTGGAAAGATACAGCCTGCCTATTTGCATTAAAAAGCCAAAAAATTTTTGAATATCTGACAAATTAGTCTCATGGTCAAGTGTGACTTTGAGGGGGTTCCTTTTTTTCCTTTGTATTTTATGTTACTGTAAGTTATATTCCAGTGTTCAATGGATCTCTTTTCAACTACTTTTTGTCTTGGCAAACAGCCATTTGAAATCAGAGAAACTGGAAAGATATTGGCATCCCTTCACAGGCAGGTCCAATCTTCTTGAAATAGAAAAGTTTTGAATTCAGAATAAAATATGAAAAGTCAGTGTTTCCTATAGGATAAGTTTCAAAGATATTTTTAAGCTAATTTCGAAATATTTCATATAGATGTCCAAATGAAAATGAGATACACATTGTTTAATGCACAAATATGTGATATTAAAGTTGACAAGTATTTAAAAATCATGCTTGTCATAATGAAATTAATAAACAGGATTACCTTAAATTTTGTACCAATTTTTTAAACTTTTTTTTTTTTAACACTAATTCTATGACATAATTATGAAAAATAAGTATGTTTTTTTCTCAACAAAAAGGAAGCACTGTGAGTCAGAAGATCTGGCTCCGGCCCCAGATACGTCCTGTGATTAATTGCCCTGGATGCATTCTCTGTGTATCAAGGTACTTTTTCTCTGAAATAGGAATATTTATCTAACTTTGAAGAGTTTAGGTTTTTGGACAGCAGTTCAGATTCTGTGTAGTAGCTGAGACAATACACGTTCACCGAGTATTGTTTGAGGCACACGTTGATAAACCTAAATTAATGCAATTTTTAAGTAGTTTGAGGTGATTGTTATTAAAATATTCATCTCATTCAGATTTACTGTTTAGGAATCTTAGTATACATTAGGAGAGGGAAAAAAAAGAAAAAAGAGTTTCAGTTCCCTGCAAACAGAGATGTTAATTTAATTTCCTGAACATGTCTTGCAAACCCATCTATTTTACATTCAGGTCACAGTTCAGAGCACACCTTTCTGAAAGCTTTTCTTTAATAGCTTTTCATCTGGCTCAAGCCATCACTGCCTACCAGTCACCCCTGGACCTCCACCCTCGCACAGGCATCCCAGGGTGAACCGCCCCCTCCCTGGGGGGGGGTGCAAGGATGCAGTTGGCCGCAAACTAAACCCCAACCAGAAGTGGATTTCGCTGAAGAGTAGAAGCTATTTTGCTGGGTTCCCTTTCACACAGCTCCCTGGTCCAACAGGAATCCATTCCACCTCTTACACCAATGAATTTTGGAGGTAGCATTGAACAGGAACGAGCACCTTTGTGCGCTGAAATACACAATACTGCCACAAAACACACAGCCATAACAAGTGCCACCCTTGAAACATACTAAAACACTAGAACTTAACAAAGGCAAATACATATAAATGCCAAAGTGAAACTTCACCCAGGGGGCTATGCAGCCCCGGGATGGGTTGCATGGAAGGAGAAGGCCCTCCATGGAAGAGCAAAAGGGCGATCACCACTCCTGAGATTTTCCTGGACCAAAAGTGCTGTACCTGCATGGTGTCCTGTCAGCTTTATGGGAGCACTGCACACAGCGGGTACTTTTCACACCTCCACACTAATATTGCAGCTATGGGTTTAGTATCACAGGGCACAGGATCATACGCATTTTATCACATCTTAAATGCTGTGGCATAAACTGATGATTTCTGGCGTAGTGTATTTCTGCCCATGTCCAATGTTGGCTGACTGGCAGTAAAGAACATAAGATCTGATATTAGCTATTATTTGAAGACAAAATTTTTTTTGGTGGGTGTTGAATTAAGTTTCAACTGGAAATTAGAGCTTTTTGTAACGATGAGAGAGCTTGATTTAAAGTACAGGATGCGTATAAAGGTCATAAGAGAAAAATGAGGCAACTGTAGATTATGTATTATTTATGGATATGGAGAGGAATAAATATTCATAATTCAAGGAAAACAGATAACATGGAGCTAAGTTATTGAGTGTTGTCTACTAAAAAAAAAGAAAAAGTGCTTTTAAATGAAGAGAGATTATTCCTTCCCGTATGTGTAAAGACAAGTTAGAAAAGTGTGATTTGTTTGACTGTGACTCATCCCTTCAACATTTGACGGATATGAATCAGATGACCTTCCCCTGGGAGCATATGCTGAAAACAAACTGAAGTTTCTGATTGTTTAGAAGTCTTCAAAGATAGTTCTTGCAGTCAACAGGATCATCTTCATTTAGTGCTCATTTTTTGTTGCTTTTTCCTTTCCCTATCAACCACAGTCAAAAACTATTATTCCCTGATAACAACTTATCTCTCCAGTCTGGAGTGAGCAAGGTACTTAACAGATAAAGTACTGGACCAGAGGATGGGAAACCAAGGAAGGAGGACTCCAACTGAGCGTGTTGATGGTTGACTTAACACCACTGTGTCAGAAGAACATCATCTGGGGACACCAAATCTGTGTGAGGACACTTGAGAAAACCAGTAAATTGCCCTGTGAAAAGGTCTGATCTTCAATTCATGGACAGGTCACTTACTGAGATGATCTCCCTGGAAACATTTGGGTTTTTTTTTTTTTTCATTTTTATGAAATGTTCTCCATGTACCTAAAGGATGATGACAAAGTTGATTTGTAATCACTTCAGTTCCTCTGAGGCATTTAATTGACCTTGGGATGAGGTCAAAAAGTCAGAGCAAGGAAGTTGCCAGTAATGAAAGAAATGTTATTTTTATTCCCACAGTTGCTGTTTTGTCTCTTACACTTTCTGAAAGTCAGCCTACCCTAGCTGATAAATCTGATTGCAAGTCAGCCACAGAAAATTTGGGACGCAGCTTGGGAACTCCCACAGCAGTGAAGAATGCAGTTGTGAGCCTGAGAAGTGCATGAGAACAACAATTTCCATTTAATAGGTAGCCACTCCCAAGCACTTCCATATGGTTGCTCACGTCTGTGTGGCTCTAGATACATGTCTTGCACAGGAGGAACTAAATCCCAGCTGTCCTAAGAACTGCAAAAGGCTTTCCAGCTCCATCAATGACATTTTATATCCTTTTGGTCATAAAAGATGAACTATTCATCTGCCTTAGTTATCTCAATTTAAAAATGAAGATCTTCAGAAACTGAAGAAAAACCTCAGTAGATCTTTTGAATATGAATGGGTCCAAAACAGTAAAGTGCTGACATTCTTCTCAGTATGATGGGGAAAAATTGGAAAACATTAACAGTAACACTGAGAAGAACCTTAGAGAAACACGGAGAGCTAGTGAAATGGAAGTTTACAACAATATGAGGCCAGGAGAATGGAGAAACTGTGCTGGAGAAACCACTGCCAAGGCATACCACAGGGGACCATGGGCTCCACGCAGACTTTGGGCGCATGACAGTTCCCATGAAGGTCTGGTCAGCTTGCTGACGAGGATTCTGCACAACCTGATCTTGGCTGCAGTTTGGCAAAATTGTGCCAAATAGGTGCCAAATAACAGTCTCTAAGTGTCTGAAAGGAGAAATACAGAGCAGGGAGAAGAATTAAGACATATAAAGCCCTAGCAGTAATTGAATACAAGGAACAGAGGACTATTTTGGCTAATTTCTCAGGGAAAAAATACCTGACAGTGAGATGTCCTGGACTGTATCCTCATCTCTGAAGCATACAGAAGCATCTTTCTTACTTGAGATATTTTAAATTGAATGGAACAAAATACCAGAAAAGATACTCTGGAAAATAGCCTTCTCCGAGCAGGAAGTTGTACATATGCTGGTGTTCTTCACCAAAGACTGATGAAAACAAGAGAGATAGATAAGATTTAACAATGAAGAGTAAAAAAGCTGGTTAATGAATTATTCTAAGAAAGTTACCAGGGATTTTCCACAGCTTTTCAGAAATGAGAAAGTACACCATTAGTTATTCATCTTTGACAATTAATGCTAGTACAAATCCCAGAGCATCACTTTGTTAGCCCCATCTCCCCTCCTTTTTGACGGATTACAGCAGTGCCTCAGCATGTTGCTAGAAGCTGATGAGGTCTCGCAGGAAGCCCAGAAACAGAGAACCATAAAAGATAGGGAAACATATAAATAATTTACAGTCAAAATAATGTGAGGCGACTCCTTATATTAAGATTCAGGAAATTCAAAAGCAACAATTTGAAACATAAAGATAATATATTGAATTACTGGTTTCCTTTGCCTTTTAGATCTTTGTGTCCACTTTCTACACTGTTTGCATTTCGCTCCCTCCTGCTGCATGGCTAAACCACAGAGCAAGACTAAAATTTTTCATAATAACAAAACAACTTTTAAAAACCTCCTAGAAAGAGCCCTTGATTTTATAGATAGCAGAATCTTCCTTATTAAAGAGAGAATGGATGTTTACATGTTTGTCTTAATGCAAAACTAAACCAGACATTAAACATTTTTCTGCAGATGTGATGTATTTAGTTAACGTAACTGCATCTGTAACTCCATCTTCCAAATAACATACTAACATTCTCCAACTCCTCACAAGAGCGATTTCCTGACAGCTATATCTTAGGTTGGGTAGAGCAATAGTATAAACAATTAGGTTTCTGAACCTGAAGAAACTATAAAAGATATATTCAGCTTCTTCCGACTCCTCCATTTCTAACACATTAATTATTTCGGATGCAGTAACACTCACAGAAGAGATGCCTCCCCTCCTTGACTGGATATGGAATATTATCAAGGGCTCCTGTTACCCCATTTGCACTGACAGAGGCTTGTCAGAAAAAGGTTTACCTGGAGGGATTGTTAAAAAAAAGAAATCCAGTAGTAATGGATGAGCTTTGAAGTGTGCATTATTGATATTAGTATTATTTTAGACTATATACGAGCGAACACAGGATAGTCTTGGGTTTGATATTGTCACATTGTTACCAAACCATAGTGGCTGGCAGGGTTTTGACCCAAAAGAAGCTGGTGCACTTCCAAACAATGCCCAGGCAGGGGTCAGTATAGAAGAGGGACTTCTACAGGTAGCTGTTAGTGCAACTGCGGCTTGGGAGCCCGTTCTACCCATTTTACCAGCAGGTTGACACTCAGTGACACTCAACACAGAGGAATAAAAGAGACATCTACTTTTTACTTTTACATGAAGGCAACTGTCTTTTACTGCATATATGTTCAAGAGAATATAGTAGGCTTTCACAGGAAGAGGCTCAAACTCTCTCTTGTGGAGAAAAGTGTAACTGTTATTGACCCATGAGGATAATACAGGAGAACAAGCTGCATGTTTGGTCATTTTGCTCCTGCAATTCCTCTTCTTTTGCTCATCTACACTTAGCCCAGATCCTTCTTCATGTAATCACCCAGTAGACTTGTATTTCTATAAGAGCTCTTGTATCTAACCAAAAAATGGGGTTACAAACCCACATGCTCACACCCAGCACCAACAAAGAGGCACAGTCTTCATAAGAAACCCTTCCCAAACACTTCAGTATAGATTGCTGGACTTCATCCTCTTGGAAAGTCCCATACAGGTGGCTCGGCAGTATGGAGAAATACCATTTATTGGCAAACAGCGGTAGCCTAGTCAGATAATTCAGAGGACTGTGCTGAATCTTCCAGAAAAAAGTGTAGTGAGAACAA
Organism: Numenius arquata; assembly: GCF_964106895.1. Classification (NCBI taxonomy): domain Eukaryota; kingdom Metazoa; phylum Chordata; class Aves; order Charadriiformes; family Scolopacidae; genus Numenius; species Numenius arquata. The sequence goes on along the minus strand of NC_133581.1, from coordinate 27,079,216 downwards.
CCGGTCCAGTTTCTCCTTAGTGACAGACATATTTTTTGCCCAGACAGAATTCGCCCCACTCCCAATGTTAGTAAGGCACTGAAGTTTACTTCTAGTTCTCAAGCATCAGTGTTTAGCCCATTTCATACCTGTGTGTCACCTTTTAAGTAGCTCATTCTCTGTCAGCCACCTGAAGCGGGGTGAGGGGATGAAGTTTATCTCTGCTTTACAAATAAGAAACCAATTAACCTCTCATTTTAATGGTTGTTAAACTTGGTATCTCCACTGCTGAGCAGTGCTGGACAAGCCCAACAGCTTTATTGCTTATGTGCTGAATGAGGCTCAGCACACAGGCACTCTCTGTTGGCGTTAGGGTGAAACACTAAATTAGTTTCCATTAGTTCAAGAGATAAATCACCATTGTTTTCATGCAATAACTGTCTGAACAACTAAACCAATCTCTCTTCCATAGGCTTTATCTTATATATAGTCAATTTTCTTATCTGATTTTGAATTATAGGAGCACAAATAATTAAATACAAGCACAGCCAATAAAACTGAAGCAAGTCCAATGAAAAAGATAGAAAACCTACACTGTTTCTATTTAGTCCTGTTGGAAAGTGATAAAAACCCTGCACATCTGCTACACCTTCATTTGCTAAGTCAAGTAAAATGGTCTCTATGGAGTCTTTCTCAAGGCAAAAGGTAGGTTGGCTGTTGAGTGGAAGGTTGTGTTCACACAGCTTTTCACAGACAGCACAGTTAAGACAGTGCAGCAGGAGGACGTGTACGATTATCAGCACTCTGGAGTGTCAAACACCACAACCACGATGAAGTTGTCCAGCAACGTAATTTAAAAGTTATACCAAGAAGCTGCAATGTCAGTCCACATCATGAAAGGTTGGGGAGCACAGGCTGAAGCCAGAGTCAGATGGAGACACAGTATCGAAGGTGGAAATGGTACTGGATTAAGATCATATTAAATTTGTTTAGAAAGAGGTAAGAGATGTGAAGTGCATAAAAGTGGTTAATGTTTAATATAATAAACCCGTAACCTTTGAAGGCATGAAACAATCACAAGCAGCTTCCAGAGGTCACGAAGTTAGTGTACAGAGCTCAAGCCGTGTCTACACTGTCCAACAAAGGTGAGCTCTTAACTGGAGTTAGTTGAGTAAATATCCTGGCAAAGACAAGGCAGTCTGGAGTTTCCCTGTGAATCATCGGACTGAAGTGAAGTTTCCTATGCTTCAAGGTTTTGAATCAACCTGAAAAATCACATAAAAACTATGTCACACTTCATTATCAGTACATTGTCTTCCTGAAGTTAAAAGCCACAGCTTTGCTCAAAGCAAGGGCAATGCTCCACGTGGAAGACAAGGAAGTAGCTTCTGCAGGTATCTCTATGAGTATTAATCATTCCCATTTTTAAATTCTGGAGATTGAACCAGATATTCTCAATGAACCACACAAGTACATGAGTTTTGTATGAGACTAACTCTGGAAAAACATAGGCTTTATTTTCAGTTTTGTTGTCAGTTCAATGAGAGATCATCAAGTCGTTTACAGCTTAATTTTTCATTAGATTAAGATGCCCTAACTTCTAGCAAAGCTATTTCTTCAGATGTAAACAAGCAAAAATGCTATCTATTGGGAAACAGCCTGCATTTAGAGACAGAAGATGTTCCTACTGCCATCTGTAGCCATCTAGCACAGCCAATAAGATGCCAAGCATTCTTTTGGGAATTTATATCTACAAGTAGTATAAAGTAATCATCAAATGCTTGGCTGGAAAGCACTGATACTGGTATGTTGAGCTGCGTAAAACTCAAAACTGTGGCATTGAGACAAGGTGTATCATCAACAGAAATGCAACTAACAGGGCTATATAAACAAATATGTGCAATGTGATACAACGCTAATCTCAAGCATTCCAAAATCTCTAATCAGACAGCAAAAGACATGACAGAAGACACTTAACTCAAGAGTTTTATCAAGTAATAAATAGACAGTTCCCTCTAGTTCACTTCTAACTTGCTGCACATTTTAGTAATGTTTTTCAACTTCTACTGAAATCCTGAGTGCCGGAACTTTTAAAAAAGTTTATAACTGATATTCTTATGGAGTTCCTTGATTCTGACACACACTTCAGACAAAAGAATTCTGAGATTTGCCATAAAACTGACTCTCATCAACCCAGCTGGCATATGTTAACACTTAGGAGTCATGCTTTTCCAGCCTGAGGCCAGGAAAAAAAAAAAAAAAGAAAAAGAAAAAACTAACTCAGAAAACAAAAACAACAAAAAGGGTTAATGGTTCCCCTCTGACAAGGAAAGGCAGCCTCATTCTAACTTCTGATGTCCAGATTATGTCCTAATATATCTCATTTCTTTTTGTATAGGACCCCTGAAATTGGAGCTTTATTCACACAACCAGAGCTTTTATCCAAACTCTTACCATCTTAAATATTGCAACATTCTACCCTGACAAATGCAGCCTTGCCCCACTGATCTCTACCCTGAATGCTCTACCAAGATAATTTTTCTGACCTGGCTGCCCATGTCGCTCCACCTTTGCATTGGCTGTGCTGGCTACTCCTCTTACCTCCAGCCATTGCATCAAACCTAAACTACTCGCTTCCACTTCTAAGGACCTTCAATTTGCCTATCAGCTTTCATTCACTAAAGATATATCTGCTGCCATTTACCACTAAGTATATTCTTTTCCATGATGCCTGCTAAAACAGAAGGTAGGCTACCTATGCGCTTAACCCCTGCCTGCTACGCTGGCCAGTATCATCTTGTTTCTTAATATATGTATTATGCCGTCTCACCTTGCAAGCATTTTGGGTCAGGGGCTTCCTCTTCGTTATGTATTTATACCGGTTTTGGGTCTCATTACATGTTTAAAGCTCCTAGGCACTATGATCATAGAAAATATATGTAATAACAATAAATAATTTAAGGGAGTCTACCGTTAAGTAACTGGAGACATCCAGAATACAAACTGATGCAGTAATGTGATAATAGGTAACGCTCTATCGTTTACTGGAGACTAGCGCAGAATGCAACTCTGATACCATCTCTCTAACCCAGAGTGAGTATAAGCAGCTTTACGCAGTAATGCTTGTAAATCTTTTAAAATCCTTGTAGAGGGTTCTGTAAGAGCCCAAAATGCTTGGCGCTCATTAAGAACGGGTAGCAGCTGGAAATTATTAGCTTTATGCCTTTTTTTTTTATGTCTAGAAATACCCACCCATACAGAATGCCAGACCGGGGTATTTTGGGCTGCCTTCTCCCTGAGAAATGCATACACCTGAACCACAGCCAAACTCTGCACAGCTGTAGCTTCTGTCCAGCGCATACTAATTTGCCAAAATGAATAAGTGTAGTACTTGGAAACTCATAATGGTGCCCACAAATCCGTAATGAGGTTTTGACACTAAATTATTTTTTAAATGTGTATTTAGCGCTTATCCTCTAACACTTCAAGTATACCTGTTGTGTCTGATACTTTTTCCTCACAGGATTTTTAATAAAAATTATTAGGAAAAAAAGAATAAAAGAAAATATTCCACATTGGTAGACAAGTGTATGTTTTTGTGACTAGAACAAAGCTAACAGACACCAATGCTTTAAATGTTTTAATCGCATCAAAATGCCTTGGTCTTAAATTTACCTATCCTTCTAGGGGACGAAAATAATCTTACATTTCTTTAACACTTTACTCTTTTTGATACTCTGATACTTATAAAATTGACTCCATTACTTGCATTGTTCATTTGAAAAAAATGAAAAAATGAGACAAAAAAAACCCTTCACCACAAAGCTAGAAGCAGCAGAGGCTGAAGTTACAACATCCTTAAGATTCTGAGCACTCAAGCTCATCTTTAGCTTCTTAGCTTACATTTAGGTTTCAAACATTCACCATATTTCTGAGATATTTGAACTCTGGGTGAGTTAGGATTCTGCAAAGTCTAAGGCTGAGAACAATTTCTCTTTGAAACACATTTACCTTGGAGTGTAATTTCTCCTAGGATGGGACTTTTTGTTGAGCTACTTTCTTCAGCACTGCCAAATTGGAACTTGAGCAATGCTGTGATGATGATATTGAGATGATGCTTTACCTAAATCCAGTTAGGACAAATTAAACTTGAAAGGAGAGAGCTGTAGGATGCTTAGCCAAGTAATTTGCTTGAGGCACTGAACAGCTAAATGAAGCACCTGTTAAAAATGGGTGCATGCTCATCTTTGATTCGTCTTCATAGATGTGCCGTTACATCCTCCACATGCACAGGTAAAGCGGCACGCTGTGTTGGGGGTAAGGTAAGAAAACTGTAGCCTTTGCTCATTTCACGGAGCAGAATTGTTACTGCACATACTTGTCTGTATTAAACCACCTCCTCCTACTCATTAGTGCCCATGTCAGAGCAGATGTCGGGAATCTCTTATAAGATGGGAGTGCTTGGAGCCTGTACCTGCTGTGCAAGGTGACAGGAGCGTGGAATATGTGGGCTCATGGAAATCCTGGCCACTTGAGTTGAAGAGGACACAGACATCACAAACACACCAAGTGGGAACACCCTGCAAGCGAGCTGCAGTGTGCCAGTAGCTGCCTATTATGCAGCAGACAAAACACAATCCTGACCGGCGGCTTCAAGCTCCATCCGGCGCATGTTAGGCAGGAAGCCAGAGTAAGACCACAGCTCCTGATAAACAAGAGTCAGTCATGTTTCAGACAAAGGCAGCCAACATGTAGTCACGCTCCCCTACAGCTGAGGAACAAAAATTAATCCCATGCCAACAAATAAACTACACAAGTTTCTCACTAAGAGAACATCAAGCTTATAAATCATAGAGTAACGGACACATAGCAGTGCATATCCGCAACTCCCGTGTCTACAATTGTCGTTAACTGCAAGTGTTTCTTAAAACAAACACTATGTAAAACATGGCATTAAGTAACTTATCAGAAATGGAAATAAAGACCAGCAATCATGTTAGTTCCTCATGTCTTTTATTTACGTTCCTCTCTTTCCCTATGTACAGGCATTCATGCACACGTGCAGATACTCAGCCCCTACATCTATATGCAATTATACACCCACTCCCATCTAGTCTATAGCATCACACCTCTAAATGGTAGGAGTAAGCTATTTTAACCAAACCATGTCTTTTATCTCGATTTCCAGAGAGATTTTATTGGCACTGCTGAAGGCATTCAACCACAAATGTTTCTTTTCTCCGTTGCCATATACTCTTTCCTCCCAATAGCCTTAGTTCTGTGTGCACAGAGACCGTTTGCTCCACACACACACAAGACTTGCAGAGACACTCTGTACTTTCCTAGAATAAGTGTTAGTGCAGTCATATTCCCTCATTTCCCATATCATGGGTGTAGGGATTCGTCAGAGGATGAAATACTTTGCAAACAAGATATTCAGTGCCTCAGGGCACTGGGCACATATTAAATCATGGCCCAGACCATTGAAACACCCTGTTATGGCATGTTCAACAGCACAAACCTGCTTCGAAACATTTGCGTATGCACAATTTGCCCCAGACGATCACCTAGTAATTGAGCAGTACAAGCAATCTTTTGTCTCATACTGCTTCTTTCATGTTATACTATTAACTAACTTATTAAAATATAAGTTTTCCAGATCAGGTTTCTCTCACTTTTGTTATCTACAGAGGTTCAACCCGAAGGGAAAAAAAAACCCAACCTAACCACAAAATTTTTTTGAAGAACTCGAGGCATGAAGCTGAAAGAGGGCATTAGTACCATCCATCTAGTCTGAGGCCCAACTCATCCTACTGTCCCTTCAGACTCACCTACAAAGTAAGTACTCTAGGAGACAGCCAGAGAGATGCTAGCAGAAAATATATAATGTTTCATTATTCCTTTGATGCTCTGTAATTAAGTAAACCACGGCAAATGGTCAGACAGCAGCAGAACTGCAGCCCGTTACACTCTAGGCAGGACTATTCTTGGTAGCACAGGAGAGGTTAACATCATCTAGCGATGTTAGTGGAGTGGTATGCTGTCACAGCATCAGTCTGGCAAGGGGAGCAGCAGGTGCAGTATGAACACATACCTTCTCTCCGAGAGATATGTTGTCTCAGGATATGGCGCAAAGTATGAAGGGTCATGGGAGCATGTGGAGCATTCCTGTCACCCAACTGCACTGTGCCTGAGAACAGCAAAAAGGCATTTGCTGTTTTGAAACAGGACACCGAGAAGGCGGCATGCCTGCCATTGTACAGATAACCACAGCCTCTTCTCAATAATGGGCATCTTGGCTCACTTTCCCCATGCTGGACGAGGGTGACATCTGAAAGCTGGTAAGCAAAGCTATCGCACAACCAAACATGCAGCTTCCACCCACTGCCAAGGTCAAGACAGCCTGGAAACACTTGTGTCCTGGTGAATCCAGGCTCTGGTTACAGACACGTCTGAGCTCAGAAACAGGAGGTGGGGGGGGGGGGAGAGGAGGAAGGGGATTTTCAGAGTGTGAGGCAGATGGACAGGTTATAGGTCACGTGAAAGTATCTCATTAACTGCATGTCTCATATAAGTGAGATCCTAGTGTTGAGAAATATTTCGGTTCTCCGCTTTTGTCAAGAATTGCTCTACCATCAGACTCCTACACAGTGATGCTCTGCTGCTATGGATCAGTCCTGAAAGCAAAATCCTTGCCATAAAGTCAGGTAAGTAAGCAGGAAAACAAGACAAACCCATTTTTAAAGCCCATAATTGCACAGGAGTTATTTAGTGTCAATGGCTGAAATTTCTCTCGTCTGCGTGGAGGCTCTACCGGTCCGTAGGGGCAGGGTCCCATCCACGTTTTCAAGCTGCACAGAAGATTACACTGCCCCCCGCCCGCCACACAACAAATCAAGGTTACTCCAGTGCTGTTTTTCATGGTTTTCTTTCATGAGAATAAGGATAATTTGCACAGAAGCACTCGTACTTCGTGAAAATTGGGAACAGAGACCTTCCCTTAGGCCACCAGGAAGACTATTTTCCTGAGGCCAACCAAGCACATGCAGTAGGTACCATCAGACACTGGTCCGACACCAGCAGAGAGACAAAACTGGTCTTTACAGGCTAGTGTGTCTACACTGGGGAAGGGTAATCACCCAGTGTTTAGCTGAGAGATTCAGTGCATACAAATAATGTTAGTATGAAGGTTTTAAGTATTATTTTGCCCATCACCTTCTAAAGATTCATTCCTGGCTCCAGTGTCTTATTAAATGCTGCTAGTTAACACACTTTCCCCTTGTTTGTGTTAGAATAGAAAGTAAATTTGCTGTTGAATACTAATCCTAAAAGAAATGAGATAGTGCCTCTTTAGCCACCTTGAGAGTATCAGATGCTAAGGTGCCATAACTAGCAACCAATACCTGTCATTTGATGAGAGTGAAACTAAATCCACTAACCTGAATCTGATCAATTATTTTTCAATATGAATTAACAAAAGGCAAACTTTAAAATGTCTGAACAGCAGCTAGACACCAACAATTGCTCTTAGAATAATGTTTTTTTGTAAAATAAATAAATTTGCAAAGTAAGGCAAAAGCTTGGATCGTTTCTGAGAAATATAAACTCCCACAGATATATATACACACTCTCTTCATTAGTTCTAGCTAGCCTGTACAAACAGCCCCATCTTCAAGGAGCATTCTTTCATTATCCATGCCAGAGCACTAGGAAAGAGAAAGATGATGTAGTGTTTGAAACAGGGTTTTGTGTTTTCAGCATGAAATATTTTACTTCTATTTTGGACATCGCCGGATCCACTTTGAGATTTTAGCCAAGGCATACGATACTCTACCTTCTTACTATGCATCAGTCTTCCCATCTTAAAATAGAGAAATAATACATCCCTACCTTATACAGTGTTCTTGCTCATTCTTTGGGGGAAAGCTTTGAGGTCCAAAGCAGATTCAAACTGAGACAGACAACAATATTTCCGATGACAGTGAAAAAACCTCAAAATGTACAGAAACACAATTTTTCCCCTCCAAAAAAAAAAAAAAGCCCAACAAAAAACCCCCACAAAACAGCAACAAAAAAACAAACCCTAAAAATAAAGTGAGAGGGAGGCTTTCTGTGCAGAATAAAACCCACTAAATCTTACTTTCTCTCAGATGTCCTACTGTTGTCCCCAGATGTCTGGCTATTAGCTCCTTGGTGGAAATCATTTGCCTCCCTCCCATCTTCATGGCTTTCCAAATGGCCCTACAAGCCAAAATTCCTGTTCACAGATGAAATGTTAGCAAATTCACTTGCAATCACCACAAAGCAGGTGGGTTTTAGTTCAGGTGTAAGTTCATATTCATAGTTATGCATAGGTCTGCCAACTCAGCAATCACATTTTTTTTCTTCGCTCTCTTCCTTCTTCTCTGGCTAACAGCAGAATTGGTCAGCAATAACTATCTTGGCAGGGAAGGAAGGGGCACGTCTGGTGGTGACTGAGTCACTGAAGGATGGTAGATAAAGACCAGAAAGTCTTTTTGCATCTCACATCACCATCATCATTTAGTCATAATATTGTCATCTAACAACGCCAACTAGTGACTTGTGGAAGGATCAGATTTCTGTCTTAAGACATAATTGTACTGAAAAGCAACTGAAAATTGTTACTGCCTACTCAAATAATTATGGCCAGACATTCAAGTGTAAATAGTGACCCAATACATCTTTCATGTAACATTAAAAATCAGAACATGTGATGAATTTTGAAAAATTAAATGTGGCAGACATCACCCAGGGAAGCAGTGACCACCTGCACTCCTCCTGAAGCTATAAGAAATACATGTCCTCAGGCCTTATGAAAATCAAATTCTAGAAAAGTAACAGCAGTTATTTCTGCAATAGCACATGGCCAGTCTAAGAAGTTCAACTGCAAAATTATTATTGTTAACATTATTATTATAATCTTAAGTTGTGGCTATTTATTACAGAATAACATCATGTTAGACAAAGAAAGCAAGAAAGTAAATGACCTAACACAAGATGTCACTTATTGATAGCAACGCTAGCAAGGATGGTTTGCTTTGATTAAATTTTAGTAGGAATGTATACACTAACTGAAAGCCACAAAGGATTTATTTTACTAATCATTATGCATTTATTTTTCTCTATTTGATAGACTATGTTAGTTACTTGCGCATAGTTTCAACTGGCACGTTAAGAAGTTGTTTTTTTTTTTTAAATTTCTCTTGCCATTCTACTGGCAAGCAAAACCTTCAAATGCTTCAACTTTGGCCTTTTAACGATAACAGGTAAAACAAACATCCCAGCTTTTGGGAAACTCAGCTTCCAAATGAGGGAGACATCTTCCTTCAAGTGAAGAACAAGCCTTTATTTGGCTATGAATCCAAGTTAACAGTAAACACGCAATAAACTGTATCAGAACTTCAGCAAGTTATTTAATTATTAATTGGGGTACTGGAAATGAAGGTTCACCTACATAATGCTTCTACACATATTGCTTGAGACAAAGACTTGGGTTTTTGACACATCTGTAAGATGCATGATTAATTTGAGGGTAAGCAGTCTGTCTTACCTGTCTTACACACTGAATTTGTATCTCACTTCCAAACCCAAAGCTAAGTATAACTTTCCCAGCATTACAAATGCATTGTAAGGAGAAAAAGAGCAAGTTTTCCTCAGCTCAGATGTTTCTCATTTTTGTCTCCTAGCTTTCAACTTAAAGATGCATTAATTTTTGCTTTGATTCTGAAAAGCAATATGGGCAATTAACACTTATGTAGAATATTGGAAAAAAATACGAAAAAGAAAAAAGAAAAAGAAGCCTACAACAGCTAAGCAGAGTAAATTGAATTCTGATGAGCACCAAATCGCAAAGATGGCCAGTATAGGTTATTTAAAGCTAATTTAGGTATCTACCCACTACAGTTGGCACTATTTACAGATAAGAATATATCATTAAGTTGAGTACAAGTAAAGAGGTTAACATTGGCAAAAGGCACAATAAATGCATTGTCTAGAAAGCCTTTTCATCCAACCAGGATTCATCACACCTTTTGAAATAGCAGGAATCCTCGCTGCATGTTTCAGATGGTCTGCCAAGTACCTGTTTTCCCCGAATACATCCCATATTCCTACCCTGGCCTTAAAAAAGGTAATAGAAAACCCTACATATATTTGGCCATTTGTAAAGAGCTCCTTCCTACAGAGCTTTCCCTGCTGCTGGGGGACAGGTGAGTGGTAGGGACTCACGCAGGTGTCTTGCGTGGGCCATGACACAACTGCAGGGGAAGGTCAGTAAGGCAATAACAGCACCCTGCAGCCATGCAGCTTCTGTCAAACGGATGAGAAATCTCTAAATAGAAACCAAAGCATCAGAAGATTAGTTCTGTTTTTTTTTCTTTACTAAATAAGCTACAAAATTGCGTTGTTGACATATTAAAGGACCAGTCTTCTATGGACCTTCATTAGCTTAGCCAGGCCCTGTTTCACCTCCAGAAAGAACACACACACACACATATATATTTACTTACATTAATGAGGGCTCCACACGAGGGGGGCAAAATGTTCTTATTATTTGTGGAACATAATATACTTTGGGAGTGAGTTAGAACATGTCTGCCTGTTTCTGAGGCTGACAATGCTCTCCTCCTCTTTCTTTAAAAAAACACCAAGAAAACCCCCACTCCGACCCATAGGCAGAGGGTCACTAAGGGAGGTAAGGCAAAACCAGGTGATGTTATTTATCCCCAAATCACATAGGCCAATAAAAGAGCTAGGAAGAGAAATCTCATCAGGCAAGTTCACAGCTGCTGTCCTGTCCACTGACCAAAGACACTGAATTGTTCCATCATTTAAAAATTTGATACCTAAAAACTTGTTTCTTAGTAACATCCAAAGAAAGAAACATTTGTGTAACCACTCTAGTTCATACAATATAGCCTCCTGTGATATGCAAATTTGCACTGACTGAAATTACTGAGGAAGAAGTGCATGTCTTGGATCCCTCAGAGAGGAAGAAACTGCAACTGCATCACCTGCCCATCTTCCAGCTGTAAACAGCAACTTTTATTAAATCCCTTTTTATTCTTAAATTGAGTCTGGAATCCCACCCCCAAATTAAAAATAACCCAATACACTGTTAAAAGTTAGCGTTTATCTATAAGAATATTTATTAGAGTACAGATACAGGGAAGTGTCAATGTTATTGGCACACTATCAAGTATTTAGTGATGATTATCAAGTATTCTAATTAGAGTAGGCAAGAAATATTATTAGACCAGACAGAAGCAGGATACTTATAGAGTATCAGCCATTCATATGCATACCAAGATGCTGTAAGGTTTCCAGGCTAGCAGCCAAGTTAGGAAATTAGGTCTTTTTTCTCTCCTAAAAAAAATCCAAAAAATCCGGTATACTAAGATGTTAAAGTTTCTGATAAACCATGTTTGTATATGGACTGAAGATTAGAAAACTGGGGCGCCCTTGGAAATACCTTCCAGTACCAGACAAGTAGACAAAGCAGAGGTTAAGCAGTCTTCATTGAAAAGATTTAACTTCATCAAAAAGTAATAAAAATCTAGCTGTTTTTTTAAAATATTTTTTCATTATAGTCAAATAAAAAGTTTGCAGTACTATGAACGCAGAACTAATGAAAAATTAGACTGACATTTAAGAAGAAGATTTTGAAAGAGATTGTATTTTAATTCTCTGTTTTACAGTGACTTTGCTTAATGACAATGAGAAATACTTTCTTTAAAAGAAATCCAGGAGGCAAACAAACGTAGAGGGGATCATTCACATGTTGCACTTCTGGAAGTTTTTCCATGCTCTCTTTAACGCTGCTCACTGCAGCTATTCCACACTATTAAAATAACCACCCCAGTTGAATCTGGGTATTATTTTCTCTAGTTGAAATAAAGAGATAAATAAGGTCACAGAAGTTTCTGTGGAGTAGTATGAACCATTGAGTCATAATTAATGCTATGAAATACAGTTAATTTACAAGAAGATAAGCCTGCACACCCCATTGTAGATGTACAAATATTGTTAACACAGAGACAACGACTTTTACCGTTATGGCAGCTGGGAGCATCAGTCCAGCTAGAGCTGAGCTTCAGTCAGTTCATTTTGCCACGGTTTCCACCTGTACCACTCTGGAGCAGGTGACATTTGTTCCTCTTCTATAGGTTATGCTTCCTGCTTAGCTTATCCTTGTCCTTCTGTTGCACATCACAAAGCATGGTTCTGAACTTAAAAAGAATTAGAAGTTTTAACTTTTAAACTTCCTTCAGGGTTCTTTTGTATTTCCACAAAACAAACTAAATTCATTCCTGCTTTTACTAAGTGTTAATGAATTAATGCTGTGCCAAGAATGTTAGTATATAATTTTACAGGGGTGTGATATCTTCAAACTTATTTATAAAGCCTAAATACATATAATTTAGTTTATTATATAAATATACTGTAACAATATATGTTCAATTTCAGAAAAAAAGCAGACCATAAATGCCCATAACATTTATTCTAGATGCATACCAAAGAGCAGGACAATTTGGAGTAAAGGATTAAACCATTGTTAATGCAAATACCTAAGTTTCACTGTTACATTCCTTCCTAAGGCTGAATGCATGCTTTTCATGCCTACCTGTCCAAGATGAAATATTTTCTTGCCTCTAAAAGTAGCCCAAAACGTAAATATTATTTCATATATTTTTTAGCGGTATATCTTATCAGAAAATTCATGTCACTGTATGCCCTATTAGTCATAGGGAGTATTTCAGCCAGCGTAAACAGTCTATTGACTGAAATGCTATTAATAAAGCTGAAGGTTTCAAAAAGGTTCCTGTCTTTATGCACATGCTTATGGTAAATGCTGCAGACAATGTGCGTTCTTTTATATGCACACATTATGGGCTGATCAAAAAACCAAAAAGTAATTTCTGAAAAGCTATTTAAATTCAAAACATCCAAATTTTTTGCATTCTATTCTGTTCTTGCCTTAATTTTACATTTTTTAAAAATCTATATCTATATCTGTGAATATTATAAAATATTTTTATGAAGTTTGACATGTTGAAAATTTAATTTTTAGAGAATTCAATAAAAATTATTCGCATTTGAAAACCAATTTTAGAAATGAATATTTGAAATATTGACAAATTAGAATTTTACCTTCATAAAAAAAAAAGAAGGAAGAGACGACCATTAATCTGTACCCCGTCCTTTTGTTGTATTTTTTTGAATAGGTCCATATATTATTTAATGGGTTTTGTAGAGATACATTTACATGAGTTATAGATCACATTACAACTGATGAATGCCCAACACACAGGTATTTTATGAAAGGTCATCAGTTACAAGGGAAAATGCATAATGTATGCTTGCTGAATACAATTGCAAGTTTTCTACACTCACAGAGTAGCTACTTGGGCAACACCGAGCAGTGAAACTTTGAACATGAGCGACCTACGAACGTTATTTAACTTTGTGGAGCTACTTGGAGGTCTGTTGGGTCGGATTCAGCACTGGCAGGGTAGGGCGCAGCGCGCATCTGGGCTCTGCCCAAGAAGAACCGATGAAAATAAACCCCAGGTACCCTGATGCCACATCCTAAAAAGACCGCTAGGGAAATGCCCAAAGTTTTCCACAATTATTTTTAAAAATTCCTCAACTCCTAAAGCTCTCAGGTCTTCTTAAAAACAAAGAAAATAACCATTTTACATATAAACGAGAATGACGATGAAAGCCCATGACTTCTGCTGTCTCACTGAAATTTTCTTCTACAGCAATTTTGTTATACTCTGACTACAAGAAGCTCAAAGACAGCAGACACCTTGTAGCTTGTTTCTGACATTAGTGACGTACTCTCTTTAGCTGTCCAACTTTGTTAAGAACAAAAGGCAATTGCCTATACCCACATTCCTCCTCTGTGCTTCTTGCCACTGCCAGCACTCATGCAAGCATCTTCGAATCTGATTTACTATTTCAAGAAACTCTTGAAACACACGAGGACAGCCTTTGGGAGTTACTCTTATTTTAGTTGGGAAGGATTTCCATGTGCCAAGAAGCATAAAAATATGCAAGTGAAAACCCATTCCATCACTCATTATAAGATCTTGGCTGTGCACAATATTTAACGACTGAAATTTGATTCTGTAAAAAAAAAAAAAAAACAAACCTATATTTTGGATAAGATTAGGTATTGTATAAGCTTCTCTCGGTTGTCTCAGTCAACATGCTTGTGCAGCCCTCCACAAAGCTGAGTCGTGAGAGTACAAGCCAGGTCAAGTGAGGCTGAGCGTGGGGGGAGAAGGTGAGGTTATAAGGCAAAACCAGCCTGACTGCCCGTGCTCATCTTACCTGTGAAACTCAGCATCCCCAGAGGGGGCAATGCAAGTTGCTCTTTTTCCAGCCTCTGTAGGCTTCAATCCCATTAGGGTTGTGAAAGTCTACTTCATTATCCAGACATCTATTTCATTATGAATATCTGTCTAGACGTAAGAGAGATCAGAATACAGCAGTGCTCATGGTCCGACACACACTGTGACAGCAGCGAGCAAAAAGCCGCGCAGTGGCCTTAACTAACCTTTGTTAGCTCACATCTACAGAGAAAACCAAGCCAGCAGCAGAGCAGCTGAGGACTCCTAATTGCCTGCATGAAGAAGTTTCCTCCTAGAGACCAAAATGAGGATTTGACAGTATGCCTTTGATTTATTAAGCAAGGACAGGACTTTAAGATGTTTTCTCCCAGTAACAATTAATGTTTTTCAAACAAAAAAAAATATTAAAGTTTAATTAAAGAAGAAAGCAGATTCTGCTGCGTATGTCAAACTTTTCCTTTTTATCCTTTAGAAATTCACAGAAGAAACATGGGTTAATAGCTTAGCATATGCCTGAAAGCATTAACACCTTCTCAGAGTACTATCTGTCAACAGCAGTAACATTGTTAGCATCAGTGTACACTCTGCGGCTGTAGGAACAGTTGTGCAGTTTAACACCTCCATTCTTCCCAGAAGCCCCATCCAACTGTTTGTGTTATTTCTTTGTTTTACCATCCATGTTTTTTAAGAAGTATGTGTTGAAAAAAAAATATAAATTTGTGATAGTCTGGCAGTCTTTTTAAATCTCTTGTTTTATTACCTTGTGGATGTAATTGAATAATGATATATTTAATTTTTTCCCCTATGACTTTCAGAAGCAGACTCTTATTGTTCCAAGTCTACTCTTAAAGTTATACATTTTCAATAGTGTCTAGCTATGGGTAGCCACTAATTTATTGCACATAGTTTTAAACAATACAATTTAATTCTGATTGTTATCTTTTACTACCTATTTCATTAACTTTCTTCATTAATTTATTGGGTGTTACATTTTGGTGCTTATTTGTTACTTCATGTGACTTTACGTGAATTTATGTGAGTTACGTAAAGGCTATCTTAAAAATAGTCTCTGTGTAACTAAGAAACTGTCCAGTGTGGAAAAAACAAGCACTTTTAGGAATAATGATGATGAGAGCCAAAGGACTACTTGTGCACGAGTCTGGAAGGGCAGAGTCTTACATGATCTAATTCTCTTTGTAAAAGTGAACAGCATCTAGAAATCATGTTCCCTTTTCTGCTCAGGGTTCCCCTTGGTAACTAAAAAAGTTCAGGGCTTTTTTTTTTGGCTAGACTTTTTACCGGATAGTTTAGTGAAAAATAACTTAAATAAAAATTTAAGCCTCCAATGAGGAAGTTAAATAAACAACTCACTTTGACTCTTAGTTTTACTTGTTCCATCCTATACTCGGTCGTGATTTTTGGCAGGGAGGCATCATGCATCTATTATTTTTGTTGAGCGTACAATTGAAGAGAAAACTTACTTTATCTTCACAAGAAAAAACTTGAATCTAATGAAAAATAAACATCGCAACACCAAAAGACTTCCCTTGGTTTCAAGTTTCTCCTTTTTCTTTTTTTTTTTTTTTTTTTTCATTTGATATCTCTATTACTGGAAATTGGCAGATGCAAATATCATTGTTCACAATCCTTAGTGCCTGCCTTACAGATGAAAAATCCATTTGTTCTGTCCACATCATAGCATTGTCCACCCAAGACCATCCCTTCTCTCTTCTTATGGCTCCCAGTGTTCACCAACACACAGCAGTACTTGAACCTCTGAGAATGTGGCCAGTAGATACATATTTTCTAAATTCTCAAGTCAGTTTTGAGCATCTAATTGACTAGATGGCCCAAATGTTACAATTCAAGAAATTAACCTTAAATTTTTGTATGAATGACTATTTTGGTACCTTTGTTTCACTGCCAAATTAGTTGGTGGTTTGGGTTTTTTTTTTTCATTTGTTTGGTTAGTCTGGCTTTTTTTTGAGATTGATTATCAATCTCTGTACTGTCTTATTCTGTCTTTACCTATCCCTATTCCAGAAGGTCCCCTGAAGTACCAGTTATTGGGGCATATAGTTCATCATCTGACTTTCCACTAGTAAATGCTTTCTTAACAACTCTCAGCTTGCTGTATGGTTGTCACCATTGGCTTGAACGTGTCATGCTTCCCACAGAGGGCTGTGTTCACCCACTGGCTCATCCTGCCTCCACTTTGTGCCAGACTGAGCTCCCATAGCATCAGCTTCTGTAGCTCTGCTCCTTCAACCAGGGAATGTACTGGCCACATGGATCAATAATACCTAGAATTTTCCATTCATTTTAACATCTTCCATTCTTCACTACTCAAATTTACACTTTTAGAGAAGATGTTCAATAAGGTTACAGAAACCATATATCTTTGTTTCATCCACCTCTAGATTTCTATTAGCTTTCTGATTTCATCTTCCATTATAACAACTATCTGATTTCAGTAGAGCTGTTAACTGGAGTTCCCGCTTAAATGTTTACAGCTCTTAAAGCTTTGAATAGTTTGAACAATTCTGAGCTTTTTTTTTTACTCCATGAAACAAAGAAGCTTGCTTCTAAATCCCCAGATTAACTGATTTAATAGGATCCTCAGGTTCATGATAGTAATTATAATGCATTCGCCATGTTGTTTTCTGACTTCCTTTCTTGTCACAATTGGTGTGCGCTGTGTAAAGCTCTCTGCCAGATACTTGAAATACAACGTGTTAGGTTCAAAAAGCATAGGGCTGCTCTTAACACTATGTCAACGGGATTCTCTCAATGGGTCATTAAACAGATACGTCTCTATTTCAGTTGCTTGACGACATGCATTAACAGAAATAACTAAATTTTATACTAAGAGGATGTTTAAAGGTCACCTCAAAATTACATTTTTAAGGCTGCCTGTGCAGCAGGAATTTGTGTCCGAGTGCCCATTCCCTATAGTACAGTTATCTTTCCCCCCCAGCTTCGACACTCTTTTCTACCCCTTTTGGCACACTGAGGGCCTTGGGTGGACAGCCTTCACTGAAAGTAAGGTTACTGAAAAGTCTTTCAATACCCTTCTCATGCAGTATATAACCTTACATCTTATTGACTTACCATCACCCAATGCCTACAATGAATACAGAATTATTAATTTCCTTATGGGATTTTGTATAGTGCTTTCTCTACAGCATCTGAATTCTTTGAAAACATTAATGAACTGATCCTCTCAACACCCTTTTGAAGTAAGAGGATATTTTTATCACTATTTGACACAAGGGTAATGGAATATTTAAGATAAAAGCCAAAATGTTTGGAATTGTCAGCTAATTTTGTTTGCCTATTTTGAAAGTCTAAGGACCTGAATTTTCCAAAAGCTAAGGTTTTTAAAAACATTTTCATATGGTCAGAGCAAATAGCCCGATTACATCAGTTGCTGCTGTGAACGCAAAACGTTGCACATATTCACCATTTTTTGAGATCAAGCCTCAGTGGTCTCAAGCTGAACACTCAAAATGAAGAGACTTGAAAAAAAAATTGTTTTGAACGACCTGTCTTAGAGGAACCATAAGGCTTAGGTATAGTGCTTACCTCGCTCAGGCCAAAAATCAAAGTAGTATTCTTTCTCTTCCTTTGTGTCATTCACCAGATCACTTCCACCTTACGCAAGAAATAAGATTTCCTGTAGAGCTCCATCCTCTTCACTGAATGACTCCAGGCCATGACTAAGCAACTCCAGCCTGTGCACCAAAAGGGCTAGATATTGAAGAAGAAATACGTGTGTCATTTGTACAAACTAAAGACTATGTGAGATGCCTGTGTGCAAAGAGTAAGAGTTACGGTGACACAACTTACCATGGGTGAGTGTTCTGATTATCATTGAAAAGTCTTAGACGGGGGACTGAGGAAAAGTTACAAACAGGTCAGTGTCAGAGAGATGCTGTGAGACAGAATTAGACAACTAATTTTTTTTACTCATTTCCACCGCCACCCAAATTCTTTCATTATAACCAAATTTGGAAAGCTATTCCACTGCAAAAGACTTCCCTGATGCCTAATTATCAAGCTTAGCAGTTCCATTCTCTGCTGGCAAGGTCTTATACACAGGAAATCTTACAAAGAAACTATGGCCATTCAGACATGCAAATGTTGTTACCTACATAAACACACCTACATAGATGCACTAAAATAAACACCAACATTTTTGTGATTGTCTTTTTACATATAGCATGAGAAATATATGACAAAGTCTCATACAACAGAGGGAAGGATTTAAGGGGAACCTCAGAAAATCAGGCTACGTTTTTCGCCTATTGCAATTCAATTGCTAAACAACATGCATTTTAACATACTTAAAGCAAAGTTAATTTTCTTTCTACAAACTGACTTTTTAGGTCTAATTTCAGTTGTCATTTCAGTGTTCTGTCAACGATGTCTTTAGAGACCTCGCTGGAGGAAACTAGGCTATGACGTTAAGAGGGAAGAGGAAAGGAAGTAAAAAATGATACCATGTTCATGGGGCTCGTGCCACGTGCATAGACAACATGCAAACAGAGCAACCCTCCTCTGCCAGCCACAAGTGAAAACACTTTTTTGGCATAGCTCCCGATGGCTGATCGTAGCAATAAGCAACAGGTAAAAGACACATTCATTAAGACGTGGAAATAAAATGTCCTCAAAGGAAAATGCAGTCATCTAAAAGCAGGGAGTGAAAAACTTGAGTCCTTGACAAATACGTAACAGTTTTTCCATTGGTTTCAGCGGGACCTAGATTTCAAGTTAAATCAGTATGACATATACAGTAACAACAAAAGAAAATAGGTTAAAAAAGCTGACCCTGCTGTAGTTACATCAGTGCAATTTTTTTTTTTTTTTTTGTGGTGTGGTGAATTGTTGGTTTCTAGATTCAAATAACCCCTAACGTTCATCCTGTTGGTACCTACAACAGGAAAACAATAGTTCCTCATAAAATCTGGTTCTTGTTATCTAATGCAGAGAAGTCTTTTTGTATCCCTTGCTGCAAGGCACTTTGCCTCTCCTGGAATGATGGAGTTTTGGTCTTTCAATATAATTTTCTTTTGTTAATCGTTACATCCTTGGGTATTATAAACAGACACAGCATTCTAGTTTTGGGCTCACCGAGACCATGAACAGATATAAAATTGCTAATTCTCACCTAGCATTCATCAAGAAAGCTGCAATAAATATATTAATGAGAGCATTGCTTTGGGAACTCCTCTCAGCTTGCTTGGTCCCTGAGCTTTTCCAGAGCTGTTGCTTGTCTTCCCCTGTAGGAATGGTCTGCTTCCTTCTCTCCAGATGTAAAATTGTGTTACGATTTTAATGAGTGGGTCCAGTTGTCCAGCTCTGTTCTGAACCAGTACAAAGTTCCCCTCCATAATTTACCATTTTGCCAGCTTCTGCAGCTTTCACAAAGTTTGTCAGAATATTTCTATTTCTCCCCAGGTGACAGAAATTGAACCTTACTGGAAAAATCCTTGTACCATGATCATTTCCCTGTCACTACTGTTTGGGATAGAGCTGAGAGGTCAGATTTCAATACTTTAAGGTCTTGTGAGACACTGGCTTAAAATCTGGTGTTTTTTTTAACATCAGAAATAACACAGTCACAAGCCTTAACCATTGCAAGACTAAGTCTTGTATTTTCATTAGAGAGAAATAGCATATAGCCCTTTTATTAATCTCTCCCTCACTAATCACATCTTCCTTTCTTATATTAGTAACTCCACGTTAATTTATTGCCTGATAAAATGTTTTAAGAACATACCTTTCTATTCTCTTATTTTGTACTGCAAAAAATGCACATCAGATATTTCTTCTCAGCCTTTGGAGACAAGGTTCTAGCTAATTAGTCAAATAGGCATTCTCTAATTCTAATCCCACCTCATTATTTCCTGCTCTTGATCTAAAGATTATTCCCCACCCACCTTCCTCCCCCCCGCCTTTTTTTTTTCCGCTGGCCTTTCTTTTTATGGACCCATTGCATGGAATGCACTTGCCTGAGATGCTGCATTCCCTTAAATTTCATGCAGCATTGAAGTTTCTGCATTTGCTGATTTTCTCCTCTAGAGCAGCTTCCAGCTTGTCCTCTATGCCACAAGTCTCTTCTGCCCTCTGGCAGATATGGGAACAGTCTATCCAACTGTCCCTTCATTTTTCCAGTCAGCTTCCTAGAGGGAAGATGCTCAAATTTCCTCTTGCTGAAGGTTCTCCCTGAAATTCTGTTTGCAACTCTGCTCAGTTACTACACCTTCCCTTATAAACATTTTGCCCAGAGAGAAAGAATTCTGGATTAAGGTACCAAGAGAAAGATCTGTGAATGGGAAATCATTAGCTATTTTAAAGTATCTGTTTGATAATCTTGATGTAAAGAACCTAGAACTGATAAATTTTCAGATTGAAGTAACTCAAACTTTTTACTTTTTTTTTTTATAAAAAGCAGTACAGCAAGTACCTAGCAAAACACAGCTAATAATTTCTCTCTGAATACAACACAATGGAACATCAGGTTCACTGGTCTGAGCAGCTGGATTCCTCTAGAAACTTTACAGGGGATTTCGCTATTCAAAACATTAAGTCAAACATACGCCATCCAGAGATGCCTGGCAGCTAAAACACAAAGGGGAGAGCCCAGAGAGTTCAGTTCTAATCTTTGGCCTGTCAGCAAAATACTGAGTTGCTTTGTAGTAGTTACCTCACTTGCCTCAACATGAATTTTCCTATCTGCAAATGGAAAGATACCGGTATTAATCCCTCCAAAGTATTGAAAGTTTTACAGCAATCCAGCATATGAGTTTAAAAAATATGAAGGATTCAAAAGGAACGTCAATTTTTTATCCATGGACTAACCCAAAAAGTTAGAGCCCTTTCTTTTCTCAACCCAAGACAAACAGCCTGTTTTTCTCCCCTCCTTCCCTTCCCACCTCCCAAAATGTGAAACTGAGCAATTTGCTTTATTAAAGATATTTTTTAGATTCAATAAGAAATACCTGACACTCAAGGAGCCTCTCCCCACTTCACCATCAAAAGCTTGTTTTTTGTTTTGTTCAGATTTGTAATTTTTACTTTCTGTACTCTAGCTATAGCTATCACCATTAAATCCAAGCCTGTGATTAGTCGTCTCAAACAGCCCCAAAGTGTGTTTGCCAATAAACTAAGTACTGCAAAAAATATAGAGTTGTATCTTCATCACAGTAACAAAACATGTCATCAAAAGCACTCATACTGACAGCCATGCCCCCACCCTACACCACTGAGAAATGGAAAGGGAAGAGCTGAACTTGGTGAGGGAAAAAAAGCAAATCTGATTAGGCAGCAAAGCAGAACACTGATTTGCATTCTGCACAGGTGCATCATGGCTGAGCACAAGGGGCTCATAAGAACCACCTCTAAGCAACACAAGATGCATGCAAAGCATTAATATAATAGACACAGAAGAGTTGTGCTGTGTATGGTAATAGCAATCAGAATAATTCTTGGATGTTTCTATTATTTACACAATTCTTTATACAAACAAATTCAACTGGATGTTAAACTAGCCTAGTTCATACTACTGGAAGAGAAGAGAGGAACTGGGGGAATCTAACGTCCAGTGCTGTTCAAAGATTTGGAGCACAACTATTACAATGATCATTTCTTTTGTCCAGCAGTTATCTACCCAAAGTCTATTTTTGGCTTTGCGGAGAGCCTTAAGATCACTATATCCAGAGCGCCAAGTGACAATGCCAAGGTAAGACGATAAAGATATGGTTTTGTTGTTTTAAAATTATTTTTTTTTTTTCCCCGTTATCTTAATATGAAAAAATAGAAAACACTTTTAATCCATTTCTGCAGAGCAATCCTGGAAAGCATAGTCAGCATGTGCCCAGTGGAGAAGTATCACATTGCAATACAGATTAACACACAACAGGGAAGTTATAAGAATAAAATGAGGCTATTCTGTGTTTTAAGAGAAATGAACGTACAACATACAGTGAAGTAGGAGACCATTAAAAAGCTTTTAACGTGTCACAATAGTATGTTATTCTGACAAACTCAAGTTGTCAAACTTCTATTGATTCTGATAAAGCATTTCCCTCATTGTTAAATTTACTAGAAATACTGTATTGATTAGAAATGAGAATCTTGCTTCTTGTGCTGATTTCTCACGCTTCTGCATTTCCTAATGAAGAACTGAAGAGGCATGGTGGTGTGGGGCTGTTATTAAGAGAAGAAGGAGAGGGACAAGAGGAAAAAAAATTAAGGAAAGAACTAGCAGAAAAAAAGTAATAGTTCATGAACTTTAAAAGAGCCAAGATGACTGGAATGTCTTTAAATGGATTTGCAGGCAAATATAAAACCGGGTAGAAATTACACTTTTTGAGAAAAAGTATAAAACGTATGAAGTTGTGGGAGAGTATTCAGATAAAATATTCCTTAAAACATTTCAGACTAATTTCAAAGACAAAACTTTCACAACCTATAAGCCAGTTCCCCTGCATGTGGGAGTCATCTTATTAAAAAAAAAAAAGGTTTTATCATTTCAGTATATTTTATCATATTCAGTATATATTTCAGTGAATTTCCATAGCATCTCCGATTTATGGATGTAACAACTGTGTAGAACTGTGTGAAGCCAATACAGCTCTCAGAGCTCTCCAGTGGACTCGTCAGTGCTTAAAAAATATTTACTGTGTAATTCACTCATAATTTCTTAATCTTTAATGTCTCAGTGAGCCTCAGATTAAATATCCTAAAGCAATCACAAAATTAATCTCCCTGTATCTTTCAGAATGTCCAACATACAAATTTACTTCTCATTTTCTCTAATATGTGAACAAGAGCAGAAGAATGTCATGGAATGTTAGGAAGGTTAAGAAATGCACGATTTAAAGGTCAACAAGAGGGCAGAACAACTCTGTGAATCAGCTCAAAGAGGAAAACCAGACTGCAAGATTATATGAAAATCGCTATTTCCAAGTTTTATAGCAATGTTGGGATATTTATGGATTTTGTGTTTTTGTTCTGTTTTTGGGTTTTGAGGGGTTTTTTGTTTTTCTTCTCTCTCTCCAAAATGGGACATCCTAATTTACATGAAGCTGTTACAGTGCTGAGATCAGAAGCTAGCTTACTTGGTGCCCGCTACGGTTCCTGGACTTCTGCATCTCAACTAGGGTAGATTCTCACCTAGGACTTAAAGTCTCAGAAAAATGCCAAAAACTGGGTAAAAGATCAGAAACTTTAATATGTCCTTCATTAGGGTGCAATCTTATAAATCTACAGAGTATCTGGAGAGTAAATGTAAACTTCACTTGGGAGGAGATACCCAGAGTACCAAACCTGAAGGTCCTCAAGGAACAACATTTGCCTGCCAGGTGAGTGGCAGCTTGGCATGAATTCCTTTGGCAATACATTCTGAACTGCCTTCCGGCAGAGAGTCTCTTCCAGCCTCTTTCTCCCTCTGTTGACCACACAGGGTGTGTCTGTGTTCAATACCTCCCCATAAACATTTCTTCCACAGGTCTGCCTAATCACTTTTGAACTCAAAGCTTTCAGCACCCATCACATTTTAAATTACAGAGCTCAGTGTCATAAAATATGCTATGCAGGGAAGAGCTTCCATGTATTTTGAACCTGCCCTTTAGTTCTCGTACAGTAAGAAACAGTGAATAATTGTTGCCTAGTCCCTTTCTCCATGACTCATTATTTCACACGCCTTTATCGTAACTCCTCAATCACCTCCTTTCCAGGCTGAAGTGTCCCAATCTATTTAATCATTCCTTGTATTCAGGCTGTTCAGTACTTTAATCACTCCTCTCATCCTTCTTTATACCTTTTGTAGTTCTACTACATTTATTTGAAATGTGTGGGACAACACTGTAAGACGCAAGCATGCCAAGGATTTACACAATGATTTGTTCTCTATTCATTTTCGTGCTATTTTGACCATAGAGCTGATGTTTTCTTGGTATTTTTACAATAACTCCAAGGTCTCTCTCCTGAGTCATAATATCTATTTGAGAACCCACCGTCATGTATGTACAGTTTGGGTTGTTTTCCTTCTTGTGCATTATTTTGCATTCATTGACATTCAGTTTCATCTGTTATTTTATTGCCCAGTCACTTCATAGCCAGAGATGCTTCTACAACTCTTCATAGTTAGCTTTTGTTTCAACTACCTGAATAATTCAGTATCAATAATTTTTGTCAGTTTACTTTAGAACTCCTTCTTGAAATAATCTGTGAATATATTAAACCCTATGGATCTAGCACACTTGGCTGGAACGCACCAGTAATCTTTCCGCTATTCTGAAAACTGACCATTTATTCCCCACTCTTTGGTTTTGACCTTTAAAGCACTTAACTCTTACACAGATTCCAGCCCACCTCCCCCTTTGCTTATTTCTTTTAATAGGTACCAAGAGGTACCTTCTGACAGCTTTTTTGGAATTTAAAAGGACTACACTAAGCAGTTCTATCTTAATTAAAAGCTCAGAGTCTGTAAAGTATTCAAATAGATTTGTAAGACATGACTTCCCTCTAGAGAAAGATTATATCTGCCCATAGATTTATCTATCCCACATCTTGATCATATTTCCTAACAGATTGCTTATTAAATTCTTTAAATTTTTTTTTTTTTTGGTGTATAATACTAGAGCTTCTAAAAAAACCAAAAAACAGCCCAATGAAACCAAACAACCAATTTCGCTTTTTTACAAGTCATTGATACTAAGGACAACTGAAGCAAAAGATCTCATGTCACAATTACTCAGCTGTTTTACATTTGACCTTTAGTGCTTTTCACTAGTGAGAGGGAGAGAGATATCTATTAGTAGTCCTTTAAATACTCATTTATAAAATACCTTCTATTGGCTCTTCAGTTCGAGAAAATTCATCCCATTCCTTTGAATTGTACAATCATTGAGGTTGGAAGAGAGCTTGGAAGGTCATCTAGTCCAGCCTCCTGTTCAAAACTGGGTCAACATGGGTTGGAGACCAAGTCACTCAGAGCTTTGTCCAGTTCTTTTTGAAGCCTCCTAGGACAGAGATTCCACAGTCACATGGGCAGCTTGCTCCAGCCCTTAGTTATCCTCACCATTAGAAACACCTCCAGTTCAATTTAGGACAACTGTTTCTTGTTCTTCCACCATGCACATGAGCAGACAGCCTTACCATCTTCTCAGCCTCCTCTGATGTTTGCAAGGCTGCTATTAGGCCTCCTCATGCCCAAGCTAAAAGCACACCCTACTCCCTCAGCCGTTGTCTTGTACTCCAACCCCACACCACGTTGGTTGCAAAGGTTCCTGTTGGTCACTTCCTTTAGGAGTCCTGGCAGTCCTGCCCCCAGGCGTGCCAGCAGCAGCCCCAGCTCGTTGACCCCTGCAAACTTGATAAGGCTGCTTTTGATCTCTTCAACCTCAAATTACAATTTATCTATTTCTTGTCAAGAAAAGCTCTGACAAGCAAGTGTCATTTAACATATCTTAGGAATTCCTTTAAGATCACTACGATGGCCTTTCCTCTTTGACTACATTTTTACTGAACCACTATGAGTCAGTCCTTACACAAGAGGAAAAGTGTTTAACTATTAACTTTCACATTCAGCAAGTGACTTAAATTCTTTTATATGAGGAAAAAGAGAATTTTAAATACAAACATAGTTTCCACATTTTTAATTCCAATATTGAAAGGTACACATTTTGACTTCTAATGGTCTCCTTTATTTGGCTTTTCAAGCATTTGTTTTTCCCCCCTCTTCCCCGCAAAGGCTGATTTGATAGATACCTCAGGTGAATAGCTTCAGCATTTATCTGCCCTTTACAGTTTATTTTTAAACATTTTCTTCAGTTTTAGTTTTTCCTTCCGCAGTTAAATACTTGAGTGACTATTCTGGGCTTTTTTTCTCCTACAAATGCTGCTGAATGTGAGCATATTAGCTAGTGATGGATAAACTTTTGAGGCATGACCTATACGCTGCTCAGGCCTAGGTAGGTCTAGCATTGTTTTTTGTGTCTAGAAGTGTAATTTGCATCAGTGTCCCCCCTGACACTATTTTACCTACACACAATTAAGTCTCTAATTACTATGGTGTTTTCTGCTTTTTAAAGACTATCATTGTCCTGATGCAAGTTGGGACGAACAATAGGAATTTAGGTACTGAACTTCAATGCAAATGTTTCCTGTTAATCATATCGTTAACTCATTCACTGGTTTTCCAGTCTCCCTTAGAATACAGAATACTCTATACCACTATACAGAATACCGCTATAATATCCAAAGTTAGTTTTTCTGGATATCTTTTCTTTTTGAAGACATCTTTAAGTAAATGAATGAACTGCTTCAATGAAATACAAAGTACAGTAGCCTTCAAATGCATTTGTTAGCTGTGAAAACTGTTTTCATCATCTTACTGTAACACTTTGTGAAATATAACTACAGGTATTCAGTTAAAATCAATGCCAGCAATGATGGCAGGCTAAAATTCAAACCACAAAATGAAAATTGTTTTAGTTAAACACTTTTTAAAGCTTGATTTACTCTACTGTAGCTTCTAATAAATGCTAGATTCAATCGTTCCCTTGTAGAACTTAGAAGCACAATAGTCACGCTACATAAAACCTTAAGACCTAATATCTATAGCACAATTAAACTTAAAGCAATGGGGAAATCAGGAATAATTTTCCCAAGAGCGCTACATAGCAGAGAAATAAAACGGGCCATTTACCATTACACATCTACTTTCTATTAAAGGCAGCTCTTGGAATTTCCTGCAGGGAAGACTACGTATCTTACACTTCCAGTGGATGAATTTTCTAAGAACGTTTACTTTCTCTAGTTGTTAAAACTAATTTCCTCATGTCTATTTACAGGCACACATTTTTAAAAAGCCAATTAAAGTGAAATACAACTACTTAGGAGTCCAAATGATTTTCAAGGTGGACTGCTTTGCTAACTTCAATTTTTATTTTTGCATTTTGTTGTTGGGCTTCCAAATAGCACCTGCTATCTTCTGCAGCTAGAATGCCAAAACTTGCAAGGGCAAGAGACTCAGCTGCCTCAGCAGAGGATATCCCAAAATATTTGTTGCAATAAGCAGATGCCTCATCACCTTCAGGCTGCTATGGAAATTTCTCCCACCACCACAGATGACTTTTCCTAATAACCCAATCAAGCTCTTGTACTTTGCCAGTTTGACAAGACAGCAGAGAAGATTTTTTTTTCTTGTTGTATAATCTTAATATTCCATATAACTTGTAGAAATCTACAGGTGCCTCTAGATATAAGTCTGCATAAGTCTTTGTGTACTGTCAGGATAACAAAGCTTGTTACAATTCTACAAAAATCAATGGACACGATTGGTTTGCAACATGCCTAGGTACTCAGTGGGCCCATACTCACGATTGAAGGTAGTTACTCAAAAGGAACGACTGAAATATTTGCTACTTGCGTGGAATTAGTCATGAAGACCGTGTTTTGCAAAATGGGTATGAAGATGTAATGAGTCCATTATAAATGGATAAGTCTCTGTAGCCTCACTGACAATATTGTTCTCATTTTTCTGTATATTTCTTTCTTCTGTATCCAACTCCATCCCCAGTAACAAATATTCACAGGCTCCCAAGCCTGTGCTTCAGATAGCTCCTATAAATTCACTTTCCTGTAATGACAATAAGCAAGTAAATGAGTCAGAGTACAAACTATACCCTACAGCCTTGGTATGTTTTCCTATGAATTTCCCAGTGGGACAAGATTTTTAACATACTTATCACACTTGCCACAAATTGCTTTTCAGAAAAATCTCTGCCCATTTGGTCATGGGAATGTCAGCCTCTTGGTAAAAGCCTGCAATGAGCTCTTTTGAAAAGCTGATAATAGCAAACTGTCCTGAAAGCCTGGCCAGGGACCAGGAAGAGGTTACCAGGGCTCCCAGCTTGTACTAAGAGGGGTTCAACCAAATAAACACTGCAGCTAGACTAAAACACAGGGGTCCCTATTGATTGCAATCCCTTCCAGAATTAAAAATAAGACATATTGGAGCATGACATATTCCTGATGTAGACTGTAGGAAAAGGAAACATTTTGGCTAAAGAGAGTCTGAACAACGTACCCCTGGTTGTACACCAATATTTTTAAGCATTGAGGGTTTCATGACTGCTTTGGTTTGATGGAAAGAGCAATGATAATATACTATTCATATTCAATTACACACACAGGGTATTATGACAACAACATATGTACCTTCTCTTATTTTAAAAAGAGGCTTGAGATTTGTACCTCAAAATATACTCAGAAATATTCTAAAGAGAAAGAAACTTTTACAAAGAATTAATGTTAGAAAACATTTTTCTCCTCACCCTTCTCCATAATATACCACATCATTGCAATTTATCTATCCACAGATTTTTCTGAGATTTTTATACTGTGATAATGCGACATATGAACTTTTCATAACACTAAAAGATGACATTTGTGTATGAGGGACTGCTTTCCACAATGCTGACATACAGCACTAAACTCAGGAATGTTCTATTAAGATAGAAACATGAATATTAGACCTAAATTTTTGACCCAGGCTAATATTTGTTTTAAATAAACTAGGTATCTATATTAAATAAGAAAGCAAGATGAGCCAAGACCACTACTGCTGTTGCCGCGTATATGCCCAAACATACACAAATTGTCATGCATCTAACCTAGCAAGTATAATTAACTCAGTACCTATAAAGTAGTAGGTAGCCAAGACATCAGACTCTAGAATAGTTAAGGATCACAACATTTTCTTCAAGTTAATTTATTTTAAAACGATTGCTGTTTTTTTTTTTCCCCTACACTTAACAAGATTAAATTGACCCAAATCATTTGAATTCTTGATTCAGCCTGAGTCATGTTATGTTGTGCAATATTCCATCACATCCCATCTGGCATGATTTAACACTGCATGGTACAACGGAGTGAAGTCAGTTAAATGTATACTTCAGATAAATGCTATTACTTAAATTAGTTTGTAAAGGCAGGCCAACAGGTAACAGGCAATATAAATTGGCAAGAAAATGGAGTGAGTTATATCATACCTCCCTCTGCCTCACAAATACTCTTTGCTTTCTACCTAAGAAGAAACTGGCAATCTGACAAAAAACTTACTAGGCACTGAAAAGTTCTGTACCAGCACTGTGTGTGGAATGTGCTCTAAGGCACCTTCAGCTTAGGAAGTCTAAATTTGTTTTGTTGCATACTATGAACACATGCACAATTAATAGAGCAGAATATTAACCAACACCACTCTAAAATATGAGAATCCTGCTTCAATCTGTTATAATTTCTGGAAACATTTTATTTTTTGCTAGTTATAAATGGGAAATACATATTCAGCTAACAAACATGTTAGCTGAATCAACATCCGGTCAGCAGATAGGAACAGGAGTCACTTCTTATCTCAGTGTGCTAATTTTCTCAACGTACCTTTTTTTTCTAGTCCCTGGAAGTGTTGCAAGTCAATCGAATCAATTCCACTCGGGGGTATGCAAAACACATTAAGAAAAGACAAGATTTCATCAGTTCTATGTTTTGACCGAGTATCAAAGTGTTGCATGTACAAGCTCATCTAAAAGCCTTACACATAAATGATCCTAGCAATTTTGAAAGTCAGTCCCACATGCCACAAGAGCAATGCACATTACAATTATATTTATGAGCCAAGCCCTACATGCCACTTGCAGATGTGAAGCAGTATGAGCAAAAGCTTCACGTGCACATTTTATATTAAACACTGAGAATTTGAAAGGAATCCCATAAATCAGAAGTGTATGGTCTCTACAATTTTAGCTGTATGAGGTGTGAAAACCATAAGAAGTTAAAATTAATCCCAACATCTTGTTGTTCATCATGATAGAGAAGTATTAAAGTGATTTCCACCACCCTTCATTCTGCTGAAATTATTTATATCACTTTGCTGAGATGTTGTCAAGTCCCAAATTCTAGTTTAGACTCTTCTGATGTTTAGAACTGTATTCATAAAAGCCTTTTCCATAGCAAATATTTTCTCAGTCCTCATTATGCTATCAGCATGCCCGCATGCTCACAACTATATTACATATATTCCCTTTAAAATGCAAATAGGAGCATTAAATTTTTCCTCATCTTTTTTAACTAGCAATGCCTATTTCTCAAGGAACCACTCTTTCCTCTCTGAACTTCCCTGATGAAGTCAGCCTCTGCAGTGTTACCTGCTCCTCCCACAAGTGGTCCCGAAATCTTATACAGGCAGTTACCATTTCCTTCTTCAGAAGCCTTCCGAAAAATGCCCCTCCAGTAAACATGCCAACATTTGAAAGCTAGGGGAAGATGTAACTGGGAAGAAGGTTTATATTAGTTTGTCTAAATATCAAAGACTATAGAGGAAAAAAACTATAACATATAAAACTGTAACCATTGGAATACTGAAACAATTGTAGGAACAAATTTGATAAGAGCTATTAGATCATGGAATCCTGTTATCTATCACAGGAAAGCTTGCGATAGAATAATAATGATGATAACCTGTGAACGTATTTTGAGCCCATGACTATTGCTGAAAGCCAGGATATTCTTCTGTAGCACACTTCACACTGCTTAGCCGGTTGCATCGCAAGCACCTTGCTTTAGGTGGTTGTTGGACACCACTGGAACTAGTTACTGGACTTCTTCTTCTGGTTCTCCTTAGTTTTGGGGAAATCCATGTATAGACTTTGATTTGTACAGACCAAACACACTAGAATGATGTTCCTAAGGGTGGGCAGGCTGTCAAGGCTACAATACAACTATATTGTTACAACTATATTAACTACTTTGTCTCCAAATACTAATCACTTATCAGAAGATACAATATAAACTACATGTACTTATACCAGACATTTTTCAAAACAGAAGAAGAGAGGCAAAAAGGTACATTTTCTTTCCTAGGAGTTTAATACACATTATATTGGCCTTATTAAAAGTTTATTCAAAAGTAATTAACATAATTACCCTATTTACAACTGAATTAAAAAACTGAAAAATAAAACAAGAACATTTACAACCAAGTAACAGACTGAAAATAAAGGCTAAAATAATTTACATATAATACTTGTTACAAACACTTTTCGTAAATTGTCTCCTGGTACTACAGTGCCAATATCCATCTATGATAACACATCTAAGAATAAACCGGCATCCTAATGCTAAGCATGAACTCATTTTAGTATTAACATCTGTGTGACTTGCTTCCAAATGAAAAACAATTTTAACATTAGGAAGTTTCAGTGAAAATCATTTAGCATGTTAAAACAATTTTTCTAACTTTTTGTATCATGAAATTCTCATTAGAAAATTAAGACTGAGTGTCGGTAAGCAATTTAAACTAGCATCTACAAATTACAGCACCACTGATCCTCTTAAAGACTTGCATTGTACGAAGTATTAGTCTGTTAGTCGTAAACACAGGGAAACGCTCACAAAGATTGTGCCAAAAGGTTTACTGTGCACTTCTCCATTCCCAAGCCCAAATGAAATTCCTTATTCATTTGTTAATCTACAGAGATGTTTGTAAGCTTTAACAGAAGACAAAAGTAGAACTCATTTTGTTTTAGAATTTAACAAAAATCCTTCAATTTCCAAAAAGTGGTTCTTTCTGAAATAGTGCATTTCTGAGAGAGACATCTTTAACACAAAAGAATTCATGAGAGGAAAACTAAAGTCACTCTGTTCTCATTTGCTATCTATCAATCCTGCTTGAAATATGGATGAACTCAGACCTAAATCCTACTTTTTTTCTTACAAACATGAAGTAAAAGATTTTTTGATGTCCTTGATTTAACACCCAATGATACATTTCCTTCAGAAAGGCTTCTAACTAGGTTTCTTGGCACATCCTGCTCTTGCTTCCGGCTCCTCGTCTTAATTCCTAGTGAAAAAAGAAAAGTTATTACAAATAGGAGACACTTATTCAATAAACATAAGCAGAAGCCAGATCCTGTCTGGATATCCTTTTCAGAGCATGTCTAAGAACTTTTACGTATATTTCTTTTCCTTACTGAAAGCCTGTGATATGCAAAAATGTAATAATTCTCAACTCAGTAATCCAGCGTGCTAATTGCCAAGAAAGTCCAATGATTAGACCCCCAATTGACATGAGATGCTATTACAAAGGCAGAGTGGTCTACATAAACATGTAGAAATAAGTGAAAGTTCTATTAATCCTTATTATTATAGAACATTATTGAAAAATGAACACTATGTCAATAAAGAAAGTTGTGTCTATTTAATCCGAAAGCAGTTCTTCCTCTTAGGTATTTGGTCATATTTCATTCTTCTCCTGTAATGCATGCTTTTGAAAATTAAATGCAGTTTACATTCAGTTAAATTTTGAAGAATCAAAAAAATCTATTCTTTATTTCAGAACATGTTGCTTCATTACATAGCTTCTTAATAATACCTGAGTAGTGATTGATCTTGGTAACTTCATAACCCAGTCTTTATTAGTGGAAATAGATACTGATGTAACTGTGTATACACTTTGCCAAATAAGTAAAAGGAGACAAGTGGGTAGAGATAAAAGGAAACTTGTAAGCATTCAGTGCATTAAAAATCTACTGCAGGTGCCAAGCGACTTTGTGCCATACACTAGGAAAGTCAGAGATTTTTGGAGATTTGTGAACAAGAGACCTTTGTGCACATTTACTCAAAAAATTATTTATAACTGTTTTTGTAACAATAAGGATTTATATACCTCAGAGAGAAGCCATGTAATTGTAGCAGACTTTCATGGAATACCACCTGATAGTATTACTATCAGCAATCTGTTAGAAGCAAAACAATTCCTAAATATTTCTTTAAAATAATTTTTCCTTGGCTATTGCGTTGGCCCAAAACAGCCACAAAGTTTAAGAAATAAATCTCTGAAAAAAACCCCCGTATCTGTAAAAAGAAATCAGTGGGGTGTTATAAAACAAAGCAAGCAGTTAAAAACAGGTATGGAAACGATTAGAGGATTTTGTTTCTTGACAAACCACACTTAGCAAAGACAAAAGTGGTAATAAAGTTCACCACATTTCTCAGTAAGTGGACAAACGCTTTTTGGCAGAAGACCTCAACTCTCAGGAAAAGGTCTTCCCAAGAAGCTTGTAGTAATATCAAGCTTTGATTAGATACTATCTAGAGAAGTGGTTAGACATTCAGATGTCATTTTTTTAATGAATACTATTCAAAATGATGGCTTAGTGTACTGATCACATGCTGCTAAATTGACAAAACCCTGAATATCAACCTTAATTTTGGACCTCCTGTACAAACACAGTCACCAATGCAGTGCCACACATTAAAATTTTGACACTTACCAGCCATTTTGGGTACTCGCAAAGCTCTATGGCTCTCTTGTCGAATGCGTTTTGCAGAAACAGGGTCTTGCAGGCTGCCTAACCCAGTGTTTGATGCAGAACTGGAAAAATAGCCAGAAAAGATTTTGCTCTCACTAAAGTGATTAAGCTACATTACAGTAGTTTAGGCCTTGCAATGTAGAAATATATTAAATGATATTTTCCAGTATTGGTAGTCTATAACGGAACGCAAAGAATAAACTGATTTATTTATGAGGTGTGTATATATATATAGGGCTATTATTCCTCTTTTTCCTTTTTAAAACTTTACAAGAAAGTTTTAACTGTAAAAATAAGAACTAATGTTGCCACTTGTGTTAAAATACAGACCAATATGCCACATTTTTTTTTGGAAAAAACAGAAGCCAGTTTGATGGTCATTGCACACAAATTATACTAAGAAATAATCTTAATGCATGCACGAAATCCTTGAAACGACCAAGCCATATTTATTAAACAAATTGCATTTTTTATTGTTACAATAATTTTTCTACAGCCTCCACCACAGTTGGAGGGGGTGGCTTCATAGCAGGCTTTTTAGCGAAGCTGCAAGAAAGCTGTTATAGCTTCAAATCCATTAAGACAAAACCTCTATGTTTTAAGGCCTTTTATGCGATGGACTTAAGATCTACAGTGAAAATCATGAACCTGCCTAATCTCACCCTTTTACACTTGCCTCGCTAACTTCCCCGGTTCCATTCTGTAATACAGCCTCATAAACAAGCTAAGTACATTTATGTCCCCAGTTCCTATGCTTTCCCCATTCCTCTAGTGATATTATAGTCCCCTAACTACACTAGTTTTCTTAATAATAATGTTCTGCCTAAATGAAAATATATAGCAAGCAGTAAAGGCTAAGACCTGCCTTGTGCCAGTCCTAAGATCTATTCACACATACTTCTTCGAAGAGAATTTATGCCAGTAAGAATGTATTGCTCTTTAGTAAAAGCAGTCTCTGTATTATGACTGACTTGTCTGTTATCCCTTGCCCTAGCAATTTAACTGCTTCATATTATATTTCTAATGTGCAGAATAAGTCTGAAATTTATATTTGAATTCTAATGTTAGTAAGATTTGAATGCCTGAACTACTTCAAACAGGGAAGCACATAAGAGAAAGCGTGTAAAAGTAAAGAAGAGAAAGGAAAGGAGGCGCTGAGAAGTAAAAGCGTATTCTTTTCCTCCTTCACGAATAAGAAGCTTTCATTCCCTTTCTTCATCACCAACCACTAGACAAAGCCATAAAGAAGTTTGGTTTACAGAGAGCTTACAGTCTGAGGCTGAAGAAACAATCCCACAAAAGGAATAAAAGTTGTGGGATTTTCCTGTAGTGTGATTCTTACTTGGAAACTGAAAAATACATGTTTGAGACACAGAAGGAACGAGATAGAAGAGCAGAAAGAGCTAGTCTTTTGGGAAAAAGATAAGCATACATAAGTTGGGAAATCATTACAGTTATTATAAAAAAAGTACTCCTAAAGTCTGTCTTAGAACATTTACCTTAAGATAAATCAGGCTCTGAAAGTTCTCATACCTCTCCCTAAAGAAAATCTGGAAAACTAACTCAGTTTCAGAAAGCAAGTGATTTATTTTGCTAAATTCATAATCAGCTATTTGAAAAACTGAAAACCTGAGAAGTGCCTTTTCTCTCATCACAGAGCAATACAGTTTATTCCTCATCCTACAGCAATTCTAGCAAAACAGTTTAGAACAATAATTAATAACAACTAGAATAGGAACATGAAATTGCACCAGGCAAATCTGTGATCTTCTAGGAAGATTTTCTATCTCAAAGACGCTAATAAACCAAAAAAGTGCTTAAGTTTCTTCCATGCCCTGTGATCTATCTATCTATAGAACTTGTTCCAATAGTCTTGAAACATTCTTTTGAAGACCTAAGAGCTGGCAGCTCCACTCACTGTTGAGCAACAGGTGATCTAAATATGATTAAAAAAAGGTTGTATCAATTTTTGCTTTTGGAAAAAGAAGAAAAGAAAGAAAAATAAAAGGAAAAACCCCTATGTTTCATCAGTACTGACTGGATAACTAATCCTTGCATACATTAACAAACAAAAAAGTACAATTCCACTTAGTGTCTATTCAGTTGCAGCTTTTCTGCTGCTCCTACTAACAAACCTCTTTCAGGGTCATAAAACAGAAGTGACGAAATGGGAGATCTTCCCAGAGGAGACCACAAGAATGAAGTCATAATAACTGAGACTGGAAATGAATTATCAGAAAAACAAAGGCACTGGCCATAAGTTGAGCATTTTCTCCGCTTTCTATTTTGGTAGTTTCTAATGTGTTTCAGCAAAGGCATAACATTTTCAAACAAATTACATTTTTAATTGACAATGGAATTTTCTTTTCAAAATTATGTGTCATCTTTCTATTTTGAGTAGACAGCAGAACAGAAGACATGGTATTAGTTTGTACTTGTTAAAACAACAGAAGTTCCTAAACCAAGAGTAAAAAAGATTTTACTCAACTTGCCAGGAAAAAACATAAATAATTGAATTGTCAAACATATTTGAGCCAGAACATTTTATATGTAGGTCCAGATGACCTGATAAGAGGCTTTCAGATTTGAAATATAATACCAAAACTGAAGTGAGAACATAAGAAATTAATACAAACTCATTTGTATAGAAGAGTTAGTTTAATCTTACCTTAATATCTTTCTTTTTCTCTCAGCAGCAGAAGTCATTGCCATATACGAGGGCTTTTCAAGCACTGAAGTAGGATTTGTGCTTTTTAAGGAAGAGAGACCAAGTCTAAAATCAAAGAATTATGTTTTTGTAAAATCTATTCTGGGTAAGGCTCAAGTGAAATTGTTATTAACTGTAAATAAATATAAGTTAAGCTGAAAAACAATACTGGAAATGTCTTTCAGTGATATTACTTGAAGTAGCTTCACCAGATTTCACACATACACGGCAGCGTTAAAATCGCAACTCTCAGTGTCGGAGAGGTTAAGGTATTTATTTTACAGATAGGAAAATGAAGGTTTAGAGAAAGTAATTAGCCTAAGGAATCATAAACAATTTCAAAAGTCCTGTATTTTTTTCAGTACATATCTTGTAAAACAGGATAAAAGTTTCAACTTCATCTGTTGATTTCAAGTAATGGAAGAATCGAATCTAATGCTGATTAAAATTGAGGGTTTGATTTTCAAAACGTTGGGTTTACGAATAAAATTTACATCAATGGCAAAACCCAGCTATGAAGATAAACAGGATTAAGTTGTTTGGGTAATATTCCTTGCCCATAGAAGTGGAAAATACCTTTGCAGAATGCTATTGCTGCGTGGCTGTGACCCCTTCAGGGATGAGTCAGTAGACATTTTGGTTGTTTCATCTGTCTCTTCATAGAGAATTACTGTTGAGTTCATGTCATCTTCATTGCACTCCGGGATTACATAACATGTAGAGTCCATAATACTCGCCTTTTTCACTGGTATATCTATATTATATGTACTGGCTTCCTGAAGGCCTGCAAGGTGTAATGGTTTCTTTACTACTGTCTGTGTACAGCAGCTTTGTGCTGGCTTTCTGCAAGATTCTGGCGTATACACAATAGGGCGGACCTCCTTGGTAAGGGAATCCTCTAGATGACAGAGACTTGATTGCTTGGATGCAGCAGGACTCTGAGCTGTGACGGGAGAGTCCATTAGCTTCCGCCTAGTTCTTTTCTGTAGTGGTACTGCATATTCTATGATTTGTTGAGTATTTGTATTCATTTCTTGTGATGGTGTACCAGAAGTTGTACCTGTACAACATAGGCAGTGATGGTTAGCACATTTACCTATATTTACTACTAAAATTTTGCTTTTTCCCCTCCTCTCCCCTGCTGAAATACGTTTATTAACAGAAATTATTACAAATACTATTTATTTCATTTACATATTAATTTGATCATATAACTGAAATTATTTCTTCTGCAGCATTGTCCAGATGGTAGCATTTGTTCTGTGGCACTCAAAGTATTATAAATATGCATAGGCCGATATAGTTAATCCCAGAGATATTACAAGCAATCACAAGATATGACACATGACAACAAGGAATGGAAGACTAACAGCATTGAAAATGATCGCATTATCATGACACAACTCTTAATTTAATTTAAGATGGTACTATCACAGTAATCTACAGCTGCCTCCTGATCATGGCCATTTTTTCCCCTATCAAGTGCCACGCAGCAGAATGAGAGAGACTGCTGTAAAAAGGACATAAAATCACTTAGAGGAACAAAATTCTTTGACATTGCAAATGAGGAAGTAGTGTTTTGGAAAAGGGGAAAGAAAGAAGTTACTTGGATCCTGTCATCTTGATACATAAACTCTGGAAAGAGCTCTTTACTAAAACCACTACCCCTAAACATAAGAAAGCAAGCAATGCAGCAGTAATTGGCCATCCCCATTCATCCTGATTTATACTATTTTTCTTGAAGTGTCGTAATATTTTTATTTTCAAGCAGGTGACAATGAAGGAAATCTCCCAAGTAAGACAGAAAGGCTTTTCTTTTATTCAAGTTTTCAGTAAAGGAGAACCTTTTTAAGACACAGACTACTGTTCAAATGGCTGGTGACTTAAGTAGTTAACAACAAAAAATTAAGGATTTTTTTTCTTTTAAATGAATCAAGAGTAGGAGAGGGTTGTCAAAACCCAAAGTGCTTCAATATTTAACTTTGAGTGCAAATTTAAGAAAAGTAGTAAAGACTACTATCCTTAAAACGTCTATGGATTGACCTCACTTCAGCTGGTAGCCACAGCATCATACTTCCCCTTTCTGCATTGCCTACTCTATTCAAGAGACATTTAGATGTGGTGTTGGGGAGAACTTTGTAGAGTAGGGTTGATGGTTGGACTCGATCCCAAGGGTCTTTTCCAATCTGACTGATTCTATGATTCCTATGTGCAATTAAACTGTAAAAAGATCTCCTCGGGAATTCACTATGGTATTCATATGACAGTGTTGATAAATATTTATTTCTTCTAAAATTCCATTCTGTTTTTGCCTCAGAGTAAGAAAGATAGTTTGAACTCCTCAGTCTGAATGCTTCTTTAGTTCTCTCTCATGTGTTAGCATGTAACGGCACTTCAGGTGTGCCATAAAAATTCTTCGAAGAAGAAGATGATCAATTAAAAACAGATTGCATTATCCACACCTCCTCCCTGCCCTCACCCCAAGTTTGATTTCTTACTAGAAGTCAAGCCTAAATGATCGTAATCTTTTCTCCGTTTACCTCTTTTCAGCCCCCATTTCATTTTGACATCATTGCCCAATTGCAACCCAATTTGCCACAGGCCAGAGCTTTAAGAATGCCAATTCCCCAAGTACTCTCAGAAATCAGATGTTGTGGGGCAAAGGACCAAATAAGAGTCTTATTAAAGGAAAGCCGTCAAAGGATGAAGGATTGTCTCAGCACCAATTTTTTTTTGCACACTTTGGGACTAGACATGCCATATGATGGATACCTCATGCCCAGCTACACAAGATGATGACCAATTAGAAGATA
The DNA here is from genome assembly GCF_964106895.1 of Numenius arquata. Lineage (NCBI taxonomy): Eukaryota > Metazoa > Chordata > Aves > Charadriiformes > Scolopacidae > Numenius > Numenius arquata. The sequence goes on along the minus strand of NC_133581.1, from coordinate 27,039,957 downwards.
TAAATCAGAGCTGTGAGGAGACAGGAAAGGATTTAAAGACTACCATGAGACCTAAAACTGCTCTGGGAGGATGGAATGGGTAGTATCAAAGTGTGTACAAGTAGCAAGTGAATTAGATGCTAATATATAGACCACAAACATATTCTATGTTGCCAGAACTTAATTCAATAATGAAACCATTGAAAAAACAAAAGCAAACATTTAATCCTCACTTAAGGACTCAGTTTTAGAAAGAACAATGTTTTAACTAGTACGGTTTAACAAATACACCACACCTTATTCAACAATGCATAAACAATAAAAGCAGGTTAATTTAAGCTAACTGCTTATGGGAAAAGATGCCTGGATAATTACATGAACAATTACAATTCTATTATGCTGTTTTCAGCTTTGAAGAAACACAAACACAGGAAACTCAGGCCTGAGAGGACTACTTGACATGAAATAACTGAACTGTGAATTTCTGTTTGCGTGTGCCCATGCACAGTTCACTTCATTATATATATGTAAAGGACCTTTTTTTTTGTTAAAACACACAATACATTTCCTCATACCTAATCTTAGCATAATTAACAGTGAGCATTCAGCAGGTGAAGTGCAGCAGGCTAAACATTAAGCTAATTCAGAATATTCTCCATGAGTAGTGAAATGGAAAGGGTAGTAAACCACGGTCTGTGTGTTCCCCAAATAATTTTTACCTCCACCAGAAATAATAAAAGCTTACTTTCAATTAAGCTATTTTTCTCCAAAACTTGGCAGTATTTTCTTGGTAACAAGCACGAAACTTATTTATGAACCATTTTCAATATCTCCTCTGTGATGTTATCAACAATGCTATCCTTCATTAATGTGCTTGCTCTTTAATTTTGGTTTCATGAGTAGAATATTATTTTTCTATGTTAAAAGACCAACATTTCTTTCCTTCAAAAAAAAAAAAACAACCCACAAAGATCATCTATGCATCACAACCAGAAATCGAGGTCAAAACTTTTTTAGAAATCTTGGGACAGATTATACTCCTAAATACAAGAATAAGCTTTATCTTAAGCTTCCAATCTAGTGTTTGAAATAACTATCCATTAAACATTTCAGGACTTTTTAAAGGACTAATTCTAACTTAAAAAGGATTAATTCTAGTTTAAAAGACTAATTCAGGATTAATTTTAAAATATTAATATCTTAGGTTTTCCTCCTGCTTATATGCATCTGAAAGTGTGTGTTTCGGGAAAAATAATTGTTAGAATTCTATTTGTCTGTTGTTACATAGGGACAGGGAGGTTCCAGTTTCAGAAATTTTGCTTACTGTAAGACACTGAGGTTTTGCTAATGTCCTAAAGCTACTAAGCAGGAAGTCTGGTGGAGAAACATTTCGGCAAGTGCCAAGTTTTAGAAGCTTCTCCAGGACTAAGTACTGGAAGCATTTTAAAATTAACTGTAAATGCAAGCATTTAAACCATGAACTCAATAGGTAAAGAACACAAAAGTATTGCCAACATTAATAATTTGTTGAATTTCATCATAATGAACAGTATTTCATACAGTAATACAAGTACATTAATGAAAAGACAGTTGCAGTGATTCTATATAGGGCAAATATAATCCGTTAGTAAAAACCCAGACCTATTTTTAAAATCTATTTCTGGAATGAAACTCATTGTAAAATGAAATTAAAACAAAACTATCTTTTCTTGCCAGTTAAGTATTAGAAGCCATATAAAATATTCAAGAAGTGTCCCTTCTCAAAGCTTTTTGTGAAAGCATTAAGTTGCTCCTAACACAGTAAACAAAAAAGTAAACAAAAGCATCATCAGCAACTTCGGATTTAACTTGGTTTCACTAAATAACATAAACCAAATATCATGTGACAAAACCCCCTCCAATTCTATGTCAGCTTGCTGTTATACGGAATATAGCTCCAAACAGTTATGATCTAAAGTAAATATAAATATAGCAAGAAAAACATTTAAACCCACAAAATAAAGGGATGCCAGTGGTTTTATTTGTCTTAATAAGGAAGCAAGATACTGAAGAAAGTTGTCAGTTTTATTTAAACTTCTCAATGACAGGCATTAAAAGCACCTGCAAAAAAAACCCAAAAAACCACCCCAATACTGTCTCAGACAACAATAGCTGCTACAAAAATACTACTATAGATTTTGGATGACTTCAAATGGTTATATCAAAAGTGTTTCTCCTTAAAAATTAAAATATCATTATTTCATTTTTTTTTGTGTGAGAAGCTATTTTCAAATACGCCAAAGGCCACTCAATATTATTAAAAACCATATATATGATATAAAAATCAGTATGACTCTGATTATCAATATATAAATTCTTATTGATAGAGAAAATTTAGTACCACAAGCTGACTCAAGTAATATACCTCAAACTGAACACCACACCTTGTCTTTCCTACATACTAAATTCATAGTTTTAGCATAAACAAGCTCTAAACAAGCACTGAATACTTCAGCAAATAATTTTAGAAAATATGGTCACTACATGGCTTATACCGCAATGGGACAGCTAAAACTAGGGGGAACTAGTTCCCCTAAATCCTATTCAAGAAGGGCAAAAGACAAAGCTTCAGAACAAAGGACTTAAGTGTTTTAAGTGGCAACCGTGGTCTTCCAGTACTAAAGCAACACAGAAGAGACGTTCGTTTCCTAGCAGGTCACGCCTACTAAAACCAAAGTATTTGTATGATAATTTTAGACAATGCTTTCTCCCAGGATAGTATTTTTTAACAAGATATTGTTAAGTGTTTGTAGGTGGGATGAATGTCTATGTTTTAGAACATGCTTTATCTTATTGCCTAAATATTTCAGTGAGTAAACATAGAAAATTGAGATAACAGTACACTTCTAATTAGGAACAACAGAGGTAATATGTAATACCTTAATAACATATCACAGATGATGTTAATAAGGCATTGTTTTACTTCTTGCAGTAACAAACAGTAGATACTCCGTATTACATACTAATTTCAACAATTATACTGTTGAACTCACTGCAGCAAATCCCATAAGTATAAATGGGTTACAAAACACAGAATTCAGAAATTCGGAAGATATCTACTGACAATTATTAGATGTGATTGGTTCAGTGGGATCTCCCATTGCATTGGAAACTGCAAGTCAGCTGACTCTAGATTTTTTCTTTTACGGTTGTCTGTCTTAGGAGTGTGGTCTAATGGTGGACCAAGTACAGCTATTCTTATTTTCCTAAGGAACAAATCTAAATAGTTCCTGGATGGATATCTAATGCTAACCATTAAGTGTTGTCATTACTTTTCTACTGAAAGACAAACAACACACTCCAACTCTATAAAGATCTCCAAACCCACTCCATAATAAAGCAGGGAAATTATAATGGTTATGGTTTGTATTTGCTTTACGTTTTACAGCCAGTTCAATCTTTTGCATCAGAATGATCGTGATTCAGTGATATTAAGTTTACTTTTTATTTCATATACAAAAATGAATCACTGTATACTTTACAGAAACATCCGCGGTTAATCTGATTGAGTAGCTTAACAGAAAAATTTAGAAGTTGTGTTTCCTTAGCCAGTGCTTTCAGCTACAAAGCTTCTCTTTAAAAATAAGCATTATTCCAAATATATTTTAGAGAATACATCACATTTGCTGATCTTTACTTTTAGGCTGATGATTATGAAAGAGAATTGCCAGAATTTTTTAATATTATTTTTCTTAAAGAGTTTCACTTGGAAATTAAAAATAAGAGTTACTCTCCACTGACCAACCACCCCCCACCAAACAGTATGAGGTGGAGGTTGGTTTAGTCATTAGTTTGTTGTATTATTTATCCCAAAAGACTACTTGGAAGAACTGATTTATCAGGAGAGAAACGTAGCAATATTGGATATTTACAGCCCTGTGAGTTAATACGAAAAGCAGAACACAGTATTTGTGAAACATGAGTCACAGCAAAAGCGAGCAGAGTTCATGATGAAATGACTCTGATAAATTGGGTTAGTTCTAATTGATTCTTGGGACAAAATAATGGCCAAGTCTTCTCTTCTTCTGGAACTCATGTTAATACATGCATAAGGTGATTATTTCTGGAAACTGTGCTAAATTAAGTCTACCAGGTTGTTCTGCTAAGTGAAATCAAATATTAATGTATTCATTTCAATAAACATTTCTGGGCTACCAATGATTGATCCAATTACAATACTAATCATACATTTTCATTCTTTTAACAACTGACTCCTGGAATTCCAAATTGCAAATGAGGTCTAGTGAATGCATTTCAAGTATTTAATATTCATGTGACCCAAAGACGTCACTGTGATGGCCAGTTTCACAAACAACAGTGGTGAACTGAAAAAGGCTACAATCCAGGCCGCGCTGAGTCCCACTGGTTAGGTGCACTATTTTACACAGCACAAGAACAAAAAAATACTTAGTCATACAGGACAGCATGACAAAGCTGCTGAATATAAGACAAATCTTTCCTATATACAAGACACATGCTTTTCCTACTTTTAGTCAAATGTTTTACTGCATACAACTACACCCTAATTTTTCCTGCCATGCAAAATAAATTGACTTTACTTTCGGATGTTTTTGACAAGGAGAGGTAATGGATGCCTTTTGTTTTTCTTCCTGTAAATCAATTCAATTCTCTCAATGGTAATGTACAGTAAGGCTTCCGGAAATGGGATGCCTGAAACAATGCCAAGAACTCTCCCATTCACAGAAATACTTGCAAATACCAGTCAGGGCTCTCCACCCATCAGCCCATACTCTATGAATACTGTATGTCTCGCCATTAACCAACACTCAAGAATGAGGCCCTGAATGCATTTTTAAATGAACTTTTGTTGTTTTCATAGCTTCTGCTTTACTTCATACAAATAGTTGAGTTTTTCACAAGGTTGCACATTTACAATTTCATGAAAAACATCTCAAATAAGCATAATCAGAAATTCAAGATTCAGATACTCTCTTAAGCTCTTCAGAAAACACTCCTTGAATCATCACATCTAGAGAGTGATAGCATGCACTGCAAAACATTTGTTTGTTAGATCAAATTACTTGTCAGGCATAGTTGTGCTAATATGGCACTGCCACAAACCAGAAGAGCAAGGAACAGCAGCTTTGGACAAATTGTGACTTTTCTGAGAGCTATTTCTGGTACCTACAGTAGTGCTACTGTAGATACAGATTCTTAAGCAATATTACTTGGTTGGATGAGGTTGCTGATGAACAGTCAGCTAGTAATGTACATCTCTGACTCTCAGAGCAAGAGATTTTACAGAAGGCATTTAAACCAAGATAGAAAGAGGTCTATTCTTTTAGTGAAGGCTACATGTGCTTTGGCAAAGCTTATGAGCTTTAATTAGCTATCTGTAAAAAAAAAAAAAAAAAAAAAAAAAAAAAAAAAGCAGAGTTTTCAAGCACGAGAATTGGCTATCTAGGTAACTTGACCATAGAAAAAGACGTTGCATGAATGGCCGGAGAGTATGTTGATCTTTTCCTCTCCAACTATGACTTTCTATTATTTAATACATAGGAGAACCTTTCCAAGGAAAAAGTCTTCATTAGAAACCAAGAGTGTAATTCAGCTGCAATTCTCTTGGTATTTTGAAACTCCTGATAGAAGGACAGACCTTTAACAAGGTAATACCAAACCCACTTGATACAATAAACTAAGCACATTTTGAATATACTTTTCAAAACTTATTTCTGTAAGACTTTCAACAAAACCACAAATAAAAATCCCTGCCCTTTCACCCACCTTTGCTATCTTTCCCTTTACTCTTTTTAGATTTTTTTTCTGCATCAGTTACTAGTTTGACTTCCTTCAGGATCAGATAGTTGGATGTGGTTAATTACAAAGAAAACCATGAGAAGTTAAGGCCCCGCTTTCACAGCTTTTCCTATTCTACAGAAAGGATTCAGCTGCTTTGGGGGACAGTGCTTATAATCAGAAGAGTTATTTATGACTTAAAGAATTTTAATTTTCATGTGAAAACACTCAATTCATTTGCATTTGAACAATGTCATGGCTCTCTCAAAGAATTGCCAGCAAAAAGTTATAGTGTCATTAAAACAGATCTGCAATGATTAGTGCTTCATGTTTCACGACATGCAAAATTGAGCAGTTTCCTTCAAGTACAGGTGTTTTTCTGCATCTCTGCCAGTTTAAACGCACAGTGACTAAGCTTGTAGCTTGGCAATTAATTGAAATTTGCAAATATGGATAATGTGTGGATACTGCAAACATCCTTATTAACTTCATAATCTTACACTAAAGAGGAATTCGTATTTCCCCTCATATGAGTTTCCAGAGGGACTTAATCTCAAGAAAATTCATATTTATATGTGTTAACATAGGTTCAAAAGCAATACATCACATGTTGCCAACAGATCTAGTACACTCTTCCTCTTAGCTACTCTAGGTGTACGTTTCATATGAAAGAAACATTACCTTGCCAGCAATTAACTTTTCTATCCTCTCCCCCAAATTATTTAAAAAGAAACTTCTGAGACACTAACACAAGGCAACATATATTTATATTAAATTGGAGATTTTAAAGAAGTACTGCTCTCAACATATAACATGAAAACTAAGAAGCAAATCACATGAAAAGAACTGCACTGCTCTTTCCTCCTGACTAGTTGAAGCCCATGCAAGTATGTTAAATGTGAAATATGGATTTTTATATAAGGAATAATGACCACTGTCTAGCACACGGCTAATGCTTCTTTTTCATCTTTGTGCAAAACACTATTTCCTTCCCAACATCTTGAACAAATTAAAAATAATAAAATATCAATGCGCTAAAGGTGTGAGCAGATCTGTATAAATCATCTTCTTTATTTGTTCACTAAGTTCCTAGGTCAGCTCTTGCTAACATTTGCCAAGCATAATTCTGAGATGACTTTAGGGAGAAGGAATTGGATTCTTGAATAATTTATTTCATCTTTAAAGGAAAAAAGAAATTACTACACCCTTCCTATTTCTGATTGGGATGTTGCCCTTGTACTACTTTACATTTTCCCATGCTAATGTAATTTTTTTGATTTATGTTTTATTTCTTAATAGTTTGTTATATACATTCGGTACAAGAGAAGTGGATTTCCATAACATAGTATCAGCTAAAGTTCAAAACATTTTAAATGTGAATTCAAACCAACAATTGAAGAAGAGGTGTTTCATTGCATTTATTTTGTGTTCAACAGAAAAATTGTTAAAGCACTGTTAAGTGGATTACTTTTCTCCACCACACCTCCCAAGAAGTATGGAAATGATTGCGTTAACACCAGTAGCATTTTAGGTAATGACACATTAATATTAAAATGATACTGTAAAAATACTGTTTGAATAGAGCTTATTTTTTTCTGAGCAGAGCTGCTACTGTTTGTGTTTACTTGTTATCTCAATGTTTTAAAATTAAATAATTGAATGTCCAATTAATATTTTTTAGAACTTTATTTTAACTTCCTCCAGTGTGCAAAGCCAATTCTCAATTCAATTCCAACTCAATTTCAAATTAAAATCTCTAACATCAAGTTTTCAGTACTTTAGTACCTAGTAGCAACACGTCTTATTCTGTACAATGTCTTATGTTTAGAGATTTTTGCACATTGGCTACCTGCTGAACAGTAAGTCTTACAGTAACAAGCAGTACTGAGGGGAAAAAAGCTGTTGAAGAAAATTTATTTTATGCTAGCTCACCAATTTAAACTTCTAATGAGAGGTATATTCTTTGTGAAGATTAAAAATCTTCAGTATTTTAGAAAAAAAACATCCTGGAAATATCCCCTAAAAGCATCAACACATTTATGCAACTAGTCAAAAGAAAATCAAAAGAGCATACAATCAGATGAAGACCATTAAAAAAAAATATTGATAATTAACTTCTAACAAGACATCATAACCTTTCCTGTAAAGGTTATAAAATTTGGAAAGCAGTTTTTTTTTCTACCATGTTTTCTCCTGCATCTGATAAGAGGGGAATGGAGTGAAAGTAATGTGTCCTATTTCCTTTTCCAAAGAACAACAAGTAAGCAAAAGTGAAAATACCACAAAAGATTTCTATGGACATCTTCAGGCAAAGACACCATTTACAGTTGAAAAAAAGTCCATCTTAACTGAAAAATATGGTGTCCATCTACTTAGGTGAACTTACAGTTCAACAACATTTAGAACAAGAGAATAATTGGAAAACCTCTACATAAGACTTTCAAGACAACTCCTGAAAGTCCAATGTCTTTAATGAAGCGAAATGTTTATGCCTTAAAGTTCACATGCAATTTAATTAATGAAATACTGGGAATCAACTATCTGGTATGATCAACAGCAATACAAACATATGCCAAAAGTCACATACACACTTAATGAGAACAGAGGTAATAAATGGTTTTGACAGAATAATTCTCAAACCCTGAGTGAGCTGTGTAGAGGAAGAAAGCTAAAGGAAGCAGGGAACTAATTTCACAGTGCTCCAGGGTTCAATGCTCTTCCATGACTACCAGCTTTTGAGATGCTGAAGTATTATTTATCTGCTTTTCCCTTGTTACCTATGGCTCTCTTTCAATGTTACAGATTATTAGCTGTGATGAGAAAGCCCCTGTGTGCTGAGTGCTGCCTATCCTGAGCACAAGATACAAGCATTGGCCTATAGCAGCTGCACTATCAGGCTGAGATTTTGCCTGTCATCCCTCAGAACAGTGCATCCTGTAAGGATTCTTCATCCCTTTTTACCCAGGCTACAATCCAGGGCAACTCACTTTAGAGCTAAGAATAGACTATTTCAGTTGGAAGGAACCTACAATGATCATCTATTCCAACTGCCTGACGAAGTTAAAGCATGTTAAGGGCATTGTCCAAATGCCTCAAATACTGACTGGTATTAATCACCTCTCTAGGAAGCCTGTTCCAGTGTTTGACTGGAACATAAGGAGTTATGGGGAAGAAATGGGGCCATCAAGATGCACCAAAGCAGTCAGTTCCGTGGTAGAAATGGTGAATCTTTTGATTCTTGGAAAAATAAACTTAGAAAATATTGATTCCAGGTCAGCCTGTAATTAATGGGAAATTGCATCCCCCTTAAGGCTATTACTTTAAACTGTGCAAAACTGTAGTAGCTGCTTAACTTTTCAAATCACTAACAGTGACTGACACTATGATGCCTTTTCCATCCATGTAATGTGAAAGATTCAAATGGAATTATTAATAACACTCATTAGATCTAGGCACACTGATATATGGTGTATGTTACAACAAGAGAATAAGGGAGTTACGTGTTGGCAGAGTATGCCTAGCCATTAAAAAAGTACATTTTTTTCCTATATCCAATTAAGAATGGTATATAATTTATAGAAAGGGGGTCTGAGGCTTGGTTTTGCATTTGTCTTCAGTATTTGCAGAAGTGTGCATCCACTGTGTTTATGGATGACACATGCCTTTTGCAGGAGACACTTAAAAATATTTCTAACAGAAAACACATTAATTATATACTTACGGCATGGGGTGTTTGGTCTGTTCACAAGTTGTGGGAATGCAAAGATAGCTGACAACTGCAGTTCATGGTTTTGATTTTGTTCCTTTTCTTCAGTCTGGTCAGCCCAAACTACTGATTTTTGTCTTCGAATCAACTGCTCAACCTCCTCAAATTCAGTTTCAGTTAAATTATTTGTCAACCCAGCTTCTTGCAAAGTGAGGTATTGCTTGCGAAGAACTGGAAGCAAAGTATTTAGTACTCTGTAAAACAACAAGAGGTAAGACAAATATGACTAAATCATAACTAATTTTACCCTTACTAGCACTATCACTATTAGGGATATGAGGGATTTTTTTCCCCCTTATCCCCTCCCTCCCCCCATCAAGTTCTGCTATGTCATTTATTTTCATTTATTTTTGAGGAATACCATAAAACCAAGAGGAAATTTTCATTACTAAGTAGAGTGATTTTTCTCTTTTGCAAAATCTTATATCTCACTCTAAGTATTTACTATCGAAGTATAGTTTTTTCCTCATGCAAGGTCTTCCGTCCCTCAAATACCACAGAAATAGTTGTTATTTCTTGATTGAGTTCTGACTTTCTGAAATCATCTATCAGATAAAAGTAGAAAAGTATAAACCAAACAATGTGGTTTAAACCAAACACCTCTTAATTATATGTGTACAAAACCTTATTAAAAGCCAAGTCCAAATAAATTTAGATATCAGGATCTTTAATTAAAGAATGGAATACATTAAGATTCACGCAGAACTGCCAACCAAATTAAAGTGACAGAAGTTTAGGAATTCTATCTGAACACAGGAATTCATTAACTATGGAGTCAGTTGCAAGACTAAACAGTAGGTTCAAGAAATAAGGAAAGGGATATGTATATACAAACCCAAGAAGCAACTTTGTAATAACAAACATGCAAAACTGAAAGCAAAATTTTTAAAGCTACATTGTTAATTTATTAGCTTTTGTAATGTTTATGGTAACAGCCTTTTCTCCAAAGGAGGAAGAAAAGCTCATTATTTCATTTTGGAATGATTTAATCATCAATTTAATATACTTATCTACTGCAGGTTTGTGATTACTTCCTATTCCTTATGTTACTCTCTGACAGATAGTTTCCAACATTTGAGAGATTGATAATAGAAAGAGAGCTGATGTTTACCTGCAAATTCAGCTTTTTTCAGTCTGACTAGCTACATAGAGTTGAATCGTAACAATTTTTAATACACAAATTAATACCTACAGTGCACGGAATTAAAAGAGAACACAAACGCTTATAAAAAAATCAATACTGCTATTCAACACAGAAGAGAAAAATAAGATACCATGATCTATTGAACAATTTGTAAAAACTATGCAAAGAAAACAATTAAATAGAATTAAGAAGCACTAGAATATCCCTGCAGTTTCTGTCAAACAGCAGCGGATACCGACCAATATTGATGAAGCGATTCCTGTTTTACACATCTTTCTGCTTAAGAAAACAATTCTAACCTAGGAAAAAGAAAGTTTGAGAAAAATCTTGGTTCTGTTTGAACTAAAACTAAGTTCTATAGATACGTCTTCTGAAGTTACAAATGTCAGAATAGAAATCTTATCAGGCCTGATATGAAACCATACTTACTTTTCTGTCTGCTTATAGTGCTGATCTTGAAGGGACACCAGAGATAAAGTGTGCTCAATCTGAGCTTTCAGGTCCTTAACTTCTAGGTTTAAATGGCAACATTGTAGATCTTTACAGAGTTCCTTGGGAAATCAGGAAGAAAAAAAGCCAAACAACTGCACATGAAACAAGAAAGTAATAACTAAAATTTAAACTAAAAGAATATTATACTGAAAAGTAATGATGGATTGCATCTGTATTATTATAACAAAGTGTTTTGGCAGAAAAGTATGAATTGTTTGATATTTACATTCCTAAATATTGCTTTGTAGATTTCCTTTGACCAGTAGTGGGTGTGCTGTAATTAGCATTAAGAGTCCAAAAGGCACACATGTACGCTTATCTAAGCACACCCAAAAACATGCTTGCTTCTTTTCCTGTGCACTTGCTCCATATCTGAATTTCGGTGACGTCTTGAACAAGTCTTCACTGTATTCATTCATCTTCCTGAGAAGCCAATATATTCTTTGAAATATCATAGAATTTATTTATTTTAAGGTATCAACAAATTTTAATCATCTCAATAAAATACAGGTATTGAAATATATTACATTATGAGTCACATAAGTTCTCATTACACTATCACTTAAGCCACTCCAATTGCTGGCTGAAATTAAAAGGCAGGGAGGAACGACCGCCCACTTTTCTTTTTCCTGCACAGACCTTCATCCCTTCCCTACTGCCAGCTCTGGTGCTTGTCTGAGGCTGCACTGAGCTGTCTCTGCTTGCTAAAACTTGGCAGAGAACCCAATTTCCCACTTCTTTCCTCGTTCCCACTCCTCCCCTAACACACTCCCAAAAAAGAAGTGGTTTTCGGCCAGGCTAAGAATTAGGTTGTCACATCGTTAGATGAGTATCAGGAGCTACTGTAAAAGGTAAGAATAGAAGTGTATGGCCATTATCAACATGGTTAGATGACTATCAGGAGCTACTGTAAAGGTAAGACTAGAAGAGTATGGCCAGGAGCAGGATCAACTCTCTGGCAGCCATCCGAAATGCTCAGCCACATCATACTTATTCCCCTTTAGCACACATTTTTGCATGTAATCGTATTCTTTCATGAACAAGGAATACTCGCACAAACAATGAAGTACTTTTAGGGCAGAATAACAGAAACAGCTAACACTAGAATTTGAAACCACCCTGAAAGAATTGAAGCAGAAGCCACGAGTAGAAGCAAGACGAAGAGAGGAAAAAAAAAGTCTATTCTTAACTACAGTCAGATGTTGCCTACAACGCATGAAGTCTGCTCTTGAAGTGAAAGGCATTTTACCTTTGGAATACACCCATCTTGACCCAGGAGGCGCATTTCATTTTCAACACGATGCAGCCAACTGGTATTTTCTTCAAAATGTTTGACCTCCTCTTCCTTCTTCTTCTGCATGTGTATGCGGTGGGTTCTAAGCATTGCAAGCCTTTGATCCCGCTTGCAAGTGGCCTAAAAATCAGCATTTAAGGGGAAAACTTTCAAATGATGCTCACAAACATCTCTATTTTAAAAAAGATTTTTTTCCCCCATACTTTTGTACTCAACTGGGCACAACAAACTTTTTGCATTTTAGACCAGTTTAATAGAAGTGAAGTAGCACATTCTCCTTACACGTATAACTGAATTATATTTAAACATTTTCACATTCTTTTTTCCTGGAAGCCTTTATAACAGAGAATATAGTAATTTGCTTGGTTATTCCTTTAGAGAATAATACGTTGGATTTGATCAATTTCTATTCTAGGCCATAATTATCTTTAAGTTAGAAAGACTGGAAAAACTACACATGCACATACAAACACACTTCTAGATAAAACATAACCTAACAATTTCTAGTAACTCAAGTATGAATATGAAGAAGGAATTTTATCTGCTTTGTTTTCCTAATGCAGTATGTCCTAGAAAAAGCCCACTAAAGGGTAAGCGTTTGGCAAAAGGAAAACCCCCTATCTTCAAGCATCAAAATCGTTCTGATGCTTGTCTGAAATTTGACAACAAAAAGACACAAAACCAGCAACAGCAAGCTGGATGTGAACAAGGTAGTGTCCTAACAAGGCAAAGGAGACACTTTCTATTCAGAGGACAACTACAGTTTGCAACATACTTTAAAAATTAGGTCACTAACTCAACTAGTCATAGAGAACATTAACTTTAGATGAAGCTCACAGAGTTCAGCTTCGCCCAAACTTCTAACTAAAAGTAAAACAAATCACAAACATTTGAAGTATATTGCCACGCTCAACAAAACCAAACACACAGAACCTAATTGGTTTTTAAAAATTATATAACCCAAATCTCTACATGCATACATTCCAAAATTAACACTCTGAATGAAAACTTCATCAATTAGAATAAATCTATGCATTTAGAATAGCGGGCCAAATTAGTTCTGTTATAAAATGTCATAAGAAACTCTGAATGTACCTCCCTAGTTTTGCATAAAGCAGAAATTACTCTCGCTGGTGCCCTTTTGAACATAGTGTAGAAAACCGGAACACTATATGGAGAGATGCAGATTGCATTTCCTCAAACTGACTTTTCAAACGCTAACTTCAACACATGGCATACAGAACACAGACCCAACATGGTAAAGACACCTGAGCTACATGTGTACTCCAGGCAGCTTACCAGGTGAAAGCTTACATTCTGGCCAGAATTTCCCTTGGCTTTCTTGTTAGATTGTCTTATCTGCTAAGATGACAGAGGATCCAGAGAAGACAAAGTCACTCTGTAAAGGGCCAGCTTCTTAGACAAAGTACCAGGAGGAAGAATTAACTGGCAGACTAAGGCTCGCAATGACCACTGGTTCCCTCTGACCAGTGGGACTAGGGGAGAGGTTTCAGGACTGCAAGTAGATAAATTCAAACACATTATTTTGCTTACTTCAGCTTTTACACAGCGCAGGAGAGGTATTAGGATTGAAGGTGGTATTTACAACATCCCATCATTTGATTAACCCATCTCAAAAGTTCTCAGGAAGAAAAGACATGTTACATCAATGTGCTACAACAAAAAAAAATACTGTTATGTGTACTAGCTGTACACAACCTCTGGAACACATGTAGTTCTAGGCAAGATACTTAGTTGCCACTCTGTTTTGCAATTGGAAAAAAAAAAAAAAAATCACAAGAGATATAGAAGAAACCATCCCCCCTGGGCTGAAGAACTGGGACATATTCAACAAGCATTTCTGAATCCATCATGGGCAACTGCAGTAAGCAGAAAAACTGAGACCAAGAAAGACTCATGACTGATGCAGAAACGTTCAAGATAAAAATCGGTCAAAACTGAGTAGACTTTTTCAAACTCAGCAAGACAGTTAAAAGTAACTATAACAGGGGTACATACTAACTCTTAATGTTTCCATGCAAAGAGGAATGCTCTATACATGTTTTCCTGTTGACCCAAGGGTTTTCTGGCTAACACTCTTGTAGCTGATCCCTAGCATGCAACAGGAAAACAACGCGGGTGCAGAAATACAGGTAACAAGAGTGGAAGAACAGGCATTAGGCAGGAGGATGTAAACAGACCCCTTAAATGGGCAGCATCCAAGTTGTAAAAAAAAAAAAAAAAAACCACAACCTGGAAAGAGGGGTAGTTATGTGGAAAATGGAAATGATTTATTAGTGGGCCAGGATGGACTGAATTTCACAAGATAAATTGTGACAAGATTTTTGCAACAAAGCAGTTATAAGAACAGAGATTAATTAAGGTAACTTAAAGTCATATGGAAGTTTTTTCCTTCTTTCTGAAATTGTTTTGAATTAAAGCACTCAAACTGGGGTTGTTCAAGTAGATAGATGTATAATTTGCTTAGTGTTAACTTGCCTAAAATCATTATTATATCTAATTACTGTGCATGGAAAATTAAGTGTAAAACGAGAAAATACTTTCTAAGTAAAACTTTCCCCTTAAAAATTAATATCTCAGAAATACCTCTGTGGTCTAACAGTATATTTTACAAAGAGAAAACCAAAAGGCATTTAGGAATACAGCAAATGTGTAAAAACACATGGAAGAATAGAAGCATTATAGCGCACAAGGGAAACGTGAGCAGCCACTTTTGTAATCAAATGATTGGATGCCAAATTAAAATCCAATTTTTTCCAAAGTAGTTGCAAAAGAACATTTAATTTTACCACTACAGTGACTTACTTTTGTTAGTAAATAAGGCATGATACTTCTAGGACAGTGACTCTTGACCTTTAGTAAATCACATCTAAAAGTTAACTAATGGCATAACCAACAACGGAGTGCAGCTCTGCTAACATTCAAAATAAAAGTTAAATCGGCTCATAGCAAACATTCGTATGAAACCCAGTGTGTGAAGATACGAATGGAGATACAACTATGTGCCATTGTAGGAAACATTTAAAAATATGGCACAGATAGCAAAATATTACTTCAGAGTTTCTGTGGAATAAAAGAGAATTCTAGAACACATTAGTCACTTGAAATAGCTTCATTAATGACAAGCAAAACCGTGTGATATATTTTCACTTGACATTTATCTAAGGACCAAATTTCATGTGAATCACTGGGGAAAACACTAGTCATATGGCAAACTCATTTTTGACCAAATACAGATTGTTACTGTGACTAAGCAAAATCAGCCCCACCCTCAACTTCATATCCACATAACATGTATATTCCTTTAAGATTACTTTTATCAGAAAAATTAAATAGTATCTAACCATGCTTACGTATTTATACTATAAGTCTTCTAGAAAGACACAGGCATTGCTGCACAACAGACTTAGCCCCCAGATTCTTCTTTTAAAACTCAAGGCAATTAAATGTAATTATTTCAGTTCACATAACTGTGTCCTTAGACAGCTATCCAAACATCTTCCTGGCGACAAAGTGAAAAAACCAATGATAAGAATCAGTCTTGTTTAGCACAAGGTCCATGCCTTTCCTTATGAAACACGGATTACTCAGCTTGAAACCAGCTCTGATGGCTGTACCATACATACTTGAACATGCTTTGGTTTTGGACAAGAGCATCATGAGTCTCCCTAAGTCTAGTTAGGTCTTCAGGAACTATGACAATCAAGCCCATGCAAGGACAAATTGTAAAGTTTTCACAATTAGCAGCAATAAGCACAACAGTTTTCTGTGCAGCGTGGGGGAAAAAAAAAATAACACACCTGGCATTACAACATTTTCTGTATTAATGTCAGAAAATATTAGCTGAGTGATTATCAGTGCGTCCCATGTTAATTAAATATTTAAGAATTAGCTAATTATATAATTACTTAAGCAAAACTCACACATTAGTATAGCAAAATGAAGTGAGATGATACCTTGTTTTACATTATAGAAAACTCACCTTTTCTACTCTTTCTTCAGAGCACATCAGTTGAATTTGTTCATGACATTGTTTCTGATAATATGTCTTCAGGGTGTTTTCTTTCAGCTGCATTTCCAGCTTGAGATATTCTTTTCTGATTTCCTCACGGTTTGCAAACACATTTTTAAGGATTTCTTTGTATCTATTAGAACAAAAGAATAAGAATAAATAACGGATTACTTACTGAAGACTTGTTTTTTACAACCATCTCCTTCAACAACTGGAACTTCCAATTTAAAGTTAATAAAATAAACACAAAAAATTAAGAAGAAAAAAGTAAAGCCTGTTATAGATGAGCACTAAATAAAGTGTCAGTGCATCAGTAAAGACTATGTACTCAAACTGGAAACGGGATATGAAATTTTGAAGGGGTCACTAAAAAGAAACCTTGTTGGGTTTACAAAGACGACACTGGGATTCAACAGAAAGATATCTGGAACTTCTTCACATAAGTCTCTCTTATAACTCTGCCTCCAAAAAGATAGTAAATACTTATGTTCTCTACTTCTTATACCGATTTATTAAACAGATCAGACTACTGTTGCCATAGACACATACAAGGTGTACTTTAAAAAAACCTGCTAGCTATCTCTCAAAAAAGGAAAACCATAAGTCTTCAGTTGCTCACTTTCTCTGAAGTTCTGTTGTACACTTTTAATCACTAATGGATGACAAAAATCAGAACATGCATCATGTTTTAACACATACTAGGCTAATAGGGGGGAAAAGACCCCAAACTAGTGACAGAAGAGTTATCCCAAGGAGACCAATGTTTAAATGGCCTCAAAACCTGCTTGTCCCTAGTCTGCAATGCCAATCAGAATGATTAGGAGAAAGCCTGGAATTATTATCATGTTGCAATATAAGTTTCAGTGGTGGTATTTTTTCACTTCTCTATTGAATACCGAAAATGCAGTATAGAATAGCCAAAAGATACCTCATATCTCGATAATGACTAATCTTGTATACAAGCCATTTCATAACATCCTATTGATTTGTTAGAACTTTATATAAGAATAAAGGCACAGCAGTACTCTAAAGACATGCAACATTGAAGGTCATTATACAGTGTTTAGTATAAGAGATTGTAAAAATAAATACAGTCTGAATAACTTCAAGTCTTTTATTCTAGTGTTTTCTCTCATTTTAAAAACAAAGAGAATTAACTAAAGAATTCTTCTCTACAGTTTTAGAAATTCAACAGTTTTATCTAAAAGTGTCCAGAGAATGCTATTGTACCTAGGTAAAAATGTGTACTAAAACACACACAGAATTTAGAAATAATATTTCTTTAAGGAAAAAAAATAGTCAGCTGCCGAGTATCAGAGTTCTTACCCTACACTGTTACTATCTACAAGATCTGCACTGCTATACTATCTATTGCACAGCTGGTTGGAGAATTTTTTTCCTCCATAGTATCCATAGAAACACTGCTCTTCCCAGCTGCCTGGGAAACACAACAATAAGAAATGAAGGTGAACCCTTCTCAGTTTCCCTCAGAGTAAAACCCTGGGCATAGTTTAAGAATCTGAATCCGCAGCCTCTCTATGTACGGTCACTGTGAGGAACCATTACCACTAAATCAACCCTTTGTGTATTTACAGTCACCAGTGTCCCAAATATAGCATCAAGTAGAGAAGCCTTTGCAAAGCTCCTGCCCTGAGCTGCACTCACTCTTTCAGTAATCACACTTTTATGGAGTTATCTTTACCCTCTCTTCTTCACTTAAAAATGCAAAGTGATCCTGTAGGCATATCCTGGGTATGAACTCTCTGAACTACCTAGTCTTAAAGAGCTCGTGGACTTGGTGGTGGTAGTTCCAAAGCCAGTGTCCGCTGTCTACCTCAACAGGCTCAAGACTTGAAGGGTTGGCAGACAAGGGATCTCCAAGCTTTAGACAGGGGGAGAGGGAATAACCTTTAGCTTTGAAGAAGAAAGTGGTGTAATCAGTGAGTCTCTTCCAGATAATACTGAAGCACAAGCCATAGTTGGACTGAAACACAAGACTGTGGATAAGGCTCTCTACCCTGTCCCAAACATAAGGGAGAAGACAGCAGAATACCTTCAAAATCTGTAAGTTAATGTGGGAGAAATCAGTTCATCACCCACACCATCAAAAGGATGAACCTGACAATCTTCATGAGGAAGAAAGGAATGAAACACTCACTTTATTGGTGATATCTAGAGTGAATTGGATAGGCTTACACGTGTGTCTGGATATTGCAGAAAATTAAAACCCAAACATTCTCTGACCACAAATCTTAGCTTAGTATATGTCCAGCATATTGAAAAAACTTTTTAGAGACCTTGCCCTTGACTGATTCTTCCCACACACATAGAACGAAATAAACGGCAAATCACAGGAAATTAAATTAACCTTAAAGACTTACAGTGCAAAAACACACAGGAAGAGTGTCAGGACTATCAACATTATTTAGAAACCTATATTTCTTTTCAAAATTAAGTTTAAATAACCTAAATGAGAGGTTTATTGAAACCTCAGTGAATTAACCTATCCCAGCTCTGTACCTCTCACAAATACAGATTTTCACTGAATATTTTTGCTACCAAACCTTTCACAATCACCATCTCGTTTTTATCTGCCACTGCATGTGTGTGTACACATATATGCATGTGTATATATATGTATACACACGTGCACTCAGTCTTTGGAAGATAGTGCTTTCACATGGGGATCCTTCTAACACCACAACAATAGAAATAAGATCTGAAAAGTCAAAGTGAATTAAAATAAATTCAAAGCAGTTTTGCTAAATATTGGTTAAAAAAAAGAAATTTGTAAAATTTACGTTTTTATTTTAGTTTTTTCTAAAAACCTGCATTGCAATATGGTAACCAAGATTAAAGATCGTTTATATTTTTCTCTAAAATGTTTAGCTTTTGGTAGTAGAAAAGAACTTCTTAGCCCTATAGAGCTCTGGAGTGTCCTAGGAGAACACTTGTCCTAAAGTCTTGTGTGTTATCAATGGTAGAATTTAATCTACACGTTTATAGAGAGTAACCATCAGTAGCCTTGATACAAAAATACCTCTCTCATGAAATATTTTCATCACAATAATGAAGCTATTGATAAGCTTTTAAAACACCCAGTACATGAGCATTTTACAAAACACATGCGCACTGATGAAGCTCAGATTTTAGTAAGATTCAATTGCCTATCATAAATAAGTATTCTTGCTATCAGCACTAGTAATTAAAATTTGACGGGAATAAATATAATCCACAGAATACTAACATTGCTGCACTTCTGTCAATTTAGTAAGTACTCCATATGATGCAAAGTCTTTACCACTGATCTAAATCATGATGTCAGAGTCAGTTATGTCAGCTTCTGGTTATATTGCAGTGAGCAATTACAACTGATTAATTTGCCTAGAAGGTTAATATCAGGATATTTCCTCAAGTACACAATATTTATTTCATTTTAAATCCACCACCAAGTTCTGAAAAGAAGTGATAAGGTATGCAAAGCCACATCTAGTCTAAGTAATACAGTGTTAAAATGAGGAAACCAATATTGGAAAGAGTAAGCTCGTTTTACAAATACTTTTACAAGTTATGCAAACTCCACTTTTGAAACAAGACTGTAATATGATTACTTTACCTTTGTATTTCCACTTGCTGGTTGTTTGAAAGTACTGCTGCATCATGATTTTCAGGAATGCTTGCTTGCTTTTCTTCATATTCCCTCAGTTTCTCTTTCAACATTAGGATCTAAAGCAAAAAAGAAAGTGCCTTGTAGTTGCAATATAGTTTTTGGGATTTTTTAAAACCTATCATTCTGTGCTTATGTCTTGAAAAGCTTTACAAATGGCAGTGCGTGACACTCCTCTTAGAATACAAAATATCTTTCTTACAAGTGACTATATGGTAAAATTAGGACAGTATCACCTTATAGATTAAATCCCATAAATGTTTTTTTAAATTCAAATTTATAACAATTAACCTTTCAAACTTCTAGCAATAGATTTTGACATACCTCTTTCTTTTGTTCATTGCAAATTTTAACATACTGGCTTATGTGACTGTCCAAACTAACAACATTGCTCTTCAACTGTTAAAGAAAAGAAACAAATTAGAATTTAAGAAAGCTCCTTCATGCCTACCTGCATGATAAATACACTGTGTATAAGTAGTAAATAATTACACTTGCACTATATTATGAATGATGAATACAATCCTGACTTGCACAACAAAAATATGACTCTCGGCTTTTGCAATAATCTGCTACATACCTATGGCCATGTCATTTCCCTCAACAGAACACTAAAAAATTATTACATCCACATGTGCAAGCACATTTTGCATTTATTAATTTATTCAGAGTAGTTTTGCTATTTAATGTATATCTTGTGAATTTTATTATAAAAACTATCTTTAAATATGCAACAAATGGGAACTACAGTCAACACCATATTACGTAAAAGAAGTTAGGAACTTATGAAAAAATATCAGGATAGTCTGGATAATAAAGAGCAGAAGACAGGACACCCCAGTATCTTTTCAGTTATCAATATAATCTCATTGAGCTTCTTGGCTCCAGCTGAATTCTACCTGTAACAAGCCTAGACTGGCTCTTGTAGAACTGCTCAGATATTTCTTTCATGTGCTTTACAGCTCTCTGAGAATGTAATAGTATGATACTGAAACTGGCTGTGAATTCTACCAGCTGAAGACTCTTTCAAAATTTGAGGCTCACAAAAAAAAAAACCTCTCAAACTGGCAGCATAATCCCATTAATGAAGCTATGTTGCTTTTAGGCCAGAACTAGCCAGCTGTGCTGTCTCTGCACCTACTACATATATCACTTATGGTGAAGAGTTAACTGTAAGAAAGAGGTAACTGAACAAAATTGAGACAGAAGATGAAGGAAATAATAATTGTTAAAAGAAATAACTCTCCTTCTCTTAGTGCTGTATTAAAATACTTTGAATAAAGATCAACAAATACCAACATACTCACAGAAGACTTAATATCCTTTGCTCGGTTTGCATACTTAAGAGTGTTATATGTATCATCATAGAACATAGAAGATGGACTAACAGCAGCTATCATTATTGTTCGGCAGTTTCCTCCAAGAGAATCTTTCAATAAACGAGTAAGCTTGCTGTTTCGATACGGAATGTGCTGTTTCTTGCTCTAAAAAGAGAGTTATATGTTTATGGATTAGTTAGCTAGACTTTAAGTATTCACCTGCCTAAAAGTCTGCTTAGAATTTCAACAATGCCACAAAACATGACAAACAGACTTGGAACTTTTCTTTGACACAAGTGGTTTTCCTCAAAATTACATATCCATCTCAAGCGGCTTTAAATCTCTTTGAACTGTTTAATACCTTTATAACACATGTATTAGTCACGTTACTTTCTGACATCCGGACACATAACAACTATTTTTGTGATGTGGGCAACTAACAGAAAAGGTAAACTACATTAAACTACTTTCAGTTCACAGAATAATCAAGGTTGGGAAGGATCTCTCATGATCCACCTAGACCAATCCCTTTGCCCAAAGCAGGGTCAGCTATAGCAAGCTGCCAAGGACTATGCCCAATTGGGTTTTCAATATTTCCAAGGATGGAGACTCCACAACCTTTCCAGGCAATCTAAAGTCTGCTTTGTGAAGCTTGTTTTCAATCACATCTACAGAATCTTCATCTCATGGTACAAAGTTAGATCACTAGGACCCCAATTCCACACCAAATAAGTCACCATGAACAATCTTACTTATGCCAAAATGGTACAGATTCTAAATTCCACCTCCTGCTCCAATAAGATGGTGATAAAAATATGTGGCATCAGGAAGGGAATTAAGAGCTCTGATCATTTTCCACTGGCATATTTGAAGGGGGAAATTGCTAGCTGACCAGAACAACAGAAAAAAGGGTGTAGCTGTAGGCAAGGGACTTGGCCTCAGCAAAAGTTCAGGAGGTTTTGTCATTCTCCCACATAACTGTCCCCACTCCTTCCCTTGAGCTGGTGAGCCAGATCAAGAGACTAATTCAGTACTGTGAGCAGGCGGGAGAGAGAGAGACAGAGAGAGAGAGAGAGTGTGTGTGCACGCGCGTGTGTGTAACAGCAAAAAGAACAGCTTTGGATAGGTGTTGTATTGTAACTCTGGTATTGTAATTTTAGTTGTTGCAGGAAATTAAAAAGCATCTGTTTTATTAAATGACTGAACCATAAAAAAAAAAATCACTTCACTAATGCTGAAAATAATGGGTTTTTTTGTTAGTATGCAGGAGGCTTCCTGATTTTAGGACAGAAACAAAACTTATTCATATCTATGACTAGCCTATAAGGCAAAATCAAAAGCAGTTGAAACCGTTTAAAGCCTTAGCATTTCTATTCCGAGTGTAAGCAACAAAACCCAAGGTGTTTTCCTCCAATATTCTTACACAGACAAAAAACTCCATGTAGTTCATTTAAACAAGCCTTTGACTTAAGGCAATCAAAGGGATGCTGATTCCAACATCAGTATCAGCAGAAGTGAAATACATACTCAAGAAGTTGTTTCTCTTTCAAGTAAAACTTACTTTCAGCACTGGTGCTAATGTAGCAAAAGTGAAGTTGCATCAGATGATTCAGCAACAGAAGAGATAAAGCAAATTTTTTTTTTTTCCTCTGCCTAAAGTTTACAGAGACTTTTTTTTAATTAGAATGACTCTACACATACTGTAAGTATATGTTTATTTAATATATTCCATTAGGATATCCCAGGAGTAATTTCCAAAGACACAGTACAAGTCAAATGAGATATGACAGAAGTATTGCCATTTTTAATACTTACCATTTTTAAGAATATTTTCACAACAGTAGGAGATGAAGATTTCATGGGAAAGCTGCACATACCTTTGGATTTGCCAAGGCATTAATGACATTTCCAAGAGCTAGCAGGGAGCGGTTAATATTTGTTCCTTCTCTAAAACGAGCCCCCTTGGCATTTGTCACGCTGGCACGTTCAGATCCTGCCAGGTCAATGAGAGACATTTTGGCGATGCGAACATTTTGGTTAATACTAGCTGTTTTATCTTGCTGCCTTAGATAAATCTACAAAAAAAAAAGAAAACAAAAAAGTAACCACTAACCAGTCTGTTGTTACTCTAAGCAGTAAGTTGATTTTAGAGTGTAACAACTGCTTTCAGAAATTTTTATACATCCATATGCATTCAAAGAACACAAGTTAAACCTTTAGTAAGTAATCTAACACCAACAGGCAGTTTGGCCTAATGGAAAATAGTGAATCCATTTCTGACGCTTACCTCTTAAACTCACTTGCTTCACATATTAGCAGGGAAAAAGCAGCAGAGTATGGTTGTGCTGGGTTTGGCTGGGATGGAGTTAATTTTCTGCATAGGACCCCACATGGTGCTTTCGGATTTGTGACCCAAACACATCAGTGTCTAGCCTTTGCTGAACAGCGGTTGTATAGTGTCAAGGCAGTGGGCAAGAGATTGTAAGGGGACAGCTGACCCTACTTGACCCAAAGTTTCTCCAAAGTAGCCATCGCTTGAGGACTGCCTGGGCATCAGACTGCCAATGGCAAGTGATCACTTTCCCCTCCACTTAATAGGTGAGCCACAAGGTGTTTCCTTCTTCCTCTCGCTTTGCCTTTTTGATTCTCTCCCGCATCCTGCTCACTGCAGTGGCAAAGACTGGTGAGCTTCAAATTTAGTTCATAGCTAAATTAGCACTCGATTCTTCCACACTCAAGACATACTACACTACTGCACTTTCAACTGGAAAAGGTGTTATTTTTTTAACTGTACCTTTAAGAGTATGCCATGAGGCAAGAGAAATATATAGGGATAAGCCAGGAAAAAGGCTGGACTTTCAGTGATTTAGACTTCACTGTAACTACAATTAATAGGAGAACAATACTCATTTACTGCTGTGAAAACACATACTGCTCCAGCATCTTTTGGAAAGCTGTGACCCCTGATGCCACTTGTTCCCCCTCATCCCTTCTTTTCTGGAGTTTTCATGGCACAGGAAATATACAGAGAACTAAATGCTTTTGCTTCCTTCTGCTAGTGAAGGAATTCTTTCCACAGGTTTGTGAGCAGGTAGGTAAAACATGATTATACAGTCAATAAGAAGAATTACAGTTAACCTTAGGTGGCTTTTACTTTTTAAGGATTCTCCATTCATTTCCCCTTTTGTATTGAGTGCCTTGCCATTTTTAAGGCTAATGGTTACTGACACTTTCACCAACACACTTTTAGACAGTGAATTGGGAAAGCGTTGCCGTACATATAAGGACTAATAAAGACACTATTTCACCAGCATTAAGCTTTGTGCATGAGAAATTAAGTCTTCAAAGCAACTTGTAATAGGAAAAAAGAGTGACAAGTATTGGGAGTGAATAAAAGTCTTATGACTTGCCACAAAAGGTATGTCTATACCAAACAATACAAGTAAGTTCTGTTGTACGATTTCTAGCACAATATACAATCAAAAAAAAAAGTCACTTCCCTGTACTTACCTAGATAAAGTAACTTTCTCAGGCTGGTAGCACTCTACCAGAACCCAGTAACTATCACTAGTCAAGTAGGGAAAGATGGAGTGACAGCCAAACTATGTTGTATGACTCAAACTTTTATAAAAATTCAAGAGATACAGGAAACGCCCAAAGCAGAATCTTTTCTATTTCTATGTCCGTCAGCAGAACACTCTCAATAGAACAGTGTGACAATTGGGATTTTACTTTCAGATGCAGTAATTGCCTGACCTAGATAGGCATTTCAAACCTAAGACAGATGGTACAGTAAGGTAAAATTTGCATCTCTAAACGTCCTGGGCCAAGACTTTTACTACTCTCTGAGTCAGTTCCAGAAAACATCCTGCTCCAATAAAGTTAACAAAAACCAAAGCCAGCATAAAAGATAACCACTCACTACAAACAACATCAACTCTTAAAGTAACAGAAAACTTTAAAATGAAGAGGAATCAAGACATCAGTAGGGATCTCATCATTTATATCTGTGGAACCAAGGAGGCACTAAAGGATAAGCTGGTGAGACATGTTTAGCAGAACGTCACAGATTTGTAGAAATAGATAAGAAACTGACATAAGGGATTACTTGTAGTACTAATTGACTACTTTGTCATTATTTCTTACAGATGCCAACACTGCTAATAAGTGCCTCAAGTAGATCGAGTATTTAAGAGCCTACTTTTTAAAAGTATGGTTGTGAACTTGCTTAGCTTAAACCAGTGTATATTAATTAAAATCTGTGAAACTTCCAGTTGCATTCATTGGACCAATCTAGTTAGCAACAGTAATATTCCTTTGAAGTGCCACATGCAGACACAGTACTTATAATAAGCATTTAATTACACACACACTTTCCTATAAATAAGTGACATAAACCTCCCACCTCCCAAGTACAGAGTCACTTCTGTGAAAAAGGCTTAAACCCCATTCACTCTTAAATGGGCTATTATTCAAAGGCTGCACTAGTTTATCTTTGATAATACACAGTATTAGTAGGTATTTATTTAAAGCACACATTAAAGATACAATTGTCTAACAAAACATGTCATGATTTTTACGAATAATAGGTGCACTTAAGAAAATAACACTTAAGCAAAAGCAATTAAGTATCTTGATTGACAGCTAGAGCAACTCAGAAGACAAATGCAACAAACATTCAGAATTATCTCATTATAGGAGTTAACTGGATTAGGAATATTGCAAAGAACACCAGAGAAAGCTTTTGGTAACTACAGTATCCTTTAACAGAATCAGTCTGACAGTTTTTGTGAGTGAACTGTGCACTGGGGCTGAATGCTGAGTACACAGCAGAACATGCTTTATGCCATGGCAATGCCTAATCTTTACATTGAAAGGTCTTCTCCTTCATGAAAAGGTTCTAACATCCAGACATTTGTCCATGAATATCAAGTTCAATCAAGCACGCCATTTAACTGCCTGCAGCTGCATATGGAAACTGGCTAAGAGACTCACTGTAACAGTATTTTGTAAGCATTCAGACAATTGTGATTTATATTTTCTCATGCATCACATCAGTTTACAATGTGGATATAATACACACGCAATGAAAAATAAAAACCAATGCTTGTTCATTTCGGAACATAATATGAAACGCATTTACAAAACCATTGAGCATGACAGTTCTCATTCAGTGCATTTCAAACAAGCTGCATCCTAAATATGTACTTTTTGTACACACAAATATATTTGCTGTTCCTACAATATTTAGGCATGAGAGGATCTTTGTTTTCATTATGTTTTTACTTATATTGAAAGAAAATAAGCAATCCTTTCATCTGCAAGCATTCATATATGCTTTACTTTCACTGTCTGTAAACTGGAAATAGTTTGAAGTGGTGAATTTTAAAAAAGTGGAAGTCTGATTAAGTATATGCATCCATTTTTTTTGTCATACATTCAAACAAAATTGCAGTAAGATCCAGGTATACTAATTTTGTCAATATAGTTTATTTGATGAATATGCACCTTCTGCTAACAAGTAGCTTTATCTACAGCGAGATCAATTTGTAGGCTGGAGAAGACAAACTCACCCGCATCCCTGTTCACAGAATTGTTTGTCTTCTTGCTGAAGACATTATGAGTTTGCAACATTTACCTCATTTATGTAATTGCTTGCCACTTCTAGAAACGAACTGAGAAGAATTCAAAGCCTGCCAGACAAGACAATCCAAAAGTTTTTCCTGTTGAGTAAAGGTGAGGGAAGCAAGACACTCCAGCCCAGTAAATAAAGAAATAGAAGTCAGCAGTTCCCTCTCCGATCTCAGTCTGTGGCACTGCACTTTGTGCCTTTTTAAAGGCAGCACATATACGCAACAAGACAGCTCTCAAACCTAACACCTTCATAAGAAGTCTTTGCCTTAAACGTATAACCATGGGCAAGACCTCAGGAGAAATTAAAACCTGGAAGGGTAATTTAAACAAAGTCTAAGGAATATAAGAAAACATAGAAGCTTATAGACTGGGAATTACTTTTGCTCTGCTACATATTATAGAAGTATTTAACATATTTACTATCCATTATTAACCTCTTTTCTCATTGGAAGTGACAGCAGAGCTCTGCAGAGCTAAGTCTACAGCTACTTGCACGGCCATCATCCATGTCAAAATACAAACTTTTGGCTATAGTTATTAATCATTGCTTAAGTCTACATATATACTTAAGAACTGCCTAACAGTTAGATAGTTTATCTGTAATGCAAGGACCAGAATTCAAATTCCGTTTAATATTTGGCAACCTAGAATGGCAACTAGTATAAATACTACAAAATTATGTGCTTTGCAGAATGTACTAGCAAACAGAAAAAGAAGTTGTAGCTAACAAGGCCCATTTTTAAATATTATTTTTTAAAAAATACTACAGGTTTAAGAGGAGTCAGCAGGATAAAGTGGTGGTGACCAAACAGCAGTAAACTTTGGAGAAGTCCTAAATTATAATGGATTTGTACAACACATGCAAAACTCACCTATAGAGAATAAAAATTACCATTTCATTTTGATGATACAAGTATGCATTATGGAGACATGTTCAGACTGTATATATTGCTTTGTTCTAAAAATTGCTACATACCAGAATATTAAGAAACCACTTTAGTGTAAAAAAAAAATCAACACAAACCAAAATAAGCAGGATGAGAAAGTACTACTTAAGAATCTCGGTTCAGTCAGATGTATAACTGCATTCTGTAAAATATTTTTCCTAGAAGAATGCTAAGCAACATAATGAAATCAAAGAGCATTAACCTCGCCCCCCCCCCAACAACTTTCAGTTTATAAAATTACAATATGGAAGTATATTCCATATATGCTCAAAATTACGGTTTTACAGACAAGATATTTCTTCAAACTAATGAAACTAGAGAGCTTTTCATTGCGTTACATTTCTCAAATATAATCACTATGAACCTTTACATACTTACAAGGACTGAGAAGTCAACAAGAACAGTAAACTGGAAAACTTGAATCTCCTCTCACCCAAACTAAGGTTCAACGCATCTTAAAAAAAAAAAACGCTTCCATCTTATTCAAATTTAAACAACTTCACCTCACAGTAATGACCACTGTGTACCTGCTATATTGTCTTACCTGGAAGACGGCATGGGACCGGGAAGAGGAGGCATTTGCATCTGTGGGATGCTGTGTTCTATTTTTATTTCCATAATCCAACATTTGAAGGATTTCCTCTGCCGATTTAGGCTTTAAGATTAGAGCAAAAGGTAAGTGCACAGTTTGTTTGTTGTTTTTTTTTCTTTTTTGTCAACTGTAGGAGATTCCACATTAATACTAAAATAAATTAACATTCACCTTCAAAAAAAATAAAGGAACTTAAAATTTTAGTTAGCTAGAAATAAAAGATATTTCCTGTTTTGGAATTGAGGCACTTTCAGCAAAAATGCAGTAAGGCACAAAAAGTATGCACTTCAGTGCAGAAATCTCAGAGGATTTTTTTAGTAAAAAATTTAAACAAATCTCCAAAGGCTCTCTATAGTCAGAAAAAGTCTTAATTAAGAATGACTGACTTAATTTTTCTTGTACTATTTTATTGAATGGTGATCAACTATTTTTTTTTCCCCTGCAAGACCCAGGCTTTGGGAAGGATGGTGTTCAGTGTGAACCAAATTAATGACACTGTTACTTGTTGAATTGTTAACTCATGTATACAAAAGCTGGAAGCTACATAGTACATAACAAACACTAAAAAGATGTAAGAAAATAGGTTCACGAGACTCAAATTTCAAATTTGAAAACTAAGTTCTGTCACTGACTGCCAAAGAATTGCTACATTGGCCTGGAAAACTTATTTGAAGTGAAAATTTTCACATGCGCTTATTTAAAAAAAAAAAAAACAACCCTGAGATGTAGGCATAAGACTTGCAAAGGTGTAGAACACTGTGAGATGACACTGAAGGCAGTGAATTTCTTTAAGAAATGCTACGATGTATTAGCCAGAACCCAAATATTCCAAAACCCAAAGATGAGCATCAACCCAATGGTACCCTTTCAATAATAAGGACTAGATGCTTAATTCGTTTGTGTTTAAGAATACTAGCAGGTTTTGTTTCCCCAACATGCTTCTGAAGCATTAATTAGGTTCATGAGTTACTAAGGTATGGGTGATTATTGCCAGAAAATAGCCCACTAGGAAATTATTAAGTTGCACATAACTTTCACAGATCAATGGGAACATCACCATTTTCTCAAACACATTGTGAGGCTTCCTGAATCTCAGTATCTTATTTACATACCTGATGTAATGTTAGCCCTTGAACTACCACCCCTTTCTGGGTATCTTCACGAACAGCCAGAGGTCCTGAGTTTACCAGCAGATCACGGATCTGTTCATT
The DNA here is from genome assembly GCF_964106895.1 of Numenius arquata. NCBI lineage: Eukaryota > Metazoa > Chordata > Aves > Charadriiformes > Scolopacidae > Numenius > Numenius arquata. The sequence continues at coordinate 27,010,083 of NC_133581.1, read as the reverse complement.
GTAGATCTTTGAAAGGGAATTTAAAATCTTTTAATAAAACCATCCTACAATACTTGACAGGATTAAACTTAACTAACCAGAAATCATCACAGCCTTTTTTAATACTTCTTTAAGACAAAGTAACAAATTCATTCTGTAGTGGTTTTGCTAAACAGCTTTCCTATACTGAGGTTGAAATATTCAGTAAATACAATTTGTATTATTTTGGTTTAGCCATTGAAGTCACTCTTTCCTAGTAAATAATCTTAATTCATTATTCAAAAAAAAGCTTACTCCTTTTATAAAAAGCTTTTGCAGCAAGCATGAATCCAAAGCATTTATCATCCCCTATTACACTTCAGAGAGATTTCTTTATCAAACTGTACTTCTGTTAAAGTTCTTAAGTACCTACCTTATTTCTTGATCTGTGAAAGCACTTGAAATAGCACATGGCAAAGGAAACTTTCCCCTCTTCTTCCCCCTCCCCGCCCCCAAATACTACCTACTCTTCCATTCTGACTTTAAGGGGGCTAGGAGGTAACAGTTTTACTACTACTGCTTGACAGTAGTGCCAAGACAGCTACTTGAAAAAACAGAACTGTAATGCAAAAAAGCTGACAAGAGAAAAGGAGAAGGTGACACCAATGAAATATTTCTAAAAAAGGGAATATTTCTAAAGAGCTAACCATTGGCATAGCATCTCTAACTCAAGTAGTTTTACTGTATCATAAATAAACTGAAAACTAAAAAGTATCATTGAAAAAGGATTAGACATCATTTTGTTGTGTGATTTCACAGTGCTTATAAGACGCTATTGTGAAGTCCTGAATATACCCCTGAAAAGGCATGGTCTTGTACACATCAACAAGTGTTCAGAGGAATGTAACTGATCAGCAAGACAGATCATTAGAATGTTTAGTGAATATATTAGAAGAAATTGCCCTTTTTGAGCAGCCTTCTATAAACAGTAACAGGTGCCTATGAATAACACAAAATTTGCAGAGGGCAGTTCAATCCCATTCCTAACAGGAACAAATTTATTAAGATATGCCTTATTAGAAGCAACATACCAGATACAGGAACTGGCTTACCTCTAAGTAAGAGACAGCAACATTGCATATTTTATCTTCTTTTATTTGATCCATGCAATTATAAAGTGCCATCATGGTTAAATACATCACTCCAGGATCTTCAGGGGTACCTAACATTGTGTGAGTCTTTCCAGCTCCCGTTGCACCATATGCTAGCACTGAATTTTCACAAAAAACAACAAAGCATAAAGATACACTTTATACCAGTAAGCTAATCAGGCATGCAAAAGTCAAATGGACATTCACACACCACTGTCATTCTGCACAGCTGTTTTCATAAACTAATCAGGTTTCTTACTCAGGCTTTACCTGTAACAGATATAATCAGAAAGCCAGTTCAAAATCACATTTATTTTTCAATTTTCAGTTAAAACAAAAGTAAAAATTGAAATTCTGAAGTCTATTATAACCCTAACATGAAGTCATATACAGAATAGAGCTACCCTAACTCCCATGGGCTAAAAAGTCAGCCTCTTATATACATAAATTAAACCAAAATGCTTTACCTATATCTCAGCCTTTTTTAAGGCCTCTGCAGCAGTCAAACACGATAGTAGAAATTTCAAGGAATTTAATGAAGCTTTTGAACTGAAGAAGATAAATAGCAAAGTGACCTACCTGTGCAGTTATATCCATTTAAGAAGCCATCAATTACAGTTTTGGTAGTATGCTCGAAAACTTCCAACTGAGATGAACTTTCAGCAAAAACAGCATCAAACACAAATTTAAGATCTTTGTTTTTCCTTTTATTAATATCCCTATGGGCCAATCTCTTCCCTTGAAAGAAGCTAACTTCTTCTTCCTTAGGATCAAAGACCAATATATGCTGGTCAACAACATGAACAACTCTGCTAAAGTTGCCATCTTTTTCCTTTTGAGACTCTGGGCGGACACGGACTGCCACTTTCACATGATTACAAACATCATCTTCCTTAGCAGCAGACATAACAACGTCTCTTTTGTCCCCCTTTCTCCACTTCCAAGACTCTTTCAGATCAAGCCCGCGAATCTTTTCTGCAATTGACAAAAAAAAAGTGAAAGGCTGTATATTTCAAATATAACCTTTCAAATAGTTCACACCTTTAATTGGGGCTAACGTCTTGCACATGCAATGCATCTGCCCATTCGTTGTTAGCCCTATGGGCTGCTACAATGATCACAGAACTTTGGAAAGCACTGTAACTAGCTTGAAGAGGTGACCTAATTGAGCACAACTTCAAGAAAAGCAAGTAGCATTTCCCTAAGAAATTCGTATACTTGTTTCAACAATTTGAACTGCTAGTTTATTTACCAGCTTTCCTTTATTTCAGAACAAGCTTGCAGATGAGGTTCCACAGACCAAATAGAGTGGTTTTGCTGTTGTTCTGAAAATACAGAGTAGCCGCTTACCTGCTTTCTCTGACTTACTGGTTTAGTCACATTGCACATAGCTTTAAAGAGACAGTTAAAATAGGACTCATGGGATACAGAAACACATCCCATGGACGTCAGACCAGAATTTCCTTTTAACGGACTCTCCTCGCTGATGAGTACAAGCCGTTCACTCCCAAAAACGGGCAACAACTTTCGTGGTAAAGGCTCTCAATGATACTTTCTCAGCTTCAGGGCAAGGCTTGTCCTCTCTCAGCCAGGCCGCTGACCAAGACACGGCCACAGAGCAGGGCCGTAACACGGAAGAAATACCCACAGGCAGGTGAGTGGGGGCCCGAAGCCTACCCCTCTCGATTCGCTCCTCACTCCGCTAACGGCGTATCTCTCCCCCGGGGCACACCACCAGGCTCAACCCCGCGGTACGTTCAAGGCTACCGCGAAAAGCCCCAACCCCTACCCAGCCACCCACTGCCCAGGCCGCCAACTTACCTCAGCGCCGCGGCTGAGCAACGGCCGCCCGCCCCGCCCGCCCAATTCAAACACAAGGGGCCCGCCCCCCCCCGCCTTCTCATTGGCCGACGCCCCCGTGATGTCAGCAGCGCGACGGCGCCGATGGTAAGCGCGTGGGGACTAGCAGCTCGGGTCGTACTGAGGCCTGGTTGCTGTTGCTAATGCCCTGGGGCTGGGCCGCTCCGCATGTGCGGTGTCGCCCGTGGGGCTCGCCTCTACCCGCCCTATGGAGGCTGCAGGCACTTGCTGTGGGGGGAACCCTGGGGTGAAGGGGGTGGCTCCGCCGGTGTGAGGCTGAAGTGGAGGCTTCCTAACGGCCGAGCCGCGGGGGGCGGCACTTTCCACCTTTTTCGGGCCCTCACGGGGAGGCCTGGCCGGAGGGGAGAGGTCGTGAGGGAGGTGCGTGGGAGCCGAGGGGCAGTGGCAGAGCCCGCAGTGGGGAGGGTGTGGGCTTCCCCCCGGGTATGGTGGGGTGGGCAGGTCGCCCCTTGTGTCCCGCCGGGCGTGGAGCAGCCCTCAGCGTCGTCCTCCCACGCACCCCTGTGGGGCTTGGCTTGGGCTGGGGTGCGGGCTGTGTGCCGCTCCTCCGGTCATCTCTGGGGAAAAAGGTTACGGAATTGAGTTCTTTTTCTCTAGTAACTTTTACCGCCTGCTTTAGTGTAAGTCCCGCTGTGCAGGTGGGACTCAAACTCTGCCCAAACGCTGCTTAAGTTGCCTGCTGTAAGAAAATGCTTTCTGTTCTAACAAAAAACCCTTCCGTTCTGTAGAATAGGGTTTGTTGTAAGCAAAGCGTGTCCCTAGTGTTAGCAACACCTGTGGATTTGTTGTTAAGTAAAGTGTGGCCCTAGTGTTAACAACACCTGTGCTTATACCAGCGTAGGGTGGTGTGGGTTGGATGATGATGGTTGATCTTCAGCCTGTTCATATGGTGTTTTCTATAAAGGCATTGTGGTTCATTGGAAAACTTCAAGGCTATGGTATGTCTGTATAAGATTATACATGCTGCCAAGTTTAAGATTAGGGGAAATAACTGCCCAGCTGAGGCTTAAATGATCAGAGAATAACTTTCCGGAGGTGATGACTTGGTGCATTTTTATCTATGCAGACTAAATATGTGAAGTTTCTGGCTAGGTAAATCCAAGCAAAGCATGCAATAAATATAGTTAAAATAATGTTGCCCTTCTGATAATGGGATAAATATAAGATGGCATTTTTTCAAATGGTGTTAAGTCAAAGTTTGCATCTTTCCTGCCTGACAGGAGAGAATATGCAGTACAGCATTACAGAAGGTCTCAGCTCCATAGAGAAATACAGATATAATGCCTTATTATCACCAGTGTTCAACTTTGGAAGGTCAAAATTTACTTAAGTCACACAGCCTGTACTAGTAGGTTACTGACTTTGTTTTGGAGTGTTTTGGACAGACGGGAAAATATCATTAGTTCTTCATGTAGTTAAAAGACAAGCTATATAGCTAGTTATTCTGCCTTTTCTAGGGTTTCAAGGTTTATTTCGGTTAGTTATACTCTGGAGAATTCTTATCTCTGGCTGTGCTTGAAATACTTTGTGTTACAAGATGCAATACATGATGAAAACCATATATTTATTAAATATGTAATGCTAATTTACAGCACTGTGTTAAATACGATTGCAGTATTTGATTTGTCCATTCCCATTTTAACTAGAAATGTGGAAAACTTGGCAACCAGAGTGCTAGTATTCACAGCAGTTTTATGTTTGGCAAAATGGGGGGGGAAACAATTTGAAAGTGAAGTCGCTGTTCTGGTTGCGCTCAGATTTGGTTAGTCATTTAGTGTTAGCATCTCTGGGACATTGTAACACCGTTGCAAGTCCTTGCAATGAAAAGGAAAAGGTGGTGGTCCTTATGAAAAGAAAACCATTGCTGCTTGAATATGATTGACTGGTAGATAACCTTGAATATTCTGAAAACAAGTTAGAGATTCTCACTTCTTGCTGATGTGACATGTATAAAACTTCCCATCTTGGACTGTGTAATGCTTTTACTTACAGCATTTCCATTCTGTTTTTTTAAAGAAACCTGCTGTTTTAAATGTTTGTTCTGAAGTAATTCCCTACATCTACTGTTTTTCTAGGTTGATCAACTCCAAAATGTTATCTCAGTGCCTGTGCCAAGTTTACAAATGTTTGTTTCTGCGCAGTTTAAAACTGAATTCAGTAAATGTGGCTACTTTGGCCAGAAGGATCCATTCTTCAGCAAAAACACTTTCTGACTGTGAGTTAAAGGAACAAACCTTCCAGAAATGTGAAACTGAAGAGTTGTCTCAAAGTACAGAAAACAGTAATTTCGGAAGACTGCACATACCAGTGATGCTAGAGGAGGTTGTTAATTGTTTGTCCCCCCAGCCAGGCCAGGTGAGTTAAGTGATAAATTGACATTTGTGATTCAGTAGCAGTCCAGCAAAAAAAATTGTGCACTGTAGGGATAACGTTTGTTTATAGGAATAAAGGGTTGCTCTCTAAGAATCAGTTGCACCTTTTAAAGGTTCTAAATTGTTTTGCATTCCAAATTAAGGCTCTGTATTCAAAGTGATTCTGTAATAAAAATCTGGTATCTATATGCCTGAGTCCCCAAATAAGCAGGGTTTGTTAAAACTGTAGTAATTATTTGAATAATCTCTTGCTTTTGTGCTTGTCTTTCTGGATCACTCTTGTGTATTTCTAGGGTTGTGTTAATTACTAATAGTAGCAGGGAGTTCTCATGTATGGTCATGTCATCAATTTATAAGAGCTCTCTTCCTTTTGTGTAAGAGGTAGCACGTAGGTAGGTTTTAAAAACCCATCATCATAGCTTGTTGTGAGATATTTATTTCAATCGTTTCACTGATTTTGAGGCACTGTATTTCCTTAGGATATGCTTGCACTGTAGTTATCACAGTTTATATCACTATTACTATAGTTATCAAATGGCTGTGTATGGTACCAGAAACCGTTTAGCATCAGTAAGATGGAAGTATTACAAGTTGTCTTACTTGGCTGCAGTGCTGTGAGCACATTCCTTTTGGTATCTGGGTTAGCTCAGGTCTCTCTACACTGAAGTCTTGATATATCTCCATTGTACTGGTGTATGCAGTGCAAGTATACTGTTACACACTCCCTTTACAAAAATTGTATACAGTGAAATAGTTTTCATCTGAGGGATCTTAAATACAGTATTAAGTCGGAAGGATTTCTTATACAACTTAAATGGTTAAATGGTTTTCATGTGTCAGGTGCTTTCATAGAATCTTATTTATTTAGGCTTGTCAATGTGTAGTTTTACTACAAAGACTGAAATGATACATAAAGAAGTGGAAAGTTCAAAGTGTGTGTACGTTTGTTTATTTTTACTTGAAAACAGCATCGTCTTACAATAGCAAGGGGATATAGCACATTTGAGGTGGATTCAGAAATCAAAAAATTGTGGTCAAATCTTGTTACGTTGCCTTGTGAGAACTTCTTTAGTTTGGAAGATAATGTATACTTTTAAGTGGTTTGAAAACCAGAGAGAATCTGAGTAGTGTAATTATTGTAACATACACATTGCTCTTGCCTGTGTCCTACTGTTGAAGACACCTAAGCTAGTGAAATACATAAGGGACTTAAGGTTTCATTCAGATGTCAGAACTGTAATGATAAGTTAAATGAACATAGAAATTGTGGTATATGTACATATGTATATATAAAATATATGTACATATGACATATATGTAAAATATTTTTTCCAGTTGTGTAATTTTCTACTCAAGTAAGAATTAAGAAGAGGCTGATGAAGTGACTGTTTATTAAACTGTGTTTGCTGATATAAAAAAAACCCTCGTATTTGGCAACAGAACTTGCAAAAGAAATTCTATTTGTGATTTATAAACTGTGGAGAGTAACTGTTGTCCTGAAGGCCTTTTGATAATTTAAGTATTTACGAGTGTAAAATAGCTTATGATTGGGGTGGGATTTTTTCAGGTCTATGTATACATGGTTTTGCAGATTCCTGAGCTAGTGGTGAACTACTAATGACAGATATAATAGAGCACAAGTGTGTTACCTTGAACGGAAGCATTTATAATATGGCTAACCTGTTAGTGTAACTGAAAATGAAAACAGCACTTCCATTTTTCTTTTTTTTAAAGATAGATCACGTATTTGCAGCACTCTCTGAAGTTTGAAGTTTTGAAAATTAGTGTGCAAAAGGATGCAATGTGTCACCTGAGTTTTGTCAGACTAAACATCAGTGAAATTTTAAACAAAGACTGAGACTTTCTCACTGACATCAATGGTGGTACAGTTTCTGTTAAGATGGATATAGAACTGGGACTGTCATATCAATTTAGATTTTTAAGGTTATAGTCATGACTAGTAAGTCCATGAACAATTGATTTTGTGCGCAGGGATGGTAACATTCTGATCTTGGATTTTGTTTTTCTGCCTTCTTCTTTCCTACACAAAGACTTCCTTTACTCAGCTTTAACACAGTTACATTCTTTGTTATAAAAAAGCTGATTTGGGCCTCTCTTTCTTGTCATATCCTAAGACAAGGAGTTGCCAATATGAAGAAAATCCAGTTACAAAGACAACATTTTCCCGGTGGTTTTGGTCAGTTAATGGGGGTTTCATTTTACTTATAGGGGTTCCTAAGAAAATAAATGTTACTGAAGTGAGTCACAGCTGAGATAAAGGTGTTAGTACCCTCCTGTTGAATATTCTTCTCAACTGTCTCCTTTGTGGAGTCTGTTTGTCAGGGGTTTAAGCAATAGTATTTCCACTTAGCTTTGAATCTTCTTCTATTGTCTTAGAGCTTGTTTCTACAAAGTTCCTGTAGTAGTCTTGTCTTTGAAGCACATTGTACAAATCAGTTTTTACCGATCTACCTCACTTCTCAATGAAAAATCTGTTGCAGTAAATCCACACCCAAGTAATTTCCTCTTTAACTTCACTGTATTGACTAACTACATTTTAGTCTTCGCAGTCCCCTAGTGTTTTTTATGTGTACTTGACCACTGTTTCTGCGGTTGTCTGGGCAGCTTGAGTTTTCTCTGTTCTCCTGAAGTTTAAGGATAGTGAAGACCCAAGCATATTTTCAGAATGAATGTCTTTGGACATCCAGAAGCATGTTTTCCCAATTTTCACCCTACTTCTTCCTATTTTTTCCTTTGCGGTAGTCACTTGCCTTTTAACCAGAGATGTGGATCTCTTCCACATCATACAGCTATAGTGATATGAAAAAGAATTTAATTAGTAGTGAGTTCTAATATGAATGCCAGAGGATGAAACTTTGATTTTTTTAATTATTTTTATGGAGGTCTTATAGCAAAGGTTCTTAAAGGCTGCAAAGCTCTAGGAAACTTATTTTGATAGTACTCCAGTGCAAACAGCACACTTCTGTGTATAATATTTAAACTCCAACTAGAAGAAAAAGAACTATTATACCCTACTCAGATTTTATGGTGAAGCCTGTAATCTGATGATGTCTATGGTTTTGCGTTAAATATGATCTAGAATATACTAAAATAGTAAGCTCTAGGAGTATTATTTGGTTTGTGATAGTTCTGGAGCCTTTTTTTAAATAGCTTTTTTTAAATAAGGTGTTAAAACTTGAGGTGAGAGAATGAATGAGGCCATTCCCTTTTTTCCAATGTTTAAGCAATTCATCAGAAACAGAATTAATATCAGGTGATCTTTTTATCTCATTATGTTAATTTATGTGTAAAAAGAAAAAATAAATAAGAGCAGGTAATTTTCTCCAAACAGATCTTTTCTGAAATCTTCTTGAGTTAGTTGGGACTTCTTGCGGAGGTATCCTCTTTGATTCTTCATGAAATTATTCAGATTATTTTTACCGCCCAGCCTTCATTGAAGGGGGGTATTCTCTTTGTCTTGGAAATAATGTGTGATGCCTCGCTTCTAGAAAAAGACAGGTATTTCTTAAAAACATCCAGCTTTGCCACGAGCTTCCAGTCTTTCAGGTATATATTGCATTGTTCTCAGGATAGCTACTATTTTCATGTATCCAGATGTCAAATGATTCTTTTTCAACTGAGAGGGGGTATGAGCGTGGCCTTCCAAAATAACAGGAGGAAACATAAGACATCACTGACAGTCAAACGTTGGTCTTTTGTCGCTGAAGTGCTGCTTGAGCTCTGCAATTAGTTTGAAGGCAGTGGCCTTTCACCTCCTGAAGTTAGTTCCTTTGCTGCTGTTGGATGTTGTTGATCTGGAGCATAGTTGTTTCCTTCCTGTTCCGCAGAGCTAGTCAAGTAATAGATGACACTCAAAGGAAGCTGAGCTAGATTGCTGGTGCGCAAAAGCAGAGTCTATTGTTCTGAAATTGTTGTCTTAGTTTCTTTATATCCTTGTCCATATGTCGGTATTCTTTTTCTTTTTCTGCCTTATACTGAGCGTAAACTCTTATGGACAAAAATAACCTTTTTGTGTGCAGCACCCTGCAGAGTGGACTTCTGTTTTGTGAGAAGGGTTTCCAAGTATCATGGTGTATAAATAGTTATGTGGCTATGCTGGTGACCAATGCACTTACCATAGTACTTCCAAAGCCATCTGCAAATAATTTATATCTGGAACAACCCATTTACACTAAAGACTCTCAAAATGGAAGTTTTCTGCAGGGTGTCCAAGATAAACAGGAATTGAAAAAGGACCTGGAAAAATTAACGCTGAGTTCTCAAGTTGTATGAGGTATTTTGTAGGATGCAATCAAAATTCCAAGTTTGACACGGAATATTCATTACCTCATGAGATAAATGCTGAAATATTTGTTTTGGAGAAGCACAACACTCCATAGATGTAGTAACTGGTTTTCTCATTTTAGTCTATTTTCCACTGGACTTGTAAAATGAAAGTAGATGACATAAAGCAAGTGATTTATATAGCATTCTTTTATTGTAGAAACAACTATATGTTTGAGGTTTTTTTTGAGAAGCATGCTGGAAATATCTTTCAATATGCAAATTGTATGGTTAATTTTTCTGTGTGGCAGCAGCACAGAGATTTTTATGGAGATTGATAAAGATAAGCCATTGTTGTAAAACACCCCTGCAGCCACTTTTGACTTGCCTGATTTCCTGGTTGTGTATATTGTGAATTTCTGAAAGAGATCAGCCAGGTTTCAGATCACAGCTGTGTAGGGAGATGTATAATAAAATACGTGTAGTGTATGCGAAGCGTATTAATTTTATGTGATGTGTAATAGGGAAATTGTTAAACGGAATCTCATCAGATAGAGAGCACTGTTTAAAATATTTGGCTAAAATCTTGATTTAAAAGTTTTTTGGTGAAACTAGCATTTGAAGGCAGTGTATGAAAATGCAAAACATTTTCAAAATTTTGATTAAGATATGCACAAGATAGTCCCTCAAACATCTATTATTATTTAAAGTAATAATATTATGTGTTTTTATGATGGTATTGTCTACGTGGGTATTTGGAAAACCAGACTCCATTTGCTTAAGTTCCTTAATTTATAACTAATCTCTCTCTGCTGTGACAAGCAGTCTAAATAAAAAAGTAACAAGGTAGAAGGAGTATTATTTAACAGTGTGATGCCAGCAAATGTCATACAAGTTCTACAATATCTGTGTTTGGGTGAGTTCCATCACGAGATGTGAGAGGAGAGAAGGAGACAGGGAAGGAAATGAGACAGGAGGTGGTGTTCATGAACAGCTTGTCAGTTGACAGGGCAGAGAAACTCCAGTCATGCTCTTCAATTATCTGGAGTTTCTTGCTTTGCTATCTTCTGTAGTGGGTCTCCCAAAAATACATAAATCATAAAATCAAAAATACATAAATCATAAATAAATTTAATAAAATTAAAACACATATGATTTATTTGAGAGCACCACACAACTGTTTTCTGTTTTGAAGCTGGTACTGCTGTGTGATTAGACTGTGGTACCAGGAAATGAAAAATATTTGTGTATTGGATCTGAATGGTGGCAAGATATGAATGAGGCATGGTGAAGAAGTCCCTTCAGATTTTACTTTTTTTATACTTCAAGATTTTGCTCCTTAAAGTAACTAAAACACTTGGGCAGAGGAGACATGAATAAGTTGATGGGAAGAAGAGCTGCACAGGGAAGAATCTTTTGGTTGTAATTCTTGGACATCCGCCCGACCACCTCTTCCCACCTGCGGCATGGCTCTCAGCAGGCTTATCTAAATGGTATCATCAGCAACAAGAAGACGGCTCTCACCAACTTTGTTCTGCATCTTTCTCTATTGCAGTAGAGGAAGGGAAGCCTGCAGCTGCTATCTCTGAAGAGACTAGCAAGGGAACTCGGTCTGCCTACTGAGAACAACTCTGCAGATGCGCCAGATTTCAATTTATTGTAATACTGGGTTAGCTTGCTGTTATCACTCTATCGCATAACAAATGACAGTGCTTCAGGAGACTATTTAAGACGCTGTGTTATAATAAAGCAAGATTCAGTGTTTTCGGGTGACTCAGCTTGTAATGACGCTGTATATGCTCTCCTTTTCTGTTGTGACAGCATTAGTCTTTGCACCTCTTGGGGAAAACTAATAAAATTCACCAGAAAGTAATCTAAGCCCTTTAAATTTTAACTTGAGTGAGCCTGCGATCCCAGAAAGGGTGATAATTAATATATGTAGCTACTCATTTCCTCCCCATCTAGTACTGTGTGTCTTATTTAGTCAGCCTTTTGGCTAAGCTTTCTTATTAAATATTTGAATTTGAGTTTGCAAACAGGAATATGGAATTTTTCTGCCACACAAAATATTACTAGGGGTTTAAAATCACAGTTGGAGTATGGGAAATATCTGCATGGTTTTTTCCTTACTTTCTTGCCTTTGTTACAGGTAATCCTGTTTTGAGTAGCTTTGCACAGGCTTGTTCTTAATAAAGAGATAATTAAAAGTTTAAACAACCAAATCTTACGTTTAAAATTGAGTATTGGAAGTAATCAAAAAGTATTTTGTTTCTTTAATTTTTATTTTTATTTTCCTCCTCCTCGGAGTTTCTGAGCATATAATCTTAATTCCAGTGGTGTTTGCTGGTACTCAGCACCGTGGGAAAATACTTTATTAATAATTGTGTTTTAAACACTGAAATCAGCTAATATTGTTTCAAGCTCCCTCTTTATAAAAAATTGTATTGTCTAATGTCAAATTACTGTAGGCACCTGGCAGCCAGGACTTATCCAAAACATGTACCTGGGTTTTTTGGGTTGGCTAACCATAAATATTAAAGAATGGATTAGATTTTCAGTTGAGCCGTTGTAAAATTTTTATTGCATCTTAAATATCTCCTCAGTTATAATTGAGGAAAGAAGTTTCTTCTGAGGTAGCTGAGGAAATCAGCTCTGTCTTGCTAAGTCTAGTGATTAGCTGAAGTCATTCAGACATTGAAATTTTAATTTCCTATGGAAATGTTAATAATGGTGTGCTTGAGTCATAATGTCATTAAATCTAATTCCAGGCAACATTACTCTTAGGAAAATGAGTACAGTAAATAATGCATACTGAAGCGAGGCCTGCTGGAGCTGCCTGGAGGCAGGTGAGAAATGCAGGTGGTGGTGGGTTTTGTTTCTCTTTCCCCCTTCCCTTGCAGATCAGAGGTAAGGGCTCAGCTGTGTTGTGCCCCAATGAAACCTTTTGCTCCCAGTAATCTTGCTGTCTACAACTACCTGAAAGGAGGTTGTAGAGAGGTGGTTGTTGGCCTCTTCTCCCAAGGGAATAATGACAGGACCAGAGGAAATGGTCTGAAGTTGTGGCAGGGGAGGTTTAGATTAGATATTAGGAAGAATTACTTTACTGAGAGGGTGGTCAGGCACTGGAACAGCCTGCCCAGGGAGGTGGTGGAGTCGCCATCCCTGGAGGTATTTAAGAGATGTGTAGACATGGCACTTCAGGGCGTGCTCTAGTGCCTGTGATTTTTGGGTTGTGTCTGTTTATGGGGTGGGTTTTTTTGGTGGTGTGTTGTTGTGGTTTTTTTTTTTTTTGTGGTTGGACTCGATCTTGAAGGTCCCTTCCAACCATGAAGATTGTGTGATCTTTCTGGATGTTTCACTCAGTTACACGAAATGCAAGGTTTGGCTGGCAGGTGTCATACTATGCAAGGAATGCCACTTGGCATATACTAGAGGGTGTGGGTCATGGCTTCCTTTGCTTCTGGATGTGCGAGGATTTGAGTGGTTTACCAGTGAATGGACTTTTTGAAGGACCTAGAATTGAGGACTAAGAAAGCCGTCATGTATTTTAAGATAAAGTGTAGGTGTTTACAGGTGGAGTATTTGGTATGTTCTGTAGAATCAAGATCATGAATTAAGGTATGTGATTTTAGAAAATAAGTGAAGAAGGCAAAACAATAATAAAGAAGAGGTAAAATGTCTTTTTTCATGTTTTAATACAAAACATGTTGATGAATAAAGGAGTATGTTGCCTATAAAATTGCTATTTCATATTTAGCAGCAATCAGAAAATTGACCTTGTGAAGAAAATACATTTGAAATTAATTTTGAGGCTGTTGAGTGATTATGTTTGATAGGTGCTTCAAAATATCATAGTCATAACAGTCTTTTTTCCCCTTTGTGTGGAGTGATGTAGAGATGGTCAATAGAGTATGCAAAGTACTGAAATGCTTGAATATAGAATCATAGAATGGCTTAGGTTGGAAGGGACCTTAACGATCATCAAGTTCTAACCCCCCTGCCATGGGGACACTTCCTATTAGACCAGGTTGCTCAAAGCCTGATCTTGAACACCTCCAGGGATGGGGCATCCACAGCTTCTCTGGGCAACTTGTTCCAGTGTCTCACCACCCTCACAGTAAAGAAATTCTTCCCAATATCTAATCTAAATCTCCCCTCTTTCAATTTAAAACCATTACCCCTCATCCTATCACTACATTCCCCGATCAAGAGTCCCTCCCCATCTCTCCTGTAGCCCCCTTCAGGTACTGGAAGGCTGCTATAACGTCTCCCTGGAGCCTTCTCCAGGCTGAACAACCCCAACTCTCTCAGCCTGTCAATAAGCAGTGTACTATTATAATTTAGTAGCATCCTATGTTAGTGTCCCAATGACATGAATGTGAAAAATGGGCAAGAATGGTTGTATTATATTGACTTGCTGAATAGACTAGTACTGGAAAATCATTTTATATTGTACTTAATGCACTATGTGAGAAAGTTGGGTTTTTTTTGTGTGTGTGGTGTTTTTTTTTTCCTACAAAATGCCAATTATTTATTTAGATTTCTTTTTGTAATGTAGATTGTTAGACTTGGAGTGTAAACAACTTTTTTTATCAATTCACGTTCTCTCAAAGGTGCTTTTGGAAAAAGTTACAGTCCAGTTATGTTCCACCCATTGGTGCTTATGTTTTTTAAATTACACGGGATAACATTTTTACATAGATGAAAGACACGTACTGTATAGAACTGATAGATACTTTTTGCTTGCAACTAAAATTCTTTTTCACCATTCTCTTCTCTCTGGTAGATACCAGAAAAAATGGTTTGTGTGGTATATTATGTTACCATTAGCAAAATATAAAGCAGTAAGATTTTTTTTTTTAGTAATCTTTATTTTTTTTTTTTAGCAGGTGATGTCATATCTATAAGACATTTTAATCCCTTTAAAACACTTTCACTGACAAGTTGAGCTCTTGCATACTTGAGCAAGGTTTGGATGGGATCTGTGACTTCTTCAGTACAATGTAGCTGCTCGTACATTTCGTAGCAGTGTCATCAATATCACCTTTTTGGTAGTAGGTGCAGAGTTTTGTAAAGCTTGTTTGCCTTGCATATGTTTTCAACCTTTTGAAGTTTGCTGCAGGGAAACTGCAGGAGTGACTGCTTTGCCCTACAGTGTTACCCTACAGGGTAACCTTGACTACTTCTTCCAATAGATGTTTTCCAGAAGTTCCTTTTTTTTTATTCCTTTTCCATTGTTAAATAATTTTATAATATAACACGGCAGTATTTTGTTACCGATTGAAGTTGAGATGACATTAGAACATATACTCGAATAGTAAGTCATCTTTCTTTTTTGGAGCTTCTTATAGAAGTAACAGAATACAAATGCAAATTGCAACTTTTTCAGAATGGGAAGTAGGGACTTTAGAGTATCAAGATGTCTGTGTACAGTATGTGGTTCTCTAGATTTGTAATAACATTTTCCCTTCTGTGAGGCAATAGTTTTGAAACAATTACTAAAAATCAAAGTAGATACTCTCTAGTTTAAAAACAGATATGTCTGATTTACCTTATGAAACTGAACATCTTTGGAAAATATTTAAAATTATAAGAAGGAGGAAAGGTTATTGGTCTGCTAAAGGCTAAATAATGTTTCTTACTAAATTGCAATAGTATAAAAATATCCTGATAAAAATGCAAAAATATTTTGGACTATCTTTGACCTCTTATTTCCTTAGTTCTAGGATAATTTTTCTTATTTGCATGTGAATAACAGCAAAGTATGTGTTTTAATGATTTTTTTCAGCTGTGACTTTGAGTGTGTACAATTTCTGATTTTATTTAGAGAAATGTTAAAACCCTTCCAGCAGTTCTCTAAAAGTAGATTTCTCTACTAACAAATCTTTATTGTGATCCCATGAGTAGCCAACTTCTATAGTGTGTCTCACTGTGACAACATTTCTTAGCATTCTGTTTTATTTAAAATAATTTTAAAAGCCCTGCCTTTTGGCAGGTGTATAAAGCAAGTATGCGATTTTCATTGTTGTATATTTAACAGGAATCAAAGACAAATTCTTAGTTAATTGTGCAAAAATAAAAAGAGAATACTTTCTCTACATGGTTGATCTATGCATGCGCTATAGGACGTAGTGATAGATGCAATATACAGATTTGGGATAAATGGGGAGGATGCAGGAGCCTTATCCATTGTGAGCCACATCTTGAGTCAACCGAAGAAGCAGCACTTAAAACTGATAAATATAACAATTAAAATTTAGAGATACATGGTATGGAATTAATCAGAGATAGGTAGACTTTGCTTTTCAGGACTAGTCTAAAGTCCTTGTTAAATGTCTTTGAGAAGCTTTACATCTTTCACCTTGCATGATGTATGTTATTTCAACAGGTGTTACTTCTAGCAGAGCAGTAAGTGAACCCCCTGACAGACCAGAAGAGGAGAAAGATTCATAGAAGCTTCCTTTTTTCCTCATGGATAATTCCTCTAATCTGCTAATATTTTGATGACTGAAATGTTAACGTCATGGAAAAAAAAAAAAAAGACCTCACATTGATAAATCTTTTTATGAATATTTTTTCTCTAGCAAAAATAGTTCTAGATTTCTAATGGTTTTAAAAATGTGATCTGATTAAACATTTTGTAAGTTTTGACAAATGCCATTTTCTGAAAACAGCAATATTACTTTTGTGAAATCTGAGGTGAGCTTGCATAGTGTATATTTTGAGTGGAGGGATTTTATTTTTTTTTTTTAATGAAGAATTTTGTAGATGGTTAATTGTTCAGCAGGACTGAACGCAGACCTCTTTTCTGGCCTTGAATTTATAAGCAAACAGTTATCTAGGGAAGGTATAGCAATGACAAAGTGACCTTGGGAAATGGTATCCTGTTGAAAAGCCCTGCTTAGAATGTAAGCCACTTATTTCTGAAGTAGTAAATTCTTACTTGGCCACAACTAGCACTGAATTAGTTATGCAGGGTTTTTTACTCAATATTATAGTACTTTTATCTTCTTTAGAGAGCTTTCTAGTATATACATTTTATAACACTGATAGGATTCCTTCGTATTGCATAGGTCATTTAGGATAGTGTCCACGATGCGATTCATTGTAATGTTTTAAGGAGTCATAAAATATTTGCAGACTTATCTGGATTATTTTATCATGGTGAGATGATGCGGTTTGACTTCCTTTTTGAAGAATTTTGCAGACAGGTAATTAAGGTCTACTGTACTTCTTTAATTACTTCTTAGTCAGACATTAAAAAGTTTACCTTACTTTTTGTAAAGAATTTGGTTTATGAATTTCTTCAGATGTTTTGAGCATGGCTTAATATAAATTAAATGGTTATTCACTACAGACAGTTTTGATCTGGTATAATAAAACCATGAAGAAACACTTAATACACTAGATTTCTGTAGCAAAAATATTTAAGAACTTTCTTGGCTTATAGAAAGAAAAGTAACACTTAAGATGACTTACTGCAGTATTTTTGGATTTCTGTAGTTAGTATACTGGAGGCTTTAATATGATCTTGGTTACAGCAAATTTGTAAAAAATACTTTTTTTTTTTTTAAACTCAAGACTATATACATCTACCAGTCTAACCATTGGTTTGTGGTTGAACAGGTATTGTTTGTACAGATACAGACATAAAAAAAGTTGCATTACACAGTCGTCTGTATTTTATATCCAGTCTTAACTCTATGAAGAGAAAAGAAGTTGACTGGGAACATCATATAAGTATTACAAAATACTAAACTAAATACATGAAAAATGCATCTTGGTATGATAGATATAATTTACGTCATCTGTTTTTCAATTTGTAGGGCTTCAATAGTGCAGTAGGGGTAACTGAATTGTTTAATTGTCACTTACAATTATGGCATTGAAAGGTTTCCCAGATTGCATCAATTGTGTCTGTATTTTGTGAGCTTCCTTTGGAAAATACTTGTAGATTACATTTAAAAAAATTTTAAAACATAATTTTTAAAAAAATTATATTTTACATAATTACGCTTAAAACCCCACTTTTTTTAGCACAATAGAGGGTTCATCTGTATTAGCGTTTCAATTCCTGAGTACAGAATCTGCTTTTGAGAGAATGTATTGATTGTCCCTGCTTGAAGCAGATGGTTCACACTGCAGTGCACAAACGGGGTTTCTTCAGACTGAGCCAGGAGATGGATTCTGAGAGTGTACCTTATAATCCAACTGGTAATAAATATTCAGCCTGAAGAACCAAAGTAGAAATGGTCTGAATTAAGTCGTGCTGGCACACGTGTCTCATAAAATGGTTGTTCTGCCCTTTGAGAATCTTCCACTGGCCTGCTAAGGTAGGCATAGCTAGAGAGTGGGTGAATAAGCTATTTATTTTGTTTTGTTCTTGTACATCTTATATGCTGTTAACTATTCAGACTCTACTTTGAATTCAGACTTTTATCTCTTGAATTATATCCCTACAACATTTGAATTCTTCACATATCTTCATAGATTAATTATTTCATTTGAATTCATTACGCAGGATTTATCTTTACAGCTGTCCTATAAGGTAGCGCAGTAATACTACTTCTACTTTGTGGAACTTAAAGGCATCAATAACAAAATTATGCTTTGGGTGCCCAAGCGGAAATGCCCCTTTTCCTGCTTTTTCAAAGAGGTTAATGTTTTGAATTAAACATTTGGTTTAGAGCTTTGAAATGCATTGGAGTGAACATCCACTTGCAGTTGTTGAGGTCATAGTATGTCTGGGAAGCAGATCCAGACTTCCGGAGTTTTATAGCCGGAAGAATGAGAACAAATAATGTGACCTACCTGCTTGGTAGGGTGACTTCCGAGAATCACAAAAGAGCTGCATGGCAGATGTTCCAGTCTTCATCTGTCAGTTGAGCGCATATCTTAATTACTGTGTTGGACATGGCAATTTCCAATGCTGCTTTGATTTTGAAAAGAAAGCTCAAATTGAAGCAGTTAGTTAATTCCCACAGGGTTTGCTGGAAGAGCCAGGCTGAACAGGTAAGCCAGTGAAATGTCTTGCTGCCACTGAAGGGGGCAAGTCCAGCTTCCCTGCTCGCCACACGTCTCCATCTCCCTACGCTCCTGTCCCTCCCTGACCATTCTGCAAATCAGTTAGAGACATTAATATGGCAGGAAACAATACGGCTTTTTCTTCTGTATTGGTTCCCTATGACATGCTTGTAAATTGGCTTAGGGAAGAACCTAGTAAGCACCAGTGCTGTGAGAAATGAACTAGAAGGAGGAAGACTTTCACATGAGAAAACAGTGCAGAATTCCTCCTTTTTTTTCATCCCCCCCAATACTTAGCATCTTGTGGAACCATACCCTTAGTACTGATCTTTAGTAGGTTGTCATTCTTTGACTTCGCTGTGAGAAGGAGATGAAGTATGCCTGTTCCCAGTGAAGTTACAGCTTTTTCAATTGGTAAAAATTGATGTTAAATACTGAGATTTGTAGATCCTAGTGTAGGGTCTGGAGAAAACATACTTTAATTTAAGATTCTGTCTTAATTGCAACATTCATGCTTGTTTTATCATCAAGGCCAGGTTGGATAGGACTTTGAGCAACCTAGTCTAGTGCAAGGTGTCTGTGTCCATGGCAGGGGGCTTGGAACTTCATGATCTTTAAGGTCTCTTCCAACTATAACCATTCTATGATTTTAACCCTCAAGAGTCTTACCTCTTCCACCCTTTGCTCCAGGCCTAAAATACAACTCTTTTTCAAGTTTGTCTGGTCCTGCTTATCGGATGGCTTAACTCATGTCAAACTGTGCTGCACGTGCTGCTATCTGGATATACGTTCTTGCATCTTCTCTTGCTCTGCTGATTGTGCAGCCATGAAGTGAGCTCACACCAAAACTGTCAACTTACTTGCCATTGGTTTTCAGGTGAGTAAGGGAGCTGATTCCACCTATGACTACAGGACCAGTGTGCAGCTAGCGCTGAGGATGACAGTGAGCAGCCAGTTGTTTTGAGAAACTATGGGATGTTTACATCAGTTTGTACGTATGTATGGCCAGGCTTCTCTGCAACAGGTTTCCTGTCTTGGTTCTGGGCACTTCTCATCCACTGTTCTTTGATTGCTCCCTCTGTTTTGGAAGAATCGGAGCGGAATCTGAGAGAGCAAGAGAGCCAGCTTTCCTTTTCTGAGATTTCTGTGGCTGGCAGCTTAGATATCATAGCCTGAGCATTCAAAAAGAACAGCTGGGAGAGAAGTCTTGCTTTGAAATCTAACGTTTTTCGAGGTCCATGAGAATAGCAATAGAAGAGTCTATCACTCAGAATTATCCTTCCGTTGTTTTTATTTCAGAACTTGAAAATGCCATTGCTGATTAGTGCAGTGGTAGAATTGTTATAATTTTAAAAACTAAGCAAACTTTTTTTTCCCCTGAACAGGGACATGGCTGAAGACTTTTTGTCACTCTTTCCCATCCCCCATCAGCTGAAGACCTCCCATTGTTAAAATCAGTCAGGATTTTTCTGCTCTGAGCAGCAGAAAACAGGATCTTTCAATGAAAAATGACAGATTTTATTAATAATAAATAATGCTACTTGAGCAGCTTACAAAAAAGTAGATTTAAAATCTGCTGCTTCAGCTTCAGACTGTACAAAGCATTACTTGTGTTTTGGGTTTTTTTTTTTTTTTTTGAGATGTTTATCTGAAATGGAGTTAAAACAATGCTCCTGGAGAATTCTCCCTCATGAACCTATTTGAGCAGTTGTGTCAGTATATACTTTTGGTCATCTAAATTTAAAACAAGACTTTTGCTAAGAAGGTCAATGAAACTACTTTCCTTTTGATCTTGCATCCTTGTGGGTGCCTGGATAGTTCTGTAAGAAAAGTTTTACTGGATGAGTCAGTGCACTGAGTCATAGGCAGCATGAAGCCTGTAGTGCTCTAGACTAACTAATTGGTAACAGTCTCAAATTTAATTAAAGCACAGTTGTCAGCTCTGTGTTACTGATTGACATCCCACTGAAGTATTTTGTTTTTAGCAACTTACATTAATTGTTCTTTGCTGTTAAAATGTGTATGTTTTAAGATCTTGTTTCTGTTGAATAGACCTGCCATTGCCATTATCTTTTACTATCCTCCTTATGATTTTTATAGTACTTGCTTTAATTTATAATTTTTTTCCCTGGTTAGGTTACATATTCAGTAATTATGCTCTTTACCATGCTTGTGGATTTACAGATGTTTAGAGTCCTTTGAGGATTTTTTTTTTAGTTTTCTTCATTAAAACTGTCCTGTTAACACTGATGAATATTTTTTTAGTTTTCCTAAACTTTTGTAAGCATTATGCAAAACTTCTAAAAAATTTTTAAAAAGTTTTTTTTTTTGTGTTGACTTGCAGATTACATTTTCAGTTTTGCTAGTTTTCATTTCTAATGTTCATCTTGTCTTGGACCCTGTTTTATAATAATGAATGGCTTTTTTTTTTTTTTTTTAATCCCAGTGCCTGCCCATCATCCCCAGATGATGGCATTGATTTACAATATTGTTGGAGCCTTCCTCCCTCCTGTTCTTCAGTTCCTTGGTGTGTGTGTTTCTTTCCGTGATGCAGCTTGGGGAGGCAAACAGCTAGATGAGGGGCAGGGGGAACAGGACATGTCTTAAAGCTGTCTTTCGTTAAGGGAAAAAAATCCACAGCCTCAGGGTCTTGACAGAAAACCATGATTTGATTTTTTTTTTTTTAAATCATTTGCATATTAAAAAAACCCTTGCTGGCTTTGTGTATGACTCCTACTTGCTCCATCTGAGAATTGAGGAGTGAAAACTTGAATGGATGGTTGCTGTCTTTGCAACTGAGTTTCTTATTTTTAAAACCTTTGAGACAATATTTTTGAACTTTCAGAAATTGTCTATGCTACTTCCATGTGTGATAAATACTGAAGCTGGGATGGTGAAGAAATGTCTTTCTAGAGACTTGAGGAGGTAGAAGATGTTTTGATTACATACTCTTTTTCTCGTGAGCAGTTTTTCCTCTGTCGTAAGCTCTATAGATCTAAAGATCTTGCTAAATCACAAGATCATCAGTAATACAGTACTGGTTCACATTAGAAGTATACCTGACCAGGTTTCCAGTCTCTGGCAGTGCCCAACAGCAGCTGCTAATGGAGGCCTAACAGAAGGGGGAGATAGAGAATGATTGTTTTTCTATCTTGTGTTACCTTTCATGCTCCAACAGTAGTTTAAGGACATCCTTGAGGGAGGAAGAGGGAAAAAAAAAAAAACCAAAACTTGAGGGTTGCATTCGTGTAATATCACCAGCATAGTCTTTTTCCAATTTTGATCTCAAAAAAAAAAAAAGTGTTAGATATTAGCCCCCTCCCTGCAACATGATATCCATAGTTTCACTATTTGCATGAAAGGCACTTCTTTTATGTGTTCTAACTTGATGCCTGATAATATCATCAGGTTCCCTGAGCTCTTGTATTCTGAGATAAGTGAATCATACCATCTGCTACAGCTGTTTAAAAGCAACATTAATAGTCCTCTGCAGAAAATTGCTGGAGCCTTTGGATGTTGTATTGGACCAGAGAGATGTGTCTCAAGGGACTCCTTTTCCATATTTCCTATCAACTTGTCCTCATCTAAGCCCAGTTTCATATAAAGCGTCAGTGACGGAAGGTATTCTGTTCTCTCCTGAAATGATCATTCAGTTAGCTCTGAAATTTGTTCTTTGAATGTGATTTTCTTGTTTTTTCTGGATTGTATATTTCCCTCACATCAACTTTCTCCTAGGAATGCAAGGCTTACTGATTAAGTTCGTTCTCAGCTTTCTTTCTATAGGATTTCACTCTATGTGCATTTTTCTTTTGTTGTCTTTATCTTGGTTTTATCCAGTTCCTCCCCTTTTCTAGCAGTTCTTCCTGTCTCCCTAATTGCATTCATATTCTCCATCAAAGTATCTATTCTTTTGCTTTTGTGTATAACTTAAAGTGTTTTAAAAACCTACATATTTTGTAATAGGTTTATGACTGTAACTTTTTCATGTAGCTATTTGTTCTATTTCATCAGTTTGTGATGTTTATAATTTTGAATATGGCCACCAAAATAATACTTATCGTAGAAACTAGAAATAAAATTAAGAGAAAAATGCAGCGTATTTCAAAGCATCTTTTTCAATTTGAAAGAAGCAGTAAGGATTTAAAGCAAAGCTTCCACCTGCCTTACAGTCATTGAGGAGAATAAACCTCTACTTGGAAGTGTCCAATTTCTGTACAGAATAAAATCAAATAAAAATTTTGCATTCCAGCTAAACTTTTCTTGCTCTATGCAGAAGATTCAGGAAAAGATTTCTGTGGTGAAGACTTGTAGCTTGGATTTTAAATTCAGTAATTTGGAAACTGTCATATTCTGGTTTGTATAGTGACAGCAGCAGTAGTTATCTTCAGTGTTGAAGTTGTGTAACGTGATTTCTTTGTAAAGTATTAATAACTCTTCCTTGCACAAGTGCGTTGTTGCTCATAATCTTGGTTATAAAGTTGAAAGTGGTGATAGTTTCCTATTTATTCTCATCATGTTTCGCACACACCATTTGTACATACAGATGATAGAATACCAGGTTGGAAGGGACTTCAGGGATCATCTGGTTTAACCTTTCTTGGCAAAAGCACAGTCTAGACAAGATGGCCTGTGTAGCTGAATCTTAAGTGTACAATGATGGAGAATCCACCACTTCCCTGGGAAGATTATTCCAATGGCTGATTGTTCTCATTGAAAACAACTTTCCTCTTGTGTCCAACCGGAATCTCCCCAGCAGTAACTATTACCCCTTTTCTTTTCCATGTGACTCCTTGTAAAAAGGGAGTCTCCATCATCTTTGTAGCCACACTTTAAATACTGGGACATGGTGACAAGGTCTCCCCTAAGTCTTCTTTTCTCAAGGCTGAACAAACCCAGTTCTCTCAGCCTTTCCTCATACGTCAGGCTTCCCAGTCCTTTGATCATCTTTGTGGCCCTCCTCTGGACCCTCTCTAGCCTGTCCACACCTCTTTTGCATAGTGGGGACCAAAACTGAACACAGTATTCCAGGTGTGGCCTGACAAGCACTGAGTGGGAGAATGATTTCTTTATCTCTGCTGGTGATGCCTTTGTAGATGCAACCCAGCATCCTGTTGGCTTTCTTTGCCACAGCAGCACACTGTTCACTCACATTGAGCTTGTTGTCCACCAGGACCCCCAAGTCCCTTCCACAGAACTGCTCCGCATCTGGGTAGATCCCAGCCTGTGCTGCACTCCCAGATTATTTTTTCCCAGGTGCAAGACCTTACACTTGTCCTTGTTAAACTTAATAAGGTTCTTGTTAGCCCACTCTTACCGCCTGTCCAGGTCTTCTAGCAGGGTGGCTCTCCCAAAATGTACATACATTTTTTTTGGCTTTTAGCACTTCAAACTTCTTTAGATCAGTTTATTGCTGGACAGAATCAGTCTGTTCTAAGTTGGAGTACTGAAGATAAAGAAATGAGATTTCTGACCTGTTAATGGGATTTCTGCATCTCAGTACAGAGCTCTGGAACATCCTACCAGTAGTGGGATTTTCATTTGCTTAAGGTAGAGGAAATGGTCAGGAATGTTTACATATGCCCATTAATAAAGTTATGCCTTTTTAATTGTGTGCGACAATGCTTTCTTCATAACACAGGCAAATAACTAATGGTGATAATATATCTATTATTTTTCCTCTATAACTTAAAATAACGTTTAAGTGAAATATTTAGAGGTTGTCTTCTGTGTGCGTTTACATATTGCATGTTGCAGCCAGTGTTTTTGCCTTGCTGGGGTAGATAGAAATTTTGTGCACCATTTGTAAAAATGATCCATCAGATTAGTTTCTTCTTCCAGGTATGTAAGGAAAAAGAAAAAAATCATTAAATGGCATCAGAAACACCAGTCTTAGGAGTATTTGTTAGTCTCTTGGCTGCTGGTAGAGAGAATAATTAGAGAATTAAAACTTCATTTCAGCAAATGTTATGCAAAACTTCTGTCTTGTTGACCTGACTCTGAGTGGGCAAGAGTAAGTGCTCAGAACCTGGTGGAGCTGGCATTTAGAAAATCCAGAAGATAAAATGTAACATCTGCTGAGGCATGAAGCAATTAAGGTACCAATTTTGGCGTAATTTCATAGGCTATAAGAGTTAAAATAATTTAACAAACAGTCCAGTAAGTGCACTTGGGAACATACTCTTAACCCCGTGTTTTTTATATTTTTGTAAAGAATTTTCTCAAGTGACTTAGGGTTGTTCTTGTTTTTTCTCAGCAAGTCAGATGTTTGCATCTGTCAGGATTTTTCTGTATAAATAGGATATTAAAATATGTGAATCTTAAAATCAAAGGAGTGGAATACAAGGGGCAAATTATCAAAAGAAACCACGCAATTTTTTTAAGCAAGAATTAAAAGTCATGTAGAACAGTGATTTTTATCACAAGAAATGTCTCTCCATATTATCAGCTTAGGAAACAGCTCACAGTTGCTATTTACCATATCAAACTAAGTTTAAAAATGTTTATATGATATTTTTGATGAAATTCATTTTGCGTAAAAGGATGTAAATAATCATAAATGGTGGTAGTGCCAATTTTTTTTGGTCAGGCATTCTGTATTACTACTGTGAAGCACCTGAGACTTGAACATCATGGCCAGCCATGCCTGTCAACACATACTTGTGAGAACATGCCACCCTGGAATGTGTATGTACCTGTCATGCTTCAAAAATTTTCTTCTTGAGATGGTTGCATATAAATTCATATCCTGGTTAAGGAGGTTGCCAGGGGAAAGATAACAGTAGTGAATACACTCGTTTTGATTTGACGGGTTGGATCACATCTCTGCATTTCCTACTAAATACCTTTTCATCAGTTTACTTCAACCGGAGCAGCTGGGGACGAACGTAACCCTTGTTTTTGAATGCAAATTAGATTCTTGTAGTGTGTGTTCTAGGAAATTGCTGATCACCTGAAATCATGGGTTCATATTCTTCTATTTACATCAATGCACATGAAAACAGAGTGGGTTTATTTTGCAAGTTTAGGTGTCTCCGTGACTGCTTTGCAATACTGGTGGCTTGTGTGGGTTCATGGAAGATGTTATCCTTTTTGATTCCTTTTGGAAGTAACCCTTTAATCTCAGTTCTGAAGCCTACTGGATTTGTGTGGCTGTGGGTAAATTAGAGCAAATGTTAGTGCTGAAAGAGCAGAAAGGCTAAAAATAATGTTCCTTTTCAAACAAATTTACTTGGTAAATGTTTTTCACTGTTTTGTTTCTTAATTTTATTGATGATGTTCAACACATTCTTTTATTATTATGTTTTGGTGTAAATACCCATTGCATTCAGTGCTTTCGATATCTGAACTTTATCCCTATTTTGTTTCGGTAATAATTACCTGTTGTTTGTTGTATGGGATTTCTTGTGTGTTAAACTTTTTGTGAAAGGATTCTGTATGCAGTGATATTTTAGGAGTTCGACAGGCTGACATTGTTGTTTTGTTTAGAAATGTTCTTTTTTGACTATTTATATTCTTAGTTTAAAGAATGTAAAATGCCTGAATGTCTTGACCAGAGGACTTGGAGAATGTATTTGTGCTTACCTGTTAGTTAAGGTTGTCCCACACAGGATACTTAAATTTACAGTGTCTGTAAGTACTACCTCTTCATCAAAGCGGGGCACGTTTTCTGTGTTACTGTACCGTGGGGATTTGCAGTCTTTGTTCTTTCATAAGTTTTAAAATTAGTATTTCCCCTGGTTTCTTCAATAGAAGCTGTATCAAATTGCTAGGATCTTTGTAGTTTCCTTTCCCGCCTTGTGACATGCTACTTTTTAAGCAGAAGTACAATATCTGTTGAATAGAGTAGGGTGAAATTTTCTCTCTGTTCTGTTCTCACTGAGCAGGTACTTAAGAATAAAATTTCTGATCACTGATGCTGTCAGAAGTAATTTGCAGAGCTTGGGGTGATATGGGATATGGATATTTTGGTAGTGTGATAGGACTTCTTAAGAAGAATTACCAGTAATACAATAATTCTTTGTAGTGTAGACATTCATGTGATACTGACAAGCTGCTTCCCTTCCATGTTGCATCCTGTAAGGAATGCTGATAGTGAGACTTGATCCAGTTTTCTTACCTGATGCTCTAGTTGATTTAATTTTAAACCTGAGGACCATTTGACATAGCACCAGGAAACATGTGCTCCAGTCTTTATGCCACCTTTGAAATTAAGTGTTGTCAAATGCTTACAGGAGAAAATGTCAATCGTGCAGGCATCATGTTAAAATTATACTTCAAACTTTTTTCTGATGCTAAATTTATACTTCAGATATTTTTAGGAAGCAGAATGGGATTGGAGAATAGAAAAACTTTCTTTTCTGGAAGTAGGTTATTTCTAATGGAAACTTTTAATTTTTAATGGAATTCTAAAATTTTGCAGTCATTTTTGCCAAATGCTTACTTGTAACGGAAAAGGCTGATTAACAGGGTCATCTAAAGTTCCAGAAGTGTAAGAGTTTGTCAAAATGGACTCAATGAAGCGTATGCTTCTGATTCTTGTAGATGTAATACAAGAATGTTTCAGAACTTGATTATTTTCCAGCTTCTTTAAATGAACTCCTCCAAAAAAAAGTGTATAAATTATTATACTGCTAGGAAATGTGGACATATACATTATTTTTATGGAAAATAAGTTTCACATGAATTGACAGTCATGACCGTGTGCTGTAGTGAAAGACACGTCTGTCTTTTGCATTGCTTTTAGAAAAGCGCACACAACTGAGCTATTGTTTGATGTTTTTTAGTCAGTGAACCTTTATTAAAGTTGTAATTTGCTTTTACACTTGCTCAACTGCACTTCTGTAATTTTTGTGATCTTCCCCCTCCCTCCCCATTTTACGAATAGTACTTGGCTTTGCTATTTTTTGCACGTATTTTGGTACAATTTATGAGATGTTGGTAAGTCCAAGTTGTGCTCTTGCTCTCCCCTGTAACTCTGGTGTGTTGTCATCTTATTACTCGCTGCTGAATAACGCATACAAAACAGTGAATGATTTATCATCAACTTGGACAGAAAGGACATAATGGGGCTACGGTTTGTGTTCAGGTATTTAACTCTTCCATATAGTGATTTTTAGGGTGATGACAGGCTTATGGTATTTAGAGTAGATATTACTATTCTGGAACGATTCCACTCTTAGAAAATGAAAGAGTGGCCAGCAACGCAATGTGTTCTCATTTGTATCTTGTTTGTATAGACAGAGTAACTCGATGCATCAGGCTGGAGAGGATCGCGTGTGGCTAAAGATATTAAAAAGAGAAGAATCCTCCCAGCTTAAAATAAGCTTAATAGCATAAGGAATTATGCAAGATTTCATTAAACAAACAATTGGAAAAAAATGTATTCTACTAGTAAGATAAATTCTGATTTTTACTTCTGTATTCTGTTTGAGCAGTTGAACATATCTGTCTGATATGGATTAGACCACGCTGAGCAAAATGGTGCAAGTGTCATGTAAAGAAAATTGGAATGTTGATATACAATGTTGATATACCAGTTATGAAAATAATCCAGTTGTTTTGGTAACTGGTGCTATATTTTCACTGGTGGTTGCTGTATTTACGGACTGAATGCTGAGCTGTGCATTTGATTGCTGTTGGAAAAACCTCTCTCACTTAACATTCTGCTTCTGTCCAGTCCTGTCTGCATTGTCCTGACTTGTGTGGTCCATGGTGTTGGAATGAGCTCCATCTTTCTAGGGCGTTACATTCAGATCAGGAATGTGCACAAGGTTGGCACTTTTCTGGGTAAAGAACAAACAAGTGAGGCTAAGCAGGATATTCACTATTAAAGAATGAGTTCCTTCCTTTGGCATGCTCTCATAGTATTTATTTAGGCTTTTCCAAAGTAGTATTAACTCACTATGTACTGTAAAAAGGGAATATGAGTAATTGTTGCTAAGGTGGATTTTTGGGAAGTGCACACAAATATTCTCTGATAATATATTAGCTGTATTGGGGTTACTACGGTAATGGGGCTCCTACTGGTTTTCTTTAAGCAGTAGATGGATTTGACCCTTCTATTCCCTCTGAACGTATATAGCTGGTTTAGGGGTAAGTAATATGTATTTGGTGATCGTTTTATTTATTTAGCCTTATGAATCTATACTTTAGGATATGATAATTGGAACAAAGGAAATCAACTACTTTTAAATAGTTCCAAACTGGAGCTGTTAACTATAAACTAGTTTTCTGATGCTAAATTTGATGCAATCAATTTAAAATATCAAACCAGTTTTTCTCAGAAGCATGAAAGGAAGAAGGGAGGTTGTGATGAAATACCTGCAGTTGGATACAGTTTGGGGAAACACTCTTCAGATAATTTTACATCTGAGCATGTGCCTGGGGTGTCATAGCACCGGCAAACTGAAGATCTGGTTGGTTGCATGCAGGACTTAATGCTGTCCTTGCTTGCGGATGCAACAGCAGGCAGTAAGAAAGGGTAATTGTATGTTCGTGGATGGAGGAGCTCAGCAATACTGAATGTGTTGAGAGCTAGATACAAAAAGATGTTTTGGTGGCTCAGGTTGTGCTGTGGAAGAGAGGATTCAAAATTGTAATTGCTTTTAAATTTTTCTTCTGTGCAACTGACTTTTGGTTGGAAATACAGGGTAAAGCTAACAAGTATGAAATTAACAGACCCATCTAATCGTGCATGTTGATTCCAGGACCGCTAAGCACTCTAGGTATGTTCATAACATTAAGGCCATGAATAGTCTTTTGGAGGTAAATGAAACTATGTCTGAAGATAAATGTGTTTAATTGCTTTGCTCTGAGGGAGATGACTACTAATCTGTGTAATTACATGGAGTTGTTTCTGTTATCTGTATGGTCTTTCCTACTCTCTCACTAATTTTTTTTTTTTTTTTTTTGATCTTGGCTTAAGTTAGTAAGTTTCTTGGAGAAGAATTGTATTGTATGTGTGTACAGTTCATAAAGCAAATGAGTTTTGCTAATGCTAATTCCTTTGGCCTCTAATAAATGATCATGGTATACAAGCATCATTATAGCAAAACTGAGTAAAACCATTTGTTTGCCAAATAAAACCAATAACAGACAAAGGGGAGGAAGTAAGTCTTCTGTATTCACACTCTTTATTCTCCTGATAAAAGCTGTCTTATTTTCTGGGTATTTGTAGGGATTTGTATGGAATAGACCATCCTGAGTGCTATTACGCGGCGCATGAAGGACACCCAGGCGATCGGGCCCAGCCAGCACGGGTTCATGAGGGGCAGGTCCTGCTTGACCAGCCTGATCTCCTTCTGTGACAAAGTGACCCGCTCGGTGGCTGAGGGAAAGGCTGTGGATGTTGTTTACCTGGGCTTTAGCAGGCCTTTGATACAGTCTCCCCCAGTCTCCTCCTGGAGAAGCTGGCTGCCCGTGGCTTGGACGGGAGGACTCTGCGCTGGGTAAAAAAGTGGCTGGAGGCCGGGCCCAGAGAGTGGTGGTGAATGGAGTGAAATCCAGTCGGCGGCCGGTCACGAGTGGTGTCCCCCAGGGCTCGGTGTTGGGGCCGGTTCTCTTTAACATCTTTACCGGTGATCTGGACGAGGGGATCGAGCGCACCCTCAGTCAGTTCGCAGAGGACACCAAGTTGGGTGGGAGTGTCGACCTGCTGGAGGGTAGGAAGGCTTTGCAGAGGGGTCTGGACAGGCTGGCTGGATGGGCCAAGGCCAACGGGATGAGGTTCAACAAGGGCAAGTGCCGGGTCCTGCCCTTGGGTCACACCAACCCCAGGCAGCGCTACAGGCTTGGGGCAGAGTGGCTGGAGCTGCCCAGTAGAAAAGGACCCGGGGGTATTGGTCGACTGTGGGCTGAACACGAGCCAGCAGTGTGCCCAGGTGGCCAAGAAGGCCACCAGCATCCTGGCCTGTGTCAGGAACAGTGTGGCAAGTAGGACTTGGGAGGTGATCGTCCCCCTGTATTGGGCACTGGTGAGACCCCACCTCGAGTGCTGTGTCCAGTTTTGGGCCCTTTACCACAAAAAAGGCATTGAGGTGCTGGAGTGTGTCCAGAGAAGGGCAACGGAGCTGGTGAGGGGTCTGGAGAACAAGTCTTATGAGGAGTGGTTGAGGGAACTGGGTTTGTTCAGCCTGGAGAAAAGGAGGCTGAGGGGAGACCTTCTTGCTCTCTACAACTCCCTGAAAGGAGGGTGTAGGGAGGTGGATGTCGGTCTCCCACATCACAGGCAATAGGACAAGAGTAAATGGCCTCAAGTTACACCAGAAGAGGTTTAGATTGGATATTAGGAAAAAATTTACACTGAAAGGGTTATTAAGCCTTGGAATGGGCTGCCCAGGGAAATGGTTGAGTCACCATCCCTGGAGGCATTTGAAAGACAGGTAGACATAGTGCTTAGTGACATGGTTTAGTGATGGTTTTTATCAGAGTTAGGTTGATGGTTGGACTAGATGATCTTAAAGGTCCCTTCCAACCTAGACAATTCTATGATCTTTAAAACATGTTTTTTACACAGACAGTAGCATGTTAAGTAGCATTTTTGCTTTTTGCTGTGTTTTAAACTGATGCTGTGTTAGAACTGGTTGATTCAACTACTGCGTGTATCTAATCTGTTTAATTAAGTTAGATGTAGTTGCTGTATGCTTCTTGTTTCAGCCATGGGAACTAACAGAGGTGAGCCAAATCAGGTCATTTTGTAACATGCTGCCACAGGTAGCACTTACTTCGTAAACAAAGGGTGTTGTCAAAAAGTGAAGAGTTTGGTATGCTGCCTCTCTTCAGCTTTTGGCTTATGATATTATCTATACTGTCATGTTGAAATACAAGCAATTAGTTTAACAACTTCAATTTAAAATATAATGTATTCTGTTCATAATGCACTTGTTTATTCTTTTTGTAATTAACAGCTTAATGTCTTTAAAAAAAAAATACTCCACCCCTCCCTCCCTCCCAAACAAAAATTTGCTTAACTTAGTCATGCCATTGTATTCTGTGATTCCCAGCATTGTATGTTATATTAAAATACACAAGTAATACAAATGAGAATGTTTTTTGCCTTAAAAAGGAAGTGAAGGGACACTTGTTCAGACTACAGATTGTGGGTATGTGGTCTTTTTCAGTGACTTATGTCAACACTATTGATACTTTAAACATGTTTTTTTTACTATAGTTACGTGTTGCTGATTAAGACTTCTTATGCTACTATTGAACCAGCTGCAGAGTTTCCACAAGAGGTTGGAAGTTCCTGATGTTCGATTATATGCTCGGAAGGGCAGACTAGGTGCCTTCTGTAATCAATGAATTACATGAAAACTGTATAGTTTTACAAGGTTTCTTTGCTCATTATTTTTGCCAGTGGTGAATGACAGGATTTTTCTCAGGGCCTGTACTGTGTTTTGATTGCTCTATTAATGTGATGAGAAGTATTAAAGTAAATGATAAGTCATACTAGGACTAGATAAGTCTCACTAGGAGTTTGAACTCATTTTGGTGGTAGGAAATTAATCTGGTTTTAATTGCCCGTGAGTCTGAAGTATGTTCCTTTTTGTAAAGCTGATCTCACATAAATATAAATCAGTAACTGCCTGTTCTTTAATTATGTATTAGCGTATTGTACCTGCATACTAGATGAGAATATGAGCATCTCCAGTTACGGTGTATTGGAGGTCATTAAATCTTCTGTGCTGTATGAAGTTTAGTAGCACTGCATTTCTAATTACTGAAAAACGTACTATGTGTTTGTTGCTTGTTTTAGAGTGGCTATGTTTAGCTACAGTAAGACAAGCACTCACTTTATAAGTAACTCCATAGGGATTTTTTGACAATATGGAAAACAATTGCTGTAAAACATACTATAGAATTACAAAAGTATTTTTTAAAAAAATCTGTTATTATAAATAATTTTGACATCTTTTAAATTAAAATAAAAAATTGTATCTATTATTTGAGAATATTTTTTATTATTTAATCGATACATGGCTGAATTCTACCATGGTCCAAAAAATATTGTATTAATTTCATGAAAAGGTGACTAACCTGTATTCTCAGTAGCAGTGTCTCTTCTTCCCTTGCCACATTACACTTGACCTTTTCCCTCTTCAGTCAAAGATTAATTCTGCTAAAACTAATATAACATTTCTAGAAAGAATGCTGAAATATGTTGGGACCAAGTGATTTGCAGAAAATATTTTTATTGGATTTATGTTGTCAGTTATAACACTTAGGTGTACAAAAGGCTACTGCTGTTTAACAATAACTGCATTCACGAATTGTAAGGATAAATTTTACTGTTGTTGCCATATTGCAAATATTGCTGTGATATAAAGTAGGAATTTGAGCCAGCACAGTTGCCTCTCTTTCCGTCATGTTTTAACCCCAGCCAGCAACTAGCACCATGCGGCCGCTCACTCACCCCCCCAGTTGGGATGGGAAACAGAATCAGAAGAGTAAAAGTTAGAAAGAACTCATGGGTTAAGATAAAGACAGATTAATAGGTAGAGCAAAAGCCACACATGCAAGCAAAGCAAAACAAGGAATTCATTCACTGCCTCCTGTTGGCAGGGAGGTGTTCAGGCATCTCCAGGAAAGTGGGGCTCAATTGCACCTAACGGTTACTAGAAAGACAAGACTCCAGGTGTCCCTTCCTTCTTCTTCCCCCAGCTTTATATACTGAGCATGTCCTCATATGGGATGGCATATCCCTTTGGTCAGTTGGGTTCAGCTGTTCCAGCTGTGTCCCCTCCCAACTTCTGTGTCCCCTCCCAACTTCTGTGTCCCCTCCCAACTTCTGTGTCCCCTCCCAACTTCTGTGTCCCCTCCCAACTTCTGTGTCCCCTCCCAACTTCTGTGTCCCCTCCCAACTTCTGTGTCCCCTCCCAACTTCTGTGTCCCCTCCCAACTTCTGTGTCCCCTCCCAACTTCTGTGTCCCCTCCCAACTTCTGTGTCCCCTCCCAACTTCTGTGGACTCCCAGCCTGCTTGTTGGCAGGGCGGTGTGAGTAGCAGAAAAGGCCTTGACTGCTTAACAACAACCAAAACCATTAGTGCACTATCATCACTGTTTCTCATCCCAGATCCAAAACATAGCACTGCACTAGCTGCTAGCAAGAAAGGTAACTCCATCACAGCTGAAACCATGACACTTTCTAAATAGCTTTGCAAACAAGGCTGATGATATAATCCTGGAACATGATTTCTGGTGATATTTTAACTTAAATGTATACATGAATGGATAATTATGTGATTATTTTTTTTATTTGTTTATAAATCTTCAAATGACTGGAACAAGATCTGGTTGATCAACACAATACAAAAATGATATATGCAAAAATAGTGTAATATCACGGCATGACAAATCTTTTAATGAGTCTCACAGTATTAGCAGGCATAATTAGCATCCAGTGCAAGATATGGGGCATGAACTAAGGTCTGGAGATACCCTAACAGCCAAATGAATTCTGGGTATGCTATTCTACAGTGCAGCGCTTTGTTGCTACAAACAATCCCTCAACAGCGCATCTGTCTGCGGTAGTCTGTGCTTCTAAGTAGAACATCCCATTTTATAACATCTAGTCTACCTTCTTGCAGTATCTAAAGGAGGCATTGTCTGCGTGGTGTTTGACATGTCAGTGTGAGAGAAGCAAATGCTACTTGACAGGTTAACATGAACTAGCTGGTGATAAGCGTATAAATCTGTTGCACAGTTGCTCAAATTCTGCTTCTAATGATCTATTCTACTCATCAACCCAGTCATCTGCAAATAGAAAAGCATCTAAATTACAGGCTACCTTTGGCAACTCTGTGCATCCCGTTCCAGTGTTGTACTGAACAGTTCGTATCCTGAGCAGGAAGCAAATAGTTGGCAGGCGTGACCTTTTCAAAGAAATACGGATCCTAGAGCTGAGGCAAAGTAGCCTGAGTTCACTAATATCTAAAGGAAAGCTGTAATATGTCACGTTTTACTGAACGTGCCCCAGGCCCGCAGTCCTTAAGCACTGCTGCGTTTGAGACAAAAAACGGGTAATGTAGCAGAGTTAAGAAATATGAATAGCCTGATTTTGCTTTACAAACATTTTTATTTTTAAAAAGTGAAGAGAAATAGCTAGAGAATATGTAATATGTTCATTGCAAGTCAGCTGAGCTTCAGCATCCTAAAGAACAGAAGTAATTCTGTTAATCACATTGGTTTCCTTCAGTCCAATTCCATAGAGAGTGAGTGTGTGTGTGTGTGTGTTAAATAAAAACACCCCAAGGCACTTCAATTTTGCACAATTGAAATCATGGGAAATGAAAAATGAAAGGACCAAGGTGGTAAGACAAACACCGTGGTCTTTTCTGAATACATACTCTAACAAAGACTTCAATTACATGATAACATTGTTCAGAGTGTTTACATGTTGGAGTTTCGTTTTGTTTTCTTTTTTTCTTAAACATTTCTAATGAAATGGAACTTCTGTGATTTGCTTCATAGAAAACATAGTGCTTCGTGATGTTTGGGGGCTAACCTTTCCTAAGAGATCACAAATGCCATGTTATTTTGGGTTTTTGCACATATAATTAAAAATTTCACATTTAGATGGTGAGTTTCAGAAACCTATTTTTAATATGTTCAGATATGAGTTACAAAGAATGAAATTAAGGAGTAGCTCAGAGAAGGAGAGAGAAAACTCCAATTGGTTATTGGGAAAAATGTTATAAACTTATTGCATGTTAAAATGTTCAAAACAAAAGGGAGCTTATTCTCAGATCTCACTGCCTTTTGACTTCTTATAGAAGATATTTGAAATGTATTTGAAAATGTGTAACTTCTTTTGAAATATCCATTACTTAATCAGTAGGGAATATTATATAAAATAATACTATGAAGAGAAAACTATTTAAAGAGTTTGGGTGATTAGATTTTTTTGGTGTTGAAGGCAAGTTACTCTTCTTAACAACAACTTTCATAATGTAGTTGAATTGGTAGCTGTGTACAATTTATGATCGTGTAGTTATGCTTCAGCCGAAGGTGAGCAGTAAAAATACATTCTTTTTCAAGGAGATTTTTTTCTTCTGGAGAATGCTGTGGTTCTGGTTAAGGTGTTTGGTTTGTTGGGGTTTTTTTTGTTTGGTTGTTTTTTTCGGTGTTGTTTTTTTATTTATTACTGCGGTATACTTAAAACCAAACTGAGCATTTACATTAACTTCTTTTCTTAAAATTGTTCAATTAGCAGAAGGACTGTTATCAATAATCATTATTTATAGTGTTACAAAGTTATGTAATTGTCTAATGATAGGAGAGCATTTGTGAGATTTCTACACACTGTAGATTTTTAAGCATGTTAGTCCTATCAGAGTTGTAAATTGAGTCCAGCCATGAACTTCAGTTGACAGGAAAAAGACTCCATATGTCTTTCAGACGAAAAGTGATCCTACTTCCATTAGTCTCTTTTAAATAGATTGTTTGTTACCATAATAAGATGTTCCAAAGTCAACACCGACATTTTGGATTGTTCTGTGTAACTGAGCTGGTTTAAGTGACTTTACCCGGGTGTGACTTTGCAATGGCATGGCAATTAATAGGTTTGGGTTTTTTGTTTGTAAATGTCAGTTTAAATAAGGTTTTAAAGAAACACTTTCAGTTTTATTCTTGCTTAAATATGTTCATGGTGACCTA
Source organism: Numenius arquata (assembly GCF_964106895.1). NCBI lineage: Eukaryota > Metazoa > Chordata > Aves > Charadriiformes > Scolopacidae > Numenius > Numenius arquata. Next base: position 26,973,761 of record NC_133581.1, on the reverse strand, counting down.
AGGGAGATAGTTCAGAGTTCCTTTGAACAATATTCTTTTATTTGTCGCACACTATGACCATCATAATTTGTCAGAAATAATTGAAAGATTAACTTAAAATGTGAAATAATACCCGAAATAAGCTCTATGTAAACAGATTTGAAATTGCTTACTTTTTGTATCTGACAAAGTTATACCTTAATAGTCCCTTTTAAATTATTGCAAAATTAGAGTTTAGATTCCTGCTGGTTATTATCACTTTCTGGACTATGTTGTTCAGAACGTGTGTTAAGAAAAGATAGTCCTAAATTTCATTTTTCTTTTCCATTAGATTGTCATAAACATGATCTGTCAAAACTACTCCAGCAGATGTTGGCATGTGACTTCAAAAGTGATGAGCTGCAGAACAAAGATTTTCTGCATGTACCTCGAATAACATTTTTGAGGCTCATATTAGAAGTTTTGCTGAACTTTGCAAAAACTAATCTTGAAATTTCTTTGAGAAAGGTCACAGTCCATATGGGAAAGAAGATGAAGTGGATTAAAGGCATGTGCTGTAAGAAGTGCGAATGTTGAATATGTGGCGTTAGGGAGAAATGTTTTTATTCCACAATATAAAAAAAAAAAATTACAGAAGAATAGAAAAATATGGTTAGCTTGCCTTACCAAGTACTGTATTCAGTGTATCAAAACAGTATTTTTAACGTGATCATCTTCTCAGAGCTGTATGGGATAACCTGTACTGCCAAAATTTGATTTTAAATCAACAGTTTGTGGAAATCTTTATAGTAGGCTTGAGTTGTGTGTGCTTGGGAGAAACATGGAGAAAGAGAGTAGGAGAAATGTACTGTTCATGTCCTTCTGTTGGTGACCAATTTCAGTAGCAAAAAAATCCCAACACTTTTTTGCTTTCTTCTAAAATGCTTTGCTGCACAGAGCAGGTGCTTGCAGTTTCTTACGAAAACATCTGAATTAGTGCATAATGTCATTTCATAATAATTACCTTATCTGTCGATTAAAAATATTCTGTAACAAGTATGTGGTTTTGGTAGTATGGGAATACTTTAAATCCCATTGGTCCCAGAAGTAGCTTAACTGTTTTATATGGAACTACCTCTTTGCCATGTTAAGCACTGGGGAAAGCTAACTTTGAGAGCTCTGTGGTACATGGTTGTCCAGCTTCTGCTACCTGAATTAATTTTCATTGTACGGTGTAGAATGCGTGTATGTACATGGTTAAATGTTCGTGCAACAAAAGTGTTAACTTCAGTTTTTAGAGATGATTGTCAGTTAATTTGGACATAATGAATTAGTATAATTACACTTTTTTTGGCTTAAAAAGCTAGTTTTATCATTACTATGTATTATATAAATGTATCGAATGGTGTTTTTTTACTGTTCATTGGTATGCATGTACCTGTTTCAAAGAAAGGTAGTCTGTAAAGGCTCTCTGGACTTTATATATATATATATACACATATATATATATATATGTATCTCCTGTACATTAGAAAGAGTATTAGAAAAGAAAATCATCATATATTTTTGTTCCTAAAATTATAATGTAGCAAGTGTTTTGCTGCATGTTGCAAAATAGGAAGTTTTTTTTCAATTAGGTTAGATTTATTTGTGTTTTCTGAAATTTTTGTTTCTTGATCCACTTGGGCAGTTATCTTAAAATTAAAGCACTTGAATATGCCCATAAATTCCTGGTTTTTTAAGGTGCCTGGTAATCTCATACTGTAAAGCATTTTGATGAAGTAAAATGAAGAGGAATTGAAGAAAAAAAGCTCATTAGTATACAAGCACTGATACTCTTTTTTTTTTTATTGTATCCCAAAGAATGTCAGAATAGCTGTTAGAAAGGCCTGAACTATAGGTTCAGTGAGGTTGGTATTAACAAAGGCCAGCACAGAGCATTAATTTTCAATTTTGAGCCTTGCAGAAGGGAAGGAAAAACTGAAGGGACTGAGAAAAGACTGTGCCTTTTCCCACTGTGGACCTTAAAGTATGTGCCCAAACAATAGCAACAGTCATCTATACACTTTATTCAGGAAGCATTTACTCCAGTAATTATTTTAAAAAATTCTGTATTAATTCATACCTTTTCAGTGATTAGCTGTGAAAAATGCGGTAATAAAAGCATACAGCAGATCAGCTATTCCTTGAAAAAAAAGCACTGCTAGAAAAAGATTCCTATAGAATTCCTAGTCACTGCTCTCCACTTCAACTCAGTTTGTTATTCTCCTTACGTTTATATGAAATAGTTCAGTGTATTAAAATGGTAAGATGTGGCAAATTCAAGATGTTTGAACAAGAGGCCAGATATATTTATACTTTAATACACTTAGAGTTGATATTTGAAAAATAAAGCAGAGTAGAAAACAAGTTGTGTTGTGACAATGAACAATTTTTGTTGTGAATAACAAGGAAATTCAGGCAACAAGTTTAGAGAACATGACTCATCATAGAAACACCAGGAGAATGAAGAGGCAAAAAACATCTTGCAATGTGTTGATTATTTTGTTTATGATATTACTTTTCTGTTCCTGCGATTTTGTTTCCACAAAGCGATTGAATAGATACAAATAAAGTAAGAGTAAGTACTTAGATACCTACCAGCAGTGCCTGGCAATGCAGTAATAAATTAAATATTTATTGTTAGGCTTAACAAGCATCTCAGTTCAAAATACAAGCATACTAGTAGTTTGACCTTCTTTGCATTTACAAGAAAACACCAGCGCTCATTTCAAATACGGAAACTATTATTGTGACAAATGTTGGCTTTTCATCCCACTAAGAGAGATCGGTGAAAGCAGAGAGAAACACCGTGACCTCGTCGTGATTGGCTTGGAATACACTAGTGGATGGTGGCTTTAGTATCCTACAAATACGTCACTGCTCTCATCACATAACCATTTATTTTTGTAAACTTCTTTTTGTTAGAATATCTAGTATAACAATATGTCAAGAAAAAATATTGTTATTTTGATGTTTGATGTCTCAATTGCATGAAAGAGTCTTTCTCCATTTTATTTTTCTTTCTTCAGGCAGTAGATACCAGGCATTTTCTTTTCTTCTAATGAGCTGAAAAGTTAGGTTTCATAGCTTGGATGCTGGGTACTTGATCTTCCTTTTTCTTTCTGAAGTTTGTTAGTTTGTTTTCAAGTAAACCCGTATCCTATGTTTGGTTTTTTGTTTCAAGCCTGTAAAAAGTAGAAAGAGTCCATTTACTTTCAAAAAAAAAAAAAAAGGTTATGCAAGCACTGAAAAGACACTAATTTTGTAATTGTCATTCGTTCTAACTCCTGATTTTTCTTCTGGAAGATGGAACATGGAGGGTGAGGGACTGAGGCTGTGTTCTGTGTTCCCCACTCAGCTGTGGCAGTGGGGATTGTGGATATATTTCCTTTCTCTATCTCCCACAGGAATGTTCTGTGATTCCAGTTTACGGTTTGTGAAGCTCAGTTTTGCGTGGAAAGACCACCAGCAGGCATGTATCCCTGTTAAAATATTATATTAACATATAATATTGATGCAGTACTAGTGAAGTATGTATTTTTTCCAAGTTAATTTTTCTTCTGCTTGTATTTTAAACTTGGCATTCATATTGTTCCCTATTCTGAAAAATACTCTTGGCTTGCTTTTGTGCAAAACAGGAAGTATGTCCTTCCTATTAGCTAAAAGAGGTGACTAAGTAGGATTCTTTTCCCTTCTTTTGGATTACTAGTAACGAAAACTACATCGGAATCGTTTTTGATACATATATTACAAATGGCAAAGTTGACTTACTTCTACGTTGTATAGAGGTCATGCGTTGCAGTATATGTAATATCAGTTTGTCTTTCTGTGACCGGCCTACTATTCTTTGTGACTGACACAATAGCTGTCTTCATTACCTTCTAGGTGATTTGCTTGTGCTATTTGATGAGCCTTCTAAGCATTTAATTTCTGAGGAGGCTACTCCAACAAATGTATTCTGAAGGGTACAGCAAAATATTCTGCTCAGTACATTATCCTACTATACTTGAACAACTGACACTTAAGGAAGAAACTCTTTAGACAAAAAGGGAAGAATGCCAAAAATATGATGGAAGAGCATCAAAGGGGTATGACTGTACAGTTGTCCCTTCTGTGAGTGTGTGTCACTCTTTGGAGGAAGCACGAAACAGAGGGCTGGAGGAAGGAACTACATTTTTGATTTGAGATTGGTGTGAGT